>NC_135533.1:164403600-165008373 GCF_045843805.1 Urocitellus parryii
CTTGTCATTCAGGTTAACTTCAATTCATGTGTGCCCAGGCCAGGGTCACTCATATTTGGCTCAGAATAAACTAATTTCCTTTGAAACGAGTCACTATTTATAGGTGTATATATATCACATATTGCATGTGTCACATTTATATGATACCTTCACCTTCATATACTATATGTAAGCAGACACATTTAATCTTGTTAATAGGTGCTACTGAACAGTTTTAGTTTTTTTTTTCTTTCTTTCTTTCTTTTTTTTTTTTTTGGTACCAGGAATTGAACCCAGGGGCACTTGATCACTGAGCCCCATCCCCAGCCCTTTTTCGTGTTTTATTTTGAGACAGGGCCTTGCTAAGTTACTTAGGGCCTCATTAAGTTGCTGAAGCTGGCCTTGAACCTGTGATCCTACTGCCTCAGCCTCCTGAGTCATAGACATTACCGGCATGTGCCACTGCACCCAGCTTACTGAACAGTTTTCTAAAGTTACATCAGTTCACTGCCCACCAACAGGGTAAGAAAATTCTCATTTTTCTATATCTTGCCATCACTTGGGGTTATCTTCTACCCACTCTTTTCCCCTTTTGGTGCTAGGGATCAAATCTAGGGCCTTCCTAGGCAAACACTCTACCAATGAGCTTGTACCCTGAACCCCTCTTTTTCTTTTTAGCTATCCTGGTAGAGAAAGACTTCCTTTTATAGTATGTATATTTATTTTCATTCTCCATTACACATTCTTCCTCGTCAGGATCTTGCCTTCCCAATTTGCGTGAATGGCTGCCACTTTAACACAGCTAGCAATTAACATATATCTAGTCACTGCAAAAAGTAAAACAAAAAATCTAAAAATAAAGGGTCAGTGATTCGTTTCATTTCTATAAGGAATTTAGCCTTCTAATGGATTGAGAAAATATTGCCCTTGAAATTGGTAAAAGTTAAGAGTGGGGAAATAAAGCGGATAGACATGGAAATCCACAATGTTTTCATATTGCACCTCGTAAAACTAGCTTAATGTGAACTCAATTAAAACAAGCACATGTGGGGCTGGGGCTGGGGCTCAGTGGGAGGAACATGTGCCCCTCATGGGGGAGGCACCACATGAAAATATATAAGTAAATAAGGTAAAGGTATTGTGTCTGTGTACAACTAAAAAATAATAATTACTATTAAAAAGAACTCGAAAAGAGTACAAGCACAATTCTTCCATGACTTCCATAAGTTCCAGAGTTCAGTTTTTACCACGCATCTGCCTGCCTTCTGAAGATCTCAAAGTTGGTGACAAGCTTGAATTCTTTTCCTGGTGCCATTTCACACAGAGAGGAACCAAGAGATGGTGGAGAAGGACATCACTGTACCAAGGTAGAGGACCATCAGGACAAGAACCTGGGCCTCCCGCCTTCCAGACAAGACTGGCCCCGCCACGGTCTGAGACAGAGCGCAGTCCCGCTGTAGCCCCCTGGAGTTGGCCCATAGGAAGGTGCTGCCCACTGGCTTCTCAGTCTAGTCCCTTTGTTATAAAGGAGGCCTTCCCCGTGGACATGGTTTAAGCATCATCATTAGTAACTGGTGACGGAAGAGTCAAGTAGACCTCTCGTCAGGCACCCTGATTCTCACAGTCCCAGACGTGTGCTCACCCTGCAGAGTCAGACGGAGGCGTCCACCCTCCTGCACACGCTACTGTGGCTGCAGTGAACCTGCAACATGTGCCTTCTCTTGCCTAAGTCTCACTTTGACAAAGTCATCACATCTACTACCAAGAAGTATGAGATCTATTGAGGTGGTGTGTGTGTGTGTGTGTGGTCGTACTGCATTCCCTCTCAGGTAGAGGCACATGGGGCTGCCATTTTCCCTGGAGCTGGGATTCCACAGAAATGGACCCATGAGTATAAATGACACCATTTGGCCTGGCCTAGTGGCACACTCCTATAATTCCAGTGGCTTGGAAGGCTAAGGCAGAGGATCACAAGTTCAAAGCCAGACTCAGCAACAGCAAGGCATTAAGCAACTCAGTGAGACCCTGTCTCTAAATAAAATACAAAATAGGGCTGGAGATGGGGCTCAGTGGTCGAGTGCCCCTGAGTTCAATCTCTGGTACCAAAAATTTTTTTTAAAAAGACACCATTTTAGCTTCTTGTTCTGTCTTGAAGGTAGAAGAGTATGGAAACAAAATGAATCTCCCTTTACCGCCCCAAGTCTTCCAGAGCCCTGGATGCTGTGGGAACAGGGCATCTTTAATTTTCCAAAGGTCTTGAGCAGAACGTGAAAGTTGGCCGGGAAGGAGAGATGATCAGAGCCTGCCCAGAATCCACTTGTGGGGGACAAAGAGCCCTATGTCAGCTGTCAGCTGTGTGGACAGTTTCCATTGGAAATGATTGAGAGGACAGACTTCACCTTCCCAGGCCACCTGAGCCAGGAATCAGATGGAGACTGGCACTGTGTCCAGACTCTTTGTAGGCACATTAAGTTTTGATGAATCGAATTTGCTCTGAGGCTAGCTGGGGGACCACAAGGTCCAGACAGAGAAATGGCCACCCCTTCCCTTCGGTCACCAGTTTGAGTCAAGCCATCTGGGTTTCTTATTCTCCCTTCTGCATCCCCACACAGGTAGAGACACAGGGGGCCACCATTTGCCCTGGGGCTGGGGTTCCACAGAAATGGACCATTGAATAAAAAATGACATCATTTGGACGGGTGCAGTGGCACACTCCTATCATCCCAGCAGCTCAGGAGGCTGAGGCAGGAGGATCATGAGTTCAAAGCCAGCCTGGTGAAAAGGAGGAATAAGTTGGACAAGGTGAATAGGATTTGGTTCCATATCTGCAGTGACTAACACGTTTCTGCATCAGACCTTCCCAGAGGTGTGTAGATGATGTTCTGACCACTAGAGAGATGGCAGTCCAAATTACTTTAGTGAGGAAACTAATTAAAATGATGTTTCTTGTACACCCCAAGTGAACGACACTGAGAAGTCACACCTATTGCATGTAAAAAAAAAATGCCTAGCATGGGTAAATGGTCATTATAATTATCTGCAAGATCTAATTAATATCCTGTCTCTTGTCACCCAAGAATTAAGTTGTAATTACCGTGGCTGTTCTGCCATGCTATAAATAACTCCTACTAAGACTTTACCAGCAGAGATTTTTTTTTTTCAGTTTCTAACCGAATATTTTTTGGATATCAGGATTTACACGCAAACATCTTACCAGACAGCCTCATCAAAAACAAATCTGATCTTTTTGCTGGGTGCAGTGGCGCACGCCTGTAATTCCAGAGACTTAGGAGGCTGAGGAAGGAGGATTGTAAGTTCAAAGCCAGCCTCAGTAACTTAGTGAGGCCCTAAGCAACTTAGGGAGACCCTGTCTCTAAGTAAAATATAAAAAAGGGCTTGGGATGGGGCCCAGTGACTAAGCATTCCTGGGTTCATTTCGTAATGCCAAAAAAAAAAATCTGATTTTTATAAAGTGTTCTTCACCGTTGTCAAGCTAACATATCAGATAATAGGAGAGGAGTAGGCCTGAGAGAACCGTAGACTCACAAGAGCAGGTTTTTTGATGTGTTGGTAGGAAGCCATGGGCCTCTCTCTCACTTGTATATTCGTTGTGTTTTCTCCTGAGGTCCGTGGAGAACAGCCAGTCACCCACCACCATCTGGCCAGGCTAATTTGGGGTGGCTGCAGCTGCAGCCCAGTGTCTGGTAATCACAGCTCCAGGTTCTCTCCATACTAAATAGCTAGCTCGAGTTGCTGCCTGGAGAGCAAATTCCAACACAGGCAGCCTCACTTTCCAGCAAGAGATCAGATATATACGCACTGAAGCTAACTCCTGCGATGGACAGCCCAGTGCTAGGTATTTCTTTTTTTTCGGGAGAGAGGGCGTACCAGGGATTGCACTCAGGGGCCCTCAACCACTGAGCCCCATCCCCAGCTCTGTTTTGTGTTTTATTTAGAGACAGGGTCTCACTGAGTTGCTTAGGACCTCACTGAGTTGCTGAGGCTGGCTTTGAACTCGCGATCCTCCTGCCTCAGCCTCCTGAGCTGCTGGGATGATAGGCATGCACCACCGTGCCTGGCCAGTGCTAAGTATTTCTGTCTTTCCCTTTTGAGTTCTGAGGACCACTCACCTGGATATATCTTCTTAGATGGACTGCCTCTGTTTGGATTTCCTCTTTCATGATCTATCCATTGCTGATTCCAGATGAATCCTCCAAAAGCGCAGATCAAGTCATACCACCTTGCTTTGTGTCACAAGCTCTTAATATATTTCCCTGTTGGCCACAGGATAAATGCCAATTTCCTGAGTGCCCAAGCAGGGCTCTTTGTCCTCTGTCCTAGTCTTGGCATGAAGAGTTCAAGCTGGGGTCACTGGTACCGGTTCCTGGTTTGTGTGCACTATTTCTTTAACACCCTTTCATGGAGTTAGTTCCTTTCTCAGTGTATTCATCTTAAAATGAGATTAATAATAAAGACTGTTGTAGGGGCTAAGTTAAATGAAGATAATTTGCCTAGTACTCTTGCACCGGAAATACCCACCGGGGGTCAGGTGATGGCTCTGATAATTACAATTACTTTTCAGCATTAGCTTTCACTGTTGGCCAGTATTCCATATCTAATTACCTATAGAGGAAGTATAAAAATTAAAAATTTAGAATTTTGCAACGAGACTGGGCATAAGTGCTGACTCTGTGACTTGCTGTGTGTCTTGGACAAGTTACTTGATCTCTCTGTTCTTAGTAACAACGTGAGGTGAGTACTTGACTCATAGGGATGTTGTGAATATTGAATGAGAGAAGGCATGTGAAAACCATAATTCTTAGAAGAACTCAGCAAAAGCAGTTCCAGGATTTCATCTTCATATCACTTCCAGAGTAGGATCTCAAATAGTGCTCATGGAACTCACTTCGATTCACCTGGTTCCCATCTCATTTGCTAAAGGGCCCGGGAGTTTAGGAACTGAAGTTATGAAGTGAAGAAAAGTAAAATGGACAGACCCTGGAAAGTCAGAATTGCTAGCACATTCTTGTCTAGAGCATTATTGTGGTTCTTTCTTATTTCCTTGGGACCCAGTTTTGCACTCTGTCCTTTAAGAGAAAGGACTGAAATGATCCCATCGCTCTCAAAAGAGCAAGAAACACATGTCAAAAGCTTTGCCCTGACAAATGGCAAAGCTGTCACTCATCTGCAGGAGACTTGGCATTCTGACTTCTACTGAGGCACTTAAAGGTCCTTCTGCTCTGAGCCTTTCCAGGACCTTGGAAAAGAGGCCTCTTCAGGGTTTAATATCTTCTCTTCTACTCTTTTCTTTGTAGTGCCTGCTGGAGGGGCTCTCACTAATAATCCCCCCAAGCTTCCACTATTCCACCATCAGATCAGATCATCTAGATGATAAGGTTCTTCTTCTTTTCTTTTCTTTTTCTTTGGTATCAAGGATTGAACTCAGGGGCACTTGACCACGGAGCCCCATCCCCAGCCCCATTTTGTATTTTATTTAGAGACAGGGTCTCACTGAGTTGCTTAGGGCCTTGCTTTTGCTGAGGTTGGCTTTGAACTTGCAATCCTCCTGCCTCAGCCTCCGGAGCTGCTGGGCTTGCATGCATGGGCCATCGCACCCGCCAAAGGGGTTCTTAAGTTAGAGAAATGCCCTATGACACAGATAACCCTTAAAGCCTAACATCCTTGACTTTGTAGTCCCTTCCATTAAAAATTTTACTGATCCATTCATTTTCCTGCAAGGGACATAATTTCATTCTTCTTTATGGCTGAGTAAGATGCCATTGTGTATATACACCACATTTTCTTTATCCATCCATCCATTGATGGACCCTTAGGCTGGTTCCATAGTTTGGCTATTGTGAATCGTGCTGCTGTAAAACATGGCTGTGCATGTATCACTGTAGTATGATAACTTTAATTCTTTAGGATAAATACTGAGCTGGTGGAGCTAGGTCGTATCATTCTTATGGTTAAGTCTTAGATTGGAACCTATATGATTCTTTGTCTCTCTTTGTTATTCATCTAGATTATAAGGTTCTCTAAGACTGAGGAGCCAGTGAGATTTAGTAGGCTTTTACCACTGCCCCCCCAACCCCCACCCAAATCCAAACTTTGACACTTAACAATAAAGAGATCATGGAGTCTGGGGTGGTGGCTCAGAGGTAGAGCACTTGCCTAGCATGTGTGAGGCACTGGGTTCGATCCTCAGCACCACATGTAAAATAAAATAAATAAAATAAAGGTCCACCAACAACTGTGTGGTAAGGGTAATATCAAATTAAATAAAAAAGATCGTGGGCAAAGTACTTTCCTGGTTCTGTTTTATTTTTTCCCCCCTTTTACAAAGGGGATGGGGCCGCCTAACTCACAGAATCATTGAGAACATTAAAGACCTAAAACCTCTGGGGAAAACTTCCATATAATCAACATACTTTCAATGAATTTTTATTTGTGCAAGCACCATAGAGACTAGCGGTCAAGTGCACAAATCTGGGGCACCAGCAGTTCTGCATTTAAGTCCTGTCTTATTCCCTAAAAATTATATGACTTGGAAGATGTTTTCAGCTCTCATATCCTCTGCTTCCTGCCCTGTAACGTGGAAATAACACCACTTTTTTGAAATCCATGAGCAAGAAACACATGTCAAAAGCTTTGCCCTGACAAATGGCAAAGCTGTCACTCATCTGCAGGAGAGTTTTCTTTCTCTCCATGAGTTCAAGAAGCAGCAGTGTGCCTAGCCAGCATCCCATCCTTGAGTGGTACTTGATAGTATATGTCCACCTCCTCTGATTATGTGTGCTTAAATCTCCAGCATTATCTATCTATCTATCTATCTATCTATCTATCTATCTATCTATCTATTTAATGGATAGTCTATTTCAGACAGACGTTTTCAGGTGAAACCCTAATTCCTCTAAGCCCTGAATACATTTGACATGTACAGACCATTGCTGGACACTTTCTAGCCCAGAGTCAGAGCACATCCTACTCCTCCATTATGAAGCCTTTCCTAACATTCTCTCCAAGCAGGGACATGGCTAGAGGTTGTCTCTCCTTGAGTGTGGTGGTTGAGGCAGGAGGATCGCGAGTTCAAAACCAGCCTCAGCATCAAAACCAGCCTCAGCCAAATCGAGGCCCTAAGCAACTCAGTGAGATCCTGTCTCTAAATAAAATACAAAACGGGGCTGGGGATGGGGCTCAGTGGTTGAGTGGCCCTGAGTTCAATCCCCCATACCACACACACACACACACACACACACACACACACGCAAAGAGGTCGTCTCTCCTCACTGGCTGATTCAACAGTGGACCCCCATGGTGACAGGCTAGCCATAAACACTCATGAGGAGTAGTTACAATTTCAGCCTTTTCCAAGATGGGGACTGCTAGTTCCCTGACAGCCAGCCTGACATGTCGCCTCTTGGCTGACCGCTTCAGGGACACTTCAGAGGGCCCGACTAGAGCTGATGTAGGATGCAAAGAAGCCCTTGGTGATTTCATTCGAGGGGAATTTTCTTTGTGTTCAGATTGGTTCCCCATTCTCAGGGGTGTGGGTGAACACATGGAAACTTCTGTGCACCCCCATGGGGCTATTAAACTCCTCTCCCTAAAAGATGCGCAGAGAGAGTTTTCTTTCTCTCCATGATATCGAAGAATAAGCTCCTGCTGTGCACTAGGCAATAAGCTGTATATTTGGACTATAAGAAAGGGAAAAAAAGCCTAGTCCCTACTTTTAAGGAACCAGTGATCTTACAGGAGATGATTAATTCACTTACTGCTCCTTTAGGAGCTCAGGAAGAATTTCCTCTTTCTCTTTATCCACATATAATGACTTTCTTAACTTATATAACAGTATCATAAAATTATTCCGATAATAGAAATGGATTCTTATAGAAATATTTGACCTGAACAACTCAACAGAACAAGGTTGAAAGAGAATAAAATATATTTTTCTCTTCAGATTCTTTCTAGTATCCATACATTATACAAAAAAAAAGTTTACTTTGTCATCACAAAGAAAAAATGCTATTGTATTTAAAGGTCAGAAATAGACTAAACCCCTTCAAGTTATATTTAACAAAATGAAGGTGCTATAATATAATACTGATGCTTTAAAAAATAAGTTCTAAAATATGTAGGGTTTTTTTCTGTGTTTGAAAGAAATATCTTGCAGGAATAAACTTCAAAGTTGTCATCTAAATAACTAGACTATTCTGCATCAAGAAATACAATCCACATTTAATGTTTACCCAATTTTATTCTCCCCAATGTTTGTGGAATCTGTGGTTTTGAGCATGGTCAATGCTTCTAGCTCTCAAAATTAATGGCCTTATTTAATCAAAGGAAGTGGAAAGAGAATGAATTTTGGAATTCTTTCTTTGTCATGGCCAGGGGTGGTGGCACATGCCTGTAATCTCGGCAACTCAGGAGGCTGAGGCAGGAGGATCACAAGTTCAAAGCCAGCCTCAGCAACTTAGTGAGGTCCTAAGCAACTCAGTGAGACCCTGTCCGTAAATAAAATATAAAAATGGCTAGGGATGGGGCTCAATGCTTAAGTGCCCCTGAGTTCAATCCCCGGTATAAAAAGCAAACAAACAAAACAACAACAATAACAAAAATATTTCACATCCTCAGAAAAATTGGGTACTATCATCCCATTTTTCAGAAAAGCCAACAAGAACAAGGAGTTCACCTGGTAAATCATAAAACTGAGATTAAAATTTTAATCTGCCTCTCAAAGTGGTGCCATTTCTATGCAGAAGGACATTGAACAGAATAGTAATCATAGTTCCTGCAATCTATACATGAACTGTTAGGGTGTAAAAATTTCCGGTATACTATGAGTCAATAATGGTTCATTGGTTCACTTGATTATTCATGAAATATTCCCTAACTTGTTACTATGAGCCTGGCAATTCTCTAAAATATGTGGACATGAGAGTATGGAGATAAACCTGGGCCAGGGCCAGGAAGATATTGCAGAAAGTTAGGGGATCTCAAATTCTCCTTATAGAGTCTTGTGCCTTTGTCACAATGCTCCACCAGGTACCTGAACATGGCTTCCCACAGTGTGGCTTCCAAATATCTATTAGAAATAATAGGAACATTTTTAAGAGAGATGGTGGCTATGGTGATTTTTCACCTTCTATTTGACCTTGACAACCTTTTTAAAGAATTAAAAAGTCAGTGATGCCAACTTATCATGGATCCATTAACTCCATTTAAAGAATTTACCATTTGCCAATAATTAAAAATGTACCTAAAAAGGCATTCCTAAAGATATTCACTATAGCTTTATAAGAGGATGAAAGCAAAAAAACCCACCAATTTCTCCATATTAAGAAACTGCTTAAATAAATTATGATAAGCACAATCATGTAGGACTTTCCAACAAGCACAAACAATTTTTTAGAAAAATTCTTAATGGGGTGGGGGAGGGGAATAATAGAAGTTCATTGGATTAGACAAAGAAGAATGAAGGAAGGGGAGGGGGATGGAACAGGAAAGACAGTGGAGTGAATGGGACAGAACTTTCCCATGTTCATATATGAACACACGACCAGGGAAACTCCACATCATGTCCAACCACAAGAATGAGATCCTAGTTAGACTAAGTTATACTCATGTATGTATGATATGTCAAAATATACTCTGCTGTTTCATATGTCAAAAAAGAACAAAAAATTTTTAAAAAGAAAAATTCTTAATGCCATAGAATTTTTTTCACAATAGAATATGAAAAAAATAAAGTTAAAAACAACAGAATTCTAATTCAACATAATTTTAATTATATAAGTATACAGATGTTCTAAAATCCAAATATGGGTAATATGTATGCTTTTTATTTCATTTTTCTATATTTTCTAAATTTTCACAACATACAACATTTTGGTGATCAATAAAATATATCATTTAACTAAAGTATTATCCCAATTTGTTTTCTATAACAAAAGTTGTTTTAGTGAAAGTTTAATTTCTATTATAGCATGTGCAGATGACATAATAATTTAACTTTTTTGAATTATTCAACTCAATATTAGATAAGAACCCATCAGTAACTTCAAGGTGCAAGAGCTGTCCTACTGTGTGCTGACCGGACCATTGAATAAGTGTAAATTACAAAGAAATGCACTCCTTCCTTAGCCATTGATTAAATTATGTGCTGGGCTATTTAATATTTTATAGGTAAATAAAGTGATTTTCAAATACGTTTTTCTTACTGATTTCATCAGATTGGAAATAACAGTCTTAAAGCGAAATGACATATGGAAGCTACAGCAGGGGTATCACAAGTTCAACGCCAGCCTCACAAACTTAGTGAGGTCCTAAGCAACTTTGCAAGATTCTATCTCAAAATAAAATATATATATATATATTAAAAAATGGTCTGGGAATGTGGCTCAGTGGTTAAGCACCCTTGTGTTCTATTCCCTGTACTTACCCCCCCCCAAAAAAATGTAGTGACATAAATAACATGGCCTTACACAATTAAACATTTTTTCCAAGCCCCAAATCCATATGTGAATGAACTCCCATAAAGCTTATGTCTGGCAACATGACTTTCCAATGTTATATTATATGAAATAAGGGCTGCTGCATACGGAACTCTGTCTACATTCACTTCTTACCGCCACGAATAAGGAAAAGCAGTCGTTTCACAAAGCCTATTGAAATGTCTACTCACATCTGACTTTCATGATTCAGTGGATTGAGGAGACAGTGCGACTCTTGTTCTAGAAGACCTGTATTGGAATCATGAAGTCCTGCAGTCAACACCACAAAGTGTAATCCTGCCGTGTTGGCAAGGGGGGCCCAGATAAAATATCAGATCAAATTCAATTAAAATGACCTCTCATGTTAGGAAGATATTCGTTCGTTCATTCATTCATTCATTCATTCATTCAAAAAATGGCGATAATTAGTGCTCTGTGAGGCCCTGACAATTTTAAAAACAGAGATTCTATCTTTATGGATTTGCTAAGTTTGAAAGGAAACCAGACAATAAACAAAAGAACAAACCAAGAGTCCAGTGGTCAGATCAATGAATGGAACAAAAGTGTTGGTGATTAGAGCCACTTGAGGTGAAGGGGTGAGTGCTGAGGCTTTCCAACAAGCCTCTGCAAGGGAAGCCGATCTAAATGGAGATCGGGAAGGACAGAGAAGCCTGTCATGGAAAAAGCACAGGAAAGAACATTCCAGAAACAGGAACAAGAACAAGAGTCTTGCTGGGTGCAGTGGTGCACGCCTGTAATCCCAGTGGTTCGGGAGGCTGAGGCAAGAGGATTGCAAGTTCAAAGCCAGCCTCAGCCACTTAGCAAGGCCCTAAGTAACAACTCAGTGAGACCCTGTCTCTAAATAAAGCACAAAATAGAGCTGGGGATGTGGCTCAGTGGTCGAGTGCCCCTGAATTCAGTCCCCAATCCCCCCACCACCAAGAAAAGAACAAGAGTCCTAAGTCAGGGAAGAGGTTGGTCCGCTCATACAACTGAGCAGAAGTCAGTGGCCCTGGAGTGGGAAAAAAAATTGGGTACAAAACCTGGGGCCAAGCTTTGTTGGGAAGCGACAGAGACCCCAGGACATCGGGAACAGAACCAGGAAGCATCTCTCAGTGTGTCAAGAAGGAAGAAGAAAAGGAGTATGCCAACCCAGGCAAGTTATGTAATAGGCTTGGTCACAGGAAGTTGGAGGAAATGAATTTTCTTTTCTGTGGAGGCAGGAAATGAATGTTTCTGCTGATAGAGAAGAAGAAGATGAAAGGAGTGGGAGCTTAAGAAGATACAACAGAGTTTAAATCTGAGTACATGAATCCATTACAGCCAATGTTCCCCTCTCAAGAAAGAGAGGGAGAGGGAGAGGGAGAGGGAGAGGGAGAGGGAGAGGGAGAGGGAGAGGGAGAGGGAGAGGGAGAGGGAGAGGGTGCTGACTAAGGAAACAGAGAGATTGCTGGGTAGCACCTAGGTCCCAGCTGATAGTGAAAGAATGATCAAGGGTTGCCATTGGAGGAAAATGCCTGTTTATTGAGGAACAGCTCTGCATATTTATAGAGCCAGGGGTGGTTTGACAGTTGGCATGGGGTGCTTTCTGATTGGTAGGTAAGGATCATGTGAGCCAGCAGGGCTAATCTGATTGGTGGGTAAGGATCATGTGAGCCAGCAGGGCTCACCATTGGACGGCTCTTCTTGGGGAATGGGGAAGTTAGTCTTTGGATCCGGGGCAACTCCCAACAGATAGGAGGTTGAAAATTGATAATTTTAATAACAGTAAATTAAGTTCTTGGCCAGCAGTTTACAGAAACACAAGTATAGGCAATCTTATGCATGTAAAATCATATACATAATGTTATCGGGTGCATCCACAAAGAGATTGTCTAGAAAACATACACCATGTTAAACAGTCCTCCTCACAGGTTGAGTGGCTTTTTAGGTATATTTTTAGGATTACTTATTGTGGCTTATTTCATGTTAGATCTACTTCATATTAGCACAACATTAGAATTTACATTATTAATGGGGGGCAGGGATTTAGAGAATCACAGAATTCTAGGTCTGAAAGGGACCATGATGTTGTAACTACCTTCTCTATTTGAAGATGAGGAAAGTAAGGCCCCAAAAGAGGAAATTTCTTTTTAAAAGTCTTATAAGGGCTGGGCACAGTGGTGCACACCTGCATTCCCAGTGGCTCAGGAAGCTGAAGCAGGAGGATCGTGAGTTCAAAGCCAGCCTCAGCAACTTAGTGAGACCCTAAGCAATTCAGTGAGACCCTGTCTCCAAATCAAATACAAAAAAGGGCTGGGGATGTGGCTCAGTGGTTAAGTCCCCCTGGGTTCAATCCTCAGTACCAAAAAAAACAAAACAAAACAAAACAAAAAAAACCACCCAAAACCAAAAAACGAGTTTGAAAAATACCGTCTCTTGTCTTGTATTCACTTGCACTTATAAAGCAGAGCACATACCCTCACCAAAGAGACCCCCTACTTTATTTGTATTATATATGTTTCTCAGGACCCTTCCTCCACAATTAAGCTTCTCTCCTTGTCCGAAAGATTTTTACACAAGATGTCAGCAGCAGAGAGCTCAATGTGGTTTAAAGTTCCTCTTTCTTGTCAATGCCAGGCTTGCAGACAAAACTCGTGAAACTTCTGTCTAACCTAAGAAATGTGGGACAAAGAGTAACTGCCAAGTACCCATCCACTGACATGTAACCACACTACTGAGTATAAATCTAAAAAAATTCCAGGGTCAGGGTCCAGAGATTTTTAGGTGATAGCCACCCTTGACTTCTGCAGCTAAATAAACCTCTTCCTGAAAATCGCTCAGGTGTCCTGCCTCTTCTGTCCTACGTCACTTGCACATATTCACCTTTGCACATCTGATTATTGGAAGGGTGCATGAAGAGCCTGCACTACATGGTATCTGTGTGTATTGTGGGTAGCAATCAGATAGCTAGAGGAATAATTGCAGGGAATAGTTCATTGGCACACCCCCAACATACCAGAATGAATGTTTTAACCCAGGCACACAAAACAAACCTTCTGGTAAGAGCCTCCTGTGAGACAGATCTTTCCTTTTTTTTCAGAATTGGGGGTACCAGGGATGGAACTCAGGGGTACTTGGCCACTGAGCCACATTCCCAGCCCTATTTTGTATTTTATTTAGAGACAGGGTCTCGCTGAGTTGCTAAATTGCTGAGGCTTTTTTGATCCTCCTGTCTCAGCCTCCCAAGCTGCTGGGATAACAGGCATGTACTACTGCACCTGGCCCATAGGTCTTCTTTCTGATTTCTTTCTGGGATAGCTTCCCTCTCAACCTCATGCCATGTGGTTCAGGTAGGGATTCACTGCTGTTTCAGGACTGGAACATAGACCCAGGTCTCTAATCCAGCCAGTGTCCCAGAGTGGCCTTAGAATTGGCACTGTGTTGGCTATGTGAATCCATCAGAGCCAATGGAAAAGTAGGAGTCTTTGTTGAGATGGGGCACATCTTTGAGCAGAGACCTGAAAAGATCAAGCTCTTTCCAAGTAACTACATTGATTCCTAAAACAAAGCTTAATAATATTTGCAGAATTTAAAATCTGGCCAGGAACAGTGGCACATGCCTCTAATCCCAGCAGCTTGGGAGGCTGAGGCAGGAGGATCGCAAGTTCAAAGCCAGCCTCAGCAAAAGTGAGGTGCTAAGCACTTCAGTGAGACCCTGTCTCTAAATAAAATACAAAATAGGGCTGGGGATGTAGCTCAGTGGCCAAGGGCCCCTAATTCAATCCTCATACCCTATCCTCCCCCGCCAAAAAAAATCCTGCATCAATCAAGGTAAAATTCACAAAATCTGGCATCCAATCAAAAATGACCAAGAAAATACAGCCCATGATAAGGAAAAAAATAAGTTGAAATGGAACCAGAAGCAACATAGATATTAGAATTAACAGACGAGGACATTAAGACAGCTATGACTCTATTATAGATTTTCAAGAAGTTTAGTGGAGACATTTGAAAAAACAAACAAACAAAAATTCAACTTAAACTTCTAGGGATAAAAGTTGCAATATCTAAAATGAAAAATGTATTTGATAAGATTAATGACAGGTTAGAATTAAAAGAAAAAAATCATGAACTTGAAGACATAGCAATACATACTATAAAAAATGAAATAAAGGATTTTAAAATAAACATCAGCGCATCAGTGGGACCAATTTTTTGAGGCCTAATATGAGAAATTGGAGTCTCCAGAGAAGGAAGTGGAGGGCAGACAAGGAAACTAAAAAATAATGGTTGAAATTTTATGAAAAACATAAAATTTACATTTAATTGAAATTTAAAATTAGATTATTATTGCAATACTATAAACCTCTGGATCCAAGGAATCTAATGATTCCCCAAGCACAGTAAACATAAGCAGTGTACAATATAGAATTTTATAAGGGAATAAGGAAATTTTCCATCACAGTAAAATTGTTCAAAATATATGAGAGAAAAGACACATTATGTAGAAACAAAGATGAAAACTACAGAAAATTTATTTTTAGAAGCCATGCTAATAAAAAGATAGTGAAGCAACATCTTTAAAATGCCAAATTGTTGTATAAAGGTGTGTTAAGAATTGTAATGCAAAAAATAAATAAATAAATAAATAAATAAATAAATAAAAAAGCTCATGTATAATGGCATAATTCGACGTGAACATACTTTATATACAGAGTTAGGAAAAATTGTGCTGTGATGGATAATTATGAGTGTAATGCATTCCACTATTGTCCTGTATGTAAGAAATATATAAAAAAATCACCATACAGATAATAAAAAAGTATTATTTATCTTGTGAGACTAAAAATTTCTAACTTCTAAAGCAAATTTGAATGAATTGCTACAGTTTTATGCCTCAAATTATACATGAAACTACAACTATCTATTGGAAATAAATGAAACATAAAATTTAAAACGTATATGATAAAAAAATGCCCAAACGAAACCCCTCACAATCTAGAATTTTATACCCAGTACAAATGTCCTTGACAATGATGACATAAAGACTTTTTCAGACATAAAAATGCTGAAAATGTTTACCCCCAATAGATGTGCAGTATAAAAATGTTTAGGAAAATCTTGAATGGAAGGAAGAAGATATTAGATGAAATGTGGATCTATGCACAAAAATGAAAAGCAATAAAAAGTTTCTCATGATTTATTATACATCAAGTCTATCTCAAATATGTGTAGGTACATA
This sequence comes from Urocitellus parryii, assembly GCF_045843805.1. Taxonomy (NCBI): domain Eukaryota; kingdom Metazoa; phylum Chordata; class Mammalia; order Rodentia; family Sciuridae; genus Urocitellus; species Urocitellus parryii. The sequence goes on from NC_135533.1 coordinate 164,419,297, forward strand.
AAATTTGCTAAAAAGCACATTCTACTATATGTTTGACATTTCTAGGGTGAAAATACCGATGTTAATTATATAGACCTCTTGTCCTAGAGTGTTTTACATCTCACCAACAATGAACAATTAAAAACCGAAGATAGTAGAGTTTCTGTTCTCTCTCAGCTGAAAGGCCTATCAAAATGAGGCATTTGATTTTAGTATTCTTATATTTAATTAATTCTTAGACACTCTTTTTTCTGTTGCTTTAATGTTGCTTAATATTATTTAAGGTAATCTTCCTTTTCATTTTGTCCTTCAAAGTCCTTAACTTTGTTTTTTTTTTAAAAAAATCATCATTATTCATTATTTTTTCCATAATGTCAAAGCAAGATTAAAGGTCATGAACTTTGTCCTCTCAAGCCAGATTTTTTTTTTTAAATATTTCTTTATTTTTTAGGTGTAGATGGACACGACACAATGCTTTTATTTTATTTTTATTTTTTTAAGAGAGAGAAGAGAATTTTAATTTTAATATTTATTTTTTAGTTCTCGGCGGACACAACATCTTTGTTGGTATGTGGTGCTGGGGATCGAACTCGGGTCGCACGCACTCCAGGCGAGTGCGCTACCAGTTGAGCCACATCCCCAGCCCTCAAGCCAGATTTCTGATCTCTATTAGTACCAACTGCAATTAGACCAGAGCCAAAGTGTTTTTTCTCGGAAGTGAAATGCCTAAGTAGGCTTCCTCCTGAGAATCTTATCAACACAGGATTTCTCACTTCATCTCCATGTGTGACCTCTTTTAACAAACTTAACATACGAAAATCAAAATTTACAGAACTTGTAAATGGAGGGCTGATTATCTGCAAAAGAAAAGGCCTCTCACAAGACTTTCTTCAATGTTTAATAATTAAAAAAAGGTTACTTGACAGGAAGGCAAAGGTGATGGGATAGCAAAGGTAAGAAGAGACCATAAGCCTGCCTGCAAGGGGCTCAGGAAGCTGCTAATTAAAGGGCAAAGAGGGAGGATGCTGGAACATTCCTGAAATCATGATGTAAGTTGATGCTAAAATATGCATGTATTGGTACTACTGCTGGGGAAACTTATTAAACATAAGGAAATTATTCCATTGTGTATATAGACCACATTTTCTTTATCCATGCATCTATAGAAGGGCACCTGGGTTGGCTCCATAGCTTTTGTGTACTGAGCTGCTATAAGCATTGATGTGGCTATGTCACTGTGTATGCTGTTTTTAAATCCTTTGTGTATAGACCGAGGAGTGGTATATACTGCGTCAAATGGTGGTTCCCCTTCCAAGTTTTCTGAGGAACCTCCATATTGCTTTCCATAGTGGTTGCACCAATTTGCAGTCCCACCAGCAATTACTCAGCCATAAAGAAGAATGAAATTATGGCATTTGCTGGAAAATGGATGGAACTGGAGACCATCATGCTAAGTACAACAAGCCAATCCCCCAAAACCAAAGGCCATATGTTCTCTCTGATGTGTGGATGCTAATCCACAACAAGGGAGAAGATTAGAAGTTCACTGGATGAGACAAAGGGGAATGAAGGAAAAGGAGGGGGTGGGAACAGGAAAGAGAGTGCAGTGAATGGGACAGAACTTTCCTATGTTCATATATGAACACACGACCAGGGAAACTCCACATCATGTCCAACCACAAGAATGGGAAGTTAGACTCCATGTGTGTGTGATAGGTCAAAATGCACTCTACTGCCATGGATATCTAAAAAGAACAAATTTTTAAAAGGAATTAAACTCAGTGCTTTGTTATTATTTCAGTTACCACTTGAAAAGTGACTTTTCAAGAAGAAAATGGGTTGCACTAGACATTTCTTTTGCAAGTCTGGTAGGGAAGGAAGGCTGGTAGGGGGTGTAAGACAGGAGGTAAGAGCCTGGGAGTGGAAGTCAGACTGCATGTTCTGCATCCTCGCCTACACCTGTAACCCAGCAGAATGACCCCAGAAGCATTGTTAGATGGCTCTCCTTTCCTCACCTGCAAAAATGCAGACAATAATAATTCTCCTCCTTTGGATGATTGTGAAAATTAAGCTAGACCGTGCAATATCCAAAATCAGATAAAGCCCAAGGTTAAGTTCAAACCTATGGAAAGAAAGTGTACGGACAACACTAGCTTAAGAGAGATGCTTTCATTAGCATGCATCCTACCCCAGACTAAGTACTCAATATGAGAAAACTAGCATTATTGTTGTTCCAGAAATTCTTCTAGTTATTCTTCCTTCACTGTGGAGAGTATAAATTTTATAATTTAGGAGAGCAAGCATAATAAAACTCATAATAGTTGAAAAAACAAAAAAACTCTCCCTCTTTTCCCTGGGTCAATGGATTTGCCTTTCTTGAGTCTAAACCGAGTTAATGTCAAACCATTGATTTCAATCACCTGTGCCCCAACTGCTAAGCCTCTCTTCTGCATGAAGTATGGATGGCGGAAATCGGGCAAAGAAAATGTCATCCTTTTCCAGGATGAGGGAGAGCTTTGACTGACTTCTTGGCAGTTGGAAGTCATAATTAAGCACATTGAGTTCCCTGCGATTTTGATCTTTATCATCATAATGAACTCTTTGGAAAATTTTAATGGATCATTTACAAACTAATTTCATATTGTTTTTTTCAGCACTGGTAAACCTGATAGGCGGAGGGAGGGTATGTATCAGTGAAAGTTCCCAGGAACCCGTCCGTGGGGTCTTCTGGTGAAGATTTATCAGCTGTCAGAAAAGGAATCAACTGCTTTGGTATAGCCATCCTAGTTATCAGGCCGCCTCTGGAATCTTTCAGGAGTGAGGAGCAGGAGACCGATTTAAATTCAAATGGGCTGAAAAGAAGCATATTGAGAAGTCTCACTAAAGAGAGATGCTTTCTTCTTCCCCCAAAGGCTGGCTCTTCAGCACTGCACCTGAACTTGAGTTGACACCTGAAATCAAGGAGCCTGACATTCGTGGGATGAATGAGACAGCCGTCCTGGCCTCCAGGGATTTGCAAAGGATAAAGAAGGTACAAGTGTCACTCTTACAAAACGCTGTAAAAGAAAAAGATGCTTTGACAAATCAAAGGCTCTGAGGATGATGGAGATGAATCTGAAAAATGTGAGCGGGTGGAGAAATGGCATTGGAACTGGCCCTGAATGATGGGTTAGGCATTGGCAGGTGGAAATGCAGAGATTGGGGTGGAAGGATTATTCTAGTTGCTCAGACTGCCATCGGAAGCACCAACTGTTCTAGTTTGCCCAGGACCCAGGGATTCTCCAGGGCTCAGGATTTTCAGGGTAAGAATTGGGAAAGCTCACGGTAAACCCAGATGAATCCTAGAATATACAACAGAGAATGGAATAAGGTCTGAGAGCCACTAAGAACTCAGTTTGACAAAGGGCAGAGTTCAAGAGTGGGTGTGTGGGTAGGTGACCCACATCTCAAACATTTGGGATGTTAACTAAAAATAAAGATACTTGGGCCCTACTCCTGACTTACTAAATCAGAATTTCTGGTGGTGGGGCCTATGGGTATGCATTTCAAGCAAATTCTCCAGGTTGTAATTAATCAAAATCTAGTTTAAAAATAATGGTTGTAAAAAAATAAATAAATAAGGGTTGTGTAAAGAAAAAAGTCTAAAAATGTCTAAAACACACATATCACATAGCACTCAAATATTCAGTACTCTTCCAATTGTTCAGAGTATAAAGGAAAAACTGGGTTTTTTTTTTTCCTATCATTTCTTTTGTGTGTGTGTGTGGGCAGGGGGGTACCAGGGATTGAACTCAGGGGCCCTTGACCACTGAGCTCCATCCCCAGCCCTATTTTGTATTTTATTTAGAGATAGGGCCTCACTGAGTTGCTTAGGGCCTCACTTTTGCTGAGGCTGGCTGTGAACTCAAGATCTTCCTGCCTCAGCCTCCTGAGCTGCTGGGATTAAAGGTATGCACCACCACACCTGGCATGTCATGTTTTTGATTTGATAATCAAAAACATGACATGCCAGGTGTGACAAATTAATTCCAAAATTCGCTGCTTGAAATAACAAACATCTGTTATCTAACATAAAATTTGAAGATCCGGAACCCAGGTGGAGTGTAGCTGGATGGTTCCAGCTCAAAGCATCTCATGAGACTGTCGTCAAGCTATTAGTGAGGGCTAGTTATCCCTGGGCTCAACTGGAGCTGGAGAATAGACTTTCAAAGTCATAGTGTAGTGGTTGCAAGCCTCATTGCTTCCCTGGCTGTGACCTGGAAATTTCTGTTCCCTGCCTCATGGACTAAACACTTGGGCAGACTGACTCAGTGGAATACAGGGGATGGCCACCTAAAATGTGAGCAATGTGAACAGCAGGTGGTCACTGGGGGGTCACCTTAGATGCTAGCTAATGCATGATGTCATTCCCAAATTGCACCCATTCTACAGGCCCGGAAAACAAGGCTCACAGATAAAGTAGCTTTCCCCGTTGATCTATGGGTAACATGGAAGGCCTAGTACAACAATCAGGTCTGTCTGATCCTCAACTTGTGCAAAATGTTTTAACTACTGCCTGTTCTTCATAAAAAAATCATTTAAGAAAAAATACTGTACAAAGTTCCATTTACTAGGATGCTGATTTACCTCATCAAAAAACCATTAAATTATATATTAGATTAAACTTAACATGGATATTGAAATTAATAAAATTAAATAACATAAATTTAACTTCCAGAAAGGCCAACAATTCCTCACAAATCCCTTCCTTTTCTTCCAGTGAGACCCATGATTTTTTAAAATTTTTGGTGCATAATTATATATTAATAGTGAGATTCATTACACCATATTTGTTCATAACACAATTTGATCAATCTTATTCCCCATTTTTTTGGTCATAGGTTTTTTTTTTTTTTAAATGTCTGTGATACTTACAACATGAGTAAGAAAATGTTGAATATTTTGTATGAGTTATTCATGATTCTTACACCTGATATTTCTATGCCATAGAATTATAATTGGGAAGTTTCTGGAGAAAAATTCTTTCACAAGATATGAAAGGTAGTACTTTGTACTGCAATTTAGAAGATCAATTCCCTTGCACATTATGCAATTTTTCTGACCTGATCTTTATATTTTTTGTAGCAATTCAGACATTATTAAAAAAGGAAAGCTATAAGCAAATGACCAGTAATTTAAAATTTCCTTCACACACACACACACACACACACACACACACACAGACACACTTTCTTTTTTTCTTACCTGACCCTCAATGTGATTGAAGGTCTCATTGTGTGGGCAGCTGGACTAGAATCAGTGGCCTTTCCCGAAATCTCCCCTGAGTTCCTAAGTGCTTTTGCCTATAAGGGAAACTACTTATAGGAAATGATCTGCTAGCAGCTATTTATACCAAGTTTTGAAATTAACCAAGGGGGCCAGACATGGTGGCACATGCCTGGAATCCCAGTGACTCAATTCAGGAGGCTGAGATGGGAGGATCATAAATTCAAGGTCAACCTCAGCAACTTAGTGAGGCCCTAAGCAACTTAGTGAGACTTTGTCTAAAATAGAAGAATAAAATAGGCTCAGTGGTAAACTATCCCTGCGTTCAATTTCCAGTACCAAAAAACTAAAATTAATTAATTAAACCAGCATTTATTTTTTCCAAGAAAAATTTTCCATTTACATGTCGTCACTAACTGTAGACTAAAGAGATTTTTTTTTTTTTTAAATAGTTTTAGACTAAGAACAGTTGTAAAGGAAAGGCAAAAGCAGGCCCTGGAGAATTCATGTGCTGTCTCTGTCTCTAAGGTAGATTTGGAGACTTTGTTTTTTCAATTTAAATAATGGATCAATTCTATAGCTCTTGGGACCAAGATGGTTTTGTCTTCAACTGCTTGGAATTACCCATTGGGATAGTTTTGTTAACTACATTCTCCTGGTGAAACTGGCAGAGACCATTGTATTTTAGGGGAGAAGATCATGCACACTTGTTTAAGAAGTCTCATTTGGCAGGGTCCAAAAGGTCATGTGCATGAAGTGATTTCTGATTTTAAAAAAAGTTGAACAGAAGAAATTGAAATTCACATTTAGTGGTTTTCATTACTGCTTCCAATAGCTATCCTCTGCTGAGTGCTTCCTGAGCATCTTTCTTCTCTCAAGTATTTTACATGCATGTTTAACTATCCTGAGCATGGTAAATCTATGAGGAAGTATTTGCATTGCAATTTCACAGATGAGATTATATAACTTGCCCACACCTGGAAGTGGCTGAGCTCACTTGGAAGTGATTCTCTCCAGTCTTCTAGAATAAAATGCCATCTGTGTATACAATGCACTATTGATTTTCAGGCATGCTTCTGCACACGGCTCACAGGCTATCCAATCTCCAAATCCCGGGTGATGGGCTGAGCAGGTATGAGTGTTTTCATTTTAGAAAAGAGCACCCTACAGCTCAGGGAGATGGTCTGCCCAGGATCTCAAGAGGCAGAGGCAGACCCAGACTGGGGTCTTTTGGCAAACTCAATCAGGTCCCCTTCACCTACACCACCCTGTTTGAAAGGGGTATTTGCAAATATGGCACTATGACCTCGGAAGGGATAGTGAGGAGGGTCAAGTTCATACAAGGACATTTTGTTCTCATTTTTTCCCCCTGAGTTCAGAATGACATGGTAGAATATGTCCAAAGCCAGTACGTCTACATAAATGCTTTGTAATTTTTAAAAAAATGTTTGTAATGCCCTCAGAACATAATGAATGCTTTGTAAAATTTAAAAGGTAAATAACCTGTACTTCTTAAAACAGAAGTATTTAAAAGTCAATTATTGGGGCTAGGAGTTTAGCTCAGTGGTACAGTGCCAGTCTAGCATGTCCGAGGCCCTGAGTTCAATCCCCTATATTGAAAAAAAAAGAATTATTGTACTATTCATTTCTGTTATGACTGCTATCCATTATTTTTGTGTTTAGAAAAACATATTTCTAAAGGAACAAACATTTCAATAAAAATATGATAAATTTTACACATTGATTCAATGTAGCCACTGAACTTATTGGTTCTTCTTTTCAATAATGAAAATAAATACATAGAGCATTTTAGTAAAAATTCTTTTTATTAAACTGAAGAATTGAATAGATTATATGCTTAGGTAACATGAAGACCAATGAAATAATTGATTAGGAGAAATAATACCGAACTTGAAGTCAGACCCACTAAGATTTAAGTCATATTTATATAAATTATTTGCCACGGGCATTTAAATTAATGATGTTTCCAAAACTCAGTTTCCGAATCTATTTAAAAAAAAATAGCAACTGCACAGGGTGCCTAGAGGACATAGCACCCTTCACGTATTGCTTGGCATGAATGAAATGCTTTTAAAAACTTAGTTTTCTTCCTATACATCTGTCTGAAGAATAATAGGCCTGGATCCCTACTGCACAACCTGGTTTATGGTAGGAAACACCCGTCTAACTCCTGAGGGCCGAGGGAGAAACCATGACTCTCCCAAGCAGAACATTTCTTTTATGAAAATCCACATAAGTAGAGGAATAACCTGGAATTTTTAGAAGGTCCTAGAAGGAAGAGTAAAATTTCCATTGGGTAGAAAACTAGGAAACAGGAGATGCTTATGTATATGGCATTCAGAATGAGGAAACCAGGCCTTCATCGGCTCATCTACTGTAGCATTCAGGAAATATCTGGATAGCTGTGATGGAGCGGGTGCAGTTCTAGGTGATGGCATCGTGGAGGTGAAGTTTGGGGTCAAAGCCCTCATTCTCGTGCAGCGTGTATCTCAGGAGGCTCGTGCTAACATTCAATAGCAAGAGTGAAATTAGTTCATTAGACAACAGGTGGGAACTTAACTCTTCCTGGGCTGAAGCAGAAAGATAGCAACCTTATAAAATCCAGAAGAGTCAAGATGTGACAAGAATTAGCATCCTAGGCATCCACCTGCTAGTCATCCCTAAGCATCTACAGAGAATTTTCTAGAAGAGTTAAACTCATTTCATTAAATCCTATGTATTCAAGCTCAAACTTGCTCCAACAGACTTGGAAGAACTGTATGAACTACAACACGACATGGAATCTCAGTGTAGTTTGAATTTGCGTTTCTCTAATTGCTAGTGGTGCTGAACATTTTTTCCTATGTTTGTTGACCATTCGTATTGCTTCTTCTGTAAGGTGCCTGTTTAGCTCCTTAGCCCATTTAGTGATTGGGTGATTTGTTCTTTTTGGTGTTAAGTTTTTTGAGATCTTTACATATCCTAGAGATTAAGATCCATATTATAGAATCAGGACAGAAAATCCTTTTACTTTGGTGAAGGAGTACTGAAGGAAATTTTAATGACTCAGACAATTTAGTACAAAACAGATTTCTTAAAATAGTGAATTGTAGCGTATGCATCAAACTCAGACTGCAAATAATGCTTTTCATCTACTTCTCCCACGGCAATTTATCAGGAAAACAAAACTAAAAAAAAAAAAAAATCAGTTCTTGTAATGGATACTTTTCTACATTGTCCTGTGGCTTCAGCTATCTCTTAAGTTAGCCAATAACTTAAATTATAATATATAACTCTTAAGTTATAAATGTTTATCTACTTAAGTATAAATAATTAAAAATAGGTGCTCAAAATTCACAACACTTACTGAGAGCCCTTCCGATATTAGAGGACCTAAAAGTCATCTAAAATATTATCTATCCAGAGTTATTATTCCAGCCTATCCCAGTAATACTACTGAAAGTAAAAGCTATATCTACAAAACATCAAAATATTGAAAGATGATGAAGGAAGGATTTGTCTCCTCATTTGTCCAAAACTGAGGCTTAGCAAGTGATTTACTTATTTCCATGACTTAAAGGTAAAAGGAAAATTCAGGTCTCTGTTTTCTTGGCCAAAGAGTATTTCATCACATTTAATACCACTATTTCCAACACTCTATATTTTCCTTTGCCAATATGCTTTGTAGATAAATAGGGTCTACTTATTTTTTAAATATGGTAACATTCCCATCTTTGTTCGGGTTCTGTAGAGGCAGAGCTTTCGACAGAAATTCTAATGCCCTTAATTACTGGGGAGTGCTCACGAGGTCATGACCAAGGGCAGGATACAGCTGGGGAAGCAATAGAGCAAGAATATGGCTGATATGGCTTCAGTCAGAGGCTTGCTTTTGCCTGACCCCCTGGATGCTGTGAAGTGTGAGTTGTACCAGGGTCAGTCCCATCGTAAGGCAAGGGAGTCGGCCTTTTGTACACCAGTGCTGGCTGGTACTGGCTGTGGGCTTACCAGTTCAGCAAGGTGGAAGCCCGTGTCCATATCTCCAGAGGTAATTTTCTAAGGAAGAGACAGAAACTACTATGTACTAGTAACAGGATCTGGTCAGGACCCCACTGGTCAGGGTCTACCACAATTTCTTCATTTTAAATGCATATTCGAAAGTTGGGCAGGGCATGGTGGTGCACACCTGTAATCCCAGCAGCTCGGGAGGCTGAGGCCGGAGGATCGCAAGTTCAAAGCCAGCCTCAGCCAGTTAGCGAGGCCCTAAGCAACTCAGTTGAGACCCTGTCTCCAAATAAAATATGAAAAAGGGCTGGGGATGTGGCTCAGTGCTCCTGGGTTCAACAACCTGGTAACAACAACAACAACAAAGTTGTCACCAGGCTAGTAAATATTGACACCATGCCACAATTTTTTTAATTTAATTTTTTTTTTTTTTTTTTTTTTTTTTAGCCAAAGCATTTGAGTTGATAGTTCCATGATGGTGTTACCTTAGAAGAAGATGATGGGTGTATACACAGATGATAGACAAACAGAAAGATAGATGAGATGTGCCTTCTAGGATTCACACTTAGAACCACACGCAGTATTTGAAAATGTTTTAAAATGTGAATTGTCAAGGAATAATGTGCAAGGCACCCAGAGGCTGGATTTAGAGGTGGGTCTTGTCCCCTCCTTCTCTCCCTCCCATCTCTCTACCCCCATCAGCTTTTCCGTGAAGAGCCCTTCTGACGCTGGCAAGGAAATGTGGAGCCATTATCAAAAACATATCCGAATCACCCGTGAGCACCCTAAATGAAAACTAGGTCCTGAGGCTGCAATCAGGGACACTCATCATCTGCGGCTGATTTGAATGCCAAGCACCTCTAATGATTAATGAATTCAACAATGCCATGTTCAAAACATGGAACTGCCGCATCCTGCTGCTGCTGGGGAGATGGCCTCCAGATTAGTGTCCCCAACATGGAAATGACTTTCGTCACCCACAGAGACACCTCCTTCGTGATAGTTTCTCAATTACAGTGATGATACTACCTTCACTCTCCTATGAATTTTTCTTTTTTTGGGGGGGAGGAGTACCAGGGATTGAACTCAGGGGCACTCCACCACTGAGCCCCATCCCCAGCCCTATGTTGTATTCTATTTACAGACAGGGTCTCACTGATAAGTTGCTTAGGGCCTCACTAAGTTTCTGAGGCTGGCCTTGAACTCTGATCCTCCTGCCTCAGCCTCTGGAGCCACTGTGATGGCAGGTGTGCGCCACCATGAATTTTTGTGTTGAATCCTGTGGATTTTTGTGATGCATCCTTCATTACCAACCACCTGGGACCCTGCTTTCTCATAATTTTTGCCTTTCCCCACACTTTAAGCGTATCTTTGTCAGTAAGGTAGAGATAGTGACCATTCCCTGCTCATCCAATGCCCCTCCATAAAGGGTCTCCTACTCTCCGTGCTGGGGTGGGGGGCTCCGTGCACTACATCAGCCCCCTTCCTCCCCGACATCTGGCTGTGGGACCCAGCGGGAACAAGCCATAGGTGAGGCCGAGCGGCCACTTTCTCCTCTTTTGAGAATATGGGGCAAGAAAACTGGGGCTGTGCTCTTGAACTCTGAGGTTAGGATCAGGCTTGGGGCAAGTACGGTCTTCCTTAGCTACAAAGAGACAGCGCAGGACGTGTTAGAGTGTGTAAACAAGTCTGGATGGCGCCTGGCATTTTGCAGAGGGAGTGGTTTGTGAGGTGGCGCCATTGAGCCATTAAGTGTGGAGATTCCTTATTGGCTGACTGCTGTATCTAGTTTATGTTAATTAGATAAGCTGTGTGGAATGTATAAATACCCCTCCTGTCCTACAATAAATGGCTCCCACTCCAGCTGTATCAATCTACACAAGTTGTTCGTCACCCCCCAGCTATTTTGCTGCAGCCGGACTGCGGCAAGGGCGTTAAGAGGAAGAATCAGTGAGATGGACCAAAGACACAGAGACGCAGAAAGGACAGAACAAGGGCCCAGCTGGGTGAGGCCTCAGAACTCCTCCCTGATTTTCTAGCTCCAAGATTCTGTTTCCCTCTCCTTCTCCCTCCTGAAACCTGACTTCACATTTTGCCTGGAGATAACCCTGATTCCTTCCAAAATATCCTCTTTTTCCCCATAAGCCAGTCTGAGTGGGTTACTGTTCCTTGTAATCAAATGATTGCTGATATGTTAAAGGGTCAGAATAATTTTATTGATTGATTGATTGATTGATTGATTGATTGATACTGGGGATTAAACCCAGGGCACTGGACCACTAAGCCCCATCCCCAGCCCTATTTTGTATTTTATTTCGAGACAGGGTCTCACTGAGTTGCATAGAGCCTACATGAGTTGCTGAGGCTGGCTTTGAACTAGAGATCTGCCTGCCTCAGCCTCCTCAGCTGCTGGGATTACAGTCATGCGCCACCATGCCCAGCCCAGAATAATTTTAAATACAAGCTCAGGCAAAGCAAAGTAGAGAATACAGCAACTATTCGAAGATATCTGTCATGATATGTTCAGAAAACCAAAGTGCCTCATCCTGCTGATCAGAAGATGGCCTCAAGATCAGTGTTCCCAACATCTAAATGGCTCTCATTACCCATGGAATATCAGAGACGATATCAGAGAAAATAACTCTCTTCCTCAGATCCATTCTCTCTCTCTCTTCTTCCTTAATAAGTTTTGTTAGAGGTATCAAATGCCCACTTAAAAATGATATTTTAGCTGGGCATGGTGGCACATGTTTGTAATTCCAGCAGATCAGGAGGCTGAGGCAGGAGGATCAGGAGTTCAAAGCCAGCCTCAGCAACTTAGTGAGACCCTGTCTCTAAATAAAATACAAAATAGGCCTGGGGATGTGACTCATGGTTAATGCCCCTGAGTTCCATCCCCGGCACCTTCCCCCAAAATAACAACAACAAAAAAAGATATTTCTAGGCTTCTTTGGCAGGGAGGGGTAGCCAAGTAACATGACGTACCCACCATGTGCTCTGCACTGGTCCCAGGGTCTCCGTGTGGGATTAAGCTCCAGCTGGCCACGGTGCTAGCCTTTTAGAGACTGGATCCCCCACTGTTCCACGTCCTTTCTCTGTATGTCTCCCTTACCCTGCTTCCTGGAATTACCTCTCAAATAAATTAATTTAAACTTTTATTTCAGAGTTGGCTTTGGGGAATCCAAAGGAAAACAAGAGTTAATGTCCAGAAGCCATTTTTTGCCAATGGGCAACAGGGGTAGAAAGATTTCTCTGTATTGGGCCTTTTGTGCCCCATGCAGAGAGTTTTGGGATACTTTGCCTAAGGTTGCTTAGGGGGTCCCAAGTGGAGCAACAGTCTCCTGCAGGGATGACCAGCTCCATTGTGAGCCCTTGTATCAGTCTCGTCTCCTTCCCCAGGTCACTTCTCTGGTCTCTCATGCCTGCTCCCTGGGATCACTTCTCCACAGATGTCTTTGACTTAGGTTTTGCTCACAGGGGAATCCAGAGCACAGTGATGCATAACCGGGCACTTGGTCATCTCCAAAATTCCAGCTTTTGCTCCTCAATTATTTGTTTTAAACCATCAATTCCGTGATGGGCATGCAATTACACAATCTCAGGTCTTGTTCACACAGCCAACTCACCAATTGTGATGCCCTTAGTCTGTTTATCATTCTCTTATTCCTCTTAAATGGGCACTTATACACCAATAGTACCACTTATGTGGCCATTGCCAAAATATTTTCAAACTACCTTGTGAATCGTAGAATAAAATTATGTCAATGTGATTTTTTTGCTAATTAAATCTTGTTGAGATTGTTTCCATTCTCTGATTCACATAATATTGCATGATCTTGGTAGTTTTTAGTCTGCCTCTTAAATGTATAGCTGAGCACGGTGGTACATCCCTGTAATCCCTCTCTGAGGCAGGAGGATCACAAGTTCAAAGCCAGCCTCAGCAACTTAAGCAACTCACCCACCGAGACCCTGTGTCTAAATAAAATACAAAATAGGGCTGGGGATGTGGCTCAGTGGTTAAGTACTCCTGCCCCCCCCAAAAAAGAGTCTATTTTAAAAATTAACTTAGCTTGTGCTAAAAATTGGCGTAAAATTTGACAATTACCATCATCTTGCATATTGGAGGCAAACAGATAAGGTTATTAGTTTGTTTTATGTTTTTATTTCAATATTTAAAATTGACCTATGGTCATGTGCTATATAATGGTGCTTCAGTTATTGACAGACTGCATATGCAATGGTGGTCCTGTGAGATTATAAAAGAGCTGAAACATTCCTATCACCTAGTGACATCCTGGTAAATCTCATTACTTATATATATTGGTGTGATGTTGATATAAACAGACCTACTGCATTCCTAGCCAGGTCAGGTATAGCACATAAAATCAAGTACCTAATGCTTGATGATGGTCATACTGGCTGTGCTCCTGGTTTATGTGTTTATGGTGTTATGCAGTGTTTTAGAGCATATTCTTTAGTTATTTGAAAACTCCTGTCTGTAAAACAGTGCACCATGTTACACCAACAGCAGCCTCACAGGGCTCATGTTAACTGCGTCTCTTGATTGTATCATTTCCTTTGTGCTTGATTAATCTCACATTGTCCTTTTTATCATGGCCCCTGAGCATATGAAATCCACGTTTGATATTGCCAGTAACATTCTACATTGAGTGACGGACCCGGAAACAGAATTAAAGGAATGGAGGACTACAGAATCAGAAAGAAATCAGCGATGGCCTCTGCTTGCCCATCAGGAATGTCCATTCTCCCATAGCATGACCTTGAAGGACAAGAAGGAAGGGGTGAACGCTCTTATCAGATCTGCTTCCCGGAAGGCAAAGAGATGAAGAAAAGTTCCAGAAAAGCCACATGAACATGGAGAAACTCTGAATCATCTAAATTGAAGACACAGAGCACATCTCTTTTAGCACCATGATGATCACAGCCAAAAGCAAAAAAAAAAGTTTTGTTTTTGTTTTTTTTTTTTTGCTAGTTCTGGGTAGTTTAAGTGATTCAAAAATTGTTATTCATTCCATAATGTGAAAGCGAGCGGTGAGTCTATGCGTGCTGATGTGAAGGCAGCTGAAGGATTTTTGGAAACTCTAGATAAGCTGATTGTAGAAGAAAATTACTTGCAGAAGCAAATCTTCAATATGGATGAAACCTGTGAGCGCAATGATGAAATCACTGAGTGTGGCATTTCTCAGAACGTATCCCCGCTGGTAAGCAAGGCATGACTATATAAATGTATAAAATCCATAAACATATGGAAATATAGAAAGTACACTAAAGACGAACAACTGAAGTATGGAAAATCTAGGACCCAATTAATTCCTAGAAGTTGGCTTCAAAAACTCACTGCCATCAACAACCTGTGATGCGTGTTAAACTACAAATGGAATAGCGAATGTTTGAAAGACAAGAACCCTTTTCAATGAACATCATCTCACCACAAAATCTAAGGTACTTGCTGAAGTTTAGCACATTCCTCTTGCAAACCAGACGGATGGTTGCACTGATGGATTGAACCCGTGCTCTGTCCAATACGGTAATCAGTAGCTATTAAAATTTAAATTAATTGAAAGTAGATAAAGATTCAGTTCCTCAGTCACACTGGCCCCATTTCAAATATGGTCACATTTGGCTAGTGATACTGAGGTGCACAGGGAAGACACAGGATACTTCCATTGCTGTGGAATGTTCTAATGGATGGCCCTACTGTATAGACAAATGTCCAGAGTCATCTCCCCTTTAACATTCATTTATTTGTTGGGCTGGGTTTGTAGCTCAGAGGTAGAGAGCTCACCTAGCATGTCTGAGGTACTGGGTTTGATCCTCAGCACACATAAAGTAAAATAAAGACATTGTGTTCACCTCTAACTAAAAATAAATAAATAAATATTTTTTAAAAATCCCTTTATTTGTTGATTCATTAAGCCACAAACAACTAAATTGCATTTTCTTTTTTTTTTTTTTTAGTACCAAGGATTGAACTCAGGGGCACTCAGCTACTGAGCCTCATCCCCAGACCTATTTTGTATTTTTATTTAGAGACAGGGTCTCACTGAGTTGCTTAGCACCTCACCGTTGCTGAAGCTGGCTTTGAACTTGTGATCCTCCTGACTCAGCCTCCAGAGCCAGTGGGATTACAGGCATATACTATCATGCCCGCTGCATTCTGTTTACTTTTATTATTTATTTTTTGATACCAGGGATTGAAACCAGAGTACTTAACCAGGGAGCCACATCCCCAGCCCCTTTTTTTTATCATTTATTTATTTAAATTTTGAGACAGGTTCTTGCTAAATTGCTTAGGGCCTTGCTAAGTTGCTGAGCTTGGCTTTGAACTTGTGATCCTCCTGTCTCCGCCTCCCAAGTCACTGGGACTACAGGCATGCACTACCATGCTCAGCCTTCACTGCACTTTTAAAGAACATAATTAATTCTTTGAGATTACATGGAAAATTAATTCTTGGAGATTACATTGATTGGTTGAGAAATTCACTTCTTCCCTATATTATGTGATATTCAGAGCACTATTATTTATTACTTTATCTTGCTAATATGAGCAACAGCCTCCAGTCCAGTTCCATTGAAGTTGGAGCTCAAGATAGAAACCCTCTATTTTTTTGTTTGTTTGTTTGTTTTGTTTTGTTTTGTTTTTTAGGCTTCCTAGATATTGAAAGAGAAAATGTTGCAATTTATTTGAAGGAAAGTGAAGGAGACCTTTCGAACAGCTAACTCAGTCATCTCAAAAACCAAGCTATGGTTAATTTCTGATTACCAAATTTCTGATTCCTCCATCAGACAAATGGCTCCTGAGAACCTGCTGGTTAGAACTGGGCCAGGTCCTGAGGGAAACAGAGAGGAGGCCTCAGGGAGGGCCAGAATGCTGAGCTGCTACAGGAACAAGCTGGAGACTGCCAGCCATCTCCAGAATCCACTGAGCTTTACAATGAATGGGCCTCGTGATATTTAAAACATGGAAAATATTTCTGACGTTAAAATCTTGTAAAGCCACGCACGCACAGTGGCACATGCCTGTAATTCCAGCAGCTCAGGAGGCTGAGGCAGGAGGATGTGAAGTTCAAAGCCAGCTTCAGTGAGGCCCTAAGCAACTCAGTGAGACCCTGTCTCTAAATAAGACACAAAATAGGGCTGGGGATGGGGCTCAGTGGTTGAGTGTCCCTGAGTTCAATCCCCAGTACCCCCTTTCCCCCCAAAATAAAAAACCTTGTAGGGGCTGTCGATGTAATGTAGTGGCAGAGTGCTTGCCTAGCATACACAAGGTCCTAGTTTGACTCCTAAGATATCCAATTAATACAAAACAACAATCCCGTCCCCAACAACAACAGCAACAACTAAAATCTGGTAATATTAGTATCGAAAGTCTTATTTTTGCTCTCCCAAAAGAAGTAAAACTCTCTGGATGTGTTGGCCCCTTGTTACCATTGACCAACAACTGTCCAGGGAGGAGGCAGCGACCTCTACAGGTGGAAACCCACGTTCAATGTGCCACCCTGTTATCACCTGTGTAGCCCCAGGTGACTGCCTGCTTCCTGTTTCCTCCTGCATCATCTTGCTGGACCCCTGCTGACCTAGTTAGTATTCAGGCCCCTCTGTGCACTGGTCAGATGGCTTAGCATCTTACCCAGGTTCTACAAAAGCACCCTGGCCAACATGAGAGAAGAAACTGCCCCCCAAAATCAATAAAACAAAAGATTTACAAGTTCATAATTTTTTGCATTTTCATGAGTAAACAGGGACAGAAGAGCAGCAGGAAAACCACTGACAGAAAAGTCAGGGAGCATGCAATCCCACTACTTTTTCTAAATTTTATCCATCATTTGCCTCTGCAACAGTGGTTTTGCTTTATATAAATACAATAAGACCAGTTCAAATAAAACTGAAACTATCTGCTTATTTCTTGTTTTATCAAGTATAGTCATAAAAAAAAACTTTTAAAAATAGGTACCTTGCCTTTGAACTGCAAAGAGAACTTTAAGAATTTTATTCGATTTGCCTGCAACTGCATTCACCGTCAAAGAAGAACACTGAGTGCTTTCAGTCCAACCACCACCGTCGTTGGTTTTGTTCTGACAGATACTGGTCCCTTATGTTGGAAACCCAGCTCTGGAACAGCATCAGAAGTTTTCTTCCTCTATTCCTGCCTGATTAAACACATAGGGTCTTTTTGAGGCTCTCCAGACCTGGGCTCGAATCTCAGGTCTGCTATTATCAACTGTACACACCTTTGCTTATTTTACAAAGACTCAGATCCCTTTCCTAAAAACAAAGAACATCCCCTGATGCATCTGTTTGTGAAAGTTGTCAGAATGAAAACGGAGTCACCAGAAGGATACAAAGGAGAGGTTCTCATGTACAGTGCAATGGCCTACACACACACACACGCGCGCGCGCGCACACACACACACACACACACACACACACAACTTCCGTAAGGACAGGATTCCAGTTAACTGTCCATTCAACCTCACGCTGGTACCACTTTTGTTATTAATCCTTGTAGTCAAGATTATGGTTTCAGAATATCTTATATAATTCTCTTCATTTGCCTTTGAAAACTTTCCCTATCCTCAATCTCCTTGAAATGCTCATAATTGACTACGGTATAGATATCTCCCATTGCGATGTTCTGCTATTCCCAAATACATATCATTATCCTTTGGAGAATCTCTGATTGTCATTTAGGTTGACACATTTTAATAGACTCGTTAGAATGAAATACTAGAGCATATAGAAAACATTTAGCCCAGGGCCTGGAGCACATTACATATACAATAGATGTTAACAACTGTTATTTTTAATTCACAGAGAGGCCAAGGTGGCCCAAAAGAGCCACATGCAAGGCAAAGGCAGAGTGCATAGGTAATGTCATCTCAGCTAATAGCAAGTTGGTCAGGAATGTGATCCAAGAAAGAGGTAGTGCCCCTGGCATCTGGCAGAGGCTGAATTTATTTCACTATTTTATTTTTTTTTTTTTTACTATTTTACTGATAGAGACTTCTTCAATCAAAAGCTCGATTCCCACAATTTCTCGGATGATACAGTAGCACTCATACATTCTGCTTTTCCCTCAAAAGAATTATAAAATTTCCAAGTGCCTCAGATTGATCCCCAAAGTAGGTACAGCATAAACTTGTGTTTATCTGTCTCGACCACATATATGCATGGACTGGGATTTCAGAAAGATGTTGAATAGGGACTAAACATGAAGAGTATCATTGAAAGAAAAATAATGTATTAGTACGATATGTAAAATGAATACATAATTCAGACAAAATACAAATAGAATGGTAAATTTATTTTTTAAAACTACATTATAAAATATTTGGATATTCAAAAAATATATATCTCTACATAATGATTCAGAGAAGGAAAGACAGTATTCATCTCTTCCTCTGAGTCAGAGGATAATAGCCTAAATAATTTCCCAATGGTAGAGTAGTACACTGACCTAGAAAGTTTAAGGCAGCTTATATAAAAATTCACATGAGCAGAAGCATGAGTTTGGCGGTCTTGGCTACAGTTGTATAAATTCATTCTTTTTATTAACATATTTCCAAATCAAAATCACAATATAAATCATTGTCATGTAAAATGTGCAATGCCATTGCAAAATTAAAGAAGCATAAGTTCATTCAAGACTTATTTCTATCAATCAAATGGCCATGCATTTAAACGATCCTTCCCACAATGGAAGGCAACTTGGTAATCCTTTCTAATACCTTGAAAATGTGCAACTTTTGGAGCAAGCAATTCCACATCCAGAAATTGTCTAAGTCAATAATTATAGAAGTACAGGAACCATTTATCTTTAAGGAGGACTTTCTTGTAGGTCTTAAAGATACTATAATCTATATTTTAAAACTACCTAAATTAGGAATTAGTTCATCTCCAGAACAGGCATACACTGTGATAATATACAGCCATTGGAATCACGGAGAAAGATAGTTTTTTTCCCTAGTGACATGGAAATACAGTTCATAATATACTGAGGAGAGGAAAGCAGTTGACAAAATAGCACCCATTCTAAGGAGCCAAGTAGTATGGGTGGCATTGTCCCCATCTGTCCTTGAGGATTCATGTTGAAATCATGACTCCCAGAACCTCAGAATGGGACCTTATTTGGAAACAAGGTCACAGGGATGTAATTAAGATGAAGTCATGCTGGGACTGGATGGTTCCTAATGAATACAACTGGTGACATATAAATAGGGAATTCTGGACACACCTTCCTTGTGAAGAAGAGGGCCAGGGAGGGAGCAATACGCCATCCATATGCCAAGACCCAGAAGCCAGGGAGAGGCACAGACTCTGCCTATGACCCTCAGAAGGAATTAACAGTGCCCTGTCACAGACTTTAACCCCCAGAACTGTGAAAGAGTTGAAGCCACTCGGTTTAGGATATAGCAATGCATGGCTTAAGGATAGGGACACATTTTCATAAATGCGCTGTCACCATGCAAAATCTCACAGTCTTATCTACACAAACTAAGGCGGCTACATTGTCACTTGCAGTATAGTCTTATGGGACCAACATCATTACAGTTCATCCCTGCAGCCCATCCTCCACTAAAGTTTCCTTATGTGGTGGGAGACCATACTTTAATATGTACTAGAGACCTAGCAGATTTATATCATTTTTTGGAGGGAAAAAAAGGTACATGTACATAAAAATATCTAAAAATAAACTTTTTCAAAATATTAAGCTTAGTTGTCCCTTGGTAGAGCAGTGGATAATTTTTATTTACAAAGTTTTGTTTATTTTGTGATTTTAATGAATAAACATACATGCATAAAATGGCTCTAAATAACTTTTCTGAATCAAGGACAGCCACCTACTCTCAAATGCAATCGCAAATAACGCTTGGTATGTTTGGCTGCATGGCAGGCAAGGGAGACGGGGAGATCAGACACACCTGGCTTGAAATCCTGCCTTGGTCCCTTACCAGGTATGTCACTTTGGGTACATGTACCATATAAAGTCATTGTAAGGTCTGAATGAAAGCACAGAGTAGATATTATGGACATAGTGCATCCTGGTACACAGCAAGTGCTCAATCATTTGAAGCCATGATCATGTACTTCTATCCCGTATGAGCACTTAGTGCTTTTGTAAAATGAAGAAGCTGTCATTCCCTTAAAACAGCTTCACAAATTCATGGTCACCTTGCCAAAGGCTACAGGAAGCCTGGGGCTCCAATGATCTAGGAGTTGACACTCCAATCTAATCATTCTTTCCTTGCCAACCATGGCTGCCAAATTTTCCTGTCCCTACTCAAATTCATTCCAATTATGTAGACTCTTTCTTCAGGATTATAGTACAAAGAATGCACGTGTACACTCATGTGTATGCACACAGAGAAATGTGAGAAAGCATCTATAGGAGGAAAAGACCTGAGATTTTCCAATTTTTCTTTCCAAACGTTACAGTAAAAAAATATGTAGGGGAAAGTTAGGCATGGTGGCCCTCTCCTGTAATCCCCTCGGCTCAGCAGGCTGAGGCAGGAGGATCGCGAGTTCAAAGCCAGCCTCAGCAAAGGCAAGGCACTAAGCAACTCAGTGAGACCCTGTCTCTAAATAAAATACAAAATAGGGCTGAGGATGCGACTCACTGATTGACTCCCCTTGAGTTCAATCCCCAGTACCAAAAAAAAAAAAAAAAAGAAAGTGGGAAAGAACAATCAGGATGTTTTAAATATTTCTTATGTGGAAGCACTCTTTGCAAATGTTATTTCATTTAACGAACACAGTAACTCTCCCTGGCAATTATCATTATTTCTACTCTTATAAATATGAAAGAACCAGAGAGATGAAGGGGGTTCAAGGTCATACATCTTGTCAGTAATGGAGCTGACAGTCAAACATGATATTCTTTCTAGAATCACATGGGAATATAGTGAATAAAGGCAGATTTTTTTTAAAAGAAACCATGTACATTTATGTATCTGCATGGAGCAAAGAGAGAAAGAGAGAGAAAACAGTGTATGCATATTAAATTTATATACTGTTGCTAATAAATGTAGCCTTCCCCCCCACAGAAGAGCTAGGGGTTGATGGTACTACCAATTTCACAAACATTCTTTCTTTTAACCAATAGTGCACATTAAAAAAAACAAATTACAAATACATACACTGGGTGATTTTTGTGATCACATAAATAACCATGCTTTTCTTTCAAATGCTTCATAAACAGAACTATGCGTCTGACAACAAAAGTTTTTGCCTAAACTCTAGTCAATGAAACATGAAAATATACCTTTCTCATTTCCTCAAACAAGAGTGGTGCAGATGGACATTACAAAAGGGCACACTGGACATGGCTTTCCTATAGGAAAGATGTCCCAGGTCCCTGATGTTTAGTTTTCAAGATTCAGGGACTGATAACATTGACCAAGTCCTCAGATGGGAAATTTTACACACACTATTTTATTCCACAATTCTGTGTTATTGATGTTTATCCTCATGTCACTGTTCAAAAAATTGACAGAGACATAAAGGAGTTTGCCCAAAGTTTCTCAGTTGTTAGTTTGTCTTTATCATGTAAGCACCTCTTTAGGGTAAAATCCCTAAAAAACCTTGAGGTCCCATGAAGCCGATTTGCCCAGGAACATATCCCAGGTCTATGCTGAGCCCAAACTTGTATGGCTCCAATCCAGCACATTCTAAATCGTAATAATAGGCACTATTGAACCAGCCAACGCCTCTTCCAGTTACAATGTCTCTGGAGTTCTCCATGCTTGTCTCAGGCCACAGGGTAATGCCTTGTCATTTTCTAGTATCATTCTTACCTTCTCAGTTCTTCTGAATACCTATTTCAGGAAAGACCTCAGCAGGAGTACCAACTATCTATCAGGTGCAGACCAAAGCATCATTGCAACCAAACAGCCTCAAAGAAGACCAAATGGATGAGAGAGCACTTCCTGTTCAAGCCACAAGGGTATGTCTTCTTATCTGGCTCACAAATCCTCCCAACTAACACATCCAAAGAATTGTAGTACAGGTGCGCGCGCGCGCGCACACACACACACACACACACTCATCACATAATATGCAGAAAAAATGCTTTTGCTTCCCCATCATCCATGATGGAAACTGTTTAAAAATTTCCTGAGAATCCAAAAATAATTTAAATGTTCATGATCTCACTAAATATCCAGATACCTTCTGAATTCTGCAGATGTCTTTGTAGGTGTTACGTTTAGATGTGATGTCCCCCAAAGGCTCACGTGTGAGACAGTGCAGGAAGGTCCAGAGGAGACATGACTGGGTGGTGAGAGCCTTAACCAGTGAATGGACCCTGATGGGATTAACTGGGTGGTGGCTGGAGGAGGTGGGTGTGGCTGGAGGAGGGGGCATTGGGGGCGTGGCTTTGGGGTCTCTATTTGTCTCTGGAGAGTGGAGTCTCTCTCTGCTTCCTGATCACCATGTGAGCTGCTTCCCTCCACCACACTCTTCCTCCATGATGTCCTGCCTCCCCTTGAGCCCCAAGGAATGGAGCCTGCTGTCTAGACCGATATCTCTGAATCCATAAGCCCTAAAGAAACCTTTGCTCCTCTTTGTTCTGGTTGGGTCCTTTTAGTCATGGCAGTGAAAAAGGTGACTAAAACAGTAGGCATGTGTCAACAACTAGTTTCTGAATTTAAATTTCTTTATAGGATCAGTAAATGGATATTTTTGTTAGAAAAGATGCACAAGATCAAAACCATTTTCTCAGGGAAGAAGGATATTTTTGAGAAGTAAAAAAGTTCCCTCAGAAGGTTTTGACCAATCTAGACATTAGGAGGGTACTTAAATTTTTCTTTGTTCTCTGGTTGCATGAGATAGTAGAAAGGGAACTGAGTGAGTAACGAGAAGAGCTTTTAAAATCTTTAAATAAATTAATTAGAACAATTTAAAATTGTTCCATACATATGGAAGACATTATTTAAATACATATATGTATATAATATATATGTAATATATATTATGTGCATTATATCATATATATGTGTCTATATCATATATATACACACACATATATATTTATATATATATATATATATTTAAAATATATGTGTATATTTTTTTCCTGATGTTTACAGTGGTAAAATCATTCAAAACCAAGACCAGGAATAACTGGATAATCTATATTAATGAGAGACAATGCAAAAAAATGATTGAGCGCATGGGGTCTGGCATCCATTTGCCTCAGTTCTATCCCACACTAGCTGTGTGAATCTAGGGAAATGGTTCAATCCTTCCACTTATAAAAGAAGTCGTTGATTAGTCCTTTATAAGGCATTCCAAATCAAATGAAATAATGTCTCTATGGCATTTAGCAAACTGCTGGTCTCTGTGCATTAGTATTAATACCATCTGGGTATTGTTTATGATCATCTCAAAACACTCTCCTTTTAGGAAGATAATAGAAACAAACCCCAACATAACAATACAATATTGAGCAACCTTTATGTTTGTAAAGTGCTAGAAACTT
The DNA here is from genome assembly GCF_045843805.1 of Urocitellus parryii. NCBI lineage: Eukaryota > Metazoa > Chordata > Mammalia > Rodentia > Sciuridae > Urocitellus > Urocitellus parryii. The sequence continues at coordinate 164,443,043 of NC_135533.1, forward strand.
TAGGAATGTTAACTGTATTTTTAAATACCTCATCATCTTTAAAAACCTCTTCCTCAGTAACAAGGGGTGGTAGTAGGCACCAGCATTGCTGGACATTATGCTAATTTTATCTTACCTTGTTATGGTCTAAGCTCAGTCGATATAGATATATATATATTACAGATTATAGATTATAAATTATAAAATTTAATAAGTAAGATAATATTATCATAAGGTAAATAATGTTAAGTTACTCTAGTTATAAGTTAGGAGCAATAGACATAAGTTTCTCATGAGTAAGCATAAGCAACAGTAGGACAATAATCTTATAACGCTAAGATTTATAAGACACAGGATTTAAGCTGTGAGTTTTATGGGTAAGTACAGGCTAATAGGTTAACAAAGCTCAAGGTTAAGTCAATATAGTCATAGACGATAGATTAGCCATAGTTACTCCATATTATGACTCTTCTCTAAACTTGTTATATAGGTTGTTCTTAGTATTCTTAAAATTATTTTTGCGTATACACCCATACAAATGCGGGTGTAGACCCCTATAGATGATGATAGGGTTGTTTTTGCTCTGCTAACTGCGTTCTCAGCCCTTGTATCCTGCTTGCTTGTAACTTGCAGATTTCATAACATGTGGTTTCTCCCTTTAAATGCTCTGCCCCAGTCACAGACCGTTGCTGTTCTCCTCTAAGGTCACTTGGACTCTGGGAAGAACAGTCTCTGGTCAGATAGTAAAAAGACTCTCTAATTTGATTTAAATCTGGACTTAGAGTGTTTTCTGAGCGGTGGTCTCATAACAACCTAACCATCCCAAGCATCCAAAAGTTGAGACTCTTATTGTGTTCACTTGATGGCTGTGGATCCCTGAGGATCCGAATAATGATGCAATCTGCTCCACATCCCATGGCTGGAACAAAAAAAATCCAGAATCCCAGCCTAAGACAGATTCTAAACCCAGGCTCCTTCAAGCCCCATGGGGCCTGCTATATTTTTCAGTGTTTTGTTTTTCCTCATCAACCGATTCTTGCTTTCTCCTGCCTCAAACAGTTGTATCCCAGGAAGCAAGCTGATGCCTCTTCCCTGAGCAATCTGTTTTCTACTACATTAGTAACACACACACACACACACACACACACACACACACACACACATGAATGCAATGATTAATGTAGTCTTCTAACACTAATGGCCAGAGCTGAGTTAATCTAGCAACATAGCAATGAAGCTGCAGTACCTTGTCATTCACAAGTGGCCTGTCTCATCACTAGACAACATTCCTTCTAGAAGATTGTTCCACTGTTGAAAAAGATGGTGCAGATGCTAACACACAATAAGAGTGCACATGGGGATACTCTGGATCAGACAGAGAAGAATGAAGGGAGGGGAGGGGGATGGGAATGGGAAAGACAGTGGAATGAACGGGTCAGAACTTTCCCATGTTCATCTATGAATACCTGACCAGGGAAACACCACATCATGTCCAACCACAAGAATGGGAAGTTACACTCCATGTAGGTATAATATGTTGAAATATATACTGTTGTCATGTATAACTAAAAAGAACAATTTAAAAAAAAAATATTTACAAGATGGTGCAAATTAGTGGAGCCCATTTCACCCCTTTGAATGATCAGCAGTGTGAATCCAGCACAGGATCCTTAATCAGAGAAAATTCAGGAATGCTGGTCCCCAGACCCCAGAACTCTATCAGCCTCTTGAGAAAATCCCCAGTGTTACTTTGCTGAAGGAAGCCCAGGTGAACCAGATCATGTCTTCTTACATCGTATATGTAGACTTCTCACTAGCCTGCTACACCCTTAATGAAAAACTGCCCCTACCACAGTTCCAGTTGAAAGAACAGTCCAGAAGGGAATGTTTTGACTCTCATGACCCTTTTATTCAGGACACAAGTGACAGGACAGCAGAAGGCATGTGACCCAGGGGAAACCAATGCATAGAGTAGCTATTGACTTATGATTTGACCTGGGGCTGAAAGTTGTATCTAAACTGAAAAAAAAAAAAAAAGATAGCTGGGACAATCATGGTCCTTCTCTTAGGACATCAGACGAGAATCATGGAAAGCAGAAAGGGAATAAATACGCTGAGAGGACAGGCAGGCCAGTGGCCAAGGCACATTATGACAGCAACTAGCCATGACACTCCTGCTGCTTATTGCCATGAACCCCAAGACACAAGGACTGGGCCTCTATTTTAGTCAGCTTTTTTTGCTGCTGTGACTAAAGGACCTGACCAAAACAATTATAGAGGAGGAAAAGTTTATTTGGGGCCTCAGGGTTCAGAGGTCCCAGTCCATAGACAGCAGGCTCCATCCCTCAGGGCTCCAGGGGAGGCAGGACATCATGGAGGAAGAGTGTGGTGGAGGGAAGCAGCTCACATCACCATCAGGAAGCAGAGAGAGACTCCACTCTCCAGAGACAAATAGAGACCCCAAAGCCACGCCCCCAATGCCCCCTCCTCCAGCCACACCCACCTCCTCCAGCCACCACCCGGTTAATCCCATCAGGGGTCCATTCACTGGTTGGGTTAAGGCTCTCACCACCCAGTCATGTCTCCTCTGAACCTTCCTGCACCGTCTCACGCATGAGCTTTTGGGGGACACCTCACATCCAAACCATAACAGCCTATCTAAGTTCTTGCACTTGTTTCAGGGAGAATTATCCTCCACAGTGGGTACCGCTACTGTGGGCACCCTCTTCCCTCCACAGAGCAGTCAGCCTATGTGAATTAACTCCTCTAGAACCAAGACCAGCAGATAAATAATTATTTCCACGGGAGTCCTTACTATTCCTCTTCCCAGTGGATTTGATGAAGGGGGATTTAAACCCCATCCAAGGTTCAGGCCCAGCAACCTGCCAAGTGACAGAGCAGCTACATGCGCCTGCAGGGAACGCGGACCGGACCCACTAGGACAGGTCCGGCAGCCTGCTGAGGGGCAGGCCCGTCCCCTCCCCCAGTGTCTGCAAGGTAGGCGGGACTGTGACCACTGGCAGATCGGGCCAAGCGGCCTGCTGAGGGGCGGAGCCGGCCCCTCCCCCAGTGCCTGCAAGCTAGGGGAACCTGCGACCCATCGGGAGGTTAGGCCCAGCAAACTGCGGAGTGACACAGGTGCCCCTCGCGCCTGCTGGGTAGGCGGACCTTTGACCCACTAGCAGAGCAGACCTAGGGCCTGCCAGCGTGGTAGACGGATCACACCAATTGGAGGAGGATCACAGCCACTACCTGCCCTGCAAGGGTGATTTTTCAACTATACAAGAGCAATATAAATAAATAGAGGGAAAATTTCAAAACCACAACAGTTTCACCAAGCAGAAAGAAACGCCAGCAGTATGAAAAGACAAGGAAAGAAAGGACCACAGGCAATGCAGGTCAACTCAACTTTAGAAGAGGTAATAGGTGCAACAGATGGAATGTCAGATAGAGAGGTCAGGATATACATGCTTCAGATGATCTGGAGTCTCAAGGAAGACATGAGACAGCAAAATCAGACAATGAAAGATCACATTGACAAACAAATCCAGGAAGTAAAAGATCAATTTCACAGGGAGATAGAGGTAATAAAAAACAAACAAATAGAAATCCTAGAAATGCAGGAAACAATAAACCAACTTAAAAACTCAATTGAGAATACTACCAGCAGAGTGGATCACTTAGAAGATAGAACATCAGACAATGAAGACAGAGTATTTCAACTTGAAAAGAACATAGACAGCTCAGCAAGTCTGCTAAGAAACCATGAGCAGAACATCCAAGAACTATGGGATAATATCAAAAGACCAAACTTAAGAGTCATTGGGATGCAGGAAGGCACAGAGCTCCAAACCAAAGGAATAAACAATCTATTCAGTGAAATAATACGAGAAAACTTCCCAGACTTGAAGAATGAGACAGAATCCCAAATCCTAGAAGCCTACAGGACGCCAAATGTGCAAAATCTTAAGAGATCCACACCTAGACACATTATAATGAAGATGTCCAAGAATAAGGAGAGAATTTTAAAAGCTACAAGAGAAAGGAAGCAGATTACATTTAGGGGTAAACCAATCAGGATAACAGCTGATCTCTCAACACAGACTCTAAAAGCTAGAATATCCTGGAATAACATATTTCAAACGCTAAAAGAAAATGGGTTCCAACCAAGAATCGTGTATCCGGCGAAATTAAGCTTCAGGATGGAAGATGAAATTAAAACATTCCACGACAAACAAAAGTTAAAAGAATTTGCAGCTAGAAAACCACATCTTCAAAAAATCCTTGGCAAAACATTACAGGAAGAGGAAATGGAAAATAACAATGAAAACCAACAGTGGGAGGTAGGACAGTAAAGGGGGGAAAATAATCAAAGAGGAAAACAAATCAGGTTTAATAGCATTAATAAACAAATTATGGCTGGAAGAACAAACCATTTCTCAATAATAACCCTAAATGTTAATGGCTTAAACTCTCCAATTAAGAGACACAGGCTAGTTGAATGGATCACAAAACAAGACCCAACAATATGCTGCCTGCAGGAGACGCATTTGATAGGAAAAGATATACATAGACTGAAGGTGAAAGGTTGGGAAAAATCATATCACTCATATGGACTGCGGAAACAAGCAGGAGTGTCCATACTCATATCAAACAAAATAGATTTCAAGCCAAAGTTAATCAAAAGGGATAAAGAGGGACACTACATACTGCTCAAGGGAACCATACACCAACAAGACATAACAATCATAAATATATATGCCCCAAACAACGGGGCTGCTATGTTCATCAAGCAAACTCTTCTCAAGTTCAAGAGTCTAATAGACCACCATACAATAATCATGGGAGACTTCAACACACCTCTCTCACCACTGGACAGATCTTCCAAACAAAAGTTGAATAAGGAAACTATAGAACTCAATAATACAATTAACAACCTAGACTTAATTGACATATATAGAATATACCACCCAACATCAAGCAGCTACACTTTTTTCTCAGCAGCACATGGATCCTTCTCAAAAATAGATCATATATTATGTCACAGGGCAACTCTTAGACAATATAAAGGAGTAGAGATAATACCATGCATCTTATCTGATCATAATGGAATGAAACTGAAAATCAACGATAAAAGAAGGAAGGAAAAATCATGCATCACTTGGAGAATGAACAATAGGTTACTGAATGATCAATGGATTTTAGAAGACATCAAGGAGGAAATTAAAAAATTCTTAGAGTTAAATGAAAACACAGACACAACATATCGGAATCTATGGGACACATTGAAAGCAGTTCTAAGAGGAAAATTCATTGCTTGGAGTGCATTCCTTAAAAAAACTAAAAACCAACAAATAAATGATCTCATACTTCATCTCAAAATCCTAGAAAAAGAAGAGCAAAACAACAGCAAAAGAAGTAGAAGGCAAGAAATAATTAAAATCAGAGCTGAAATTAATGAAATCGAAACAAAAGAAACAATTGAAAAAATTGACAAAACTAAAACTTGGTTCTTTGAAAAAATAAATAAAATTGACAGACCCTTAGCCATGCTAACGAAGAGAAGAAGAGAGAGAACCCAAATTACTAGCATACGGGATGAAAAAGGCAATATCACAACAGACACTTCAGAAATACAGAAGATAATCAGAAATTATTTTGAATCCTTATACTCCAATAAAATAGAATATAGTGAAGGCATCGATAAATTTCTTAAGTCATATAATCTGCCCAGATTGAGTCAGGAGGATATAGACAACCTAAACAGACCAATATCAATTGAGGAAATAGAAGAAACCATCAAAAGATTACCATCTAAGAAAAGCCCAGGACTGGATGGGTATACAGCAGAGTTTTACAAAACCTTTAAAGAGGAACTAATACCAATACTTTTCAAGCTATTTTAGGAAATAGAAAAAGAGGGAGAACTATCAAATTCATTCTACGAAGCTAACATCACCCTGATTCCGAAACCAGACAAAGACACTTCAAAGAAGGAAAACTACAGACCAATATCTCTAATGAACCTAGATGCAAAAATCCTCAATAAAATTCTGGCAAATCGGATTAAAAAACATATCAAAAAAATTGTGCACCATGATCAAGTAGGATTCATCCCTGGTATGCAAGGCTGGTTCAATATACGGAAATCAGTAAATGTTATTCACCACATCAACAGACTTAAAAATAAGAACCATATGATCATCTCGATAGATGCGGAAAAAGCATTCGACAAAGTACAGCATCCCTTTATGTTCAAAACTCTCGAAAAACTAGGGATAACAGGAACATACCTCAACATTGTAAAAGCAATTTATGCTAAGCCTCAGGCTAGCATCATTCTGAATGGAGAAAAATTGAAGGCATTCCCTCTAAGATCTGGAACAAGACAGGGATGCCCTCTTTCACCACTTCTGTTCAACATAGTTCTCGAAACACTGGCCAGAGCAATTAGACAGACGAAAGAAATTAAAGGCATAAAAATAGGAAAAGAAGAACTTAAATTATCACTATTTGCAGATGACATGATTCTATACCTAGCAGACCCAAAAGGGTCTACAAAGAAACTATTAGAGCTAATAAATGAATTCAGTAAAGTGGCAGGTTATAAAATCAACACGCATAAATCAACGGCATTCCTGTATATCAGCGACAAATCCTCTGAAATGGAAACGAAGACAACCACTCCGTTCACAATATCCTCAAAAAGAATAAAATACTTGGGAATCAACCTAACAAAAGAGGTGAAAGACTTATACAATGAAAACTACAGAACCCTAAAAAGAGAAATTGAAGAAGACCTTAGAAGATGGAAAAATATACCCTGTTCATGGATAGGCAGAACTAACATCATCCAAATGGCGATATTACCAAAAATTCTCTATAGGTTTAATGCAATGCCAATCAAAATCCCAACGGCATTTCCTGTAGAAATAGAGAAAGCAATCATGAAATTCATATGGAATAATAAAAGACCCAGAATAGCAAAAACAATACTAAGCAGGAAGTGTGAATCAGGTGGTATAGCGATTCCAGATTTCAAACTATACTACAGAGCAATAGTAACAAAAACAGCATGGTACTGGTACCAAAACAGGCGGGTGGACCAATGGTACAGAATAGAGGACACAGAAACCAACCCACAAAACTACAACTTTCTTATATTTGATAAAGGGGCTAAAAGCATGCAATGGAGGAAGGATAGCATCTTCAACAAATGGTGCTGGGAAAACTGGAAATCCATATGCAACAAAATGAAACTGAATCCCTTTCTCTCGCCAAGCACAAAAGTTAACTCAAAATGGATCAAGGAGCTTGATATCATATCAGAGACACGGCATCTGATAGAAGAAAATGTTGGCTCCGATCTACATATTGTGGGGTCAGGCTCCAAATTCCTCAATAGGACACCCATAGCACAAGAGTTAACATCTAGAATCAACAAATGGGATTTACTCAAACTAAAAAGTTTTTTCTCAGCAAAAGAAACAATAAGAGAGGTAAATAGGGAGCCTACATCATGGGAACAAATCTTTACTCCTCACACTTCAGATAGAGCCCTAATATCCAGAATATATAAAGAACTCAGAAAATTAGACAATAAGATAACAAATAACCCAAGCAACAAATGGGCGAAGGACTTGAATAGACACTTCTCAGAGGAGGACATACAATCAATCAATAAGTACATGAAAAAATGCTCACCATCTCTAGCAGTCAGAGAAATGCAAATCAAAACCACCCTAAGATACCATCTCACTCCAGTAAGATTGGCAGCCATTATGAAGTCAAACAACAATAAGTGCTGGCGAGGTTGTGGGGAAAAGGGTACACTTGTACACTGTTGGTGGGACTGCAAATTGGTGCAGCCAATTTGGAAAGCAGTATGGAGATTTCTTGGAAATCTGGGAATGGAACCACCATTTGACCCAGCTATTCCCCTTCTCGGTCTATTCCCTAAAGACCTAAAAAGAGCATGCTACAGGGACACTGCTACATCAATGTTCATAGCAGCACAATTCACAATAGCAAGACTGTGGAACCAACCTAGATGCCCTTCAATAGACGAATGGATAAAAAAAATGTGGCATCTATACACAATGGGGTATTACTCTGCATTAAAAAATGACAAAATCATAGAATTTGGTGGGAAATGGATGGCATTAGAGCAGATTATGCTAAGCGAAGCTAGCCAAGCCCTAAAAAACAAATGCCAAATGTCTCCTTTGATATAAGGAGAGTAACTAAGAACAGACTAGGGAAGAAGAGCACGAGAAGAAGACCAACATTAAACAAGGATGAGAGGTGGGAGGGAAAGGGAGAGAGAAGGGAAATTGCATGGAAATGGAAGGAGACCCTCAGGGTTATACAAAATTACATACAAGAGGAATTGAGGGGAAAGGGAAAAACAATACAAGGGGGAGGAATGAATTACAGTAGTGGGGGTAGAGAGAGAAGAGGGGAGGGGAGGGGAGGGGGGATAGTAGAGGATAGGAAAGGCAGCAGAATACAACAGACATGAGTATATCAATATGTAAAGCAATGAAGTGTAACTGATGTGATTCTGCAAGCTGTATACGGGGTAAAATGGGAGTTCATAACCCGCTTGAATCAAAATGTGAAATATGATATATCAAGAACTATGTAATGTTTTGAACAACCAACAATAATAAAAAAAAAATAAACCCCATCCAAGATGTTCTCTACATCCCTTTATTCGGTCTTTGTTCTCTTTCTTCATCTCCTCACTTCCTTCAACCAGTACTTATTAAGCATCAGTTGTCTGGGTATTTTGGTAGGATTTGTAGCTCATGGAGTCAGCCCTTCTAAGGTGCCAGGTGCTGTGTTAGATACTTAGAATATTCAAAGGACCGAGACAAGCCAGATCCCTGTCCTCATGGAGCATTGAGTTTGGTGACGAAGCTAGAACGTGAACACGTCACTAATGAGTGTGCCCTGGGATCCATCAGGAGGTGACCTCATCTAGCAAGTGCCCCCTATTCGGTGACATTCATGCTGACACCTGAAGAGGGGAGAAGAATTCACCAGCTAAGTGTGATCGCGTGAGAAGCAAGAGAGAGCATGTTCTATGGAGTGGAATCAGCATGTGCAAAAGTCCCTCAGACCAGCGAGAAACCATCCTTGGGACCCCCAAATGGAAGAAATGTGAAATGTGGACAGAGTAAGAAATTGGTAGGAGAGTTAAAAGGGTGAGGGTGGGCCTCCTCCCATCCTATAAGTTGGGATGCCGGATTCGTGTCAACTGGAAGCTCAGTTCATTCATGTAGGTTCCAGAGACCAAAGAGAGTGGGAGGGAGGCTGGAGGGTGGAGAGGGGCTGGGAAGAGCTCAGCACTTCAGAGAGCAGAGATCGGCTTCCCCTGTTCACCATAGCTTCTCCCCAGCAACTATCTTATGCTGTCCAGAGGCACTTAGGTTGCGGGGGGGGAGGGGGAGTATTTGTAATCATCTCAACTATGATCACAATTGTTTTTCACCTTTGGAGGACATTTAATGGTTTGCCATGTGCCTTTACAGGCCTGATCTTTTTAAAAAATTCCCCGTGCTATGGGGAAGTAAGCAAGGGGTATTCTTTCCAATTTACAGATGAGGAGGATACAGGCTCTTGAAGGAAAGCTAAGCTAATAAAATGCTGTACTAATACAGCAAAAGTGAGATACATGCCTGCAGAAGATTAAGACTCAACAGAAACTCGTGGTTCTGAACACATATTCCTGGGATTCTTTTTTTCTTACTAATGCATGATTATTTTTCTTCTGGCCTTATAGATGGGTCAGGGCTTGATGCAAATCCTCCTGGCCACAGAAATTGCCACTACTTCAGCAAGATTCTAGGGTTCCTCTCTGGTTCCTATTTGGGACAGTTCCAAGGTCATGGAGCATCTGGTTAGCAGGTACCCATTGCTGACCCTATGAGGGGTCAGTTTTACTCTGGAAAATTCAACTGGACACCCTTTAACCCTTTCCAGTGTAGGCAAATGTCTATGGACTATGATTTGAGGAAGATCAGGAACGTTCTCTCTCCATACTTCACCCAACAATCCTCGAGAGTCCAGTGCCTGAAATTCTTCCATTGGATCTTCTCCTTTAGGATCAGCGCTAGCCCTTCTGGAATGTTCTCTAAAAGGTGAACATTCCAAGAAGCAGTTCCTTGGAAAGTCACTTGTGCTGTGGTAAAATAAGTGTGGTAGCATCTAGTTGTTAGAGACGGAGGGGCTCAAAAGAGAGATGAGCAAGGGTATATATAGATATATAGCTTTTGTACTTTAGAAACTCTCAAACATCTAATTTGCAAGAAGGTAACCCTATGCCCCAAATCACTCTCTGATGGATTTCTCTTTCCACCTCTTTCAACATCATTAAAATTGGAAACATCATCATTATCACTTTTATAATAATGTATCAAGCACTTATTTATAGCCCAGAGATTTTGTGAGGTATTTTTCATGGGTTAAGTCATTTCACCACTACAGCAACCTTTTACCTCTATCTTCTAGATGAGAAAGGTAAAAGTCCTGTAAGCTAAATAACTTGCCCAAGGTAGCCAAGCGAGTAAAGACTGAAATCTGTATTCAAATCCATAGGAAATCTCCCTGACACACACACACACACACACACACACACACACACACACACACACTCTCTCTCTCTCTCTCTCTCTCTCTCTCTCTCTCTCTCTCTCTCTCTCCTGTACTTTTGGGGCCAAACACCAAGGTCTTCATAAACTAAGGAAAGCACCAAGTGCAGAAATCATTCACTCACTGGGGATTTACTCTTTTTATTGTGTATCTATTAATTCTTATTCCATCGGCACACTAATTGACAGGCTAGAAAGGTATAATTAATGCAGTTTTAAATTACATCACACCCTCAATGGAACATTGCTGTTTAGGATTTAAATTTTTATATTAGAATTCCCTGTCTTGCTGGCACAGAGGCCTGTAATCCCAGCAGCTCCGGAGGCTGAGGTAGGAGGATTGCAGGTTCACAGCCAGCCTCAGCAACTTAGTGAAGCCCTAAGCAACTCAGTAAGACCCTATATCTAAATAAAAGAAAAAGAAAAAGAAGGGTAGGGGGCTGGGGATGTGGCTCAGTGGTTAAATATCCCTGGGTTCAATCCCTGGTACCAAAAAAAAAAAAAAAATTCCCTGTCTTGTTTATACTTGGGGGCGGGGGGAGAGTTGTCTCATGGGCACGTATTTTTAACAAAAATGAATGACTGTATGTAAGATTAAATTATTGCTTTATAATCAAAGTATTCTGCACATTCTAAATGAAAATATACTGGTTTTTAATTGAACTTTACCTCGGTCAATTAATAGCCAATAGAAAATAAAACCCCAAATACACAAGATGATGTCTGTTGAACTTGTCTCTAAATACAAATGCTCCTTGGCATTTTCAGAAAAGATCTCAAATATATAACTTAATGAGTGAGATAAACCTGAAACATGGATAACATCTACCTTTTAACATTTCTTTGAGGATTAGGGATAAGATAGAGTAAATGTCTGCCCAGTGGGAGGGAACAGAAGATTGTAGCATGTAAGGAAGTACAGTTTAGAGTAGGACTGCTTACACCTTGGCTTTGACATTTCCTGCAGTTTTATTCCTGATGAGTTGGTTAACATCCTTGAACCTCATGGTGAAAGGCTGGAGCCACACAGATCCACTGTGCTGATGCACCATGGTTTAGGACTTCCTAGGAAGTTTGTGCAAGGAACTTAGCACTTGTCACCTCTCTCATGGGAGTTTTAAAAGAGTAACTATTATTATATTGCATTTATAATGACATGCTCCACTTTGTTATCACTTACATGAGTCATAAATGTTATCTATTAAGATCAAGAAAGCAGTATGGTGTTGCTTGGGAAACAGCTCAGAATTTAAGTGCAGGAATAAATATGATATCACTGCTACTGCTTCCATTTAAATGAAGTAGGACTATACTTCAAATACCAGGCACACTGCATCTCTAGATGAGCTGGCCTCCTTGGGGAGTCACAGAGGCAGAAAAGACAGATCAAATTGAAATGTGAAGTGCACGAGTCATAGCAGAACTGATAAAGCAAAATTAGGGTTGGAGAAGAGGTGGTGGCACTTGCCTGTAATCCCAGCAGCTCAGGAGACTGAGGCAGGAGCATCGCAAGTTCAAAGCCAGCCTCAGCCACAGCAAGTTACTAAGCAACTCAGGGAGACCCTGTCTCTAAATAAAATACAAAATAGGGCTGGAGATGTGGCTCAGTGGTCAAGTGCTCCTGGGTTCAATCTCATTATCAAAAAATAAAAATAAAAAATAGGACTGGAGATGAAAGAATTGGAGGAACCAGGCATGTTGACTCAAGCAGCTGATTCCATAAGGACAGAACCTGGAGTCATAGTGCTGAACCAGGATATGATGAGGACATCATTTGGGGGAAGGTGAAGTCCTTTTGATGCTCTTGCAAGTGTACCAATGTGGTCCTGCACACTGCAGATATGATACGTCTTCCACTTTCCACTTCATATGCACCCACACGTGCAAATCCAGAAGAAAGAAAGAATATGTTAACATAATTATTTAAAAGGAAAATAAAAAGAAAAGACCAAAGGACCACATTGGTCAAGTATTGCTGTGGTGAAAAATAAGAATGATTGGTACAAGACAAGACTATGCCTACACAGATGTTCAGAGTCAGTATGAGAAGAAGATAAATCTGATTTCTTACACCAACTCCAAAATGGTGGTGTAAGAGATTTGCAGAATCTATTTTATCACTTGGGAACAAATGGAACAGACCACCAGAGTCAGTACTCTGTCCCGAATTTCTGTTTTGACCCAAAGGCTAGTGAAAACTCTCCTGACCTAATTTAAGTGGAGATTAAGGATGTGGACTCTTTGCCTGGAAGTCTTCAAAATTGGCTAAAGCTTTTCCCTCCAGGCCTGACATTTATAGGTGATTAAGACTTTAAATCTACTGTATCCATCAGGCTTCCTAAGGAAAGGACATATATAGAAAGTACATTTTCTCCCATAAGGCCATAAATCCAGATGCCTGGAGAGGTAATACCACTTTCTATGGACAATCTATAGGAAATGATTTAAAATGTGAGTTATCTTTTAAGAACCACTCATGTGTATAACTGTTTGCAAGTGATAGACCTGTGAAAAACTGCACATACAGTTTTTCTTCAGTCTCACCCATTCTCTGCCCACTGCACACAGAATTACACCCTTAAAAAATCACTTTTTTTTTTAGTTCAGTGGTATACATCTATGCTTTCCTCTATGCTTGTCAAATTCCACACGTACATACACTTATGCAGAAAACCATACTTTATTTTTACAAAAATCCTACTTCACACTGTATACTAATTGGACACCTGATGGAATAAATCACTCTCATGTTGATTCAAAGAAACAAACTTGCTTTTCCCCCTTTTAACAATGTTATCAAATGCAAAAAAAAAATTAAATACCCATTTTCTTTTATGTAACAATTTTATCACACACAATTACATGTATTGACCTCTAGGTCAATGGATATTCATTTCATTCATTCTTTTTAATGGAAGTATAGTATCTCATGATGTACATGAGTTATACTTTAATTGCTTTTCTGTAATGGATTTACTTGTTGTTTCCAATTCTTTCCACTACAGAAGATGTTGCAGTAAATATCCTTGAACATATTGCAATGGTCTGAATGTTTGTGTCCTCTCCAAAATTTACATGTGGAAACCTAATCCCCAAAGAGATATTATTAGGCAGTGGTGCCTTTGGCAGATGATATGCTTAGATGGATGGAGCTCTTGTGAATGGGATTAGTGCCCTCATAAAGGGTGAAGAGACCAGTGTCCTTCACTTCTGCCATGTGAAGATGGCAAGAAGGTGTTATCTATGAACCAGAAAGTGGACCCTCACCAGACACTGAATCTATGGGCACCTTGATCTCACATTTTCAGGCTTCAGAACTGTAAGAAATAAATTTCTGTAGTTTACCAACTACTGAGTTTATGGTGATTAATTATAGCATCCAAAGAACCCTATGACAAATATCTTCACATGCACTTTTATTTCTACAGCATAACCCCCCCTCCCAAAAAAAAGGGATTGTAGCTTAAAAACTTTGGAAACTACCAGCTTTCAAGTTACTGTCCATTTCTCTGTAAAACTTTCACAAAAACTGAGAAAGAGGATATTTTTAAAGTTGTCATGATCAATTTACAACATTTGTTGATCATTTACTGTTTTGTAGTCCCTGTGAAAGGAACTAGAGAGAAAAGCAGAGATGAATGGAACATATTTTGTGGCACTAAGAGATTACATTCCCTTTCTTTTGTCAATAACTCCTGCAGAAAAAGATAGCTCAGAGAGACTCTTCATGGCACTGCATGAACACAGAAAACACTGTCTTCCTCTCTATCCAGTTCTTTAAACATTCTAAGCCTCTAGCATTTTCTCTCTTTCCCCTCTTATGTCTCTAACATGGATCTTTTTAAATGTAGATCAGCCAACTAATTTATCTGGCTTTTTAAGTTTTCTTTGTCCATTATTCATGCTCTCTTGCACAAATAAGAGTCCAGTGACTGATTTATTAGGGAAAAAATAAGAAACCTTCATCATAGAGCCTTGGAATCCTTGCAGAAGGGCTGAAAATATTTTAAACATAGTAACTTAACTTCTATTACCTCTCCCTACACACATGCACATGCATGCATGCACGCGCGTGTGCACACACACACACACACACACACACACCAAGAAAAAAAGACTATATTGCAGTACAACTTGGTGTGATAAATTCTCTGAACAAATGAATGAATAAAGTGCAATGGGAGTCTAAATAATGGAACAAATCATTCATTTGGGGGTAGAGTTAAGGGAAAGAAGTAAATATGAGAATGATCAACATTGAGAAGTTAACATTTAAGCTGAGGTAAAAGACAACATTTTCCCCCCTAGACTTGGGTAGAAGGGTGTTCCAAACAGTTTGAAGAAAAATAGCAAGGATACTGAGCAAGAAAAAGCTTTTGAGTTTTGGAGGGACCTCCAGGTACAGCTCAGGTTAGTGTTTCTTTAATATGAAAGTAATAAGAATCATTCAGATAGCTTGCTTAAAATGAAGATTGATGGGCAATATTTTGATTTGGGGTCTATAAATCTGTGATTTAAACCAGCTCATCCAGATGGACCCCATTTTGAAATATACCAGAAGAGGCTATGTGGTAAGGTGTGGTTAAAAAAAATTATGTGAAAGCAGAATGTGAAATAACACAGACTAATATTTCAGGTAAGTGACATGTGAGACAGTCAGACACTATGTCAGAAAATGATGTCAGGTCTTTGAACTTTGTTGTGAGAATAATGTTGATCCCCAAAGCCACTCTTTTACAGAAAATGGTGATTGAAAGGCCAAGTATTTGCTTGTTTTGTTTCATTTGGTTGCCAGTAAATTATGATCAGACTAGCGAGCTCAGAATCTCTAGTTCAAGCATTCCAAAAGCTGTCTTGATGGATGTCAAATTGATATACTCAGGCAATTTTATTTAGACCTACAAACAAGGCACATGTGATTATCTTGTAGATCATGCATGTCAACAAGCTCCACAGTTGTGTAGCCAGAGACAGATATACAGAGCTCAGTTCTGGGAGCACAGAGCAGGCTCTTACATAATTTCTCAGCTAGTCACTGTTAGGGCCTGTGATTAATGCTACATGACGGGCTTTGAACTTTCTGTTCAGATAGGTTTGCTTGCCTTTCAGAGCTCCCAGCAAGAAGAAATGTGTGACCTGCAGATTTCACTCCGCATAACTGTCATCTCAGCCAACCACACAGACAATGTTCTATGGCCCCCCGTGAGAAATCATTTCTGTGCCTTTTTCCTCTGTCCATAGACAAATTGCCATAAGACGTTCAGGGTGATTTTTTTTTTTTTTTTTAAGGGGGATAAAACAGAGGAGGAAATCTAACTTCCTACAACCCAGTCGCTGAGGAAAGCTACACAAAGAAGGCTGGTGGCCTCTTCTAGGAAGTACTCCAAGAGCCCTGCAGGAGTGGCCAGAGCACAGGAGTTGCAATGGGAGGGAAGGGGTACCCCTCTTGACTCCAGCATCTTTAGCAGCATAGCAACTGTGCCTCTCCAACTGGAGCTCCCTAGGAGCTGTGAAACATGGTCCTGAGGAGGAGCTGTCCCCGTGCTGACCAACTTTTCCATCTTGGACAAGTCCTCCCCGCTGTAATACTTAATCTGAGTCCCTCCTCTCCTCCCCACTCATCTGCAAAGGTCCAGTTGATATTCTGGCTTCTGCCAAAGCCCCGCGGCAGCTTTTCCCGCTCCCTCCCCATCTCCCGAAGAGGGAAGAGGCTTCTTCTAACAGCTCCTGCGTCGGTTGCCAGCTGTGAGGTGAGATGACACTTCCTCAGGCTTCTGTAAAAACGAACCCCCATTCCCGCTTCCAGCCATGGTCCCTCTTTCCTGCCCTGCCACCCCACAATGGCACCTTGGGAGTGGGCAGGAACCAAGTAAAGACCGGGTCTTGAGCAGAACCGAGCCGAGAGCACCCCACCTGACCTGTCCTCACCTGATACTTGGCTGCCTGGGTCCCCTCCCCGTGCACATTCCACTACTCACCAATTCCAGGGCTCGCAGGAAGGCAAGGGGCTCCTTCAGCGCCCGGAAGGTGCCCGCTGAGGCCAGCTTTGGGTGGACAAGACAAGAGAGAGAAAGCAAAGGCTTGAGGAAGGGGCTAAGGGTGCGTCTCCGGAAGCCGCGCTGTCCCCTGCCATTCCCGCCCAGCTCCCAGCGACAGTCGCCCTGCCCAGTCCCCTCTTACCTGACTCACAGGGTCCATAGCTCGCCCTTGCTGGGTCTTCTCACCCACGAGCTTCCTTTTTAGATGAAGTTCTTTCGACTGATATCAGGGTCACAAGGGTCTTGGGGACCTGCTGGAGGAGGAGCAAGGCCCGGGAGCAGCCAGGCGAGGGCAGGGGACCTGGGAGAGCGGTTGCCCAGCGCCAGCTCGCCGCGCGCGCTCGGCTGCCTTCGCTCTGCGCCCCGGAGCCCAGCGCCCCGGGAGGCCAGCTGAGCCAGCCGAGGGGCGGGGAGGGCAGAGCTGGGCTGGGGTACAGGCAACAGGGGAGGGGGCAGAGCTGAGCCGCCGGGGGACGGCTGTCATTGGCCAGCCGCGTGCTCCGGGGGGCGGGCCAGGAGGTG
Organism: Urocitellus parryii; assembly: GCF_045843805.1. Lineage (NCBI taxonomy): Eukaryota > Metazoa > Chordata > Mammalia > Rodentia > Sciuridae > Urocitellus > Urocitellus parryii. The sequence continues at coordinate 164,460,237 of NC_135533.1, forward strand.
GGCGCGGCAGAACCCGCACACATTGGTCCAGGCTCCGGGGCGCGCGCGCCGCTGCCCTCGGGCTCCGGGGAAACTTTGGAGCTGTCGTCTGGGGAGAGCTGCAGGCTGGCATCGAGGACAGGACGGCTGTCCCCTAGAAGAAGGCGTTTCCAGGTGAGAGAAAAATCCCCACGCCTTCCACTGGCATGTGTAGGAGTTCTGGTGATCCCGGAACAGCAGAGAATCTCTATTTGTTACTCTTTCGTGGAACATCTGTCATGTATCCAGATCCTGCCAGGTGTTGGGGTAGCTAACAAACAAACAAGAACAGAATAGGAATTGCGGAGGGGGCAGAAGTTGGGCAGAAAATTGCAACGTGGTCTGGACCAAGGCGCAGAGAGCAAGCACAGGTGGTATGGGGCTCCCAGCAGGTGCATCTGCCCCCAGCCAGGTGTGAGAGCAGGACTGGGAAGAACCTGCTAGAGGAGAGAGAGGTGGAAACAAATTAAGTTTGATGTGGGACCCTATGCCAGACAGATAATCCTCAGGGCCACGTGTGAGATAGGAAGCAAATTAGTATGTCCAGTTTATTTGATTTGATTTTTCAAAGACACTCAAAGATTTATTTAGGAAAGTACATACATGTTCAAGGGAGAATTCAGGTTGTCAAGAGAGAGAAGCAGGGAGAGAGGGGTGGGGGAGGGAGGGAGAGATGTGTGTCTTTGGGGGTGAAGTAAGAAATACACATTCAAGGGAGAATGCTGGCCATCTTGAGGGTGAGACGCTTCAAGGGCAAACCAAGGAACACACATTCAAAGGAGAATGCGGGCCATCTCCCCAGAGGGACAGACAAGACACCCTGTCATGCCCATTTTTGAGGTAGGAAACAGATGAATGAGTCTGAGTTAACTCAAGTAACACAGGTCAAGAAAGAATTAACAGGCCCAGAAAGGACCTTTCCAATCCATACAGGTTCTACTGAGATCCTTTATCTAAGATCCAATTCCCCAATGAGGTCCTCTAAAGTAATCACATATAGGACTCTGAGTCTCCCCTCCAAAATTATTCAAACTATTTTTTTTCCTGTTGTTGGTCTAACATGGAAAAATATAATAAATAACAATAACAACAACAGAATTCTTTCTATGAGCCAGGAACTGTGCTAAGGGCTTTATGAGCATTATTTCTTCAAATAGTCACAATGGGGGTAGTAGTATTCCCATTTTAGAGATGAGGCAACTGAGGCTTATCAAAGGGAAGTAGACTGCTCAAGGTTGTCGGTTAGCAGGTAACAAAGATGGAACTGAGCCAGAAAAAAGAAAAGAGAGCAGGTGGAAAGAAGAAGAGAAGAGCTCTCAACCACTACCCTGAGAAGCCATGTCCCTTTCCTTCTCCCTCTGTTTGGACTGGATTCCATGTATGCAGTGGTCTCCCAGCAACACAGTCAGTCCATCTGTTTATTACAAAGGTTTGCCAAAAAGGTTTGGAGTGTGCGTGTCTCTGTGGGGGTGGGGCGTGCAGGAGTTTAATATTTAGGAGTAGGGGGTGATATGGAAAGGAGTAGTTTGCAGTCTGGGAGGGGAGGCAGCTGGCCAAGACTGGGTAAGAAAGAGCCCTAGTGTAGAGGCCCCCTGCCCATGGATTTTGTTGGAGAAAGACTAGCAGTGGAGTGAGTGGGAACTCCAATAGGCCACGGCACCATCTGCAGTCATCTGCTCTTCCTACAGGCAGAGGGAGTCTCAAACAATTGGAAACCGTTGTTTCCAAAATAAGCCATTATGCAACTCCAGGGGGATGGGGGTGGAGGGGACTGGCATCATTCAATGTGTGCCCTGTCATTTATGATCCTATGGATCAAGTTACTTAACTCCTGCAGGAGTTTTCATCTGTAAAATGGAACCAGCAATATTGACCTGAGAAGGTTGTTATGAGTGCTGGGTGAGAGTTTGTAGATAGCCTATCTAGGGCGGAGTCCGGCGCTTCATAATCTCTCAAAGTGTAATTTCTCAACCAGAAGAAAGATGAGGACATGAAGGTGCACATCAGAGGCCTGGCAGATTGTAACACTACCTTTCTTTCTCTCCAGTGTCCTTCCCTTACGCATATCCTTGCCCTTGTGAACCTAGGAGTAGCCCTGGACTTGAGAGGTAATGAGTGACTGCATTTCTGGGGAGAAGTTTTTTTCTGTTTTTGGTTTTGGAGGGGGCACTTAACCACTGAGCCACATCCCCAGCTCTTTTTATATTTTAGAGACAAGGCCTTACTAAGTTGCTTAGGGCCTCATTGTTTCTATGGCTGGCTTTGAACTCATGATCCTCCTGTCTTAGCCTCCCAAGCCACTGGGATTACAGGCATGTGCTACTGCTCCCAGCTCTGGGGACAAGTTTTGAGAACCAGTCATCTTGCTTATTTCCTTCTACTATGATGAATATAATTTCTATCTAGAGGCGACTTGTGGCAGCCTGGGTCCGGATACAAATATACTCAAGAGTAGAACTGAAACTCAAACCTGATGGACATGCAGCTGAGATATTGAAGTCTTTTATTACAATTATGCCACATAACCTAAGATGATTGACAACAATATTTGTCACACACACAGCTGGGCACAGTGGGGCACGCCTGTAATCCCAGCAACTCAGGAGGCTGAGGCAGGAAGATCACAAGTTCAAAGCCAAACTCAGCAACTTAGCAAGGCCCTGTCTCAAAATAAAACATAAAAAGGTCTGGGGATTCAGCTCAGTGGTTAATTCCCCTGGGTTCAATCCCTAGTACCACAGGGGGTGGGGGTGGGCACATTTGCCACACACAGGTAATAATGTTGGTGAGCCAAAATTCTACCCTAGGACTCTATAACCTTATTGTTCTTGCATCCTAAGACATTGTCCTTGCTCATCGTATTAACAGTCAGTTAGTGTACAGGTTATAACAGCTCCTGCATAGGTTGAATCATGATAATTATTTTAACAGCTAATATCATTTGAGCTTCTGCTACATGCTAAGCATTGTATAAATTGCCTTATATACTTCATTTAAGCATCACCTAAGTCTCTTCTTTTATGGATAATAGTATATCCATGCCTTGAAAGGCTAAGGCACTTGCATGAGGTCACCTGTACATTTGTATCTCTTTAGACAGGGAGAGAGAGAGTTGTATATGAAGTTTTTCCTACTTACATATCACTGGAGTTGAGAACTTGGCAAAGATGAAATGTGATTACTGAGCCTATTCCCCCAGGTGTCTCTTCACACCCAACATTCCTCGTTGCTAATATGATAACATATTTTTCCAGTTCTCCAAACACCATGTGAAGGAAGCCAGAATGGTGACGAATGGCAATGTAATAGCATAGACAACAATTGCACATTGTCAGAGGATGCTTTTCACATTCCAGAAATGTAGCAAACAGCTACATTTCTAACAGCTGAATCACCAAAATAACCCAGAGTTCCATAGCATGTTTGCAATGTGAAAAATTTGTAGACTTTGAGGTTAGAAGCTCTGGGTTCAGACCTGGAAACAACAAAGTTACAAAAACAATCATGTTTCATCTCAAAGATGGTTCATCTTGCAGCAAAACTACAAAAAAATCAAACTATCATGCTACCAAAGGACTTGGATTATTTGAACATATTAAATCTTGTTTTTTTTTTCCCCCTGAAGAACTAAGTTGAGAAAGACAGGCAAGATGATATAAACATTGCCACAATATTATCATTATGGCTGAGGGTGACCCTTCTCCTTTGCCCTAAGATAAAGAAAGAAAATTTCCCTTTTATTCTAGTAAATCCATTGCAACAGTTCAATGATCATTTTAACTTTGGTGGAGCATAAGATCCACTTTAGTGGCCTATGGTAACTGTGGAACTTAAGAAATTTCCAAAGTGCTCTTTTGTTTTAGATGAGGGGCTCAAATTTATGAAGACTTTCTTTGACATGCCAAGGCCATCTTGCAGTGGATCTCATTCTCAGGAGATGGTGATTTGGGTCCTTCCCTCCTTCAGGAGATATTTTTGGCAATGTTTTGATTGTCCCGGCTGCAGTGGTGGTGACGAGGAGTGCTGTTGGCATCCAGGTAGTAAAGACTAGAGATGCTACACAGCATCTTCCAATGCAGAGGACAACTGTTCATGATAAAGATTTATCTGGAAAACACCAATAGAGCCAAAGTTGGGAAATTCTGGTGCTTATTCAGTAAGTAAAGACCGAGTACCTCTTGGGTACTAGTGCTGATCTAGGTACTATAAACAGCTTGCCCAATTCCCTGCCTTCACAAAGCTTATTTGGTAGTGGGAAATATATTAGGCCTCAAGCTCAGTATTGGTTAAATGAGCAAATTTTTAAAATGAAGTCACAAAAGCAATCTTTTTTTTTTTTTGTACTTTGGTCTGGAAGCCAAAGTACAAACACCAAACTATCATGATGCTGAAGGACTTGGATTATTCAGGCAAATTAAATCTTGTTTTCAATTAAAAATTTAAAAAAACACCTGGGTTTCTTCTTTCTGTCTCTTGTGAGAAAGAGGAAAAAAGTAATTTAAAAATTTTATCTTTAGCGACTTGATATAGAAGGAAACATTATTCACACGTTATAAAATCTAAAATATTTGTTTAAGTAATGAATGAAAATCTTGTCCAAATGTCATATGTTTGATTGTGATGATGCTGCTAACCTGAATGTTCCAAATCTTTCCTTAGGTCACTGAGTGAATGAGTATGAAAGCAAAGGCCAACAGCATGCTTGTATCCTGATATGTGTGTTTGGTTTACATAGGGCTATTGATAAACAGGATAGGCGATGGAGTGGAAATATTTCCCATAACTCTAATTTCATGATAAATATAGCATTACTTCTCAAAGGTCCATAAAACCATCTTTACTTCTTTGTTTTTGTCTTAAGTGGATGTAGTATAACACATAAAGATATGATTCAAAGTGAATCACAGCCAAGCATGGTGGTACATGCCTGCAATCCCAGCATCTTGGGAGGCTGAGGCAGGAGGATTGCTAGTTCCAAGCCAGCCTCAGCAACTGAGTGAGGCCCTGAGCAACTCAGTGAGATGCTTTGTCTAGATGAAATGTAAACAAATGGCTGGGGATGTGACTCAGTGGTTAAGTGTCCCTGAGTTTGATCCTTGATACAAAAAAACTAAAACAAAACCAAAAAAAATCACAAAATAAGATCTTATAAACTTCCTATTGGAATTCCTAGCATTTGAATAGGGTCATTCTTAGGTTAACCCTAACTGATATAAAAATTCATATTTGGGGGTTTAGCAGCACCAGCGCACACATACGACATTTTGACAAGATTTACACTCATTGCTTATGCCAATATTTTAGATTTTATAACATGGGAGAGTAGCATTTCCTTCTATATCCAGTTGCTAAAGACAACTCACATAAACTCACATCATAAAATGCTTTTAATATTTCTATGTTTTAAACAAAAATGATCTGCATGAATTTGTAAATTTGGACAGGCCTGTATATATGGCATCGAATTATCCACCGCGGAAGAAAAGTAGTGCTTATAATCATAATTATGAACCTTTCAATACCTTACTATTAGATAGAATTTGAAAAGAAAACTTAGTTAATTTCTTCATGATCCTTAAAACCGGGTACCATTTCTCTCTCTACGTAGTCAAGAAATCACAGACTCCAAGAAATTAAAAATCTTAGCTAAGGTTTTATGGAAAGTAAACAGCAGAGTCAAGATTTTTCTCCTACTCTCACAACTTCCCAGGGAAAAGATGATATAGTTTCTATTGCAAATTCAAATATGTCACAAGCTTCAGGCAAAAATATTTTTTCCTGCTGAAACGTAAGCAAAATTTTTCTGGGAAAAGGAAGGAAAGATGGGCCTCATATTCCTTCCAGAACTACTATTACTGCATGAATGTTCTAGAACAATTAGAAAAACCTCTCCTCCTTCTCCAGGACTCAATTGTTCTAATTATTTTTGCCTTTCATCATTAGCTGTTTTTCTCCTAAAATACCAAAGTGTTCTGCTTGGATCACTTTTGTAACTGGAAGAACACAATAGCTTTGAGTTCATCTGATAACACCCACTGCAATTTATTTTAATTTTTAATTCTTATTTGTTTATCTGTTTGTTCTTTCTAGATATAGATGACCGTGGAGTGTATCAGTGACACCGCCACATCAATGTTTACAGCAGCCCAATTCACAATAGCTAAGCTATGGAACCAACCTAGGTGCCCTTCAACAGATGAATGGATAAAGAAAATGTGGTAGATAGCCACTGAAATTTTTTGAAGGGGGCAAAGGAAGCCCAAGAGAATGGAGGTCTCTTGCCTGATGTCTTCTTCTTTGGAAAGAAGCTAGCATAAGAAGTACCAACACGCGGCTGCAGCTCAGCAGTAAGCACACTTGCCTGGCATGTGTGAGGCACTGGGTTCGATTTTCAGCACCTCATATAAATAAATAAAATAAAGGTCTATCAACAACTAAAAAAAATAGTACTAACACGAGTTCTGGAATCAGATTGAGCTTGTCATACCCTAGTTCTTCCACTCCCCAATTGTATGACCCTAGGAAAGTCACACTTTGTCCTTTAGTTTGCTCATCCATAACATAGAAGCAATAATTTGACCAGCCCCATCAACTTGTAAGAAGGAACAAATGATTCCATGCAAATAAATCACCCAGAAGGATATTTGGCACCAGGAAAATCAGTGTAGCTGTCTACTACAACATCAAGAAATGGGATCAATAGCAATGGAATGTTCTAGGAATTGCTTTTGCACATATAAATATTTTTTCCCTTAAACAAGGGAAGACACTGTCTGTGATATCACCCCATGAATGGTTACCATATGATCTCTACTCACAATAAACAACTTAAGGAAATCACTTTCTTTCTCATACTTCCTTCTTTGCCAAATTCTCATTTCTTCCCCCGCTGCCCCCAATTTTCTTTCCTCTTTGAACCTCTAGCCTGACCGTTGATCTTGGAATTTTCACTGAAGTTAATAATATTGGTTCATTCAAGACATTCTTTTGGGAGAGCTTCCAGATATACACATATTTCCTAAGATTATATAAATGCTATGGATTTTTCATGAAATACAATTATATAAGAAAAATGGTATAGAAATAAACAAAGTAACCCAATTTTAACAAATACATATTTTTTTCTTTTTTATTAGTGTCTTATTGTTATGCATAATCATTTTGTCACAATTATAGAAGCATGCAATACAATTTGCTCCATCCAGTTCAGTCCCTGGGCTCCCCAGCTCTCTGACCAGTTGGTTCTCTTTCCTCTACTCTACTGGTCTGTCTTCTATTTATTCATAGTTGTTTAAAATCACTGCATTGGAGATGTACATAAAAGTGAAATTTGCTGTGGTCTGTTCATATGTGTACATGGGATAATTTGATCCATACATTTACTGATGATTATAAGTAGAGCTTTGCCAGAGATTTTATGATTTCCTTAAAAGTTAGTTAAACTTGCCAATATTTGAACTTTTTCAATATTTTGTTCTTGTTTTAGGGAAGAAATATTTATATGTGAAGCAACAATTTATAAATGATGAAGATTGGAAAGATCTGAAAGGTTCTACAAAGGCCCCTGATTATAATTGGTATCACTCTCAAGAAATTTACAACAAAATACATAAATGGCAAGAATGACGTTATACATTTGATCTTCTCCTAATTTATATATATGAAGGTGTATAATCCAAATTGTGTTGGATGTGTTCACCTTATTAAATTCGTTAGTCTTTAGACCTTGTGCTTCCATATGACAAAACAAGATTTCACAGCTGCTCCAAACGAGGTAAGGAAAAAAACCTTAGCTTGCTCAGTTATTGTAAAAACCCATGTACTTCTTTCCTAGTCTAGCCTTTAAGTAAAAAGCAGGTTAAAATGATATCTTCTGGCCCTCTGCAGTCATATTTTTGCCTGCCCCAGGTCTTTGACACAGCTTGATGGCTGTGAGGGGACAATCCTGAATCCACTCACACAGACAGAAGCACAAACCTGATACCTAAAATTAGGATTTGACTAAATTATACTACACAGCACTTTTACACCTGCTTGGCAAAGAAACACCCGAAGAAAAGTACAATTACAAAAAGATTCTCTCTTTTTTTTTATTTTGCCAGAAATAGAAGGCAGGTTTATAATAAACCTTGAAAAGAGAAAAAGAAGGATTAAAGAAAGGAAAGTGGGAAGGTAGTATAGAGAAAGAGAAAGAGAAAGAGAATGAAAACAACCTTCTCTCCAAATCGTGGTTGGGAGATACCATCAACAACATCATTGAAGTTTACTTCTATTCAGAATTTTCGATGTGTCAGGTACCTCAGTAAGCTGCTCATAACACTGTGGATTAGTTTTTGTTGTTATTGTTATTTTTATTATTATTACTACTATTGGTACCTGGGATTGAACTCAGGGCATTCGACCACTGAGCCCCATCCCCAGCCCTATTTTGTATTTTATTTAGAGACAGGGTCTCACTGAGTTGCTTAGGGCCTCACTTTTGCTGAGGCTGGCTTTGAACTCGTGATCCTTCTGCCTCAGCCTCTCCAGCCCCTGAGATTACGGGCATGTGCCACAGCACCTGGCTTGGATTAGTTAATATCATCTACATTTTTCAAATAATGCAACTATTATACAAGAAATTTATAAGATAAATTACTCAAGCCCATACAACTCTAAACCAAGCCAAGTTTGAAGCCAGTAATTCTTGGGAACTTGAATTAATCTTGTACCTTCCAGTAAAAAACACATTTCTTGTTTGCACAACTGAAACCTGGAGAAATTCATAAGACTTTTCCTTAGCAGCCAATCCCAAAGGCCTAATCAGTATGGAGATGGGCGGCACACATCCTCAACCCATACAGATTCCGGGGTTTCAGTCTTATTGCTCATGGGATTGGCCACATCATGTGAGCTTAAGAAAAGTACTGCCTCATTATGTTTGTAAAATATCTGAAGGATTTCTTCTTTCATCTTCGTTCTGTAGAATGTTTTAAATATAATTTTAAAAAGTTAATCACTGCTTGGCTTGGCTAATTCCCAGTCGGAGACCCATTTTTCTCAAAGGTAGAATAAGCCATGGTTCCTATTTATGAAATCTTTCATCTGGTGAAATGAATGCAGGTTTACTTCTTTAGCATGATCTATAAACTAACCAGGAGAAAAGAGCAGTTTTTTCGGAATGACTCTTATATCTATATAAAGACCAATCAAAGGTAATGTTCTTAGTTTTAATGTGTGTATGTTATGTGTGTTTGTGTTTATATAAAAAATATAATCACTCTAAAACCTGCAGTATCTTTTTTTTTTTTTTTTTTTGGTATCAGGGACTGAACCCAGGGGCACTTAACCACTGAGCCACATCCCCAGCCTGTTTCATATTGTATTTATAGACAGGGTTTCAATAAGTTGCTTACAGTCCCTCTAAACTCCTAAGGCTGGCTTTGAATTCACAATCCTCCTGCCTCAGCTCCTGAGTTGCTGGGATTACCTCCGTCCCTCTGGTATCTTTTTTTGCTCTTATTTATTTTACTGTTATTTAAAATTTCCAATGATATAGAACTATAAAAGATAAAAGTAAAAATCCCTGTTCTTTTGCTTTCTACTTTTATTGCCCTGGAATCAATAATTTTATATAGAATTATTTATGTGCACATATATGAGTGTGTATTTGTATGTGTTTATCTATATGTAAACATGTATATCTATGCATATTTGATTTATATAACTATCCCACACATTATACACTTATTAAACACATATATATTCCAAATGGCATATACCTGCATTTTATAGAAATGAGGAAATACCACATAAATTATTGTGTAACCTGGTTTTTCACTTTGCACTAATCGTGATTACTTTTCCTTATCATTGCATGAAGATTTGCTTCATTATTTCAATGGTTGCATTTTGTTTTATTATTTAGGTCTACTAAAATTTATTTAACCAATCCTGTGCTGTTGATCTTTGGTATTTATACCTATTTTCATGTTGTAAATGCAGCATCATGCATATAGAGATGTTGCCCTGTTTCTATGAGGTTTTATATGTCATTTCCTAGAAGGATAATTTCTTGTTCAGGTCAAAAAATAGGTTCTGATAAGTAGCCTCCTACTATCTTTATTCCTGTAAATTTCATAAGTGACTACTGGATGCAGAAAAGGGGTTAGTATTCAATGCCATATTTTTCATGGAGAATAATCCTTTTTTTTGTATATGCATTTTTTAAGGAATTTGTCATGAAAACATTACTGTCTGCTTGTAGTCAAGAACTCCTTTATGGGTACAAGTTATAGTTAGGAGGAATAAGTTTTGATATTTTATCATAAATATAGGAGGAACCTAAACATTCCTCATTAACATAGTATTGTTAATATGTATTTTAAAATAGTCAAAAAAGAACATTTTGAATGTTATACCATAAGGAAGTGATAAATGTTTGAAGTGATGGATATGCTAATTGTATTGATCTGAGGTTTCTATAGTGCGTACACATATGGCAACATCATATTGTACCCCCATGTGACTGTACTTGTGTGTCAATTAAGAATTTTTTAAAAATAGAACATCTGAGTTTTAGCAGACACGTGGTTACACGGGTAAAGACCACACTTCCCAACCTTCCTCAAAACACCTACCCATATCTATCTACTGGGACATAGAACACCAGAATTGATCTCTCCTAACTGTAACTTGTGCCCACAGAGGAGTTCTATTTTAAAAGAAGGAGGGGATTGAGGATAAGCAGACAGTAACATTTTCACGACAAATGCATTGAATTGGTGTTCTGGACAGGTCAATCACACCAAGGGGGTGTGATAAGCAGAGCTGGGTGTCTTCTGGGTTATTGTTTTCAAAGAAAAGGGTCTGTGTTGCTGTGTCCTTTCTCTCCTCCTTCAGCTGGGACCCACATGTGATGGGAGGAACATGAGCAGCGCAGCATGGTGGGACCCCAGGATGACTGTCAGGTCTGGAGGATGGTAGAGTCAGCTGACATCTGCACTGGTACAGGCCAGTACTTTGTTTATGTCATTATACTTTGGAATTTGTTTGGTGATCATCAAACAATTTTTTTTTGATATGGGGTTTTGTTCTGTTGCCCGGGCTGGCCTTGAACTCAACATCCTCCTGCCTTAGCCCCTGGGGTAGCTAGAATTATAGGCACATGCCACTGTGCCCGGCTTTAGGCTTGTCCTTAATATAAAGTCCAATACTCCATTCAAATGGCATATACTTCCAGAATGATCCCATATTCCACCTCCTTGAGTCGTCTATCAGACAAACGACTATCACTTTTATCCTATTTTCTTCATACCTTGAAAATATTTCTTTTACTGTTTATAATCTTCTGGTTTTATTATAGTTGTCTGTTTCCAGTTCTAGAAGCCTTACCTTATGTTACAAGTTCCCCAAACTGTTCCAGTGGTACCCTGTAATTCTATGCATTAATTATGTTTGAATTTACCTTTTCAATATTTGCCTTCCCATGACACTGTCTATGCTCCATATGGGAAGAATCTCAGTTGGATTTCAGATAATTACATCTCCAACTCCCCAAAGAAATTTGATACATAAAAATGTTTGTTGGAAGCTGGGTGTGGTGGTGCATGCCTAAAATCCCAGTGACTTGGGAGGCTGAGTAGGAGGATCTCAAGTTCAATAACAGCTTCATCAACCTAATGAGGCCCTAAGCAACTTAGTGAGACCCTGTCTTAACATGAAAAATAAAAAGGACTGGGTATGTGGCTCAGGAGTTAAGCACCCCTGGGTTCAATCCCCAGTATGGAAAAAAAATAGTTTGTTGTATTAATACATGATTCCCTTGAAGTTAGAAAATATAGATTTGTAGCCATTGATTGCTAAGCTTAATGTTTGGCACCCCTGGGTAGCCAGTAATTGCAACAAACTCAGTTTGAATGGGATGGTGTTAAATGATATAAGAGGGAGAGAGGATGAAGTGTTTAGGATAATGGGTTCTGTGCAGGGTCATTGATGGGTATTTTTGGTACAGAATGTCCCTACCTAAAAGCTTATCTGGAAGTATTTCTATGAGCAAGGATTTTTAAATTCCGTTACATGTGAGATAGGACTGTTGATAATAACAATAAGTGAGCAAGAAAGGAATGGCTGCTACGTAAATTCTAAGATGAACCTTGACATCTCAAAAGCAGTTGTGTGCTTCTTCATGTCAATTTGAACCCTTATACCTACACTTCTTTGGTCAAGTATTTGTGAGAAATATCCATCACTAGTTAATCTCCTTATTTACAAAGAAATTATATCCTTAGGTTAGTAGGAGAATAAATATATGAGGAACCTAAATATTCCTCATTAATTTATTACTATTGTTGAAATCATTTAAAAAAAGTCTTTTACCAAATGCTTCATGCAACTAAAATTGCCTGGAAATTGAAAGAAATCTTTGCCTGGGATTGACATAGTGAAAAAAATTTAAAAAATAATATGTTCACGATACTGACTTGGAGTACTAAATAACCTAATTCAATTTCCTTGGAATAAAATAGGCTCAATATTAGGTTCTCTAAATTTTCAAAATATTCTGTAATTTCTATGAATGTGTTTATGTAAGTTGCGATTATTTTCAAAATATTCTATATTTTCTATGAATATGTTCATGTAGAAACTATCTCAACCAAACACATCTTGTATGTATCAGGAACGGACTGATTGTCTCCAGGTAGGGTGGCTTTTTCTTTTCTTTATACCCTGTACATTCATCTACCATCGAGGAAATTCAGGGACTGAGGTCTCATGGGACCAGTTCTTTGGCTTGGCCCAGGGCACCCAGATGGTCCTGTTCTTGACATACTGTTGTGGGTTTTCGTACAACATAACCTTTCACATAAGTAGGCTGCCCTGAACCATTGGTAAGAGAATCGCAAATGTGTATGTCAGGAAGATCAGGAAAACACCAGAGTATGCTCATGGTGTGAGCCCAGGCTGACGTGAAAGGGTTCACGTGGTGAAATTCTCATGAGATTGCCTAAAAGGAAAAACATGGCGGCAGGGCTTTTGGTGGTTCCATATGATCTTTGGGTTGGTGTCAGGACCAAGCATGCTTTCTCTGTGGAGGAGCAGAGAACCATTGTGAAAATGTCGAAGGCACAAGCACTGAGTCAAAAAGCTAAACTTAAAAAAAAAATGAAGCTTTTGCTCCTTACAGTAATAAAAATGGATAATAGACTGAATTTGATTATCAATCTACAATGCAAAATGGTCTCAGCCTCACTATCACTCTGGGGACTTATTTTTCTCTCTGTATATCATGTGATCAATGACTCTACAAAGTTGTCACTGTATGAATAATTGTAAATTTTGTGTAAATTTACCTTGGCATGCAGAATGAGAAGTTAATGGATGGAACAGGAGACTATCATGCTAAGTGAAATAAGCCAATCCCCAAAACCAAAGGCCAGATATTTTTCTCTGATATGTGGATGCTAACTTCACAATAAGGGGGAGGGGGTTTAGGAAACAATAGAGGTACTTTGGATTAGAAAAAGGGAAATGAAGGGAAGGGAGGGGGAATGAGAATAGGAAAGATAGTAGAATGAATTGGACGTTTACTGTCCCATGTGCATAAATGATTAGATGACTAATGTAATTCTACATCATGAAAACCAGAAGAATGAGAAGTTAAACTCCATATATGTACTATAGGTCTAAATACATTCTATTAATTAGAACAAAAAAAATGTAAACAAAAAATCTGTGCTCATTTTATTTGCTTGTTTACATTAAGAACAATTATTCCTTAGGGCAAAGTAATGAATATTCAAGGGACAGGGAATCTAAATATTGGAAACCTTTGCTAAAGTTATTGACTATTTTAGAATATTTTTGCCAAAATTGATGACACTGGGCAAATTGCCTTTGTGTGTGTGTGTGTGTGTGTGTGTGTGTGTGTGTGTGTGTATGTCTCATGTTTCCTTTAATATTATTTATTCAGTTAGGGTAAAATTTCCCCAGGTCTCTGAAAGAAACATCAGTCATGACTCTGATGTTTAATAAAAAAGTATATGTCATTTAAAATAATCTTGATCCTGAAACTTGTAATTCCTGGTCCCATATGAAAATCAATATTGCAAACTGAATTAAAAAGTTAAATGTCCTGTCTCTCATGCAAGTGAGAAATGGGATAGACAGGAGGCCACCTGATATGGATCTCTGTAGTGCCTGTGAATTTTGGCCAAGTTTTCTGGATTCCATGTTTTGAGACTGTTCCTTCAGTGGTAAAAAGGGTCTATTAGATATGGTGTTTAGTATCTCCACTGTTCTAGAATGACTAAAGCAAGTGAGATAAAACATGTTGTTAAATATTGATGAATCCAATTTAAATCCATTAAGTGGACAGAGGTGATACATCTAAATACTTCTCCAAACAAATGAAAAAAAAACACCTCATTCATTAATAATTGTTTATTGACTATCTACTCAACCCAAAGAGTGCATTAGACATTGGGGTCACAATAGTCATGTCGCCAACCCACATGGACTGTGAATGTGTAGGGGAATGAATACATTACCCTGTTCATCCCTCCTAGGATATTAAACATTATGGAAGAATGTTCTAAGAACATCATTGGGAGCCAAGCCACCACCGTATACTATACTTAAAAACACATTTGAATAATGTCTGTGGGTTTTCGTGACTCCTGGGTCTTCCTTCTAGGGAAAACTATGTTGGGTCAACAAGTCTGTAGTGTACCTTGTGCTCTCTGAATATCACACATTTTCTATATTTTCTATAAAGAGAACTGGGTTTCATGTTAAATATATAAGCAGCACGAATAGCCTGCGGGGGGGGGGGGGGAACTAGACCCTAATTGGCATTTAGTTCTGGAAACCCAATAAAAGTATGCATGTACTGCTTCCATGTGCTGATAGGAGTTGATTTAGCTTATAATATAGTTTCCCTTTACCCAGAATCCTCTTCCTCTTAAAAGCTTCATATATGTGAACTCCAGGGACATGTGTATCTCTACTGAAATGAGTTTTTCAAAAAGCCTTGTAAGTCAAGCGTGACTTTCTGATACAATTTTACTTGGCTTACATTTAAGCATCATTTTGATCACTTATTTGTCAATGTTTCCATATAGAGCGCTTCACCTTTTCATCTATTCAATATCAATTTTTCTCAATTTATGAAGGCCTGTTTTGTTTGACACTCAGACAGCAAATCCATGCTATCAATAATGAACTACATGAAGTTTTACACACCCTAATCCCAAGTAGAGACAGAATACCAGGGTCATTGTAGTGTGGGCTTTGGAGACAGAAAGACCTGAGCTCAAGTCCTAAATGAGCTGGACCTTGGATCCATTCATCTCTGTAATTTCAGTTTCCTGGTGAGACTGGGATGTAGTAATAGCAAGTCTACCTCCTATGTGTGTTTGAAGATGTAGCAGTGTGAAAAGATGCCCCTGATACTCTTTGTCACTTACCCCACCAAGTGGGGCTGTGGCCCCTCCTATTTAATCCAGCTCTGAGACTCCTAACCATTAGATTACACTGAGTTAGTTTCTGGCACCTTCTACTTGCTGTCTCATGAGGTGTTTGTTCCAGGCACCTAGCCATGCAGTTATGGCGAGGAGCTGGGGAAGTCTCATGGACAAACAAACATGGAAAAGGCTGCGGCTCCTGGCCCTTGGCCATGGCTGAGCGTCCAGATGGCACTAATTTGCCAGTCACGTAAGTGAGATGTCTTGGAAGAAAAACCCTGCTGCTCAGGTCAAGCTGCCCCACTGACACCACATGGAAAAGACATGAGCCTTCCCTGTTGATCACTGTCCAGAATCAATGAATTAAATAAAGCTTATTTTAAGTCACTAAGGTTGAGAATGGCTTATTATGCAGCGATTTTAATAGAAACAAAGATTAAAGGAGATGATAAACATAACGTATTCATATCGTTCTAGGATAGAGGAAGCTCCTAACAATTTATTATCTTAGGGAAATTACTCAGAAGGGACATTAAACTTTGACCTCAATATTCCAAAGACTCATTAACATTGCAAGAATCCTAGAGATCATCTAGGTGAGAGGTGGCTCATTGGTGTTACAAGGGACTGACAGGTATGTTTCCTTTGGCTTAAGTGGGATTTTTTTTAAATGAACATATATTTTTAAAATATAGAGGCGTCTCATGAAAATTTGAACTTCCAGATTCTCTCCTTAAAAAAAATATCATCTATCTGGCAATATGAGATCCACATTCCCACAGGTACCAAGAAGCTGTGGCCGTGGGAGGCTGTCTTCCTGATACAGAACACATTGACTCAGGTTCAGTCCTCCTCCAGCCCACACCTTCAAAGCTGGCCAAGGCTCTCATCTATGTTTCTTATCTGGCTATTTGGCCAGGCAGTGGGCTTTTCAACCTCTGGCTTACCCCAACTTCTTTTTCATACAGATAAAAAGATAAAGGCCGAGAGCAATGAGAAAGTGCTTGGGGTTGGATCTTCTGACTTGGGACCCAACATGCATGCCGCCATTAGAGGTCTATCTCACGGTGGTTGCTGCAGCTCCAGTAGGCAATCCACACTATTTATGGTGAAGCCAGGGTCTGTGCTTTCCTAGATGTCCTTGGGCCACTTGAACCTCTGCCTTGGCGGCTTGCCTATGGCTTCCAGGAGTTGGTGACTGCCTCTGTCTTTCATGAAACTCTGGATGGGTTTTGGCTTGGCCTCCATCACACTGGCTAGAGCGATGAAGGCACCCAGTCAACCTGAGTGGACCCACATTCCCACCACCTTATGGTGGCCCAGATAACACCTTACCTGATGGCATGGAAGATCTGCTTTCCTATCCGCTTCCTGGAAGGGTCAAGTATCACAGCCTAGAAGGACAGGGGAGTGAATGTCCTATGAAGAAGCCGTTAGATAACTTCCTCAATTTTCCTCTCCCTACATTCTTCCCCAACACACTGTTCCTAACCACAAAGATTCACTTGTCTCTTAAGTAAAGGTCTTGCAAGCTGGGCACAGTAATCCCAGCAACTTGGGAGACTGAGGCAGGAGGATCACAAGTTCAAGGCCAGCCTCAGCAACTTAGCAAGACTCTGTCTCAAAAAAAAAAATTTTTTTAATGGGCTGGGGATGTGGCTCAGTGGTTCAGCACTGCAGGGTTCAATAACGAATACCAAAAATAAAAAATAAAAATAAATTTTAAAAAGGAAAGGGAAGAAAAGTTCTTGCAGGACCAAGCTACCAGCTAAGTTTTTCAGCAAACTCTGGCCATTGTGGTCAGGCATCACTTGTATCTGCTTTCTCACCTCTTCCTTCCTTACTCCCCCACCGCCCTAACTCTTTCCATCCTTGAATTATATATCCCAGTATAGCATTAGCACATAATATTTTGTCTCAGACTTTGCTTTCTAGAAAACTCAAGGTGCTTTCTCCGTAATATGTTTACTGATATTTTTTTCTTAAGAAACAACTTTTAAAATGTCAACATTGTAATGATAAGCCCTGTGCTAAAATCAAAATCACCTCTTCTACTAACAACAAATGCAAAAAATATCATTCAAGTAAGTTGATCCACATTTTTTCCCATCTAAACAGCAGATGGCAACAGCATACATCAATACCACAGGGCCTTTTCACATCACAACATACACAAAATTGTGTTTGTGCTTTGGCATAACTAGTTCAAGCCTGGAGGTGACAGGCCCAGGGGTCTATTACTACAGGATGTCTTGGGTGAAGGATTTATATCTTGGCATTCCCACCATCCTATCATCATTTTCTAGAGTGCTGTGGCAGGGTGCAGAGGGGAAGATTTTCAAGTGTCTTGACAGCAATACACAATAAGAAACTCATCTGGATGCAATGACACACCCTATAATCCTAGTGGCTGGGGAGGCTGAGGCAGGAGAATTACCAGTTCAAAGCCAGCCTCAACAATTTAGGCCCTAAGCAATTTAGTGAAACCCTGTCTCAAAAGAAAATATAAAAATCACTGGCAGTGTAGTACAATGGTAGTGCCTCTGGGTTCAATCCCTGGTTTTAAAAAAAGAAAGAAGGAAAGAAAAAGAAAATAAAAGAAATTCACATTTACAATGTTAGTACAATCAGGTACCTCTAAAGCAAAATTTTCAACCACGGGTGATTTTGTTCCCAAGAGAACTTTTGTCAATGCCTGGAGAAATTTTTGTTTGTCACAACTGAGAAGGAGTTACTACTGTCATCTAGTGAGTAAAAATCAGCTAGTGCTGTTTTAACAATGTACCCCAGACTGGGCAACCTGAATCACAATAAACACAATAAAAGATTATCTGAAAGTCATTCATGTTGGCACACACCTGAAATCCCAGCGACTCTGAGGCTGAGGCAGGAGGATCACAAGTTCAAAGCCAGCCTCAGCAACTCAGCAACCTAGTGAGCCCTGTCTCAAAATATAAATAAACAAATAAATAAATAAATAAGGGCTAGGGATGTGACTCAGTGGTTAAATGCCCTTGGGTTCAATCCCTGGTACCAAAAATAAAAGTGTGAATATTTGGCTCTTATTAGGACAGTCAAAAGATTTTGCCATAAAGCAATCTCCAAAGAACTTACCAAATATTTTCAGTGGTTCAGAAATAACTATAAGAGTAATTTGAAGGGAGCCAAATTGAACCCAGGGGCACCCAACTACTGAGCCCCATCCCCAGCCCTTTTTTGTATTTTATTTAGAGACGGGTCTTGCTGAGTTGCTTAGGGCCTCGCTAAGTTGCTCAGGTTGGCTTTGGACTCACAATTCTTCTGCCTCAGCCTCCCAAGCTGCTGGGATGCCTAGCCAAAGGAGCCATTCTCAGGTGCATATGCAAATTCTGTTGACTTCTTCAGTGTTCATTAGCTGCTTGCAAGATCATGTGATAGGGAATATGAACATATGTGAACATATGTGTCCGCATAGGTCTTCAGATCTTGTTCTGGCTGTCAACACATTTTCATGAAAGTTTCTTGTAGCTCTGTTTCATGACTAGCTAATAGCTAATTCTGTAAATGTCCACTTTTACAGAATGATAGTGGCAAGTTTCCTTTAGCAGTACATGGCAACCTTCTTCGAAACTGAAAAAGAAAACCAAATGAATTCTCATTGGCAGCTGGGTGCTACACACCACAGACATTGAAGTCACATATTTTCATTCTTTATTTCGAAATAAGTGCTGCATAATTGGAATTTAAAGGCAATGAGATGGATCACAAAGCATGGCCTAAAGACAAAGAGGATATTCTATTATGAATTATAAAAGTCAAACACGTTCTTGGATTAAGTGAAATCTTTATAAAATAAAATAGCATAAAAACGAAAAGTTTAGGGCACCAGAGGAGACCATGGTTAATTGTACCATCAGTATCCTGGGAACATTGAGAACATAACATTTTTATGCAAATAAAATGAGCACTATTCAAATTGTTCTTCACCTTGCCTTTTTTTAATTTAAAATTTACCTTGCAGATCATTTTTATCAGAGCATATTTACTTGCTTCATTATTTTTAACAGGTACATATTACTCCATGATTATCTCATTTCTCCACCATAGGCCTGGAAGACATTCAATTGTCTTCACTCAAATTCATTTTATCTGAGGATTCAATTCTCCTGGGCAGTTAAAATTTCATCTCTGCCAAGTTGAGAATCCCCCCCGCCCACCACAATACATTTGTGTGGATTCCAAAAGGGCTCATGCAGAAGAGAGGGCCAGGGCAAAGTTATGGCAGCTTGCCAATTGTCTTTCCATGCAGGTTCACCTTCCACCTTGATCTCAGTCATGATCCAGAGAGATTCTGCTGATCATCTCTGGCTTCTACTCCAGGCCCTATAGATCTTTGTGTGTGTGTGTGTGTGTGTGTGTGTGTGTGTGTGTGTGTGTGGTGTGTGTGCCAATAAGTTTTATTTTCTTTTTCTGGTATGAAAGTAGATACAGGAATGCAAAATTTTTCCTGGGTCCTAAGAAATACATTATTGGTTTTTGAGATCCCCAGTCAATTTAATTTTAATCATTTGTAATATACACCATTGCTTCAAACATATATAGATGCTATTTTAATCCAATGAGCTTTCTATTTTAATTACTCAAGTACAGACATTTCACAGTTTCCCTTTGGTAGCAAATGGAAACTTCTGTGGGGGGGGGGCGTATTAGGGATTGAACTCAGGGGCACTCAACCACTGAGCCACATCCCAGCCCTGTTTTGTTTTTTATTTAGAGACAGGGTCTCACTGAGTTGCTTAGTGCTTTGCTGTTGCTGAGGCTGGCTTTGAACTCATGATCCTCCTGCCTCAACTTCCCAAGATGCTGGGATTACAGGCATGCACCACCACACCCGGCTTCAAGTGGAAATGTTTACTGGTCCAACAATGTGGGCTACAATATATACTACCTGACAACAGAAGAATTGGATTAGCATTTTATGAAATATTAAGTGTTTAAAAGATTACTGTAAAAAAGTCATCTTAGAAAATATGAGTTGTGAATTTGTCAGTTGTTTCAATAGAACCAATTTTGGGCTTGGTAATTCCATTTCTTTTTATTTTCTAGTTTATTAGTTTCCCAGGGCCTGTGCATACCAGGCAGGCACCCTACTCCTGGGTCATACCCTCAGTCCTTTGGACCTTCTTAATACAGTTCCGTCACTCTCAGATAAACTTTGGGTACCAGGCTGGAATTGGGGGGGGAAATCCTACAGTCTTACAATCATCACTGTGTTATACTACGCCATTAGTATTATTCTACTCTTTCATCACTGTGGCAGAACATAGGCAAAATTTGGGGTCTTGTCATCTTCCACACATCTAACTCATTGGCAAGTTTATTTTTTTCTTAGACTCAGCAAAATGATCACAGGTTTTGTTACCCAAGCACCCACCCCCCACACACCCTCCCTGGATCCAGCCTTCAATGGAAGGCTTCTTTGGGGAGACACATACATACATCCTTTCAGAGTCCTTCCCAACTTTCCAAGCCACGGATTTTTATCTTTGGGAACAGGTGCACAAGTTCCTCCCAGTTAAGGCACAAGTTTTCAGGTATCTTGTTTACGTCTAGGCTTTTGAAATTTGAAAACCAGACATTCTCTATTTAGTTCTTATTTGCAGTCTGCTGTGCCATGTGTCCCCTGAAGCAAGTCATACCAAACACCAGATGAAAACGAAGTTCAAGCCAAAATAAACAAATAAACAGAGCGGAGATGACAAAAGATGATCTCATATGTTTGTATCCTATTTATGATGTCTTAGAGGTCCTCGTTTATGATATTTTCATTTATGTTGCTGTTGTGGTTACAAACTACAACAAATCTCCTGGTCCACAGAGCTTGAAAATTTAAGTTAGAATATTGGCAAATAGAACTCTTTGCATTAGAATTCCTGGATAATGAGTGTCTGTCAAAGATTGATAGATATCATTTTTGTTTGTTTGTTACTGGAGATTGAACCCAGGGCATTTAACCACTGAGCCCCATCCCCAGCCCTATTTTGTATTTTATTTAGAGAAAGGGCCTCACTGAGTTGCTTAGGGCCTCACTTTTGCTGAGGCTGGCTTTGAATTTGCAATCCTCCTGCCTCAGCCTCCCAAGCCGCTGGGATTACAGGTGTGTGCCACTTGCCCACCCAGCTGGATATTACCACCTTTAGCTCTAACAATGTCACGCTATCACTGTCATGTATATGAGTACCAGTTTCTCCATTCTTCATCCACTTTTATCACATACTTTTCATTTTTTTTGCAGCCTGACAGCTCAAAATATTCTCTCTTGGTTTTCTAATTTCCCCATGTCTTTAATTATAAGAGTCATTGAATATATTCTCACAAATGTTCTAGCCACTGTTCTTTCCATCTTTTGTTCCCTGGACTGCTTATTGAAATGAAAAAGATCATGTTAAGTAATCCTAAAGTATGTTTGTTCAATGGGATTTTTTTTTCCAACAGCTATATGTTTATTTCTTTCTTTGTGTGTGGAGATTCAGATTATAGAGAATTTAAGACAACGTCCTCTCCAGTCTCTCCTTCATGGGATGGCAATCGAATAACTTTTATGTAGGGACAGGACAAAGACCAAAGTGAGGATGAAAAACAGAGTCACTCACACAGAATTAGTAATTATGCTTCGACATTGTCTTCATATCTCCAAAGTGCAAGCACAGAGCTAGTTTCCAGCAAAAATGGCATTTGCTCCAGTGCTCACGTGATAGCATCTTGAGAGACAGCTACCACAATCAGCGAGTGTCCCCTGAGCCTGTGTAATTATGCAAAGATGCAGAGAGCTCATTAGCACAAAGGATTTTGGTTTCAATTCAAATGTCACAGAGCACCCATTTCCCATGTCCTATGTCATCACTGCCTCAAAGAGCTTCCACTGGAGTAGATTTGCTCCCAGTAAGAATTCCACAAAGAGAAGCAAAGAGAAGATAGATAAGAACTTCAGGAAAAATAGATGGCCGGAGTAACTGCTAACTGCATGTTTCACTTTTTAGCCCCCTAATTATGTAACATCTAAAATAGTTGACTTCTCTGCCAGGCTCAGTGGTGCATACCTGTAATCCCAGTGACTCGGGAGGCTGAGGCAGGAGGATCACGAGCTCAAAGCCAGCCTCAGCAATAGTAAGGCACTAAGCAGCTCAGCGAGACCCTGTCTCTAAATAAAATACAAAATAGGGCTGGGGATGGGGCTCAGGGGTCAAGTGTCCCTGAGTTCAATAATCAATACCAAAAATAAAATAAAATAGCTGACTGCTCATTCTTTGAGCTTTTTCCCTGTCCATTTGTTATATTTTCTATTTCATACTTATTTATATTTTACCCCAATTAGCATATACCCTTCCAGCTGGAAAGACCCTTGAGATTTCATTAACTCCTTGTGACCCCTATGCTTTACCTTTCTCTTGATCACAACTGGTACCATGTCCTCACTCCATATGATGTGCAGGCAGCCTGCAGCTTCAATATCATCAGTCCATTTTATAAAGAGAGACTAACACTCATAGAAGTTAAAAAAAAAAAAAAACTTGTCCAAAGTCAGGACCTAGTAAATTGCAGGATTAGCATTAATAGGTTCTGGAAGACTGATAGATTTTGAGAAGAAAGAAAAAAAAATGAGGGAGATTTTTGCTATGAACTGTGGCATTTCTTGAAACGGACTTTGCTGGCGATATCACTTAATAGGTCTCAATGCCAAGGTTGCCTGTTCATTGCTTTCCCTCTGGGCAGCGGGCTGTCCCTGCAGTGCTCTGACGGTTCTGTTGAAGACGGCTTAAAGATGATGAGGGTCGATGAGGCAGTCTGTGTTGCATAACCTAAAAAATGGAGAAAGAGACAGACCATGTGAGGTAGGGACTGGATTCCTGATTTCCTGCTCCATGGTCATACTCTCTCCAGGATAGAAATGGCCCTCCATGGACCCCATTCCTGTTGCTGCCTTCTCCTTTTGGATAAGCTGCTCATCGACCGTCTTCTGACTCTCATCCCCTTCAGGCTGAGTCATCACCAGGAGAGCTTGCAAAGTGCCTTTCCCTCAAGAAGCAGTAAGAGAAGAAGTGGGATTTGGAAAGAAAGGGTTGGAAAGAGATTTTAGCTCTCTGGAAAGGACCATGGTAGTTCAAGTGTTGGTGCTAGACCTGGATGATGGAAATGTCCTTGGAAATAGCTCCAGACAGGAGTTCAGGGAAGGCAAAGCTCTTGAGGTACATGTCAGTTGGGCAACCTTTCAGGGTGGCACCTTGAGCAGATGGGCATACTGCACTGGCAAAGGCCTTCTCCACCGAACCTCCTGCTTCATAATTCAGTCCTTCCTTGAGGGTTCTGCTTGATGGCTGAGTCCCTTATTATCTTTACCCAAAGTAAATAGAAAATTTCATCCAGTGATTTTAAAACAGAGAGAGAAACTCTCATACTTCCTGGAGGCTTTAGATTAAAAAAAAAAAACTCCACCATAATTTAATCCCCTCATTTTGCAAAAACTACCACTCATCGAGGCCAATGAGCTTCTTCAGGATCACAGGAAGAATAAACATTTCTGTTCACATTCTCATTTTCAATGAATACTTAGAAGACAGTTCCAGTCCAACGCTCACGATTGATTTCATATCTGAATGTTGAAGAAAATTCAGGTTTCCCCAAGAAGCAGTTTTTTTTAATAATAGCCAATAGTTATTAAGTTAGCACAATACTGGGGAGCATGCTAAGCTCTTTGCCTGCAATATTCTTTACCTTTACAATTGCAACACAAATAAAATTGTATAAATCCCCTTTTATTAGGTGAAAAAATTAAGGCTCAAAGATTTTAAACCATTTGCCAATTTCTAATGCAGTCATGTGACACATAGTAATGGGGATAAGTTCTCAGAAATGCATTGTTAGGAGCTAGGGTTGTGGCTCAGTGGTAGAGCACTTGCCAAGCATGTGTGAGGCACTGGGTTCGATCCTTAGCACCACATAAAAATAAATAAATAAATAAATAAAACAAAGGTATTGTGTCCATATACAACTAAAAAAGAAAGGAAGGAAGGAGAAAGGAAGGAAGGAAGGAAAAGAAGAAAGAAAGAAAGAAAGAAAGAAAGAAAGAAAGAAAGAAAGAAAGAAAGAAAGAAAGAAAGAAAGAAAGAAAATGAATTCATTGTTAAGGGATTCATTGTTGCTGGACAAACATCACAGAGTACTCATACCAACATGAGATGTATCAGGCTGTTGCTGGCATAATACAGTAAAGCGTTTTACAGTACACCTAAAAAAAATGGGTAGCCAATTCTGAAATATAATAAAAAGTAGGTGGAAGTGGTGGCTCATGCCTGTAATTCCAGCATTTGGGAGGCTGAGGCAGGGGAATCTTGGAGGCCAGCCTCAGCAACTTGGTGAGACCCTGTCTCAAAATAAAAAAATAAAAAGGGGTTGGGTTGTAGCTCAGTGGTAAAAACACCCCTGAGATTAATCACCAATACCAAAAAAGAAAAGTATCATATAGTACATGCATAAGCCAGTAGCTCAGTGGTTCATTATCAAGTATGACGTACTGTGTAATGGCTTGTGCTCTCCTTTGGCATGAGTGCCAGTGCGGTGTGTACACACAGCGTCTTCAAAAACATGTACATCACACACCATGTTATGATACTACCCGGGCCCTGCCTCGGGTGCTGTCCCTTTCACCAGCAATGGTCTTTCTCCAACTATTCACAAAATTTCAACTCTCCTTACTTCAGGTTTCTGCCCACATGTCACTTGATCAACGAAGACTTTTCTGACCATCTGGTGTAAAAAACCCACCCTCTATGTCCACTCTGTCTTATTTTTTGTACTTTTAACTTATTATCGCATATCATTTTATCCATCTTGCTCACTAGACATGTAATCTCTCTGAGGCCATGAACTTGAATCTCTTCCCTGTGTCTCCAGTACCTAGAAGGGAGCCTGGCACACAGTCAATATTTCTAGAATCAATCAATCAAACAAGTGCAATTCCATCTCTATCATTCACCTCAGGAGATGTCTATCACAGGAGTATCTGGGGGACTCCCGGAAGCCTGATTTAAAGGGTATCTGATCTTGTGAAGAAGTCTAATTTAATAATAGCATGCAAGAGGAGACATTTTTTTTTCCCCTTCAAGAACTGACAGCCGGGAGAAGAAGGTGCAATTCTGTTCTCCTCATTTACCCTTGTGTTCCCTCCAGAGCTCTGTATGCTTAAGGGTCACCAGGGACACTCGCTTTGAGAAATGTAGAAGAAGCATCTCCTTCCCTTTTCTAAGCCAAACACGTATTCCCAGCGGGTAACATTTAGCAATGAAATGTTTTTGACTCCCGCACTTATCAGTGTTTCGGAAATGTGCAGTATAATTAAATTACTGAGAGGCTGTGCTTTAATCAGGAGCAAATTTAATGAATATTCAGATGGTTCATTGTCAGGAAATGGAAAAGATTGTCAGAATATTCTCATTACAGCCTCAAAGTCATCCAGAAGAGGGTGCTGATGTTCTTTATTGAAAAATACCACACACACACACACACACACACACACACACTACTTGAAAGCTTTCTTATGTCATTGATCAACAGATACTTACTGCAGGTTGTGAACATTAAGTAGAAAATAGACACATGAGCATTTCACAAAGTGAAAATCAATGCCTTTTTATAGTGATAAAGTTCTTTAATAAAAAACCTACCTCAGTTTTAGAGAGATTAGCTAATAATTAAATAAACTGCAATGAAAAATCATCTACTTTTTTTTTTTTTTGGAGCCATGGATTGATCCCAGGAGTGCTTAACCACTGAGCCACATCCCCAGCCCTTTCTACATTTTATTTAGAGACAGGGTTTCAATGAGTTGCCGAGGGCCTTGCTAAATTGGTGAGGCTGGCTTTGAACTCACAATCCTCCTGCCTCAGCCTCCTGAGCCACTGGGATTACAGGTGTGTAACACCATGCCCAGTGAAAAAATCATATATTCTCTGTCATCAACATGCCCATCAGTGTTAATACTATGATATTTCATTAAATAATAAGCTTCTATTGAATCTAACACAAACAAAAGTTAAACATATTGGCAAATGCTTAATATTATACATAGTGATAGATTTTAAATGAAAAATGAAAACTCCTTTCATTTGATTAATAGCACATTCTTCAAAGGCAAACAAAGATGATTACCAAGTATTGCTTAATGTTTATTCAGGAATTATCTTATTCTAGATTCTGTTCATATACTCAAAATTAAAACAAAATTTGAAGTCAGATATCTTTTTAGGTTCACATGGTCACTGCTATGGTTTGGATGTGAGGTGTCTCCCAAAAGCTCGTGTGTGAGACAATGCAAGAAGGTTTAGAGGAGACATGACTGGGTTATAAGAGTCTTAACCCAATCAGTGAATTAATCAGTTAATCCCACCAGGGATTGCTGAAGGTCGTGGCAACTGAAGGTGGGCAGAGTGTGGATGGAGGAGGGGGCATTGGGGGCATGGCTGTGGGGTATATATTTGGTATCTGAGTAGAGTCTCTCTCTCTCTCTCTCTCTCTCTCTCTCTCTCTCTCTCTCTCTGCTTCCTGATCACCATATGAGCTGCCTCCCTCCACCACACTCTTCCTCCATGATGTCCTGCCTCCCCTCGAGCCCAGAGGGATGGAGCCTGCTGTCTATGGACTGAGACCTCTGAAACCCTGAGCCCCCAAATAAACTTATCCTCCTCTACAATTGTTCTTCTGGTCAAGTCTTTTAGTCACAGTAGTGAAAAAGCTGACTTAAACAGTCACAAACAGGATTTGGAAAGAATGAAATGCCTATGAACTAATCTTTTTTTTTTTTTTTTTTTTTTTTTTTGGTACTGGGGATTGAACTCAGGGGCACTCTACCACTGAGCCCCATCCCCAGCCCTATCTTGTATTTTATTTAGAGGCAGAGTCTCACTGAGTTGCAGTGCCTCACCATTGCTGAGGCTGGCTTTGAACTTCTGTCTCGGCCTTCTGAGCCACTGGGATTACAAGCATGTGCCACCACGCCCTTCTCTAAGTAAATTTTAACAATCCTTTTCTACTTGTACTTTGGGTATATGAGTTAAAGTACAAGTAGAGTTAATTTATGTTTAAAATATACCCTAGATGCCCTTCCTTCTCCTAAGTTTTCCGAGTTCTGTCGTCACAGTTTAAGCAATTGACATGTTGACTGTTTCTTTAAAGCAGAGCATTCTTGTGAACTCTACATTTTCTGTGGGCAAAATGAATGCAAATAAGAAGAGCTTTCTGTGTCTGCCTAAGTGATTTCACTTGGAATACAAATAAGAAAAGCCATGCAGACAGCAAAAGCTATTTTTAAATCCCACTATTAGCTCCTAGGCATAGCAGATTTAAGAGGACATCTGTATTCTAGAAAGCTCAATAGAAGGATGGGCTTAAATAAGGTTCCATCTGGAGCGCATGCAGATCGGGGGCTCTCGCTGGAAAGAGACGTTGTCTTCATGTGACAGGAGGAATCCGTGGAGTCACTCAGCAAAGGTATTTCTTTCAAGTGGCACATCTCCCACCAAACTAAAATGCAAGCTCTCAGGCAATGGGAAGAGGTAGAGAGGTGTGCAACCACAGCACTAGGCCCTGACGCTGAAAACACCTATCCTTGTACTAGGAGCCACAGCAGTGAAGCTCCTGCCTGTGTCAGCCTGGACGAGTTGTGTTTCTGTCTTTCTCCATGTGCTTGTGCAGGAGACTACATTTCCCAGACTCCCTTGCTTCCTGCTGCAGGAGGGTTCTAGCTAATGGAAGTCTCTGAAGGAGGCATGGGGAAGCAAACAAAGGATAAAGCCAAGATATCGACCCCACTCCTACCCCTGCTCCATTTCAGCAGAAGCTGCCGCATCTGTGTGGCTCCAGTTCCTGCAAGATGGTGCCTTATCTCCAGAGTCCCCATTCCCACCAGCCTGGCCCACTAGACGACCTCCACCCCTGAGCTCTGCCGTGGCCCCTCCTGCTCTTCTCACTCCAGCCCTAGGTGAGCAGTGACTTTCTTGCTTCTGATAAACTTGGGGTTGCCTCCAAATTTAGGCGTCCCACTCTCAAATTGATTCTTTCTTTCTAGAATTCCTATCAGACATATATTCGACCCTGTCTTCTTACCTCCCATGTCTTGCCTTCTCTTGTCCTAATTTCTCTGTTCCACATTTTAGGTTATTTTCTTGGCTCTAGGCTCCAACATATACGTATTGTTTTTTGTATGTGCCTTTTCATTCCATTGGTTAACCAGGTTTTTTTTTTTTTGTTTGTTTCTGTAAATTAAATTTTTTCATACGTTTTTAGTTGTCGATGGACACAATATCTTCATTTTTATTTATTTATTTTCATGCGGTGCTGAGGATCAAACCCAGGGCCCCACGTGTGCGAGAGGCAAGCACTCTACCCCTGAGCCACAACCCCAGCCCTGTTTCTGTGAATTAAACTTCTATTTTAAGATTCCCAATATATTCTTTTCCACCTCTCAAACTTGATCACTTAATAGCTTTGAGCTTGCTTTATCTTTGCTGTTTACATCTGAAAACATTTTAGACATAATTTTAAAGTTTCCTAGAAGCAATCCTATTATTTCTTTTCTTAGTGTGCAAGTTCTTCTTTTTGTCATATCATCTCACGTTCCATCCCATTAATTCATTTTCTTCCATGGTTTGAGTATTTGACCAGGAAATTATTTTCAGTTGATACTGACTTTTGTGGGTGCCCTGGGTTCTCTGAGCTATGGGAGTTGTTCCTGTTGGGATGTTTGGACTTCAGTCCTTCTGAGGTTCTATTTCACTCATTTTGTGTCAGTTTTCATGTTGAGTTCTTAGCTTTTCTCCAATACTGATGGTATGAATTTGGACCTGCTCCTGTACTGGGTGGTAGCTTCACCTTTCCTAGGGTTACATCATTTTTTAACCTCTATGCTGTTTGGAAGTATTCTCCCAATCCCTAGGACTCCTGGCTGTGGCAGGTATCTCAGCTCCAGTTCCCTGTATGAACAGCACCTGGGTCCTGGACTCCTTTTTTTGCACAGGCACCAAAGCTCTCAAACCCACCCATTCGAGCATGTCTGATTGGAGTTTCCTTCCCACTTCTGAAAATCGGTCTTTTGTTTTTGGATTTGAATTCACATCTATTCACATCTCTTACGTATTACGGTATTTTATGAATTCAGATTCTAATGATGGGAATGTGGGGGGGGGTTCCTTTTCTCTGCTTTATTTCCTGTTTTAACCATGCTTGGGGAAAAAAGGTACTTGAAAATTATAGAAAGATTCTTCTACCATGTATAGTGTCTGCAATCTCAGAATCTTCTGGAAGGGGGATTGTACATATAGTCCATTACCAGAAAGAAAATAATAATACTATAAGCTGGTTTTGAATCCACAAGGAGTTCTTGAAATACTGCAAAATAGTATGTTAATTTTCCATCAGATTATTGATTTGTTTTGTTTACTTTTGATGGGAAGTAACCACAAACCCCAACTAAACTAAGCTTAAAAAATAAGATCTATTTTCTTGTCATAACCAAGGCTAAAAAATAGGGTGATTTCAGAGTCAGTTATCAGAGTAGCTCCTTACTGCTCCAGTTCAAATTCACCATGAACAGCTTGGTCTCTCCTCACAGTTATATGTACAGCAGTTCCAAGAGTGGCAGTTTTAATATCTATCAAGATGTAGGAAAGAATGGAAGAGAATTTCTTTTTTTTTCTTACATCTCTCTCTCTCTCTCTCTCTTTTTTTTAACAGCAAGACAAAAACCTCTAGAATTCTTGATGGTCTTAGGTGAGTATGTATCACATGGACTAGAAGTGTGTCATACGTCCATTCTCAGACTAACTACTGACCAGGGAAACAGTTAACACAAATGGCAAAGATCAAATGAGACTCAGACTGGGGTGGGCAGCAAATCCAGGCCTCCCTAATGACTGAACAATATCAGGAATCTGTTGCCCTGTTGGCTAGGGAAGCAGTAGTGTTTGCCATTGTCACTTTCAGGTTCCTCGGAGATGGCATGAAGCATTCAGAACACAGAGGTCCATTCTCTGGCCTCCTTTCCTCTCCATTGGCTCTCGCTCTTTTCTCCTTGGTCCTTTCTAACTCTTGGCCCTGATAGTGTGCACTCCAAAGATCTTGGAGGACACCATCATTTCTGTCTCTATTCTGTATGAGCAAAGGTGGATCCTGATAGGTGGGATCTCTTTGCCTGTTCAAAGCTTAGTTATTTTACCATCTTCAGATTGGACCAGCTACAAAATAAATATGGGTCATACTCTTCACTGTCCTGCTTTGAAACTTATGGTATATTTGAGAGGGGCAGACATGGAGGTCATTGGGTGGGGAGAATGCCAAGTCTCAGGTCATGGTGGGATACTACCACAGTCAGAGAGTTACCTGGTGACGTGGTGACCAGGAATGGTTCAGCCTTTCCTCCTGGAACAAGCTGTCAGGTACAGGCTGCATGATTTGCAAGATGAGTGATGGAAAATTCTTACTTACGTGAAGGCTTATGGGGACAAATGGCAATGAGTCCAAGTCATGATCCAAGGATCGTGGGCCTTTGAACAATGCCTTTGAAAATGATCCTTCTTGCTTCCCTTGCTGGCTGTGCCATTTGTTATGTCATTTGAGATAAAGCCCCTGAGCTGAGGTCACTGTCACTTATAGATTGCCTCAGTTGTTTTTGCACCCCAGTTCATAAACACCTGTCTGCTCTTTTATTTCCTTCTAGAGTTCAGAGGTCCATATAATAAGACCACAGACTATAAGCCAAAGGAAAAGTTCTTTCCAAGAGTGCCATTAACAGTTTCCAGAGGATGAGGGATAACATTGGCTCTTTCTCCTGGAGTATGGGCTATGGGGTGAGTTAAAACTGGATGAATGTTTCTAATACAGAGGGGTAAGGGGGGACACTATAACAGTTAAAAAAGTAGATACACCATTTTTATCCTGTTAAATCAACAAATTCTTCTATTGCTGGTGTTTATTGCTTTGAATACTATATCTCTGATGTGTTTTATATTTTTAAAAGCCCAAATAGTTCATCCAGACATAAATCAAGTAAAGACTAAAAAAATATATATTATTAATGGAATGGAGTTAACAGACATCTATAGAATATTTAACTCAGAAATAACTGGATTTACTTTCTTCTCAGTTTCCCATAGAATATTCTCTAAAATATTGTATATTTTAGGATACAAAGCACATTTTAGTAAATACAAAAAAAATAGAGATAAATCCTTGTATTCTGTCAGACAATAATGGAATGAAATTAGAGATCAATAATGACAAAAATCAAAAGCCATTTTAACCCACAGAGATTAAATAATACATTTATGGATGAGAGATGGGTCATCCAAGAGAAATAAAAAATCCTTAGAAACAAACGGGAACAGAAATACAACATATCATTCTGAGACAGTCTGAAGGCAGTTCTAAGAGAAAAGTTTATAACAGGAAGTGCTGCATTAAAAACAAAACAAACCAGAAGGGTCCCAAATAAACAACTGAATATTGTATCTCAAGGCCCTAGAAAGCAAGAAGAAACACATTGTCAAATCGGTATAATACAGGAAATAATTAAGACTGGACTGAAAATTAATGAAATTAACAATAAAAAAACCAATACACAGAAACAATGTAATTTAGAGTTGGTTCTTTGAAAACATAAGCAAGATCAATAAACATTTATGCAAATTAATAAAAAAGATATAGAAGAAGACCCAAATCAACAAAATAAGAGAAGTAAAAGGGGACATCATCACAGACACAAAAGAGGCTCATTAGGAAACATTTGGAAAATTTAGAATCCAATAAAACTGGAACATCTAGAAGATATTGATAGATTTCTAGATACATAGGACCTACCCAAATTGAACCAAGAAAATATAAGAAAACTTAAATAGATCAACCTAGATGAGATTAAAGCACCAATTAAAAGACATCCAACAAAGAAATGCTGGCGATCATTTGGATTCTCAACTGATTTTACCAGACCTTTAAGAAAGAACAAATACCAATCTCCTAATTATTGAATGAAATAGGAAAGAGAGAACACTGCCAAATTCATTTCATGAAGTCGTTAATAACCCTGATATCAAAACCAAAGATATATCAAGGAAAGAAAAGCATACACCAATATCCTGATGATCATAGATACAAAAATTTCTTAATAAAATATTAACAAACCACATGAAAATACATGTCAAGAACATTGAACACTGGGTTCAAGTGGGTTTTCATGACAGTAATGCAAGTTTGGTTAAATAAATAAATCAATAAATGTAATTTACCACATAAATAGAATCAAGGGGGAAAAACCACACAATCATCTCAGTAGATGCCAAAAACAAAGACATCAACAAACCCCATTCATATTAGAAACACTGAAGAAACTAGAGATAGCAGGAACTTACCCCAACATTATAAAGGCTATGTATGAAAAACCCGAGGCCAACATCATACTGACTGGAGAAAAACTGAAAGCATTTCCTCTAAAATTAGGAGCAAGACAAGGATGTCCACGCTCACCACTCCCATGTTATATAGTTCTTGAAAAGTAAGCCATAGCAATCAAGCAAGAAAAGGAAAATCAAAGGATACAAATAAGAAGACAAGAAGGCAAAATATCACTATTTGCTGATGGACATAGTTGTTTATCTAGAAGATTCAAATAATCCACCAACAGACTTTGAGAGTTGGTAAACAAATTCAGCAAAGTAGCAGGATACAATATCAACCTACATAAATAAATACCTTTCCTATACTCCAATAATGAATCTGCAGAGAAATCAGGACAACTATTCTCTTCACAATAATGTAAAAACAAAACAAACACAAAGAAATAAAAACCTTGAGAATAAATCTGACAAGAAGGTGA
Organism: Urocitellus parryii; assembly: GCF_045843805.1. Taxonomy (NCBI): domain Eukaryota; kingdom Metazoa; phylum Chordata; class Mammalia; order Rodentia; family Sciuridae; genus Urocitellus; species Urocitellus parryii. The sequence continues at coordinate 164,493,594 of NC_135533.1, forward strand.
GAGACCTCTAAAATGAAAACTGTAGAACACTGAAGAAAGAAATTAAGAAAGACCTTAGAAGAGGGGGAAAACCTCTCATGTTCTTTGAAAAGAATTAATGTTGTCAAAATGGCCACATTACCAAAAAGAGTTATATAGATTCAACACAATCCCCATTAAAATACCAGCAACATTCTTCACAAAACTAGAAAAAAATTCCTAAAATACATACAGAAGAATAAAAGACCCAGAATAGCCAAAGCAATACTGACCAAGAAGAGGAACGTTGGGCTTACAAAACCTGATCTCAAATTATACTACAGAGATCTAGAAACAAAAACAGCATGGTACTGGCACCAAAATAGATATGAAGACCAATGGAATGGAATAGAAGACATAGAGGCAAACCCACATAATTAAAATCATCTGATACTTGACAAAAGTATGTGTTAGAGGAAATACAACCTTTTCAACAAATGGTGCTGGGAAAACTAGATATCCACATGTAGAACAACAAAACTTAAACCCTATCTCTCACCCTGCAGAAAAGTCAACTAGAAGTAGATCAGAGACCTAGGAATCAAAGACTAGAAACTTTGCAATTGCCAGAAGAAAACATGGGGTCAATACTCTATCATATTTGGTTTAGGCACCAACTTCCTTAACAAGATCCCTAAAGCTCAAGAAAGAAAACAAATAATCAACAAGTGGGATAGCATCAAATTAAAAACTTCTGCACAGCAAAGGAAACAAGAGCATGAAGATAGAGCATACAGATGGGAGAAAATCTTTGCCAGCTACTCCTCTGAGAGGGGTTAATATCCAGAATATATAGAGAGCTCAAAAACTTAACACTAAAAAATGATAAATGGGCATAAGATCTAAACAGATATTTCTCAAAAGAAGAAATACAAACAGCCAATGCCTATATAAAAAAATGTTCAACATCCCTAGCAATCATGGAAATGCAAATCAAAACTACATTGAGATTTCATCTCACTTTAGTTAGAATAGCAATCATCAAGAATACAAATAATAATAAATGCTGGTGAGGTTATGGGAGAGGAGGTCCCATCATACATTGTTGGTGGGACTGCAAATTAGTACAACCACTTTGGAAAGGTGTATGGAGATTGCTCAGAAGACTAGTAATGGAACCACCATAGGATCCATCTAGCCCAATCTTGGTATTTATTCAAAAGAATTAAATTAGCTTCTATAGTGATACAAGCACATCAATGTTTATAACAGCATAACTCAAAACAGCCAAGTTATGGAACTAGACCAGGCCTATCAACAGATGGGTAGGTAAACAAAATGTAGTGTGTGTGTGTGTGTGTGTGTGTGTATATATATATATATATATATATATATATATATATATATATATATAAAATGGAGTTTTACTTGACAATAAAGAAGAATGAAATTATGACATTTGCTGGTAAATGCATGGGATTGGAGAACATAATGCTAAGTGAAATAAGCCAGATTCAGGAAGTCAAAAGGAAATGCAGAAGCTAGAAGAAAATAGTAGGAAAAAATGGGGAGTTCCCACAAAAATAGAAGGGACTTCAGTGGAGTGGAGAAAGGAGATTGAGGGGGGTGGTGAGATGATATGGAAAAGGGGAGGAACTCAATATGAAATTGATCAAATTCTGCTATGTACATGTATGAATATATCTTTCTATATGTCTACAAAGCACCAACTAAAAACAATAAATAAATAAAGGGAAGACCAATAGAATAGAGAAAAGGGGGGAAGGATGATGTGCTGGGGATTGAAATGGATACATACTGTATGTATGGTTCTGTCAAAATGAACCCCCTATTATGCATGACAATAGTGCACGAACAAAAATATTTTTAGCATAAGAAGTAAAATCAAGAACCAATAAATGGGATGGATTCAAATTAAAAACTTCTTCTTAACAGAGGAAACAGTAATGTGAGGCGAGAGCCTACAGACTGGGAGAAAATCTTTACCACATGGACCTCCAATAAAGCATTAATCTCTAGGATATATACAGAACACAAAAAACTTAACAGCAATAAATAAATAAATAAATAAATAATAACCCAGTCAAAAAATGGGGTAAGGAACTGAACAGACACTTCACAGAAGAAGAAATACAATCGATCAACAAATATGTGAAAAAGTGTTCAACATCTCTAGCAATTAGAGAAATGCAAATCAAAACTACTCTAAGATTTCATTGTATTTCTGTCAGAATGGCAATCATCAAGAATACAGGCAACAATAAAAGTTGGTGAGGATGTGGTGAAAAGGCACACTCATACATTGCTGGTGAGACTGCAAATTGGTGCAACCACAAGGGGAAACAGTATGGATATTCATCAGAAAATTGGGAATGGAACCACCACTTGACCCAGCTATCCCACTCTTTGGTTTATACCCAAAGGACTTAAAATCAGCATACTATGGTGACATGGCCACATCAATGTTTATAGCAGTTCAATTCACAATAGCTAGACTATGGAACCAACCTAGGTGTCCCTCAATGAGTGGATAAAGAAATTGTGGTATATATACTCAATGGGATATTAGTCAGCTTTAAAGGAGAGTGAAATTATGGTATTTACCAGTAAATGAATGGAGTTGGGGAATATCATGGTAAGCAAAATAAGCCAATGCCACAAAAACAAAGGCTGAATGTTTCGTCTAATGCTTGGATGCTAATTCACAATAAGGTGGGGGGCACTAGGGAAGAATAGCATTACCTTAGATTAGGTGGAGGGAAGTGATGGGAGGGGAGGGGAGGGGATGTGGGCATAGGAAAGTTAGTAGAATGAAACAGACATTATTACTTATGTGTATATGTGACTGCATGACCAATATGATTCTGCAACATGTACACTCAGAAAAATGAGAAGTCATATCCCATCTATGTGTGATATATCAAAGTGCATAAATGCATTTTACTGTCATTATGACTAATTAGAACAAAAGGAAAAATAAAAAGAAACCCAAATAACAAAACTCATGATGTGTGGAGTGACAAGGTATATAAGAATGAAAAGAAGGCCAATCAGACACATCATTCCATCTCACACATTACTCCAACCTAATTTACTAAATTTCTTAGCCTTTTAGGGACATGAAGAAATTAGAAAGATTGTCAAGGTCCCATGTCCCACTGATAAGCTATTTCCACCTCCTAAGTCCTTTTATGTATTAACTAGTTACTTGTCCATGCAGTGGTAGGAAATGTGTGTGTGTGACAGGCTTGACAATGACAGAGTGGGTACCTTCCACCCTTTATAATGGCAGGGTAGGTGTGTGACATCGATCGTGGTAAGATGGTCACATGATATGTCTGACATGGTGGAACAGGTTCATGACACCTCTCACACATTAACAACCAAGGGGCACAGAACGTGGGTTTTGAAGGAACGGTGGCAGAGTGCTAGGTGGGAATCTCAGCAATAGCATATATTGTGTCCCTGTCTGTAAAGGTCATAAAACAGCTTCCCAAATCCAGACTTAGTGGACAAGTGCATGCACACTTGAAGCCTAATTCATGGTCAGCCCCCAAAGAAGATGGAATTTGTGCCATTTCATTCTCCAAAATGATATTACTCTCTCTTGGTTTCGGTCAAGCCTGACCATCTTACCAATTCCTTAGTCATTTTTTTAAAAGATAAAAAATGGAAACATTATGGTTAAAAGCATAATGAAGCAATGATAATTTTAGAATCCATGCTTTAAAGATGACACATCCTCTTCCGAGATACAATCATACAAAATCACCCCGGCTACCACACTACCACTATTAGGAAATGATATCTCCACTTACAAGTTCTCTGAACTTACACCTTGAGGGTTGTACTTTGTTTCCCTTTGATCCACATTAAGCATGGATAACCCCTAAGAATTGTTGGAACATGTAAGTTCCATCAGGCATTAAAATGAAGCGTATTAATCTCATCTATCTTCCTGTTTTCTATCACAGTTAATTTCATAGCACAAAGAAAACCGTAGAAGTGGAAGCTTCTGTATTTTACAGCTGCCTTTGTATAGACCTAACATGAAGCCCTGTTCTTTTTTAAACTTGTTTGTTTCTGCATTTTTCTGCTCTGAGTTTCTCCTAGTATAAAAACCAGACCAACCCGAGACCTCAGCAGCTGGGAGGGGCGGTGAGAATTGAAGGAAGCGAAATGTGGAGGTTGAGGGAAGGGAACTGTTGAGAGGAAAGAGGATCCAAACTAACAGGGGCTTCTCCTCTACGGCAGGTGGAAATTGAATTTTTTTTTAAGTGAGTTTCTTTTGCATGAAATAGATTAACTCTGGGTCAGGATAATATATCAGAGACAAGTTTTTCCCTGTCCTACAACATGAGGTGTGACTATGAGCCCTGAAAAAAACATCAGAAAACAACTAAAGGTCAAGGCTGAGAGGTGGTGAGGGGGTGAGATGGTTCCAGGCCTCAGGACTTGAGGACCCACACAGTGGCAGAACGTCATGGCCCTTCACCTAACAGAGGAAGGTGGCCCAGGTGCATTGCTTCCTAATCCCGCACCTTGTGAGAGAAGTCAGTCCAGCGTGGCTCATTCTCCCTAGATCAAAAAGGAGCCCCGTTGGGAACACCAGGAAAGGTTCACAGGTAAGAACACCCAGGGACAGCACTCTCTTCCCTCTTGGCCTGAGAGTGTCCATCCCTCTCAGGGAATCCTGAGGCCACGCCTGGGGAAATGCCATTCAAGAAGTGGTGGGAGCTTAAGGGGCATGACAGAAACCAAGCAGACAAAAATAATGCAAAAAATAAAAAAAATTTTAAAAAACCTCTGAAAATTAAACTGTCATGGAAATCACAACCAAAAAATTTTAGGTACTAAACCTTGGAGGGGACTGTTTTCCCCAATGCCAAATCAAAGATTTAAGTGGGACCCTGCATAATCATCACCATTATTATCATTGTCAATTATAAAAAAAATCATATTAATAACAATATAATATTCACAATATGGGTGAAAATGGTTCATCATACTAAGAACCAAGAACATAACAACTTGAGAGAAGACAATCAAATGATGCCAACATCCACCAAGATAAGTCAGATGTTGAAATTACCTGACAAGGGTTTTAAAGAAGCCAAATTAAAAATGCTACAACAATCAGTTATAAATTCTCTCAAAGCAAATTTTAAAAAATAGAAAAATTTAACAAAGAGGCAAATTGGTTATTAAAAATGGAAATTATTGAACTCAGAAATATAATAAAGCTTAATACAATACTCATTGGTTAGCCTCAGAAGTAGATATTTCTGTTTTAGTCATTGTTTTGCATCATAGTGACAAAAATACCTGAAAAGAACAACTTGGAGCGGGGAAAAGTTGATTTTGGCTCAAGGTTTCAGAGTTCTCAGGCCAAGGTTGGCCATCTCCATTGGTCTAGGCCTGAGGTGGAGCAGAACGTCATGGTGGGAGGGTGTGGAGGAGGAAAAATATCTCAGGACATGGTGACCAGGAGGCAGAGAGAGCTCTACTCACCAAGCACAAAATGAAACCACAACATGATGCCCCCAGTGATCTAATTCCTCCAGTCACTCCCTACCTGCTTACATTTACCTCCCCGTCAATCTATATCATTGAATTAATCCACTGATTAGGTTACAACTCTTATAATCATCTCACCTCTAAAAATTCTTGCATCGGCTCCCACATGAGTCTTAGGGGTCACTTCATATCTAAACCATAACAATGACAAAGGACAAAATCAATGAATTTGAAGACGTGAGAATAGAATTCACCTAATCTGAACAAGAGAGAAAACAGACTGAGGAAAAAAATGAAAAGACCATCGGGGACCTTTTTGTGAGACAATAATGACATATATCACATAAACATATCAACCATGTTAAACCATGATCGTATCAACTGATACAACAAAAGCATTTGACAAAATCTAACACCCATTCATGATAAATATTCTCACAATGTTAAGAGTGGAGGGTAATTGGTAAACAGCATCTACAAAGAAAAAATAGTCATAGTCATATTTAGTAGTGACAGATTGAATGTTCTCATCTTAGTATGGAGAATAAGGCAAGAATGTCCACTCTCACCACACTTATTCTACAGAGTACCACAAATTCTAGTTGCTGCAATAAGCCAAAGAAATAGAAGGCATATGGATTGAAAAGAAATAAAGCTTTTCCTATTGACCGATGACAGGGTTATTTACATGAAAACTCACAAATAACCTGCAAAAATACTCCTGAGGTTGATATGCAAGTATTTACAAGATGTAGAAGATCTGTATGTTAAATAGTATAATATGTCAATGAAAGAAAGATAAGCAGACCTAACTAAATAGAGAGACATACCATATTCATGGACTGAAAGACTGAACATAGCAGATACATCAGTTCTCTCCAAACTGATCTACAGGCTTAGTGCCATTTCTACAAAAATCTCAGCAAGTTTTTTCTAGATGCAAACATTTTTAAAAGTTTATATAGAAAAGCACAGGCTCTAAAAAGGCTCCAACACTGTTGACTAAAATATGAAGTAGGAGGAATTACTCTCCCTAATGATTACTATTTGGCTATAGAAATTACAATGGTATAGAATTAACAAAGAGATGGATAAGTAGATAGATGGAACAGAATAGAGAATCCAGAATTAAATCCATACAACAACACCCAACTAAGTTTTATAAGGCAAAATAAATAGTTATGACAAAAACAGTTCAATGGGGAAAGATTAGCCTTTTGGCAAAGGGAGTCAGAAGAATTTAACATTCATAGGCAAAAAAAAAAAAATAAAGAAAAAAGATCCTCAACTTCATGTGTTCTATGCAAAAACTAAATGAATTATGGCCTTAAATGTAAAACATAAACTATAAAAATTGTGTGGGAAAAATCTTTGAGAGCTAGAGCCAGGCCTAGCATTCTTAGATTTAACATCAAAACCATAACCTTTAAGGAAAAAAGTGTTACATGGGACTTCATTAAAATTAAAAACTTTTGTAGAGGTTCTTCACCTCTTTTATTGATTCCCAAGTATTTCATTTATTTGTTTGTTTGTTTGTTTGTTTTGAGGGTATTGTGAATGGGATAGTTTTCCTAGTTTGTCTTTCAGAGGATTCATCACTAATGCATAGAAATGCATTTGATTTATGGGTATTGATTTCATATCCTGCTACTTTGCTGAATTCACTTATTAGTTCTAGAAGTTTCCTAGTGGAGTTTTTGTCATTAGCAAATAATGATAGTATGAGTTCTTCTTTTCCTATTTATTCCCTTCAATTTCTTTTGTCTGCCTAATTGCTCTGGCTATGTTGAATAGAAGTGGTGAAAGAGGACATCCTGTCTTGTTCCAGTTTTTAAAGGAAATGTTTCCAATTTTTCTCCATTTAGAATGATGTTGGCCTTGGGTTTAACATAGATAGCATTTACAATGTTGAGGCATGTTCCTACTATCCCTTGTTTTTCTAGTGTTTTGAACATGAAAGGGTGCTGTACTTTGTCAAATGCTTTCTCTGCATCAATTGATATAATCACATGATTCTTATCTTTAAGTCTGTTGATGTGATGAATTATATTTCTTGATTTCCATATGAAAACTACAGAACACTAAAGAAAGAAATTAAAGAAGACCTTAGAAGATGGAAAGATCTCACAAGCTCTTGGATAGGCAAAATTAATATTATCAAAATGACCATACTACCCAAAGCACTATACAGATTTAATGTGATTCCAATTAAAATCCCAATGACATTCCTTATACAAGTAGAAAAAGCAATAATGAAATTTACGTGGAAAAATAAGAGACACAGAATAGCCAAAGCAATACTTAGCAAGAGGAGTGAAGCAGAAAGAATCACAATACCAGACGTTAAATATTCTACAAAGCTATAGCAACAAAACCAGCATGGTATTAGCACCAAAATAGACATGTAAGCCAATGGCACAGAAAATAAGACAGTTATTTTATACTAGACAAAGGTGCCAAAAACATTCATTGGAGAACAGATAGCCTCTTCAACAAATGGTGCTGGGAGAACTGGAAATCTGTACACAGCGAAATGAAACTAAAACCCTATTTCTCATCTTGCATAAAACTCAACTCAAAGTGGGTCAAGGACCTGGGAATTAGACCAGAGACCCTGAGCTTAATAGAGGAAGAAGTAGGCCCAAATCTCCATTATGTTGGATTAGGCCTTGACTTCTTTAAGTGCAAGAGATAAAATTAAGAATGAGTAAGTTGAATGGACTCAAACTAAAAACCTTTTTCTCAGCAAAAGAAACAATCAATGAGGTGAAGAGAAAGCCTACATTTTGGGAAAAAGATTTTGCCACACACAAAAATTAGATAGAACACTAATCTCCAGGAAATATAAAGAACTCAAAAACCTTAACATCAAAGAAAAAAAAAAACCCAGTCAATAAAAGGGCTAAGGAGCTAAACAGACACTTCTCAACAAGGTATACATTTAATCAACAAATATATGAAAAAAAGTTCAACATCTAAAATAACTAGAGAAATACAAATCAAAACTACTCTAAGATTTCATTTCATACCAAGGTGAATGGCAGTTATCAAGAATACAAACAACAAGTGTTAATGAGGATGTTGGGGGAAAAGGCATACTCATACATTGCTGGTGGGACTGCAAATTGGTGCAACCACTCTGGAAAGCAGTATGGAAATTCTTTGGAAAATCTGGAATGGAACCACCATTTGACCCAGCTATCCCACTCCTCAGTCTACACCCAAAGGACTTAAAATCAGCATACTATGGCAACACAGCCACATCAATGTTTATAGCAGCTCAATTCACAATAGCTAAACTATGGAATCAACCTAGATGCCCTTCAATAAATAAATGGATAAAGAAACTGTGGTCTATACACAGTTGAATATTACTCAGCATTAAAAGAGGATAAAATTATGGCATTTGCAGGTAAATGGATGGAGTTGGATAATATCATGCTAGGTGAAGTTAGCCAATCTCAAAAAACCAAAGCCCAAATGTTCTTTCTGATAAGTGGATGGTGATCCAAAATGGGGAGGGGCATGGGAAAAATGGAGGAACTTCCATTTTGGGCAAAGGGGAGGGAATAGTGTCGAGGGGGAATAGGAGCAGGAAAGATGGTGAAGTAAGATGGACATCATCACCCTGTGTACATGTATGGCTGCACATATGGTGTGACTCTATATCATGTCCACCCAGAGAAATGAAAAGTTGTGCTGCAATTGTGTGCAATGAATCAAATCCATTCTGATGCTATATATACCTAATTTAAATAAATAAATAAACTTGCTCTGTGAAAAAACTCATGCAAAGAGACTAAAAAGACAAGTTTCAGCTGGCAAAAAAAAAATTGCAAACATTTTATGCAACAATGGACTAGTGTTTAGAATATAAGGACCTCCCAATCCAGCATTTTAGGAATAGAGGACAAATTAATGGTTGTCAGGGAAAGATGAAAGGTCCTTGCTGAGCTAGAAATAGTATCTTGACTGTGATGGTGCTAAAATTTGTTTTACCTTGATGAAGAGGATCTACATGGGCATTAAATTGTTAAGAACTTAGGGTGCACATGCGTGTGTGCGCACACACACACACACACACACACACACATACACATACACACACAAATGGTATGAATAAAACTGGGAAAATATAAAAAAGACCTGAGGATTGCATCAAGTTCAGAATCCTGGTTGTGATAAGTGAGTTGAGTTTTGCCAGCTTCCTTCATTGGGGAAGAGTGAAGGTGAAGTGTACAAGGATCTCTCTATTTGGTTTCTTACAATTATATGCAAATCCATAATTATCTGTAATTTTTTGTAAAAAATGGAAGAGCCTCTTATTTCAATGATAACTGAAGTTTGGGCTGAGATGTCGCTCTGTGATCGAGTGCTTGGCTAGCATGCACGAGATCCTGGATTCGATCCTCAGCCCAGCAACAAAATGTTGTGTGTGTGTGTGTTTTTTTAACTGCATTTAACTATGTTCTGTCCTATCAACATGTACAAAACTGCATCTTTCATGAGAAACAAGCATCAAATGGTCCACAGAGAACATACTGTATTCTGGTAACAAAAACTCTGGTTACAGGAAATTCTTCATTGAAATAGATATTGAAAGATACACTTGGGAGCTTACAAAGCCTGTCTCTCAGCTATAAATTCCACAGAGGGGCAGCATCAGAACTTCTACACAGCTGGGGTTGATTAGAGACAATTCTTGTTCATTGTCTAAATTGTGGCTTGCATGTCTACTAAAAGGCTATTTTAGAATAAAATCCCTTTATTTCCATCTTGACCCGTGAACTACGGAAGCCCACAGTTTTCAGTTAGTGTGCCTGCTCTGTGATTCTAAACCATTCCCCTGCTGGGTTTCCAAAAATCTAGGAGATGGGGAAGGATACAAGCAAATCTATTTTGCCATATACCAAAACTACCTTCTCCAACCTAGCTTTCATCGGAATAATGTTTACCTATGTATTCATTTATTTTGATACTGAGGATTGAACCCAGGCATGCTATACCACTGAGTCACATCTTCAGTCCTTTTTATTTTCTTATTTTTGAAACATGGCCTCACTAAGTTGCTGAGACTGGTCTTGAACTTGTGATCCTCCTGCCTTAGCCTCCCAATCCACTGGGATTACACAGGTGTGCATCACTGTGCCCGGCAACACTTTGATCTTTGTATATCTTCCATCCAAGGTCAGTTTCTCAATTATTCCTAAGCTTAGGTAAAGAAGAATGGAGTTATATGGGTATTTCATATGTCTGGTATGGGGAAAGCAACTGGTAACAGTTTGAGAGGCTCTCTCTCTCTCTCTCTGCATGACAAACATGTCATTTTAACTTAGACTGCCCAGTTATTCAGAATAACTCCAAACTTGACTATAGAGATGCAATGGGCTAAGTACAGCCTGGATGACAACTCTTTCCTAGGCCATGGTTCTCAACTTTATGTAGCATCATCCTTTTCATTTTTTTTTGGGGGGGGAGTAATTAAGTGGTATGATGTAACTAATCAAGTTCAAGTTCAAGTTCACTGTACCCATGCAGAGTGAAGTGGTATGATGTAACTAATTTAATTGTGATTTTCAAGTTCAAGGGGTATGATGTAACTAATCAAGTTCAAGTTCACTCTACCCATGCAGAGTGAATAGCATGCTCAGAAACGCTGAATCACTTGCACAGATTCTTTTAGGGATTCAGAATAATCGTATATGGAGTGCAGAGGTGGCAGTGGTATCAATATGGGATGAGGCAAAGAAAGTGATGAGAGTATCTGGGTCTGATGGCTGGAGATGGAAGACCTTGTGTTATGCTCAGGATCAGGATCCTTATGATGAGGTTGATGGAGAACAAATGGGGTATTAACTAGTTGCCTCTTTTAAACCTTGGCATGAAGAAAAGAGGATTTCAATTTAGATCTCTTCCTAGGATTCATAGATTTGCTTCCTACCTACACACTAGATTTATGATCATGCCTAAATTCACAAGACCTTCCCGTGAGCTGAACACTGGTTTTGCCAATTCTCGTGGACTGAAGGATCTGCTGGATTTTCTGTTAACCACGGAGATTCCTGGGCCTCCCTCTCATAGAGCCTGGTTTAGCTGGTTTTGAGTGGGCTCTGGGAGGCTGCGTTTGAACCCCTGAATTGTGAGTCCCCAGTTCTGTGGGCCACCCTTGGAGACGGACTGTGAATGATCAAAGTTGAAAATAAAACTCTCCCTACTCCTGTCCTGTGAGCAAAAACCTGCATGCACTTTCAGATGGAATTTAAAAATAGTCCTAGTTACCACTAGAGGGTAGCATATCAAAATTTTGATTTTTGAACAATATTTTAATTGTGTGATTTAAAAAACAAAGGAATTGGAAGGCTTCAAGCATTGTTATGTGGCACTTTTTACACATGAAAATGTCAAAATGAAAAGTATTCTTTGGAAAAATGACTTCCCCCACTTTTCTTAGTCTGATCAAGTTTTACTTCAAATTAAAATATTTCCTCAGTTGCCAACCCATGGTCATTCTGGGTGAGGACAGATAGCCCACCTTCTCCATTTAACACAGGAGAAACATGAACTCAGCAGCTCATGAGCTCAAGGTGTCTGTATTTAGTAGCATAGGAGAGACTAGGTCCCAGGTGGCCCAACCATGAATTCAATATTGTTTCCTATATGTCATCTTATGGAGGGAGGTAATTTTGGAGGTGTCTGGGATGGAGAACAAAGCCATTATATGATCATATTTTAGTTCTTCCAGCTACAGTTCCAATAAAAACTCAAGTCTGAAATATTTATTCGAAGCAGCCCTTGGGAACTGTGTGAAGTAACTATTTAATGACTTTATAAATCCCTGTGCAGACGAAGAATTCCATATCTCTTTTTCTTTTTTTTCCATGGTATTAGACCATCTCTGAATTATATATAGCTCTTTGATTTCTACCTTTTCATCTTGTATATATTAGTTTGCTTTTAATGGTAGAAATACAGCCAATGGGTGTTTAATCATCTTTTTGTCACTGTGACAAAATGCCTGAGAAAATCAACTTTCAAGGAGGAAAAGTTTATGTTAGCTGAAACAGAAACAGAGGTTTCAGTCCATGGTTGCTTGGCCTGCCCTGTAGTGAGGAAGAACATCAGTGCAAAGAACAGAGGAAGCTTCTGACCTCATAGCAGCCAGGGAACAAAGCAGAAAGGAGGGTCCAAGGACACCGGTAGCTGCACCATCCAAAGAGCTGGGAGCCTCAGATTAAGAGGGACCAATGATGAATCCCAGTTGAAAAATGAAGCCCACTGGAGAATCACCAGTATGGCCCACCTTCAAAAGCCAAAGACTCTGGAGTCTGACATCCATGGGGGATAGCATCAGCAAAAATCCCTCTCACTCAAAAAGAGCTGAGGGAACACGTGCATCTGAGCATAGCCTTTCTGCACCTCTTCGTACCATCCAGTCCCTCAGCCGACTAGGTCATGCTTCCCACTCCAAAGAACCATCTTCTCCACTCAGTTCACTGACCCACATGTCCCTCATCTCTGGAGACACTCTCACAGGCCCACCTGGCAGTGTGCTCCACCAGTTTTCTATCTGTCTATCCATCCTGTTCTAAGTTTTCATCTTGTTCAAATAAGGTCCATCCATCCGTCAGTTTACATTTTAAATGGTCTTGGCTTTGACAAAGAAATCTAGCTGGGCGCAGTGGTTCACACCTGTCATCCCAGCAGCCTGGGAGGCTGAGGCAGGAGGATGGTGAGTTCAAAGCCAGCCTCAACAACTTAGCAAGACCCTAAGCAACTCAGTGAGACCCTGTCTCTAAATACAATATAAAAAAGGACTGGGGATGGGGCTCAGTGGTAAAGCTCCCCTAAATTCAATTCGTGGTACTAAAAAGAAATCTGTACAAGAGGGTTGAACTTTCTTCTTTCTTGACCCCTCCCCCCGACATGTAGCCTTTTTTTTTTTTTCTGAAAGGCTTTGCAGCAGGTGAAGCCTGTGCTTCAAGACAAGGTGCTGTCCCCCAAGAGCTGCTAAAAGGGGTGGAGAGAGAGCCTTTACTTACAGATCCAGGAGTTTGGCAGACCCCAAAATGGTATCATCTGTACAAGCAGAAGCAACGACTGGACTTCTTTATCTTGATAGAGGTAATTTCCTGAGGAGGATGACTTAAGAATTTAATTAGAGGATGGGAGGGAGTCACTACGCAGTGATCTAGCACTTTCTCCTTTTTGATGGAAACTGTGAATCATTATTCCATGCCCTTTAAAATGTTATCTCTTGTGCCTCCTACTTACCTATAACATGGGTCAGCAAACTCCACATTGCCAAGGTACAAACCAGTCTCACTCACTGTCATCATAATAAAATTTGCCAAGCTCCTAATAAGTGTCAGGCACTGGGATAGGAAATTTATCCATAAAATCTTATTTATTTCTCAGAAGAATCTTACGTGGTGGTTGCTATGATTAGTCCTATTTTAAAGATGATGATACTGAGACTTGGATGAGATCAGATGTTAACGTCAAAAACTAGAGGTTGAAGAATCTTGAGACAAAGCCAAAGTTCAAGTACAATTCTGAACTGACATGCAGAGATGTGTGCCCAGGGAATGCTTATGAGGATAGCTCCATCCAGTTCTGAACAGTCATACGATGTCTATCTATATTCTGTTTAAAGTGAAGGTGATTCAAGAGAGGGGACAAGAATTACTTATTAGCCATGTCTTAGCTAGAGAGACTCCGCCTGCAAAAGCTGAGGTAGGGTTAATGTCTAGGCTAACATTCAAGCCAGACCTGATTTTCATGCTCTGTTTACTGTAGCTCAGAATCCTTCCCTCAGAATCTCTGTAAACAGGAAGAATAAAGAGCAAATATATTAAAAGGACACAGACCATAGACAGGCTATGCATATGCACATTAGAAATGAGAGTGTTATTTCAGATGTATATTAAATCACTTCTCTGGATCCTGGAGACACAGTGCCTCAATTCACAGTAGTTTCAAGCTCCATCTTTGCAAGATTACCCTGAGCATCCGCTGAAGCATGCAAGAAGGGGAACAGACCTCAGGAAAGAAAGAAGAAGGCTGAAATTCCTACTCAAGAGAGGCAGCAGAGAACAGGGCAGGATTGTACCACCTGGTCCTTCATGGACCTGCCGTGATTCTAGGTGGCACCTGAATACATTTCATGAAGAAGTTTTAATAGCTGTGTATCCATTTAATGAGAATTAGAGAAAAAAAACAAAAACCCTAGCATCTAAAACCAGTGATTTCATGGACATTATTTTTCAGGACTCAATTAAGTGTTAAGAAATAAGCAAATTCAAATCTGATTTGAATAAAAGCATCAAGTGAACAATGCTAATCGTGATAAAAAGGCATGGACAAAATTCTGAAGATGTTTTATGTAAGTCATTGGAGTTTGTCCCAAATGAACAAATCGTGGGCTATTCATATATATTTCTTACTGATTCTGCCCAACTGGTAGAATCAATATATGATAATAACTTCAGATTTGGGGGTCGAGTTTCTGGCTCTGAAACAGACTCTGCATTTGACCTTGGGTAAGTCATCTCACACTTCTAATCCAAGTAGCTTTGACTATATAATAAAAGGCTGTACCAAATCAAAGGGGGGATTTCAGGAACTCTGGATCCCTAATAAGGTGTTGGAGTTACCCCAAAGTTATCTCAGAATTCACCCAGATGATAAACAATGAGAGAACACTGAATTAATATACCTTACTAAGAAACAGATGACAAGTTCATAAAATCACAGAGATGCTGTCATGATTAATTAGTAACTTCATTAATTTGAATTCATGTAAAAGCTCTACTTGGAGCAGAGGTACCTGTATTCAACATTAGCCACCCCCTATCCCAAATAATAAAAATACAATTGCAATTGATGTTTTTGATATTGTCAATCCATACAGATTTTATTTTTGATATCGTGCAGATATTCCCTGTTAACCCAGTTTCAACTTCTGCACTGTGAGAAAACTGCTCCCGTGCGCATCACAGAAAAGTGACCTGAGGGATCACGAATAGAAAC
Organism: Urocitellus parryii; assembly: GCF_045843805.1. Lineage (NCBI taxonomy): Eukaryota > Metazoa > Chordata > Mammalia > Rodentia > Sciuridae > Urocitellus > Urocitellus parryii. The sequence goes on from NC_135533.1 coordinate 164,509,119, forward strand.
TAATTAGTTCCCCTGTTCCATGAGGGTGCTGAGGGGGAAAATACCCTCATTTGAACTTTTTCCTGACCCAGAATATCTGCATACGCACGAGACCCACTCATTCTAATGGTCTCACACACAGAGGCTGATTTGAAAAAAAAAAAAAGTAGATGTGTAGACATCTCTTTTTTGATGATAATAATGACATGAATGACTCCCTTTTATTTACCACCTATTGTTTGAGGGGGTGTGTGGGCATCAGGTGTTGGGCTCAGTATTTTATATATCTCTCGCCTTTCAGTGTCTCTGAAAATAAAGTCTGAGTAATTCTAATTTGTAGTTGATGAAACTGAAGGTCAAGAAGATTAATTTTTTTCTTTTGCCCAAAGCCCATAAATTCATAAGTGGTAATTTCAGGGTTCATGTTCAGAACTTCTTGGTCCTGAAATGCCATCTATTTCTGCATCCTAATTGGAAAACTTAAATAGATACAGGTGTAGGAGACAGGGTTGTAAGAAGCAAGCTCTACCTGACCGCAAGCATAAAGGCTCTGAGGTTGACAGAAATGAGGATGCAATAAATATAAGACCCATCGACACCGTCTGAACTTTGTGTTGCTGTGACCAAAAGAACTAAAAAGAACAACTTAAAGGAATAAAATTTACCTTGGGCTCAGGTTTCAGAGGTTCAGTTCATGGCCGGCTGACTCCACTGATCTGGGCTTGAGGTATTATCGTGGCAGGAGGGAGTGGTGAAGGAAAGGAGCTCAGCTCCTGGCAGCCAGGAAGCGGGTAGGGATAAAGGAAGAGGCCAGGGACAAGATATAGCCTCTCAGTAGGTCACATTACCCTCTGTGACCTACTTCCTCCAGCCACACCTACCTGCCTCCATCCAAATATTAATCCATTAAATGGATGGGTTTACAACTCAGAATTCACTCTTACTTCTGCACATTGCTGCCTTGCCTAACATGCAAGCTTCCCAGGGGACATCCCCAGATCCAAACCAAAGTCACTGTTTGGATTAGGATTGACAGTGAGCATTGACAGTAAGGTCTAAAGTGTATCTTCTGGCGATTACTGAAATACTTTTCTCAAAAGTTGAGCTATTAGTATAATCACAGGGTTTTGGTGTTCCCATATGGTAAAACTATTCAGACTTAATATTTTCTACAGCAATAATTGGTTCTCATCCAAAAATTTGGCAGTTCAATGGATCAAGCAGATCTAGAAAGCCCACAAATAATGGTTTAAAGCAAACATTATAACTATCATATTTCCATTGTTGCTTATCTATATCAAAGTACCTCTAAAATAACACCAGTGGAAAAGAAGTATGGGTGATTACACTGTTTACACAGTGGTCAAGGACATGACTTTTTTTTTTTCATCCAGCTTCGGTGTATGGAAAAGAAAAAAAAACTCACACATTTATTTATTAAAATACCATTTTTTGAAGGGGGTGTGTTACCAGGAATTGAACTCAGGGGCACTCAACCACTGAGCCCCATCCCCAGCCCTATTTTGTATTTTATTTAGAGTCAGGGTCTCACTGAGTTGCTTAGAACCTTGCCATTGCTGAGGCTGGCTTTGAACTCGAGATCCTCCTGCCTCAGCCTCCTGAGCCACTGGGATGACAGGTGAGTGCCACAGCACCTGTGTGATAAATTTGATAAATTTGATAAATTCCTATCATGTGGAAGTTATCACACATGAGAGCATGCCACTAACCAATATAGAAATCAGGATCAGAGAAGCCTCAGACAATAATGTAGGTATTTTCCACCACTCATCCTAAAGACTGACTTTATGGAAGTCAGTGACCAAGTCCCAATTTTTCTATTGTAACAGCTTGTGGGGTCTTGAATAAGTGAAGCTGTCTTGGACTCAGTATCCCTAACTGAAAATGGGGATAGGAATATGTCACATCAAAATAAAGATCCAAAGCAATGTCCTTTGCCTCTACCTTTCCTCCCCTTATCTACCTGAGAGGATCCCAGAGCTCTGAGAAGCTCATAACACAGCATCACTTTAAGATGACAGCCATCAAGTGATGATCTCGTTTTCTGTCAGATCTCAGATGGCCAGGAAGTATTTTCCTGTGCAGTTCCTAATGTAGCCACTAGGTGGTGCTAGATGGCTAATTCCATTTTTTTTTTTTTAATTTACATACAAGGAAAAATAAAAGCCAGAAATGAATATATTTTCTACATCAGGTTGCCCGGAAATTCTCCCCTCTTTGTTATTTGTAAATATTTGAAACTTTGCCTTAAGTCTTAAAGAGCTGGTAGAGGCCAGGTGTGGTGGCACAAGCCTGAAATCCCAGCAACTCGGAAAGCTGAGGCAGGAGGATCCCAAGTTCAAAGCCAACCTCAGCAACTTAGTGAGGCCCTAAGCAACTCAGTGAGGCCCTGTCTCAAAATGAAAATTAAAAATGGCTAAGTTATTAAGCACTGCCTGGGTTCAATCCTGATACCAAAAAAGAAAAAGAAAAAGAATTGGAAGGAAGCCTAGAAATTTGAGAGTGAGGTAAATTAAGGAGAAATAAAGGAGACATAAAACGAAAGAGAAAGGTACAGACTATCTTGATTGGAGAAGGAAACGATTACGACAAGGAAAGTTTTCACAAATGTGAGGGGGTGTTATCATCAGATTCAGAAGTAAATGCAATTAATTGTCTTAAATCACACATGAAGGAGTCGGACTAGTGGCTTCCCTCAACTGTTTCATAAAATAAAAATGACAGTTCTTTAACTATCCCAAAATAAGACGGTCACGATCTCTTGGGCCAGCTTCTTGTTCCCAGGCCGCCACGGATTCTGCAGGATGACTGAGACACTTTAGAGACCAGTGTCCTCTCCACCCACAGGGCAGATGGCTCCTTAGGCAGGATGGTTGGTCCAGGTGGGATGGCGGTCCCACATTCCATGTCAGGGAGTCTGTGACTATCGGGCTCACCCACCCTCCCTTCTCTCTTGTCCTCCTACCGTGGCCTCCTCGATGGGCCTCACTGCTTCCTGTCTGCCTCTGTAGAGCCCACTCTGCCTTCTGAGTAAATTAAATTACATCACTCTCCTCCTGAGGATCCTTCAACCGCCATTCACTGCATTTAGAATAAAGCCCGAACTCCCTTCTGTGCCAGGCAAGGCTCTCCACCATCTGGCCTTGGCTGGCCTGCGGCAGATGCTGTTGGTCCACTCTCAACTATCATGTCCGTTTTTCCTCCTTTCTTCTGAACAGAACCCCCATTGTGTGCGGCTGCATGAGCACAGTTGCAAACTCAGCTCTCAGAGACCCTTCAGGAGTGAGGAGGAGCCTTGGACCCATTTCTAGCAAATGAGATTAAGTGGAAGACTACTGGTGGGGGTCCTCCTCCCGGAGGGTCTTTTTCCCCCTGCAGGATTTTAGATAAGGACGGGCTCAGCTTGCCTGGGCCTTTGCCCTTCACCCCTTTTCCTTCCTGCCTTGAATAGGAATGGGAGAACCCCAGGTAGAGCAGTCACTTGGTGACAATGAAGACAAAGCCCTGCATGCTAAATATAGAGAAGCCCGAAGATAAAAGGAGGCTGAGACCCTGAGAGCATGAAATGTGATACTGTCTGGATTTTTTTTTCCTAATGTGATAAAAATACACCTCTATTTGATTAAGTGACTGTAGTCTGGTTTTTATTTCAAGTTCCCCAAAGGGATCTTATGTAACGTACTATCTCTCTGATTTGCTCATCTGAGTTTCCCCTTGTCCCATGTGCTGGGGTTGGGGGCTGGGCTGTGTATCCCATATCCTCCTTTAAAAGCTGAAAAGACTTTCTTGCGCTTTAGGAGTCTTTAACAGGAAGACAGTTTTCAGTTTCTGTGAAGATGAATAACTGATGGCTCCTAGCTCTGCCGCTCCTCAGGGGATTGTCTCACGTGAAGAGACCCAGCTTCAAAGTCACACTTCCATTCAGGGCAACCCATGTGAGATCACTGTTTAGTCCGTTTCTTTCTTTTTTCTTTTGTTTTTTTTCCCCTGCTGTAACTAATAGATCTGACAAGAACAACTTTAGAGGAGGAAAAGTATATCTGGGGGCTCGAAGTTTCAGAGGTCCCAGTCCACAGACAGCAGGCTCCACTCCTCGGGGCTCGAGGGGAGGCAGGACATCATGGAGGAAGAGTGTGGTGGAGGGAAGCAGCTCCCATGGTGATCAGGAAGCAGAGAGACTCCACTCTCCAGAGACAAATAGAGACCCCAAAGCCACGCCCCCAATGCCCCCTCCTCCAGCCACACCCACCTCCTCCAGCCACCACCCAGTTAATCCCATCAGGGTCCATTCACTGGTTGGGTTAAGGCTCTCACAACCCAGTCATGTCTCCTCTGAACCTTCCTGCACAGTCTCACACGTGAGCCTCTGGGGGACACCTCACATCCACACTGTAACAATCACTAAGAGATTCTGGGATGTATGTGCTCAGCCCTGTGTGTTTTCCAAAGTGAATCAACATGAAGCGCTAACTCCCTGTCAGAGTCCCCTGAGAGGCCGAAGGAGGGCCTCCTTAAGACTGTATCCTGCTCCAGCGACTCTTTCTTCCCCAGCCTCTTCCTCTTTTATTTCATTCCCTTGCCTTTCAAAGACACTAATCTCAAAAGCACTTCCTCATCAGCTTCCTGCTCGCCAAGCTCCATCTCAGAGTCGTCTTCTTAGTGATCCAGTGTTCAAGAGTCCGAGCCAGGAGGGTCTGAACCATGCACGCGAAGATGAGATTCTGGAGTGGATCACTCACCAGCCTCGTGGAGATGAGAATCTCACCACTGCTGATGAGTGTCCTAGAGGGAGACTTGGCAGTCCCCCTAGAAGTGACAAATTTCACCGAGCAGTGGAGGGGCCGGTCGGAGGCCCAGCAGAAAAGGCAGCTCAGAGACCATGCTTGTGGCCGAGGGCTCCATCCTCCGGGTCTCAGCACACACTCTACATCAATGACATTATCCATCCTGTGTCAATGACACACGGGACTCATGGGCTCCCCGCTTCTCTCACACCCCACGACACACTGGCTACAATTATGCTTCACATTCCCACAACTGTGGGTGTTGCAGGCTTGAAGATCCTGGTTTTCAAACCTGGGACTTTCCACCAAGGGACACAGGGAGAGGATCCATGAGCAAAAGTTCTGGCTGCAATCTGGGAACATCAGAATCCTCATGTGGAGGGACCCGTGGCAAGAAAAGACATCACTCTCCTGGTGGGCCATCCACTGTGCTCACAGGAAGAGACCGGGCTGCGACACGGGGAGACCAGGGGACGCTGTTTGGCCTCCTGTGGGCGCTCCGTTGCTCAGTGTGGTCTTCAGGAGGAGCACAGCAGGCGAGGCCTGAGAAGAACATGGCCACGGGGAGTCCGGGGGCTGAGTCCTGGGGCTCCATCACCCTCCCCTCCACCGATGCCTTAGTGCTCTCCACTGTTTAGATGATAAAGCCCAAACTTGTTGGCCTGGTCTTCAGGGAGCCCCACTGTGTTATCCCTGGTGATGCCCTGGACCACGTATTCCACCTCAACTCCACCCTGAGTTTTTTAAACTTTCCACTAAATTCTGGGCCTCACATCAAAAATCCAACTCTCCCTTTCTTCCATTTTTTTTTCTGCTGGAGAAATTAGTACTTGGTTCAACTACACTGTATTGAACTTCCCCCCACCCCAATGTCCCCCTCCTGATAAAAATCAGTCACATCTTCTCTCACACTTCTGCAATAGAGGAGACTCATTTCTTTCCGTTTCGAACCATCGTTAATTTCCGAGTCTGGCTTCTCCAAAAGAGTGTACATTCTTTGAGGGCAAGGACTATGTCTTATGTATGGAACTAAAAGACAATGAATTTACTCAACAGAAATATATGGACCACTGACCACAGCCACAGCACCCTGCTGGGTATCAGAGAGTGTGCAAAGACAAGTTCAGACAAGAATTCTGCTCTCAGAACTCCATCTAGGATCTAGCAGAGGAGGGACATGGGTCTGTAAATCTCCACAACAGAATGTAGAAAAAGGTGAAATGACAAAGAGAGAAAATCCTCTGGGAATATGGAGAAGGAATTTTTTATTTATTTTTTGCTACCTAGTCTCTGTCTGCATGGTACCTATAAGACAGCTGGACAACCCCCCAAAACAGGGTGGCCTGGGACGAGGGATGGAGGACGAAGGCAACACATTGATAACATTGATCCTTTCCCAATACATCCTTTTTCTCTGGGAGAACAATCAATCCCTGGAAAGGAAGCAAACATCACCCAGTGATAAGACAATCCCTGGGAAAAGGGAGAGCATTGATCCTTTCCCAATATATCCTTTCTCAGGGACAGTACAGTGGACCCTGGAGGAAGAGAGAAGCAAGGACTCTGATCTCTGGACCCTCCATCCTGGCCCTATAAAAACACTGCCCAGTAAAAAACAATTTTTGATTTTTGCAACCTTTTTCCTGAATACCCACATCCCGTTAAAACCTTCAATGGCTAAGTCACCTCCCAGTGTATCACCTGTATTAACCCAGACCCCTCCTGTAATGCGTGGCCATTTCCTATCCAGAAAGTGTGCCCACTGAATGCCTGACTCCACTGCTCAATAAAGGCTCTGCTGAACCCGTGAGGTCTGCACCCGTCTCAGTCACTTTGTGCTGACCGTGGCTATGTTAGGCTCTTCCAGCTCTACACGAGTTCAGTTTTGAAAAGGAACATTTTGAAAGGCTGTTGACTGAAAGTCAGTATTCCCAGGAAAAGTGAAAAACAAGGATTAGAAGAGAGACAGAGAAAAATGGAGGTCAGAACCTCGTCCGACACCATGGTAGCTCTCTGTGGCCACCATAGAGCATGAGATGTCACAGCTGCTGCCACCCCCATCTCCCACCAAGGCTCATCAGGTGGAAAAGTTGACAACATGAAAGAGAACCCAAGAGTAACCAAAATAGCGCCACCATCAGAGCCCAGTCAAGGACACCTTTACTGCAAATGTGAGATAAACTGAACAAGAAGCATTTACAAACTGGAAACTGAGATCCAAAATCACCCCAGGCAGACATGTCTCGGGTTCACTCCTGTTTATGAGCTCTTGACCTTTTGAGGCACAGTAGAGTGTTCTTCTCAATCAACAGGCAGTTTAGTTGGATGAACCTCCCTGTATAATTCTTGAGCGTCTCTCTTTCCCTTCTGTGAGGAGGGTGGCGATGGTGGAGAACCAAGATCGCCGAGTCACTGTATGAAGTAGAGCAGCCTGGGAGTGCGCCCAATCCCAGCTATTGTGAGTCGTTAAAAAAAAAAATGCATGTATAGGTGTCAAACCATGGAGGTCCAGCCCTAGCCCATCTTGCCCTGATCCAACACCCAAGAACAATAAGGACTTTCTAGCACTTATTTTGAAATGCTTTAACTCATCCACATAAAAATAATATGCCTGAACTGTGACAATTACTACCGTCAGCTTCTGTTTGCTGATTGCCAGCGATGGGTGCGGCCCTATGCTAAACCCTTGGACGAGATTTAATTTAGCCATCCCAATATCCCTGTGTGCCACACATTCTTAGACCTCTTTTGCAAGCAAAGTAAAAACCAATCTTTGCCAAAGTGACACTGTTCTGAAATTATACAGCCAGACAGTATTATTATCTCTTTACAGCGACTGGTATACTTCCCAATTATACCTTGAGTTAAAAATGAAGGCAGGAGGCATTTTTTTAAAAAAAATGAAAATCATTCTAAAAATTTTAAGTATATCATTTTATCCAAACTCCAGGCATAACACCGATTCTTAACGTCCTCGGATCCGTCATTCTGAATTCTTGGGATATTATTCTATTCTTGGGTTCTGTCATTCATCACCTCACTGTCAGGCTTTGGCTGAGCCATGAATCATTTGGAAACTGTGCAGTACCGTTGACCTCGTTTATCCCAGGCCTTCCTCAGAGCAGCTCATGGCTATTTTCCACCAAGAAGAATATGCCGCTTGAAGTCTTCTCCAGAAAGGCAGGGTCCCGACACATGACCTGCCAGGACACATAAAGTTTATATTAAGGAATGACTCTCTTCTCAGGAAACATTCTAGCAGAGTCTTCTCCATGATGTTAGGGGTCAGACGGTGAGGATCGGGGGAACACGAGGGTAAGAGGGTAACTCCATAAAATGGGCCCAAGGGAATGCATGGGTAAGAATCCAGTTAGAACCAGTCAGCATGGGCCAAGGTGACCTACAGTTGTCATGACAGTGGGGACTTGAAAGTCTGATGTCATCCTGCTGTCAGTCAAAAGTCAAAAGGTGGACCTGGGCAGGACTCTCTGGAAACTTCTCTGGGATTCCCAATAAAACCGGAGTGTAGGAGAGGCACATGGTCCCTCTTCTCTCTGAGAGGACCCACTCTCTCCCTTGAGAGTGTCCCCTCTCCCTTTTCCTGTCTCTTCAATAAACTCATCCCTGTTACTCTGAGCGACGTGTCTGAAATCTTTCTGACTTGGTCATAAAAATCTGGACTCGAAGGAGGGAGTCTTTGTGCTGCCTTGGTTTCTCCAAAGAGCCCAGCTTTATAACAAGGGAAAAGTGTGAGTTACTCTTCTTCTGCTGAATCGATCGTGACAATTACTACCGTCAGCTTCTGTCTGCTGATGGCCAGTGATGTGTGTGGCCCTGTGCTAAACCTTTGAAGAGATTTAATTTAGTTATCCCAATGGCCCCTGTACAACAAATTCTTCTACCTCTTTTACAAGCAAAGTAACTGACGCTTGCCAAAGTGGAACTGTTCTGAAATTATACAGCTAGACAGTATTGATGCCAAGTTCAAACCAGGTTTTGCTGACTAGGCAGCCTATGTGTTTGACCACAGAACTCTGCTCATTGCAACGAAGGAACTAGGACAGTCACAGATAGGGCTGAAATATTCTTCCCCTCAGCCAGGTCTGCTTCTCTCCAGACTTCTTACCACTGGGCTTAGGGTCAGAAAAGGCCCTACAGCAGATAAATATGTTTCCAATTATTGACTGGGGAATCTGTCCCTATCTCTTTTCTCTTTTTTTATAGTACCAGGGATTAAACCCAGGGGTGCTTAACCCCTGATCCAGGTCCCCAGCCCTTTTTTATATTTTATTTAGAGTCAGGGTCTCTCTTAGTTGCTCAGGGTCTTGCTAAGTGGCTGAGGCTGGCTTTGAACTCATGATCCTCCTGCCTCAGCCTCCTGAGCCGCTGGGATTACAGATATGCGCCACCATGCCCGGCTGCCTTTCAATTTTCCCTACTCAAAGACTAGAGCAGAGTTTCCATAACAATTACTAATTCACAGTGAATATTAGCATAGCTAGTCACTACTCAATCCTAAGGCACTTTTCTTCTTTCCCTAGATGAAATAAATCCCTTCTAATCCCCTTACAGTCTCTCCCTTCAAGGAATCATCCAGCCTTGTGAATTTCGATGGCATCTGAATTGTTGAATTCCCCAATTATATTCCAAGTTTAACCTACGCTTATCTCCCCCAGGATCTGCTTGGCATCCCCACCAGCGGTTATCACAGGCATCTCAAACCTGATATTCAAATCCAAATTCTTCCTTTCTTCCCCCACCGGGATTGATCTGGGTCTCTCCCCGTCTTCCCCACATCCTAACAGTCCAATCAGAAGGCTGAGGCCTGCCTCAGGGTCCCACTGGGATAGAGAAACCACAGGAGGTATGGGAACAGAGCTCAGGCAACTAGGTTTCAAGTTGTGAACTAGGTAATTGAGAAAAATCAAGGACCAGTCAGTGATTATAGAGGGAGCCGTTGCAGGAATTGCCAGCTGTCCTGGAGGACACAGGACAAGGTTGAGGCTTATTAAAATTCAAAGCTGAAAGGAGGAGACCCACAGGGGTGAAAGGCAGGCCGCTGGGGTCGGAGCACCAGCTGGTGCTGGGAGCTTGCAGAGGAGAATAACGGAGCTGTTCTGTGAGTGGTGGATAAACAGCAGATTGGCTGGAACCTCTGCTCTGGGAGGAAGGGCCTCTGCAGACAGGGAGAGGGCTGGGAAGCAGGAAGCCCACCCAAAAGCTTGCAGAAGGCACAAGTTCTGCCTCTGTCTCCGGTGCTCCCTATTGGCAGAGCGAAGAGAGCCACAGCAAGCAAAAGCATCTTTTCAAAGAGTCCAGCCCTAGCCTTGCATAGCCCAGGAGACAAGGCTGGACTTCCAACCCAGAGACGATAACCCAGTAATCAGCACCTCTGCCACGAACCACTTAATGACTGCATGACCTCTGGCTCTTTATTCTTGTTTGATTCCTGCTTCAAACCCATCAGAAAGCCCTCATATCGCTCTCTCCCCAATATGTATTCATCTCTCTTTGCTTTTCCCCCTTCTTTCTTTCCCACAATAAATTTGAGTCCAAAGCTCTGTCACATTTAACCTGCCCTACAGCAATATCCCACTCACTGGACTTCTTCCTCTTCTCTTTGAAATGAAACATGCATTCAACGGAGGTTTAATTGAGCACCTGCTGTATACTCCAGGTCCTGACCCAGGACCGTGGGCAAAATGAAGGGTTATGCTTGCAGAGCTTCTATTTTCGCCACCTCCACTCCCATAAAGCAGCGAGGAGGCTTTTAAAAATATACATTTGAAATCATACAGCTGTTGGAAACTCTTCAGAGGCTCTCCATGCCCAGCCCCGTGGGGCCTAATGCCCCTCTCTCCACACTCAGTGCGGGCTCTCTCCTCCTCTGCACTGAGCACGTCCTGGCTGCCTGTCAGTTTCTTGGGCTTGCAATCTTTTCCTACCAGAAGCCTTCTTCTGTTATATCTCCTCTGACCAGAAGGATCTTCAGCTCCCTCTTGGCAAGGGTCCAGGCCACCATGAGGATGGAAAGACCCCAACTCTCGTGATCAAGTCAGAAAGATTTCAGTTGTCACTCAGAGTCACAGGCGTGGGTCTGTCAGGAGGGAGGGGAGGAAAGGGAAGACGCTGGAGGAAGACAGTGGGCGCTCTCAGAGAGCAGAAGGGCAAGAGTACTTCTCCCGTCCTCCAGTTTCCTGGGGACCCCAGAGAAGTTTCCAGAGTTTCCCGCCCAGGTCCTCCTCTTGACTTTTGATGGACAGCAAAGTGACATCAGACTTTCAAGTCCCCCCTGCCAAGGCGACTCTAGGTCACTCAGGCCCAGGTTCTCTGGCTCTAGTTGGAGCCGAGTTTTACAGATTCTGTGGTGAGGGGGGGATTATCTGGGATCTGGTCTGTGTAAGAGTCACAAAAAAAATTCCCCCCTTCAGGCTGATTCCTGTTCTTCTTGTTGGCATGTGGGGGCCTGAATTTCTCCTGTAGAAAACTGGCAGTTTGCTGAGGAATGTCACATCGTGCCCTGTTGACCAGGCAGGGCTGCAGGTAAGTTGCTTTTCAAAGGGGAAATCACATGGGGCGGGGGCCAGCCCGGTGGGTCCAGGTTATAGAATTACTCCCTGAGCCTCATATTCATACCACTCATGTCTGTCCGTTCCCTAGGATCATATTTTATGTCCTGATGCTTGTCTGCACCCCAACTCCTGCACTTTGGGGCCATTAGATTTACAGGAACACAGGAGCTGCAGTACTGTGACAGTCAATCTGATCATGGTGGTGGCTGCTGCTAAGTAACCAATGGGAGGAGGAATTTAAATACCCTGGACAAAGAATGTCTCACACCCAGGCAGGATGGAGCAAGACAGTGCATGACTTTGTCATTGGTACACAGTTTGAAGGTCATGAATTGTTTAACTCTGGAATTTTTCATTGAATATTTCCAGTTGGTCCTGGGAACCCATACCACAGAAAATGAAGTGGATGAAGAAGTTCTATCGTATGTTCAAGAAGCTGCCTTCCTTATCTGGTTTTATCGCTTCTTCCTATTCAGTTTGTTTCCTGGAACAGGTGAAACTGTATTATTTTCATGAATTGGTTATTTGAATCAATGAAAAGCACCAAGAAGTCAGTTTCATGTTGTTTCAATCAGCAATACCCAAACTTATTTGATATGAACAACTTATATTAAAAACGCCAATCCTCCCAAAGAAGATCAATGAAGAAATATGAAGAAGAAAAGGAAGAAATATGAATGGTCAAGAAAACCATGAAAAAATATTCAACTCCTCTAGCAATTAGAGAAATGCAAATTAAAACTACACTGAGATTTCACCTAACTCCAGTCAGAATGGCAATTATCAAGAATAAAGGTAACAGTAAATGTTAGCAAGGATGTTGGGGAAAGAGTATACTCATTCGTTGCTGGTTGGGACTGCAAATTGGTGCAACCACTCTGGAAAGCAGAATGGAAATTCATCAGAAAACTAGGAATGGAAGCACCATTTGGCCCAGTTAGCCCACTCCTTGGTATATACTCAAAGGACTTAAAATCAGCATATTACAGTGATGCAGCCACATCAATGTTTATAGCAGCTCAAGTTACAATAGCTAAGCTATAGAACCAAGCCAGATTCCCATCAACAGACGAATGTATAAAGAAATTGTGGTATATACACAATGGAATATTACTCAGCCATAAAGAAGAGTGATTTTTATGACATTTGCTGGTAATTGGATAGATATGGAGACTATCATGAAACCAAAGGTCAAATGTTCTCTCTGATATGTGAATGCTAACCCACCACAAGATTGGGAAGAAAGAATATAATTTCTGTGGATTAGACAAAGGGGGATGAAGGAAAGGGAGGGGGGATGGGAATAGAAAAGACAGTGGAATGAGTCTGGCGTAACTTTCCTACATATATGAATACACCACACCACAGTGAATATCACCATCACGTACATCCACAAGACTGGGATCCTAATTAGAATAAGATACAGTCCATGCATGTATAAATACATCAGAATAGATTGCACTGTCATGTATAACTAACAAGAGCAAATATGAATTAAAATATGTTAGGGAACACAGACTTTCAGTTGAGATAGACCCTCTTTGACCTTTTAATTTTGCTCTAGGAAAAGCACCTTCCAAGCACAAGGTATATAGAATCAAGCTGTATTTTCTCAAAAGATAAAGAGTGTAGAAGCTGGGCATGGTTGCGCACACCTGTAATCCCAGCGGCTTGGGAGGCTGAGGCAGGAGGATCACGAGTTCAAAGCCAGCCTCAGCAATGGAAAGGGCCTAAGCAACTCAGTGAGACCCTGTCTCTAAATAAAATACAAAATAGGGCTGGGGATGGGGCTCAGTGGTTGAATGCCCCTGAGCTCAATTCCCGGTACCTCCCCCCGACAAAAAAAAAGAGTGGAGAATTTACAGATAATTTTGATTACACTCTGAGAGTCATTCCAGGTGAGAAACAAAGGTAGAGATTGGATTCTAAGCCTGACTCTCATGCATTATATGCTCTCAACAATCCTGACATTTCAGGATTGTTGAGAACATATAATCAAATAAAACATACAGAGCACCTGGTGTCAAGTGCATAGTAGGACCTCAATAAAAGTTAGCCCCTCACGCTTTGTCCTGTACCCAGTGTCTGGATTAGAGAAATAAATCAGCAACATTCTTCCAGAGAATAAAGAAGAAACAACCCTGCCTCATGGATTATATTGACTGCTGGTGGACAGGGTTATCAATGAATGTATCCCTTATTATTATTTTTTTTTAATCTCAACAATTTGCTCAATCCTCCAATAAATATTAGACATGGCTTTTCCCTTGGGAATCTTAAAACCTAATTGTAGGGAAAAAAAACAATAAACCCAAAGGAAATAAGTAGAGAAAAAATATAATACTAATAGGTTGTAAGAGTTTTAATAAAGCAGGCATAAGGACTGGAGTATCTGCGGTTTCTCCTACAAGAGCAAGTACAAAAGACAGATATAGGAGTCCTCTCCGCCAGCCTGAAATACCGAAGCCGCTTAAACAATGTGTTCGGGAGGAGTTTGGGAAATCCACCCCAAATTAAATGAAATTCTGATTTCACAATGTGCCCTTCTAAGGTCACAGTGCATTTTAAGGAGTCTGGCCACATCAATCCCCAACTAAGAAAAAGATCTAAGCTACTTTCTAAAACCCGACTTCTCAGCAGAGCGCTCCATTACAGACCCTGGGAAACTCAAACGACAGGGCAATTTTTCTTCTTCCCCCAAATTGAAAACAGCTTGAGCTCTCTAAAATCCTTGTCATCTACCAAGGCAGATGGAAGCTAAAGACAAGAACAACCTCATAACAAAATCACAGCCGGATTAGCCCGTGGAGAGAGAATGGGACTGGGATTCAATAGAACGCTATTTCTGCAAAAGACTGTGACCTTGAGTCTCCTTGCCCTGTGGGCTACCCTGGCCTTGTGCTAAGGGACGAGAAAGACTCCAAGGCAAAGAAGGGACTCCGGCACCTTCCCCACCAGCCTAATTTTTGAAAACAAATCTAGGTAGGATCTGGGGAACAGGATGGACAGCGGCAGTTCAAGTTCATTTATCTCACATTGAGTGTGACCTACCAGTGAATCCTGCCATAAAGATGTCAAGGATGAAGGGAGATGACCCAAGGTGACATTCAATTACAAGGACTACACAGTTAAATCAACAATGTTTTGATTTATTTGTTGTGGGGGGGGGGTTAATCAGGGGCACTCGACCACTGAGCCCATCCCCAGCCCTATTTGGTATTTTACTTAGAGACAGGGTCTTGCTGAGGCTGGCTTTGAACTTTCGATCTTCCTGCCTCAGTCTCCCAAGCCTCTGGGATAAGTCAATGGTTTTTAATACTGGGTTGTGCTGCACTTCATAATTTATCAATGGTACCAGGGGAGGCAGAGAATTAACAAATCATTTCTTTTGCACTACACAGTCAGCCCAAATAGCCTGATGAATCATTTTAATATTTTAATTTTGTTTCTGAAGAATGGATTCCAATGCTCAAAAAATTTGAAGTTCATAGTACTATATGATTTGTGAAAAGTGTTGCGATTTCTAGGAGGAATCTGAAATTGTGAGACACTCCAATGTAAAACAAACCATGCCTAGGTTCCTACCTAAGATTGTCAACATCTGGAATGGTAGGTTCCTTTTACCATGAGGTGGCAATTTTCTCTTTGTATTTAGCTCCCTGATGATCTATGGACTTGATAATAGCTTTTGACATTAGAAAGGCAGAAATTTCCATACTAAAGAGCATTAATTAATAGAGAGATTGAGAATTTTACAAGTGAAAAAATATAAATGTAATCTTTGTTTGCTAAGGATCCATTTTTAACATTCAATCTTGGGTAAGAATAGACCTTGGGCACAGAGGTCCTTGAGAATCTACGAAATACCATTCATACTATTGATGAATGTGGTATCAGCTACCAGTATAAACAAGGAAAGATGGGTCTCTACTAAGAAGATCAAGAGGAGGGAAATATGGTAACACAGAAAGGAGAAACAGAAGAAAAGAAAATTAGAAAAAGGAAAAAGAAAATAAGAAAAAGAAAGGGAGGAAGGAAGGAAAAAAGAAGAGAGACACATAGAAAATCAATATAGCAAGGCATGGTGGTGCTCACCTGTAATCCCAGCTACTCAGGAGGCTGAGACAGGAGGATTGCAAGTTCAAGGCCAGCCTCAGCAACTTAGCAAGGTCTTGTGTTATGGTGTGGATGTGGGGTGTCCCCCAAAAGCTCACGTGTGAGACAGTACAAGATGGTTCAGAGGAAACATGACTGGGTTGTGACAGCCTTAACCCAACCAGTGAATGAACCCCTGATGGGATTAACTGGGTGGTGACTGAAGGCAGGTGGGTGTGGCTGGAGGAGGGGGCATTGGGGGCGTGGCTTTGGGGTCTCTATTTGTCTCTGGAGAGTGGAGTCTCTCTGCTTCCTGATCACCATGTGAGCTGCTTCCCTCCACCACACTCTTCCTCCATGATGTCCTGCCTCCCCTGGAGCCCCGAGGGATGGAGCCTGCTGTCTATGGACTGAGACCTCTGAAACCATGAGCCCCCAAATAAACCTTTCTCCTCTACATTGTTCTGGTTGGGTCTTCATAGTGACAAAACAGCTGACTAAAATACCTTGTCTCAAAATTAAAAATAAAAAGGGCTGGAGACGTAGCTCCGTGGTAAAGCCCCAGGTTCAGTCCCCAGTACCAATAAGAGAAAAAGAAAAAGGAAATCGCTGCGGACAGCACGATTTCTCCTACTAGTAGCTGCAGGAGTTTTATCCTTCCTTTCCCCATCACTCCTCTTCAGCCTTTCTTGTTGCTCTATTTTCTGGACAGGGACATCTAAAGGCAGGGGAGGTGACAGTGAGGATGACTAAGTATAGTAGAGAGAAAATGGAAAATAAGTCAGATTTGTGAGGAAACAGCAGAGAAATCGACTCTGCTCGCTGCGAATGTGATTTTGAGCCACTGCTGCTGATGCTGAGATTGGGAAAAGGCACCATGTAAAAATCACTTGGATCCACTATTTATTCCAGTTAGACTGAAGGGAATTTCTTCTAGGCCCTGGTCAGTCCTGATTTCCATGAGGACTCTGTCAACTTTCTACCGAATGACTTCTTGAGGCGGGGGGAAAAAACTATTGAACTGAGCCTTTTCAAGGTTCTCATCTGAATTAAATAAGTGCAGTGAGCAACTAATATTGGCTAGGTATATAGGAAAAGAATCATTCTCATTAATGAGTAAGAGGCACAGAGTGAACTAAATCTACTTTAATTACACAAAGCTAACAGTCTTAATTTAGTTAAATATTTGGATGGTTTCCACAGTTCTGTTTGACTGATCTCTTTTAGTAAGAACAATGTCCTTTTAGGGGAAAAATTGTTAGTGAATATGGGCTTTATGAGAATTCTTGCACCCTATTTAATTGCAAAATAAAGTACAGAAGGGCGTGGTGGTGTATGCCTGTAATCCCAGTGGCTCAGGAGGCTGAGGCAAGAGGATCTTGAGTTCAAAGCCAGCCTCAGCAAAAAACGAGGCCCTAAGCAACTCAATGAGACCCTATCTCTAAATAACATATAAAAAGGATTGGGGATGGGGCCCAGTGGTTCAGTGCCCCTGGGCTCAATCCCTAGTACCAAAAAGAAAAGAAAAGAAAAGAAAGTTCTAAGTTATTCAGCAAATATTTATCAAGCACAGAGTTTTAGACTGGACTGAGCAAGTTCAACATCTCATCTTGTCTCACAGAGCATCCAGTTTATAGAAGAGAGAGATATTAAGCAACTTAATTACCCAATCAATCATCTGATTTAAATTGTGATGAATGCTTGCTACGGTTTGGATGTGGTTTGTTTCCTTCAAGGGTTCACGTCCTAAAATTTAACACCCCTCTGTGAGGCATGAAGACAGCAGAACTTAGTCCATCTAGGGTGTTTAGAGGTGGGGCCCTTAGAGGTGATTAGAATTAGACACCGTTATCCGGGTGGAGTCCCCATGATCCATTACTGGTGGGTTGGTAAGAGGAAAGTGACCAGAGCAGACACTCTCCCTGTCTGTTGCCACACAGGATGTCCTGCATAGTCTGGGGCTTCGGCCAGCATGAAGGTTATGACCCGGATGTTGGAGCTCCCAAACCACCAACTCAAACCAACCTCCATTCTTTACAGATGGCCCCGTCTATGGTGTTCCGGCATGAGCAACAAAAAATAAACTAGCAACGTGCTGCTGTGTCAGAGTTTAGAATGCCCAGACACTGTGTAGGGAAGAGAACTGAGAAAAAAGAGGATGATTGAACCACGTATGGAGATTAAGAAGAAATTAACTATGTGAATAAGGAGGAGCAAGAAGAGTGCTCAGGAGGCTGGTCTGAAGTCCCTACGGGGGAAAAGAGCAGAAATCAAAGGAAGGCTGTATGGCCCACAGCAAGGGAGATGCAAGGGAGGAGGGTCTGAGAGGGTGGCAGAGGTGATGGTACGGAGCTCCACGTTTTAAACTGCACAGTCAGATTATTCAGAAAAGCTCATTTAGTACATGAAAATCATCAAAGACCTGAATATGGGCCATGGCTGCCGGTGGGATGGAAGAACTTATCCTTTTAAGATTTACTTCCCCTCAATTCTTTCTTGACCTTTGAAACAGAAAATAATGCTTTCCATTTCCAGACCCGAGGTACACTTTCCAATGATAGCCAAATTTATAAGTGTCTTCATTTTTTTTTTTTTTTTTTTTTTTTTACTGTAGTGATCACTTAAACCTCAAAGGAGAACTGAGGGTCAACAACCTAGCCATTGTGTCCTGCCATTGGAATCCAGTATTGTTTTAAAACACCAAAGAGGAGCCGGGCATGGTGGTGCACCCCTGCGATCCCAGAGGCTCAGGAGGCTGAGCCAGGAGGATCACAAGTTCAGGGCCAGCCTCAGCAACTTAGCAAGGCTCTAAGCAACTCAGTGAGACCCTGTCTCTAAATAAAATATTAAAAAGGGCTGGGGAGGGGGCTCAGTGGTGAAGCACCCCTGGGTTCAATCCCTGGCACCAAACAACAACAAAAATACCAAAGAGCAGGGGATGGGAGATGGCGCAAGGGTGCCTGCCCCATCAGCTCCTTTGACGGCCACATACAAAGTGGAAACAGGGCTTCTCAGCAAGCTGGGTAACCGGAGGAATCTCACTAAAATTTAATACTGAACTATAAAAATATATATCTCTAGAGTCACAGAAGTCAGAAATGCAAACATAAGACATAATGCATTAGCGAAGAGATAGGGAAGGAGGGGTGCAGAGGAAGCAGACAGTGTGGCTGGGCCATAGAAAAATTTAAAAAGCAAGGAGTTGACTTGGGGTAGAGAGGAAGGCTGATTTTGATAGACATAGAGTTGGCAGGGGAAGCAAATCGGTGATAGCAAGTTCAAAAAAATAACTCCCACCCAAGGGGAAACGGTTTGCGCATGGAGAAAGGATGCCAGGTGCTCGGGGGGGGGGGGGGGGGGGGGAGCGCAATTGTGCCCTAGCAGAGAAGGGGGCCCCACATTGAGCTCCCACTTTTGGGAGAAAGCAGCTACCCCAGGAGTTCCTGTGGCCCTGGAAAGTGCACACTCCCTTGTGCTACAGCCACCAGGGAAAGTGGCCACTCCCCTTGGTCCTGCTGCCAGGGGAGGCACAGGCTGGAGAGGCTTGAGATCCCACCACCCAGCCGGCCCCCTCCTCCTGCCAGGAGCAAGGAGATCCATGCAATGTAGCTGACCAAAAAATTCCCAGAAGGTGCCCGAACCACAGACTGAAATACAAACAAAGAAAAAGTTTGGACCATTCAGACCCTGGATTCCAAGGGAGAAAGCTCCTGCTGTTGCTGGTACTACATCAGCTACACAGGAGTGTCTGGGCTCCAAGGCAGATGCCAAGTGGTTCATACTCTTAGCAGTGAGGGTATATCCCGTGGAGGTTTTGTCCCTGGGCATTAGAAGTGGAGGTTACCAGAAACCCTAGAGATCCAGATGTCCTGCAGAGACTGGCATCCCCCCCAGTACTCAACAGCCACCCACAGAGGGCCAAAGTTTGATGTGTGAAAGAAAAGTGACCACAACACTCAGAGCAACCAAGAGAGCTTTATTGCAGTAGTGCAACAGAGGAGAAAGGAGAGAGAGAGAGAGGGAGAGAGAGAGAGAGAGAGAGAGAGAGAGAGAGAGAGAGAGAGAGAGAGAGAGAGAGAATGCAAGAGAAAGAGCAAGAGAGACAGAGAGAGCAAGAGAGAGGGGCCCAGCAGGAGGGAGTTTTTATAGCCCAAATCCAATGAGGTCTCTGGGTCTGCAAGCTGCCTTGTTGGCACACAAGGGGGGTTGAGTGTTCAGCCTTCGGGGGGGGGGCAAAGCGCTCAGCCTTGAGCGGGGGCTTGGGCATTTGGGCTTGAAGCAAACAGGTGATAAAGAACCAGACAGAGGGTTTGAGTGGCCAGGTCATCCTGCAGCTAACTTTGTTTGGCATGCCCTGCAGACAGCTTACTCAGCCTGTCCTGCACTAACAATGTGGACTAAACCCCAGTTACTGGAATCTCTGAGTTAGAACTCTGCTGCACCCCCACCGCAGAAACACACAACTGGTCAACACCCACATTGTGTTATGCCACTGTACATGGGGAGACTGGAAGCTGAGGTCTTCTAAAGCCAGCTTTGCTCCTAGCCACAAAGATGTTGCGCTTATCAACCCCCAGTTCTTGATCCCAAGGCTACAAAGCCAAAAACCAATACCAAGAATGAACATCCACCCCGAAAAGCAGTTTTGACCGCCTCAGCTGACCCAAGTACTTTTTATTTCTTAGCAAGATTATTTATTTTTTATTTTATTCTTTATTTTTTTAAAAAATATCATGACATCATCTTACATTACTATTTGCTTTTTTTCTATTATGTATGATTTTGTGGGCATGTATGTGGGTATGTGTGGGGGTGTGTAGGTACTCACTATGTGGCTAGGTTCCAAAAACACATGTATTTATACAAGATTACTTTCATGGTAATTGCTTTCTTTTGCACTGATTTATTATTTAGCCTTGACTTGTCTCAGGTGGGGTTCAATTATTTGAGGATGCGAACAGTTTTGATCTTACAGTTTCTAGTTGATTCATACCTCAGTTCTCATCCCTCTCATCTCCCCTTCATCCCTCTCTTCCCCACCAACAGCCAAATCTTTCTAACCCCACATCCTCTCTTTATTACTTTCTGTAAGTCTTTTATTCCTTCTTCATTACTGCTGACATCTGCTAACTACCACCTGCCTCTCCTTTGATCTCTTTAAAAAAAAAATTTCAAACTCTCTCTCATCTTCCCTCCTCATTTCCTCTTTTCTTAAAAAGCCTTAATTCCATTAGATAATAAAATCGTATTGTTTATGTAATTCATACCCCATTCATGTGGTTGTGATTACTATTAATAATAGTGGGCACCTGATGTTGAATGCTTGATCTAGCTCACAGGTTTTAGTTGCTGGTATTGATGTGAAATGCTGACCCCCCCCATTCTTATGTAGATGTCAAAGTGGACGCTGGACATTCATCTCCCACCTGTACATCTGCAGCTGACATTCATCCTATTCTTGGCTACCTCCTTCCTCTGAGAGGGGCTGGAAGGTGATTGGAGCACTTCAGAAGCAAAGAGGAGAAATTCTGCAGCTAAGAAACACTCACGACTCAGCCAAGCAACAGTACATCTCACCCCACCCATGATCTAGCCCCACCTGAGTGTAAACATTGCTCCAATTCATAGAATTGGGGAGGAAAAAACCCCAAGCCAAAAACCAGGCCCCAAGGAGGACCAACCAGAGAGGAACTTCAGGTTGTACCCCTTGACATACTCATATATCAAAAACCTAACAACCCCTAGAATAAAGAAGAGCTACATGCATCAGGACACACATACAAAAGAGGAATGGGAATCTATCTCAGTGGATGTGCAAGTCCAGGACTTCCGAAAATATCAGGACAGAGAGGCATAAAAATCTCCCCCCAAAATTCACAATCCCCAACAAAGGATCCCACAGTTATGGACAAGGATGAAATCCCAGAACAAGATTACAAAAACTGATTATTAAAATCTCTAATGAACTAAAGGAAAGATCATAGGAATTAAGATATCAAACACAGGCAATGAAACTTTCAATAAAGAAATAGATACAATGTAAAGAAACCAATCAGAACTCCTGGAAATGAAAGATACAATGAGTCGAATTCAACATTCACTTGAAAGTATCACCAACATAATGGGTAGCAAATAGAATGTCACCACTTGAAAACAGAATTCATGAATTAGAGTACTCAGAATTAAAAAGGGGGAGGGGCTGGGGCTATGGCTCAGCGGCAGAGCACTTGCCTAGCACGTGTGAGGCACTGGTTCAATCCTCAGCACCACATAAGAATAAACAAAAAAAAAAATAAAGGCATCCTGTCCATCGACAGCTATCTTTTTTTTAAAAAAAGGGAAATAATAGAACATAATTAGAATATATAGGAATGCTGGGACAGCATCAAGGGATCAAGCCTGAGAATTTTTGGATAGAACAGGACATAGAGATACAGGCTAAAGGGATTAATAACTTTATCAATGACATAGTCACAGAAAACCTTCCCAATATCAGAAAATAGATGGATAACAGGAAGCATACAGGACCCCAAATAGACCTGATTAGAAGAGAAGTTCTACAAGATGTATCATAATCAAAATGCCTAACATAGAATTTAAGGAAAGGATATTAAAAGCTGCAAGAGAGAAACCTCAGATGACATTTGGAGGCAGATCAATCAGGATCACTTCTGACTTCTTAGACACTGGGAGCAAGGAGGGCATGGAATGAAATACTTAAAACTCTGAAAGAAAACAGCTGCCAACCCAGATTTGTATAACCAGGAAAACTCTCTTTCATATTTGATTGGGAAATAGATTCTTTCCATGACAAGGATAAACTAAAAGAATTCATGACAACCAAGCCAGCACTACAAAGAATTCTCAAAGGAAACTGTACACAGAGGAACTCAAATCTCAACTCCCAAATAGATGAATATCAAGGAAAGGCTAATCATTTAAATCAGAATCAAGACAGAATTAAACACAAGAAAAAAAATTAAAATGGCATTAAATCACAAACCCATATCCATACTGACTCCGAATAGAAATAGTCTCAACTCCCCAAGTAAAAGTCATAGATTAATAGAAGGTGTCAAAAAAGACAAGATCCACTATATGCTGTCTGCAAGAGACTCATCTCATAGGCAAAGATACTCACAGGGTGAAGATAAGGAATGACAAAAAAAATTTCCATCCAAATGGAATCTGTAAACATAATGAAGAATGGATCAAAGAAGATGCGTGAGAGGAAATTCTTAGGAATAAATGAAAACAAAGATACAACATATCCAAATCACTGCAACAGTATGAAAGCAGTGATCAGAGGAAAATTTATTTCATTAAGTGCCTACATTAAAAAAAGAGAGAGAGATACCAACTAAATAAGCTTATGCTCCATCTCAAGGCCTTAGAAAAACAAACTAACACCTCCAAAGCAGAAAAGAAAGGAAATAATAAAATTCAAGCCAAAATTAATGAAATAGAGAATAAAAAAAAATCAATGCTCAGGATCAATGAGTTGTCTCAATAAGTTCAAAAGGATCAATGAGTTCAAAGAGTTGGCTCTTTGAAAAGATAAATATGATTTATGAACCCCTTACCCAAACTAATCAAAAGAGAGAGAAGACCAAAATTAACAAAATTCGAGACAAAAAAGGAGATGTCACTGTAGGCACTTCTTAAATCCATAGGGTCATTGGAAACTATTTTGAAAATTTATGTTCCAATAAACTGAAAACTCCAGAAGAAATCAACAAATTCCTAAACACATATGAACTGCCAAGACCGAAGGAGGAAGATACAGAAAACCTAAAGAGACGAATATCAAGTAATGAAATAAAAAAGGCAATTGTCAACAAAGCCTACCAACATGGAATGAGGTGGACACTATTACCCTATATACATGTATGATCACACTACCATGTGACTCTGCACCACATACAGCCAGAGCCATGACAAGTTGGGCTCCATTTGTGTATAACGTGTCAAAATACATTCTAGTGTCATGTACAACTAATTAGAACAAATTAAAAAAAAATTATACCAAGAAAGAAAAGCTCAGGGCCAGATGGATTCTCAGCTGAGTTCTACCAGACCTTTAAAGAATAACTACCACCTGTCTTTCTCAAATTATTCCATGAAATTGAAAGGGAAGGAAAACTCCCAGATACTTTCTATGAAGCCAGTATGACCCTGATACCAAAGCAGATCAAGACCCACATAGGAGAGAAAAACTACAGACCAATATCCCTGATTGAACATAGAAACAAAAATATTTAACAAGATATGAGCAAAACACACTCAAAAGCACATCAAGAAGATAATACAGTATGACAAAGTGGGGCTCATTCTAGGGAGGCAGGTTGGTTCAACGTAGGCAAGTCACATACCTTACATTACCCTAAATGTAATTCACCACATAAAGAGAATTAAGATTGAGAACCTTATTATCATCTCAATAGATGCAGAAATGGCCTTTGATAAAATCCAGCCCGACTTTATGTTAAAAATGCTGGAGAAACCAGGGATAATAGGAATTTAGCTCAACATTATAAAGGCGATATATAATAAACTCAAACCCATTATCAGATTGCTTGCATGAAATAAGTAACAACAAGGATGTTCATTCTCACCACTTCTATTCAATATAATTCTCAAAACTCTAGCCAGAGCAATAAGGCAATAAAAGGAAATTAAAGTGATACAAATAGGAAAATAAATCACACTATCTCTCTTTGCTGATGACATGATAATTATGTCTAGGAGATTCCCCCCCCCAAAAAAAAACCAAACACCACCCAGATACTCCTAGAGCTAATAAATGAATTTAGCAAAGTAACAGAGTGTAAGATCAATGCTCATAAATCAGTAGTTTTTCTCTACTCCAACAATAGTTCAGCTCAGAAGGAAATTGGGAGAACAATCCCCTTTGCAATATCCTCAAAAAATTAAAATTAAAATTGAAATACCTGAGAATTAATCTAACCAAGGAAGTGAAACATGTCTACAATGAAAACTTTAGAATACTGAAGAGAGAAATTGATGAAGACCTCAGAAGATGGAAAGAATTCCCATATTCTTGGACAGGCAGAATTAATATGGTCAAAATGGCCATCTACCAAAGCACTATACAGATTCAATGCAATCTCCATCAAAATGCTAATGGCATTCTTCACAGAACTTAGTAAAACAGCCCTTAAATTCATTTGGAAGAATAAGAGACCCAGAATAGTCAAAACAATTCTGAATAAGAAAAGCGATGCAGCAGACATCACAATACCTGATCTCAGACTATAGCCTGAGAGCTGCAGTAGCAAACACAGCGTGGTATTGGCATCACAGTTGACATGAAGATGGATGAAATATAACAGAAGACACAGAAACAAACCCACAAACTTACAAGCATCCAGTACTTGACAAAGATGCTCAAAGTATATGGTGGTGAAAACATAGTCTTTTGAACAAATGGTGCTGGGAAAACTGGATATCTGTATGTAGAAGAATGAAATGAGATTCCTATCTTGCATTCTGCACGAGAGTCAAATATCAAAATGGATCAGAGACTTAGGAATTAGACCAAACTGCTAGAAGAAAACACGGGGTCAACTCTCCATTGTAGAGGCTCAGATATTGGCTTCCTCAACAAGACGTCTAAAACCAAAGAAATAAATCCAAACATCAATATGTGGTATGCCATCATACTAAAAAGCTTCTGCACCACAAAGGAAACTATTAAGAGAGTGAATAGAGAGCATATGAAATAGGGAAAAAATATCTTTGCCGATTACGCTTCTGACAGGGTTTTAATATACAGAACATATAAAGAACTAAAAAAAATTACAGATCAATGCCAGAAGCCAAATAACCTGGTTAATAAATGGGCAAAAGAACTAAAAAGTAGTTTCTTAAAAAAAAAAAAAACAAGAAAAAACAAAAATGATCAAGAAATACATGAAAAAAAATGTTCTGTATCTCTAGCACTCAGGGAAATGCAAATTCAAACCACACTAAGATTTCTTCTCACTACAATCAGAATGGCAATTCTTAAGAACAGAAATAATAATAAGTCCTGGAGAGGATGTGGAGAAAAAAAGATGTACTCATACATTGTTGGTGGGACTGCAAACTAGTATAAACACTTTGAAAAGCCGTGTGGAGATTCCTCAAAAAAAGAAAAAAACAATCTAGGAATGGAACCATCATGGTCCAGCTCTCCCACTCCTCATTCTATATCTGAAAGGACAAAAATCAGCATGCTACAGCATTATAGTGACACAGTCACTATCATGTTTATAGTAGCATCAATCTCAATATCCAAATAATGGAATCAGCCCAGATGCTTATCAATAAACGGATGGACCAAGAAATTGGGGTGTGCATACACAATGGAGTTATGCTCAGCCACAGAGAATGAAATGATGTCACGTGCTGCTGAATGCATGGAATTGGAGAGCATCATACCGTGGGAAACAAGCCAGACTCAGAAAATCAAGGTTCAAATGTTCTCTCTCCTATGTAGAAGTCAAGGCAAAATAATGGGGGGGAAAAAGTCAGTGAAGGAAGGAATTGGATATCATAAAGATAGAGGGAAGATGAGTGGAGTAGAGGAAAGAGAATGAGAAGGAGGGAGGAAGAAAGGAAAGGGAAAGAAATATGGAACGAATCTAACTGATCGTGTTACACACACATATGTCAATGTACCCAAGGGAATTTCTCCTTTATGTATATGTGGGAAGTACCAATCAAAAACAATACGAAGGGGCTGCAGTTGTGGCTCAGTGGTGGAACACTTGCCTAGCATCTGTGAGGCACTGGGTTTGAATCTCCGCCCCACATAGAAACAAATAAATAAAGGTCCATTGACAACTAAAAAATATTTTTAAAAAATAATAAATAATGGATTGAAAGGAAAATTAGTAGAGGAGGAGGGAAAGGGGGGAGAAAGATGGAAAGGGATGGAGAATGGGAAATGAAGTAAAATTTCTTGTATGTATAATTTTGTCAAAAGGAATCCAAATAATATGTATAATTATAATACTCTAAATTTAAAAAAAATGTTTTTAAAAACCCACAAAAGAGTACTATAGTCAAACCTATGGGTAAAATAGCAAATTCAAGCCAGGTGTGGTGGAGCACTCCTGTAATTCCAGAGGCTCCGGAGGCTGAGGCAGGAGGATCTCAAGTTCAAAGCCAGCCTCAGCAAAAGCCAGGCCCTAAGCAACTCAGTGAGACCCTGTCTCTAAATAAAATTTTTAAAAGGGCTGGGGATGGGGCTCAGTGCTCGAGTGTACCTTAGTTCAACTCCTGGTTACTCCCCACCCCCCAAAAGGAAATTCAGTGTAGGTAAATAGGTTTTCCTGTTGACAGAGTTCTCAGAGACTATTCTACAGAATCAGCACTTCTTATTCACCTACTCTGCCAGTTTTAGGCTGAGGTTTAGGATCTAGAATGACTGGAAACTCATGGTCCCTGAGTTCATGGAACTTAGAGTCTATGGAACATGGGTTGTGCTCTTCCCAGAGGGAAAGCAGTTTGCAGACCTTCCCAAACTTATTTGAGAACAGAATGTATTTCGTTTTTTTCCAGCAGAGCCTCTCCCAGGACCAACACTTGAGAAATGCTTGCTAGTCCTATCTGGAAGAGTCAATCATAGGCACCCCCCTAACACTCAGATTGTGTTATGTGGAAAAGTACTTTTAAAAATGCCAGAGGAGGTCTTGTTTCCTAGAGGACGAACTGATGACATATGGTAGGACAGCCTTTTAAATCACTGGGAGAAACAGCGACATTAAGAAACCATATGCACCCTGAGCAAGAAGTACCAGCTCACTCTCTGCCGGGCTTGACAGCCGCATCGGGGAAATCTCAGAATGAGCATTAGAAAATCACAATTTTCCCTCATCCTGACTCTGAAGCTGGACCAGTTCATCTCTCCCAAGTAATTTAACCCTCGTGCCAATTACAGAGTAATTGGGTCTGTGGCTTTCTTGATGCGATTTTAATTGAAAGAAAGGGATCACTCCAGGTGGAAGACTAGTTAGGACACCCATCTCCAATGCAGAAAACAAAGGCATAGTCTGGAAGTTGTTGACTCGGAGTCTTTTGTGGGTGCACGCCTGTAAAACTAATGACAACTTTCTTTTATCCTTTACCAAGATCTTTACCCAGATCTTCTCTGAAGTTCTCACCCAGAAAAAGAAATATCAACTTGGCCTTGCTCAAATAACTGAAGACAGTGGGCCCCTTGATGAGGAAAATGGCCTCTTGGGTTTCATATTATTATAGATTCCTTTGGATTCATCATACTTGATGTTGGGATTGGAATGGAAAGTCTTTTTTTTCTTTATTTTTCTTTCCTAAAATGCTGTAGACAGTAGTGAGCAGATTTGCAGATATCCAGAAAAGCAGAGACCAGAAGACAGCTTGTCTTTCACACTAGTTTGGTGAAGTTTCTCTCCTGATACATCACTTTAAAGAACCCTGCTTCTGGATCCTCAAGATTCATGCGATATTGAATTACTGGTATTGTGTTGTGATTTTATTTGGAAGGATACTTGTTTCAGCTAAAGGCATAAAAAGAAGCTTTCTGAGTACATCAAAGGGACTTAGGATGCTAATTAAATTGTTTAATTTTGTTAGTGACAAATGTTTCTTGTGAGTCATCTTTCTTTTGGTGGCAGTGCCTTCCTGAGTTAGTCAAGTCAAATATTAAATCCACCTGCTCTGGGGCCCGATTTCAAAACCACTTTGAAGGGAAGGAGCATTATCGGATAACATAATGGGAGAAATCAGATCAGAACACATATATAGTAAAATTATATTGAGTCAAAACACTTAGATGTATGTCAGGCACATGAAGGTAAATAATGAAATTTGTTGATCTCCAACTTTTGTACCTCATTGAGTACTCAGTAAATTCCGCACCTTGATTTTTAAAAATAACCTTGGTTCTGTGAATACAAAAACAAAGTCATTCTTTACCAAAAAGTGCTGCACATTCAAATTGAACCTGCAACATGGATCTGGACTTCCTCCCTTCTTTCTGAGAGCTTAGTGCTTCCGTTTACTTCTGCATAAAATTATAAAATTTTGGAATTAAACTTTATCCTGTTCTCTTTTGCAAAAAAAGTTTCTCTATTTCTCCATGAAGTTAGAGCAAGATGAGGATCCTAACCTCCAATCCAGGCACAGCTCCTGATCTGCCCGGCCTCTTATTCCTTGTCCCCACCTAATTTGCATTTTCCAGAATCGAGAATGTGATTGGTCCAGCCCAGGCATCTGCTTCTAGTGCCCTCAGCGACGACGGCCAAGATCAAAGAGAGATGAAGTGTGCAAAGTGATTGACATGTCCCTTACACTTTCCGTGACTTTTCACATCTATGTTTAAGAACATCCCTGTGTCACATTCGAAAGTTTTATCTCCAAGAATGCAAAATTTAAATAAATAAAATAAACCCCATAAAACTAAAAGTTTTGTGATTTCTCTATCAGGAAATATTTATAAATGTCCACTAGAGGAATCTTATCATAATGGCTTGCCTAAACTCAAAATTCTATGCAAATGGGTTCTTAACTTTTAGAGCACCCCATAGATTAAATTCTGCACTTTTATTAACAATAAAAATAAGAATCATTCTGCTCTATATCGGTAAGTTTTGTAACTCTGGGGAGAATATCAGGAATAAAGTTTTTTTTTGTGATTTCCGTGTGATTCAATTGTAAGTGGGTAACAGTTTGTGAAACACAAGAATGGATTACTTAAATACAAGACCAAAAGAAAAAAAAAAAGGAAAGGCTAAGAATTTGAGAGAAAGGTGTTCTGTAGAAGGGAAAACTGAAGAAAACAAGCCATTTATTGTTTCTGGAGAATCCTTTCCTAGGTATAAACTTTCTCAGTAACTAGAACTGCTAAACCCTCATTTCTAGACCAAAGGTCCTCCATAGACTTTCATCATGGTATCGAACATGCTTCAAGGACCTGTGGCCAGAACCCTCCAGTTATTCCATGAGATGATGTGCAGCCTCTGGTTTCAGATGAGAGCATTTCTAAGATACTCAACACATTAGGTACCACTGCCTGGCAGGCAGCAGACTGAGAAGGCTCTTGTTTATAGAGTTATGAAGACAAAGGCAGCTTCCCAGACAGCAGGGCTCAGCTATCCTCAGGGACCAGCTGTATGTTACAGATTCTCTTTCTAAGCACCTGACCCAGGAGAACCACAAGCATCTCACAAAGGGCTTTGTAAGCCCAAACACATGATGCTTTCATTCTGCTCCATGGGAGCCAGCTTTAATAGTACTGGGAATTCAACGGTTGGGAGTGTGCTATGGTTTGGATATGAGGTGTCCCCCAAAAGCTCACATCTGAGACAATACGAGAAGGTATGGAAGACAAATAACTGGGTTGTGAGGGTCTTAACCTAATCAGTGAATGAATCCCTGATGGGGATTAATGAACTGGAGGCAGGTGGGTGTGGCTGGAGGAGGGGGCATTGGGGCTTGGCTTTGGGGTCTCTATTTGTCTCTGGAGAGTGGAGTCTCTCTCTGCTTCCTGATCACCCTGTG
Source organism: Urocitellus parryii (assembly GCF_045843805.1). NCBI lineage: Eukaryota > Metazoa > Chordata > Mammalia > Rodentia > Sciuridae > Urocitellus > Urocitellus parryii. The sequence continues at coordinate 164,539,117 of NC_135533.1, forward strand.
AGCTGCTTCCCTCCACCACACTCTTCCTCCATGATGTCCTGCCTCCCCTCCAGCCCTGAGGAATGGAGCCTGCTGTCTATGGGCTGAGACCTCTGACACCCTGAGCCCCCAGATGAACTTTTCCTCCCCTAAAATTGTTCCTGTCGGGTCTTATTGCACAGTGGTGGAAAAAGCTGACTGAAACACCCTCTCTGCCATATGCCTGCTGAGCCATCTTCTGCAGACTCTCTTACCTCTGTGAGCTTCAATTTTCTTATCTGTAAAAAGGGAATAATATAATAGTATCTAGTTTTGAGGGTTGTTCTTGTAAGTAATAAGTACTGTAATGAATACACAGCGCTTTGCAGGATATCAGCCAAGATGACAAATGGTATCCATACGTGGTATCAATTACCATTGTTCTTTCTTTTCTTTTTGTTCCTAGGCACTGAAGGTCAAGTCTGATTCACTCCTAATCACAGAGCTCCTGCCTTCTGATGCTCTATAATGCAGAAGAGGAACCCAATGCTTGGGTGTGGAAACAAACAAAAGAAGAAAATTCTCATCTCCAATGGACCCTCCTCCTCCATTAAGCAGTCGGAAGTAATCCACTGGGTATTGGCAGGATGGAAGAAATCTGAACATCTCTCTAACTCTCAGGAAATCCAGAGGAACTTGGAGTCCCTGCTCTGTGCCCTTCCCACAGGAGGTGAGGATTCTGTAAAGCAGGCTGGTTTTCGTTGGTCAGTTTCCTTCCGGAACAAGAGAAAGATACGTAGCCATGTAACCAAAGCGGGTGTTCCCTCCTTTGTAGTGGGCAGCTGGCCGGCCTGACCACGGAAATAATAGCACTCTCCCGTGTCATCCCTTTTAGATGTCTGGAAAAGATCGGATGCCTGGATTTGCGTTAAATGGCAAGTATGGAAAGCAAAATTCAGCAGAGGTACTGATAATTTCTTGGGTAAAAATTTAAGTGATTTTTTTTTTCAGAGGACACTCAGCTTTTCTTTGCTGCATGAGAACACAGGCAGGAAGCTGTAAATCATCAGGTGGCCAAAGATGGAACGTTTCGGCCTCAGTTGGGGAGAGCACAGGCCTTTAGCAAAGGAGATGAATGTGATTTGCTGTGAAATCAAAGGGAGGCATCTATTGTATCACTGCCACGCGTGACTACCACTGAGCAAAAACCAGCAAATGAAGAGAGTTCAAAATTCAAATGGTCAGTCAGCCTTTGCTGGTCCTGGACAAGATGTTCCATTGGTCAACAGCAGAAAACATTTTAATCATTTCACCCTATTTTTTTTAGTAGTTAGATATAGATACACATGCTACATAAATATTATGTGTGTACTTTATATATGTGTAATTTGACACGTTGGGGAGGTTGGCATAACCTATAATGGGAGTATTGTGAAATTATGCAATTGGCCAATATGAAATCAGAGTGCTTCTGGATTTTGTACAGGAATGTTTTACAACAACTTTGTTTGTAATTGTTGACAACTGTGACCAAACCAGTTAGCTGTGAGCTATGGATTAAAAGAAAATGTGGCACGTCCATACAGTGGATTATTACACAGCACTGAAAATGAAAGCATGAGTAATTCACACAACCACTTTTATGAGTCTCAAAAGCATGAGACTGTGTGAGTGGTACCATGAGTCAGGAGGCTGCATACACTATGAGTCCATTCACAGGACTTTCTGGAAGGGGCAAAATTACAGGGGCAAAAATACTGAGCAGAGTTTGCCAGGGGCCAGGGCCAAGGGTAGGGACTGGCTATAAAGGGGGATGAGAATTTGGGGAGGAGAAGTTATGAATCTTTTTCAAAATACATTTTATTTATTCTTTTAGATATAGATGACAGTAGAGTGTATTTTGACATATTATACAGACATGGAGTACTTCTTATTAGGATCTTAGTCTTGTGGCTGTACATGATGTGGAGATTCACTGTGGCGTATTCATATAGGAATATAGGAAAGCTAAGTCGCATTCATTCTACTGTCTTTCCTATTCCCATCTCTCTCCCTTCCCTTCCTTCCCCTTTGTCTAATCCAATGAATTCTATTCTTCCCCTCCCACTTCCTTGTTTTGTGTTAGCATCTGCATATCAGAACATTCAATCTTTGGTTTTTGGGGAACTGGCTTATTTCACTTAACATGATAGTCTCCAGCTCCATCTATTGCCTGGCCAATGTCATAAAGTCATTTTTTATGCCTGAGTAATATTCCATTGTGTATAAACAATGTGTAATATATAATTTTTCTATTCCTCTATTGAAGGGCACCTAGGTTGGTTCCATAGCTTAGCTATGGTGAGTTGAGCTGCTATAAACATTGATGTGGCTGCATCACGATCATATGCTGATTTTAAGTCCTTTGGATATATATAACAAAGAGTGGTATGCATCTTGACTGTGATGTTGGTGACCAAAGTTCATGAACCTGTATACTCAAAAGGAGGAAATCTTACTGTCTGTGAATTGCATCTCAGTGAAAATAAAAGAAGAAAATCTCTGAGTTCATTGAAATTGCACAAAAGAATGCAGCTCCTCGAGCACCACTTTAAAAAGCTGAGGCTCCTCCTAGAAGCAAGCTCATTGCCCAAACTTGGCCTTGATGAATGCAGCTGATCAGGCCCCTGTGATGGGTCTCAAAGCAAACCACTACATCAGTGAGAACAGCAACTGCCCACTTGAGATACTTGGCCAGTTTCTCTCACTTGTGTTTTGAGACCTGCCCACTCTGGGCCCTGCTGAGTATGTCTGGTCATGGATTCTGCCCAGCGTCATCCCTGAAATGACATGATTCCGATGCTATGCAGACTCCCTGACATTTCTTCTGTGAGACGTCTCGTTGCATCCTTATTTTGGAAGTTCTGGCAGGACAGTGCAGTGTCCCAGGTCTGCCCACGCTTCTAGAATCCCGCCAGGCCACAGACTATGGTGTTCCTTGTCTCGTAGAAAAATATTTGCAAAAGATCAGCGCCTTTGCTGGAACTCTCCCCAAAGGAACCAAAGGAAGGAAAGGAGACCAGAATGAGAGGTCAGATATATGAGGAAGTTAACTTCCTTAGGCCTCCCCACGAACAGTGCTTGAATTAGGACTCAGGATTAAGAAACAGATATCGCTTGGAAATAATACTGTTCTATCCGAGTATTATTTGTGTTTCTGTACTTTGCACTCTCCTCAAGAATGCCACCGCCATCATCTTGTCCCCTAATCCCCACTGAAACAACAACAACAAACAACAACAAAAAAATCTGCTGGTCTGAGCATCATGCAGAAGTCTTTAAATGCATACATACCTTCATTCTCAAAAGTGACTATTCCAAATTGAGGGAAATTACTAGATTTTGAAGTCTTGGTATAAAAAAATGTAAAATATCTTCTTAATTTTCATCCTTGTGATATATTTGGGTTTAGAAGTATTTAAAAATTAACTTCACCTGTTTCTTTTTATAATTTAATGTGGCTCTGGAAAATTTTAAATGACCTATATGATCTGAGTTATGTTTCTATTGGGTAGTGTGTCTCTATAACCTTGGCAAATAACTAAAGTTCAATTTCATGATCTGTAAACTGTTGTAAGGGTTAAAACTAAGGAAGGTCCAGGCACAGTGGTGCATCCCTATAAACCCAGAGGCTGGGGAGACTGAGGCAGGAGGATCACCTCTGCCACTTAGCAAGGCCCTAAGCAACTTAATGAGACCCTGTTCTAAAATAAAATTTTAAAAGGGGGTGTAGCTCAGTGGTTAAGCACTCCTGGGTTCAATCCTCAGTACCAAAAAAAAAAAAAAAAAACCAAAAAAGAAAAAAAAATCCAAGGAAGCTAAGAACTTGGCATAGTGTCTGGATTATGGGGAACTTCTGAAAATGATAGTTATAATTAACATGGAACTGGAGATTTAAGTAATTAAATACTGCATGGGGCATTCAGGAAATGTCAACTTGTTAAATGACTTTAATATACATAAATAAGTTTGGATAGAATAGAGCCAGGTTGGAGTTTTGTCACCTACCTCTAAAATTAATTTAAAAAGCATATTCTGAAGGTTTTGTGAGCGAGCTAGCCTTTCACCTGAAGGGGAGTGTTGGCTGTGTAGGATTACACGGGAATGCTGCCCTGCTACTTTTCTGAAGTTTGGGAGAACTGGAGCTGAAAAATTAGACACATTGGCTGAGACCTGGAATATCGTGTCCTGGGGATTATGACCCTGGTGGCCAGACTGTCCCTGGGCCAGGCCGAGGCAAGAATAAAAATTTAAGCCAGGCATGGTGGTGCTCACCTGTAATGACAGCTACTCAGGAGGCTGAGGCAGGAGGATTTAAAATTCAAGGCCAGCCAAGTCAACTTAGTCAGACCTGGTCTCAAAATGAAAAATTTTTAAAAAGAGCTGGGGTGTAGCTCTGTGGGAGAGTGCTTCCAACTGAAGAGGAAAGTTGTGTCCCCCCTCCCCCCTTCTTAAATGACAGCAAAATACACGTGGATGGATGTTGTGGTCAGTGGCTGTGTTACAAATTCATGATGGATTCACATGGATTCTTTTGTACACTGGCAAAATGTTTTGGAATAACATTTATCTTCAGTGTTATCGTTTGTTTCTTTGGTGGTTTGTTGCTCATGATGGGATAAAAATTAGGGAGGTGTTCGATTATTATGTTACCTTTCCATAGGACTTAAGGACAGTGCTTTTACGATAATAATATATTACCACTTGAGAAAAGGTGCTTTAATAATCATAATGTTATCACTGTGGAAAAGTGCTTTTATAATGATAATGAATTACCATTTTGGGGAAAAATGATAGGAAAAGTGGACAGGAAAAATATATATTTCAATTGTCATTAATGCTTCAGGACCTTCCGGACATAGATAAAGGCCTGTTTTTTTTTTTAATTTGCTTGAGGGCTCTGGGAGTCTGTATTCAGTGATTTGGTCTCTGGCCACATCCTGAAGTGGCCCCACTCCTCAGGGCATTATCTTTTGAGAGCTGTTCTGGAATGGAAGGGGCTGGGCCACCAACCTCCTCTTCTCCTCCTTAGGGCACAGGATAAGTGCTCTAGAGCCTAGTTCTCCTTTCACTTAGCTGTTCCCATTGCTCAGGTGCCCATTGTTGGGTGGTCTTCCCAGGATCTCTTTCCAGGAACAGCTCTGTCATACCGTACCTCCCGCCATATTGGTTTGGAGCCAGAAAACTGACTCCAAAACAAGACCCGCCAAAGGTCTTCAGGAATATAGGTAAAATAGCTACCTACACAGATTCAGCAAACAAGGGTCTCTTCTCACTTGGGAGGACCTATCATTAATTGGAAAAATTAGTCCCAGCCTTCTCATTTATAGGTAGAGGAAATCATCATATTTTTTCTTCCCTGCCAATGTGGTGAATTTATAGAGGAGACCAGGGTTAATGAAGTGTTTGCTAGAGAACTTTGTCAAGCAGTATGATTGCTACTGTGTTCTCACAACCCTGCCACCCCAGCCTTCTTAGCCTCCGTGGCCTTCCAAAATTGTTGCTAACATTACCCCACCTTTATACATACATCTCTTACAAAAAAGTAATTACAGGGAGTTTCTGGCCTCAGATAAAAATAACCTATGCCATTACTCTCAGGAAACAGAAGGGGGCGCCCCAGGAATATTTAAGTGGCGAATAACTGCTCTAACCCACCTTTATGTACTAGGATGAATGCTTTCAAGCATAGGAAAGAAAAACAGAGTTCATTTTGATAACTAAAACTAATCTGTGGAGCCACGTGACTAGGGAATGAAAGTCAACAGTGCCTAAGTCAGTTGCTGAGAGAAAGGCAAAAATTAGGATAAAACTTACAATCTGCCAAACATAGGCTATCCCCCTCAAATAATTTGATTGTTACAATGGTTTAGGGGGAAATTATGGTAAAAAAAATTATTGTTGTACACAATTATGGGTAGAGATTAGAGGAAGGAAATAACAAAATTAACCTTATTTATTTATTTATTTATTTACTTTTTAAGCTTTTTTGTTATTGTTTTTAATTGAATGCTATCCCATTTATCAACTCTTGGCATTATTTCCTGAGCTTCATGGTTTTTTTGTTTTTATTTTTGTTTTTTGGTACCTGGGATTGAATCTATGGGTGCTTAACCACTGAGCCTCATCCCCAGCCACCCTCCCTTTTTTTTTTTTTTTTTAATATTTTAAGTTGCTGAGGCTGACTTTGAACTCACGATCCTCCTGCCTCAGCCTCCCAAGTTGCTGAGCTTACAGGCATGCATCACCAGATAAAATTAACTTTAAAGGAGAAATTTCTACAGGTCATTATGTTTAATTATAAACATTATGTTTAGTTAACATTGTTTAATATTCTACAACAATTTGAAGAAATAGGTACTCCCCCAAACCTCTAGTAACAAAGCTAGCCTCTGTTTCTTTTTTTTTTTTTAAGTAGCAATTCTTTCCATTGGCCCACATGGTCTTCTGAAAAATGATCAACCCGGAATAAACAGGCAGATGGTTCCAAAAGTCTTTATTAAATGAAGCAGATTAAATGCAAAGAGATGAAGATAAATTCAAAAGGGTCTAGGAAGAAGGGTGCAGGGGATGGGGGAAAGAGAGATGAGGAGACAGAGCCCAGCAACAAAGAGAAACAGCGAGGGCAGGAGGCAGATTGAAACCTTCCCCTGGACCTGCAGAAGGACCTTCATGGGTCAGAGGGGCCCGGCTCTCCTGCTCTTCCCTTCACACCCACAGTGTAAATATCCACAGTTCAGAGGCCGCACAGAAGCACCAGATATTAACACGGCGACAGTGGCCTCACCTGGGAGTGAAGCCCGGGGCGGCTCTCTGATGGCGGAACCATCAAAAGAGAGAGATTGACTTGGCAAGCTCTGAAGCCAGCCCTCCCTGAAAGGTTCAGCCCTCCCCAGCTGTTCGTTAGTTAATGAATATGAAATATTGACTCAAGGGTGTCCCCAAAGGTGGTCAGGAAAACAAGCTCATTTCCAACCTGTCAATAGCACAGGGATCGCAGGGCGGCAGGTGGGGAAGGAAAGCACTCCCCAGGGCCGCCGGCCAAGGTGGAGCTTTGGATTCTTCTAGATTTTTTTTTCTCCTACATGCAGAGGTCCTAAAATAAGGACAAAGGGGACCTATCTGTTTCATCTTTTTCTGTACAGGTTAGGACAGGGATAAATGGAGTCTCAAGCTTGGGGTGACTGTGGTAGGTAAAACAGCTTTAAATCCACTCTTATGAATTTATTTTTTAGTATAGTTGGATAAACATAACATGCACATAGTACTCTGGATTTCCCAAATATTGGAGCAAAAGCTAGAGGAGGCATTTGTTTTTAAAGTAATTGTTTTGAAAGATAATAAGGCAAGCAGTGTGCAGACTATATCTGTTGAGACTAGCAAGAATTAAATTCAGTGTTTCAGAAGCACTGAGTTAAGTCATGGCACCCTTCAGCCCAGAAATAATTCTTTGTAAGAAAATAGGTGGATAGTAGAGTATTGATTGAATGGGTAATAGATATGCCATGATGCATTGGAAAAATGGGTGCATGTTTAAAAGACAAAATTACAATGCATCTCATTTTTTAGATTTTTTTTTGGGGGGGGGGTATTGGGGAGTAGGTACCCCAGATTGAACTCAGGGGCACTCAACCACTGAGCCACATCCCCAGCCCTATTTTGTATTTTATTTAGAGACAGGGTCTCACTGAGTTCCTTAGCGACTTGCTTTTGCTGAGGCTGGCTCTGAACTCACGATCCTCCTGCCTCAGCCTCCTGAGCCTCTGGGATTGCAGGCATGCACCACCACGCCGGGCTCATTTTTCAGATCTTAATTGGCATTATTTATGATTCCAGAATCAGCAGTATGAACAAAAATGGCTCAGAATGCCTTGACCCACCACAGGAGCAAGTTTTATTTGTAGTCAGAAAAGAGGAAATGATATGCAGAACATAGAAGTGAGGTCTGAAGACAGTCCATTGGTTACAGCTTATGTCTGTCTTGAATGTGGTCCGAAAAGGTGGCGGCTTGTGTTTGGTAGAGACTCAGCTACTTGTTACAAGAATAGGTCTCAGTCTGTTTACACGCCAAGTTAGGGTGTGGTTCACTATGCACAGAGAAGCCTTTGGCCTAATGGTTCAATTTAACAAGTGGATGGATGGATGGCTAGATAAATGGATAGTGGGACAGTTGGGTGATTAAATGTGTGATAAATCAGAAAAGGCTATGAGAGATGTACCCTTAGCTTAATTATTTGCTTGTATAAAGTGGTTGCCATTGGAGTGAAGAGAAATGGAAGTAGAAAGGGTTAAGATGTACAGATGGGTGCCCATCTGTACATCTTAATTAATAGGTATAAGGCTCTCCCTTCACATGGGAGCTGGCAGCCTAGGATTAAGTTTATTTTTCTCATGATCTCAAAATGTTGGTTAGGACTGTGTGCTTTGGAGTCAAATTTTCTATGTTGAAATTCCAGGCCTTCCATTCACTTGCTGTTGATGCTGGGCATGTTGCCCTACCTCTCTGTGCCCGAGTCCCCTCACTTACAGAATGAGGCCAGAGGACCTATCTTCAAGGGTTGCTGTGAGGTTTACAAATAGAGGTAACCACAAAGATCAGCCAATGCAATCCAAATGATCATTATTGACAAATGATTTTGTGTTGCTGCAATTAAAATTGATGCTGATTATAAGATAAATAGATATTTGTGTGTTTCAAGTTTTACTTGTCAGTTTGGATATTTCAGTTTCCAGTTAACATTATCATCAGTTAATGTCATTTTTCCATTTTAACGATGATTTTTTTTAAGCTCTAACCATTATTTTCTTGAACCATTCACTTGAATAATGTACCCCCAAAATATGATATTTAATTTTTATGAGTATTTTTTTAGTTCAAATTTACTCTTAACTGGTAAATGGAAAAATTAAAATTACCTTTATTAATGAATTGCCTGATGTTTTGACACATGTATGCCCTGCATAATGTTTAAACCAGGAGAAGCATATTTATCTCCCCAAATAGTGTTCATTTCCTTATGGTGACACCTTTTACAATTTTTTTCTTTTTCCTTATGGTGAATCCCTTTCACAATCCTTTCTTTTAACTTTTGCAAATGAGCAACATTGTCATTATCTATATTCACCCTACTGTGCAATAGCAGAAATTCTTGCTCATATCTAACTATAACTTAGTAGCTGTTGATCAGCCTTTCCCCATTTCTCCCTAACCCCCTGTCTCCCCAGCCTCTAGTACCCACCATTCTATTCTCAATTTCTACATGATCCATTTTTCAGATTCCGTAGATGAGTGAGAGCATGCAGTCTTTGCCCTTGGCTTTACTTCACTTGATGTCTTGATATCAGTTTCATCTATATTGTTACAAATGGCAGAATTCCATTCTTTTTTTTCATGTCCAAATCGTGTCCCATCATGTACATATGGACCCTATTTCTTTCTCTAGTCATCGGTTCATGGACACTGAGATGGTTACCTTTTCTTGGTGGTTGTGGTGAGTGGTGCTGCAAAGGTTGAGGGTGTACAGATGTTTCTTTGACATACTGATTTCATTTCCTTCAGATGTAAATGCAGGAGTGGGATTGCTGGATCACATGGTAGTTCTAGTTTTAATTTTGTGGGGGAACCTCCATACTGTCTTAATGGTGGCACCATAATGGTGGCACTCATTTACATTCCCGCCAACAGTCTCCTCATACTTACCGGAACTTGTTATCTTTAGTCCTTGTTATGGTTTGGGTGTGAGACCTCATCTCAGATCTCCCTGTTAATGCAGGAATGTTCAGAGGTAGAGTGATTGGATTGTGAGTGCTAACCAGACCTTCCTAGTTTGAATGATTTGGTGGTAAATGCAGGCAGGAGGGGCTTGATGGGAGGAGGTGGGTCGCAGGGGATGTGCCCTGGATGGTTCATCTTTCCTATAGCTCCCTTCCCTCTGCCCCCACGTGACCCTCTGCTTCCTGACCCTGATGCAAGCTGAGCAGCCTTCCCTCACCTTTACCTGCCTCCAAAATGCTCATCCTCACCTGGGGCCCAGCGCAATGGAGTTGGCCATCTATGGACTTAGACCTCTGAAACTCTGAGCCCCCAACAAACTTCCCTTCCTCTGAATTGTTCTTGTTGGGGATTTGAGTCATAGAAATGAAAAGGTGACTAAAACAATCCTTTTAATAATTACAGGGGTGAAATGATACCTCATTGTGATTTTAATTTGCATTTGCCCAAGGATTAGTTATGTTGATCATTCATTTTCATGTTCCTGTTTGCTATTTGAAAGTCTTCTTTTGAGAGACGTCTACGAAAGTCATTTTTCATTTATAATAAGATTTTTTTTTGTTATTGAGTTTTTGGAAGTTCTTACATATTATGGATATCAGTCAGAGGTGTGGATAGCTATCAGTGGTAGACGTGGCATATGCTGCCTTCCATAATGTAGGATGTATCTTCACTCATGATTGGTTTGAGAAAGCTTTTTGTTCAATGTAATCCCATCTTTATCTCCTATTTTGGCTTTGCTTCCCTATATTTTCGGGGTCTTCTCCAAAAAGCCTTTCCCTATTCCAATGTCCTGAAGCATCTCTCCTATGTCCTCTTCAAACTGTTTCATAATTTGAGTTCTTATATTTTAGTCTTTTGTCCATTTTTTAGCTGATTTTTATAAATGGAGAGACGGGGGGTCTACTTTTATTTTTCTACATGGCAAAACACAATTTTCCCACTATCATTTATTGAAAAGACTATCCTTCGTCCAGAGAGTGTTCTTATCACCTCTATTGAAAGTCAGTAGATGTGTGGGTTTATTTCTAGATTCTCTATTCAATTCCATTAGTCTGTGCATCTGTTTTTGCACCAGTACCATGCTGTTTTGATTACTACAGCTTTGTAGTACTTTTGAAGTCAGGTCATATAATGCCTGCTGATTTGTTCTTTTTGCTCGTGATGGCTTTGAGCATTCCAGTATTTTGTTGGTTTTTATATGTTTTAGAATTTTTTTTCTAGTTTTATAAAGAACATCATAGGTATTTTGTTAGGAACTACATCGTTTCCATAAAATGCTTTGAGTTTTATGTATATTGCAATGATACTGAGTCTTCCAATCCATGAACATGGGATATAATTTCATTTTTTATGTCCTCTTCAATTTGTTTCTTCAATAGTTAATCCTTTTTATTAGAAATTTTTTTCTTTCTTTAGTTAAATTTGTTCCTAGATATTTTGTGGCTATTATATATGAGATTGCTTTTGTGATTTCTATTGCAGATATTTGACTATTGTCATTTATCAGTACTGCTGAGTTTTTATGTTGATTTTGTGCCCTGCAACTAACCTGACTGAATTTATTTACTAGTTCTGATAGTTTGGGTGTGGACCTTGGAGTTTTCTATGTATAAGATCAGGTCATGTACAAATAGTGGTTAATTTGATTTCTTTTGCAGTTTGGCTGCCCTTTATTTCTTTCTCTTTACTAGCTCTACCTAGGACATTTAAAATCATGTTGAGTAAATTTGGTGAAAATCTGCATTCTTGTCTTGTTCTAGATCTTACAGAGAAAGCTTTCAGCTATTCCCCATTCAGTACAAGGTGAGCTGTTTCTTTATTATAAATGACCTTTGTTATGTTTAGGTACTTTGCTTCTTTACATAATTTGTTCATTGTTTTTTGTTTTTGTTTTTTTAACCGTGAAGGGATATTGAATGTTATCAAATGCCTTTTTTTGCACCTATTAAGGTGATTGAGTGGTTTTGTGCTTTGTTCTATTAATGTGGTGTATCACATTTATTAATTTATACATATGGCGAACCATTCTTGCACCCCTGAGATGAATCTCACTTTGTCAAGATGAATAATGTTTTAAATGTGCTATTGGGTTCAGTCTACTAGAATTTTGTTGAGGATTTTTGCATCTCTATTCATCAAAAATATTGGCCTTTAGTTTTCTTTCATTTATTAAAATTATTTTGTTTTCTTATCTGGTTTCGGTGCCAGGGTAATGCAGGCCTAATGGAATGTATTTGGAAGAATTCCTTTCCATTCTACTTTTTTGGAATAAATGAAGGAGACTTGGAATTAGTTCTTTAAATGTTTGGTAAAACTCAGCAGGAAGCTGTCTGTCCTGGTCATTTATTTGATGGGAACCTTTTTATTACCGAGTTAGTCTCGTTCCTTGTTATTTGTCTATTCAGGTTTTCTTCTTTGTTTTCAAGTCTGGCAAGCTTCATGTCCAGAGATGTCCCTCCCTCTAGGTATCCAATTTGTTGGTGTATAGTTTTTACACTAACCTCTAATGATCCTTTGCCGCTTGTGGTACCTGTTGTAGTGACTCCTTCTTCACTCTGCTTTTACTTACCGGAGTTGTTGTCTTCTCTCTCTCTTTCTTAGTCTAGCTAAGAGTTTATTTATTTTGTTTATTCTTTGTTTTTACCTTGAAGTATTAGAAATTGAGCCCACAGGCACTGTACCTGTGAACATTAGATCCACAGCCCTTTGAAAAAAACATTTTTTTTTTTTTTCCCTGAGAAGAGGCTTCCTAACTTACAAAAGCTGCCCTCTCACTTGTGATTCTCCTGCCTTAGCCATCTGGTATTACAGGAATGTACCACCTTGGCTTGCCTTTTTTTAAAAATATTTATTTTTTAGTTTTAGTGGGACAAAATACCTTTATTTTACTTATTTATTTTTATGTGGTGCTGAAAATGGAACCCAGTGCCCACACATGGGAGGTGAGTGCTCCACTGCTGAGCCACAACCCCAGCCCCTTGGTCTACCTTTTTGAAGAGCCATCCCTTTGCTTTATCTTTAGGAATTTTATTGGGTTTTTGTTGTTGTTGTTGTTGTTGTTGCTGTGTTGTCTCTAATTCATTTTTTTGTTGTTGTTGCTACAATCTGATTACATTTTTCTTTGTGCTGATTTGGGGTTTGGTTTGTGCCTGTTTCTCTCCTTCCTGTATGTGGGGCTCTGTAGTTGCCTATTGGAGATGGTTCTGCTTTCTTGCTCCCTGGATGGTTATAAACTCACTTCTTCGTGCCACTCTTGCTGTACGCCATCTGTTCTGTCTCCTTTTGCATTTGTTCCAAGAAAGTTTTAAAATTTCTTTTTGACTTTTTATTGATCCATTTGTCTTTCAAAAACAAGTTATTCAATTTCCATGTACTTCCCATGTTTCTTTATTATTTAATTTTTGTTCATTTTTTTATGTGGTGCTGATGATCAAACCCAGCACCTTGCACGTGCTAGGTGAGCACTCTAACCGCTGAGCCTCAACCCCAGCCCCTATTATTTAATTTCTAATTTCAGAGTATGTGGTTGGAAAAGATTCTTGATGACTTTGATTTTTTAAAATGTACTGCAGTTTGTTGTTGGGCCTATCATCTCTCCTGAAGAACGTTCCATGTACTGAATGTGTGCTCCGTGGCCTTCAGGTGGAATGTTCTGCAGATGTCTGCTAGGTCCATTGGGTCTAGGGTACAAGTGAACTCTGCTGTTTCTTTCTTGGTCATCTGTCCATTGCTGAGAGTGGGGTGCTGAGGTCTTCAACTATTATTGTATCAGACCCTGCAGGTCTGTTAACATTTTCTTTATATATTTGGATGATTGAGTATTGTGTGTGTGTGTATGTATAATAATATATATGTAAAATTATTTCCTCATGGTAAGTTGACATTTTAATAATTATATAATGACCTTCCTTGTCTCTTTTTACTGCTTTTCATTTGAAGTCTATTTTATCTGATATACATAGGGCTTCTCCTATATTCTTTGGATTCCATGTGTCTGGAATATTTTATCCCATCCCCGTCAGTCTATGAGTGTCATTAAAGGTAAAGGAAGTTTCTTGTAAATAACAGATAATTGGGTCTTTTTAAAAAAATATCTTCCAATTGTAGATGGACGTCATACCTTTATTTTGTTTATTTTATGTGGTGCTGAGAATGGAGCCCAGTGCCTCACATGTGCTAGGCAAGTGCTCTACCACTGAGCCACAACCCCAGCCCCTAATTGGATCTTATTTATTCATTCAGTCAGTGACTCCACGTCTTATAATTAGAGAATTTAATCTATTTACATTCAAGGTAATTACAGATAGGCAGAGTCTTATTATAGCCATTTTGTAACTTGTTTTCTAATTTTATTACAGTTCGTTTCTTTTTCCCTCATCTTTTAATAGTTTATCTTTGTCATTAAATTATTTATTCTAGTGTTGTATTTTTGTTCCTTGCCTATCATTTTTAAGTTAGTCTAAAATAACTCATCATTATTTTGGTGAGCCATTCAATCACATCATATACCCCCTAAATGTGATATTTAATTTTAAAATAACTGCCTAATAAAAACTTTATTTGGGCATATGTTTCTGGAAGAATCTTTTTCGGTAGGCACCTTTTCACCTTCTAAAACCGTTTCCAATCCTCACTCTTTACGTGCATGCCTTTGGATAATGGCCACACACATTCCCCGTGGTTGTGGGCTGGACACAGTGATTCAGGTCCAATGAACAGAATATGGCAGAAGTGATGGGATGTAACTTTGTTTTACTTTAGTAATTACTAGTTTTACTAGTTTGTGCACACACATGCACACATGCACACACATACCCCTCCATCTTTCTCCCTCTTCCTGTCATTATCACTTAGAGGTCTAGTTGTGGAAGAATTAAGGTGCCCCGTCCCTGAGTAGCCCTGGGGAGAGGTTCCTATGACAAGAAACAGATGTATCTGGGCAGGAGCCCGTGGGTCTAGACGTTGCCCACAGTGAATGAGCAACTGAGGCTGTGTGCTCTTCCCTAGTGGAGGCTCCAGGTAACTACAGCCCAGCTAATGCCTGGGTGACACGCTGGGGAGAGAGTGAGTCAGGGTCCACACCTCACAGAGATTATAGGATTGTCAATATTTCTTGTTTGAAGCTGCTAAAATCTGTTATTTCAGCAATAGATGCTAATATGTCATTAAAATTTAAGAATTCCTAGAGAACTTTTTTTCCATTTTGAAAATTTTTAAAATTTGTTCTAATTAGTTACACATGACATTAGAATGTACCCTGACACATCCTACATAAATGGAGTATAATTTCTCATTCTTCTGGTTGTACATGATGAAGAATCACACAGGTCGTGTAGTCATATATGTACATAGGGTAATAATGTCCAGTTCATTCTACTATCCTTCCTACCCCTCTACCCCCTCCCCTCCCTTCACTTCCCTCTACCTAATGTAATTTTATTCTTCCCTAGCCCCACCCCCTTTTATTGTGAATTAGCATCCACATATCAGAGAGAACATTCAGCCTTTGGTTCTTTGGAATGGCTCATTTCACTTAGCATGATATTCTCCAGCTCCATCCATTTACCAGCAAATGCCATCATTTCATTCTTCTTTAAGGCCAGGTAATATTTCATTGTGTACATATATCCATTCATCTTTATCCATTCATTGACTGAAGAACACCTAAGTTGGTTTCATAGTTTAGCTATTGTGAGTTGAGCTGCTATAAACATTGATGTGGCTGTGTCACTTGCGAGAAGCTCTTTAGAGAACTTCCTTTACCTACTGTGCATATGAGCTTTGGCAATTAACTTGCCTAACCTCTCTGATGGCCATTTCCTCATTCATAACAGTTTATAATAATAAATCCCACACTCTGTTTAATTTTTAATTTACTCAGTCTCTGCTATAAACTTGTGAGAGGGCTTCGTGCTTCATGAAGTGCTTGGTGTGTACATAGGCTAGGTCTCTCTTTGCTCCACTTCATGTAGGTAGAAAAGATGGTCTTGTGTGAGGGTGAAGGACTTCCATGCCAGTTTTATAAATGGGGATTTTTGTCTTGGGAAGATTCAACCTAAGCCAAACTGTCCACCTGACTTTGAGTTCAAATAAGAATTCAACTTCCTGTGTGTAGGTTTAAGCTTTAGTCAACTGTCACCTCCACAGAGAAGTCTACGTAGCCCTGGGTAAAATAATGTGCCCTCCCCTATCCACATTCCTGTTTTATTCTCTTCATGGCACTTAGAAGTAATGAAATGGATTGCATGGTTTCTTTTCTGCTTCCTTTCTTGGGAAAATTAAAATTTTAAGAGTATGGATCATTCTGTCTTAATCATTGCTGGGGTATCAGCAGAGTGCAGTAGGAACTCGATGCATATATTTCCTGCCTGCCAAGGCAAGATCAGTGCCTATATTGCCTGTCTCATCTGTTTGTTCTCAGAATATACAAGAGTATTACTGAGTAGCTAATACAAACAACAGAAATTATTTTTCTCACAGTTCTAGAAGGTGGGAGGCACTCGCAGATTTGCAGGCTGGTGAGAGGCTACTTCTTGGTTCATAGATGCTGGCCCTCTTCTGGCTGTGTCCTTACTTGGCAAAAAGGAGGAGAGAACTCTTTGGAGTTTCTTTGACAGGGGCACTAATCCACCCCCACAAGCTAATCCCATCCCAAAGGCCCTACCTCTTAATTCTATTATTTTGTGGGCTAGAATTTAAACATATAAATAGGGGAGGAGAGAGGACCATAGTACGTCAGAAATACGTTTTCTGCCTCATGTTTTTGCCAAGAAAAAGTCAGAGTGTTTCAGATAAAGTGACTAATAAAGAAGAAAAAAATAATCTCCATATTCAATTTAGATTTAAAAAAAAAAAAACTTTCATGGTAGTCAGAATTGATGAGGGTGGAAGGGCTATGGATTGAAATGGATGTAGAGTTATGAAAAAAAAAATCATTGTACAAATTCTTGCCCCAAAAGATGAGAATTTGAGAAATGGACCCAAGGGCTTGGGGCTGTTCTGCCTGCTAGCAATCCCAGTTGAAACATTGAAGTTCTAAGGGGGGCAATTATCCTGTTCTCTCTATCATTGTTAATATGTGAAATAGTGAGATCCATTATTAGCTCATTGGTGGCTGAGTGCAAATTTTCAAAATCTTCAATTGAGAGAACCAGGGGCCTCCCTTTTGAAATCTTATTCGGATGACATTTTCTTCTATGGAACCTCCATTTATCTTCCTCCTATTAGAATGCATCTGTGTGTGTGTGTGTGTGTGTGTGTGTGTGTGTGTGTGTGTGTTGGGGACTTGGGAACGCTGTGGAAGGAAGAACAAAGAGAAACCTATGTGTATTAATACTTTTTTGTTTGTTTGTTTGTTAAAAAAGAGTGCTACACACCACAGGTAAGAGATGCATTTTCCTATAATACTCTGGATACCAAAGTACCAGCAATTATTTCACTTCACTTGAGCTTCTGAAAGGATACCATGTAGTTTATAGTGTATAAACTGCTTTGGGGAAAAAAAATGGTTTTAAAAAATAATCTCAGACCTTTTCATTTCAGGGATGTCACTGAGCCTTTAGACCAAAAAAAAAAAAAAAAAAAAAAAAAAAGGGAAGGGGGTCTAACCTTTTCATCTATTTTAATTTCTAAAGTAAACATTGCAAGAGGAAAAATGAATTCCAAGTTTTCATCGTCGAGGTGGGAAAAGAGCAGGGAGGATCTGTTTTGCTTCTTACTTAACCCTTCTTCCCTCAGACGTGAGGAGGGAAGTGAATGAGGACAATATGTTCCAAATTGCCAATCACATTAGTCTCTGCGTGGGCTGCTTAAAACATGCAAATGGCTCTGAGAAATGCCTCTCATCTTGCCAAGATAAATGGAGGCGCACCTCACCATCAATCGCAAGAGGAGTCACAGGAGGTCGGAAAGTGTTGATGAATGAGCAAACTTCGCCTGTCCCCGCAGACAAACATTCTGTGCAGAAACACGCGTGTTGATGGATGGCGGTCCTGACGGTTGGCTCACCTGTAGCCTGGCTGCTTCCCTCCTCTGCCCTGCCAGACACACCTTCCTGCTGGATGGCTTCAGAGTCTGTGCTCGGACACCTTCTTCAGTGACTTCTCACTAAGTAACGATGGAAGCCCCAGCTTTTCATCTTGGAGTTCAAGGCTCCAATGAGCGTTTCCATTCTCATTTGTCACCATGGCCAGACATCTGTCTTGTGTTCCAGCCCAGGTTGACCTCAGGGGATCTTTATTGCCTGTTCCTTATCAGAGTGTTCTCTGATCACGGTGCTGCTTCTCTAATAATGAATCTTCTCTGATAACCCACGTGAAGATGTTTGCAAAAGGACTTTGAGGCTGGATGGAGAGGAAGAAGGTTCACCGGTGGAGAAAACATTTAAAAGTTTATGACTCCTAACACCCCCTCTTTGAGTCCATCTTTTGGTCATGTCATGGTTGGTAGAGGGTTCAGCTGTCTCAATACACAGCACACACAATGATGCAACTTGAGTCAGTCTTCAGTTTCATACGGTAAAAGATGCAGCATTTGAGAGGCTGATGAAAATGATATAGGAGAAATTAATGGGACTGTCAAAAATATTTTGGCAAATGACCTCCTCATGGTCAATGGATAAAGGCTGAACACGGTGACGTGTCTCCAATCTCAAACTAGTGTTTCACACACATACACATCCTTGATCCTTGCTTATTTGTCTTAAGACAGCATATGGCTGGGCCTGGTGATGCACTCCTATAATCCTAGGGGCTTGGGAGGCTGAGGCAGGAGGATCGCGAGTTCAAAGCCAGCCTCAGCAACTTTGAGGGGCCCTAAGCAACTCATCCAGACCCTCTCTCTAACTAGAGTATGTATATAAAAAAGGGCTGGGGGTGGGGGCTCAGTGGTTAAGTGGCCCCAGTTTCAATCCCCAGTACCAAAAAAAAAAAGACTTAACATATGTCTGTGATTATAATTGATGCATAATAAAATGTAATAAAACATCATTTAAATTTATTTCTTGTATGTTTTTAAAAACTTTCTAAGTTTCCAATGAAATCTCCCCACGTTACTGACTAGGAAACTTTGATTCCCACTCTACATGAATCCCCTTTAATGAGAGATCAATTTCCTTTTGTCCTTGCCCTCATCTCAAAATATTCCACACTCTTCTATCCCTGCGGATTTGCACATCTTCCTGTTGTGAGTCCTTCCAGGTGCAGCTCAAATGCTTCCTCTAAAAACCCTTCTCTAGTAAAAAAAAAAAAGAGAGAGAGAGAGAGAAATCTTTCTCCTCAAAACACCCAGCAGATTTTGTTTATAGCAACTATAAACAGATGCTGCCTTGAATTCTAGAAGCTTGGAGTACCTAGTTTAGGCTCAAGGGCAGGTTCTATAGAGTTTTTATTTGTTCATTCCGCTAATATTTGTTGAGCTGTTTTATGTAGGAATCAATGCTCTGGGATCAACGGGGGAAAGCGGAGGGGCCACGTTGCCTCTGTAAAACAAGTCTGTTTTGTGAATTCTATTTATCCAACAAAGAGGGGGACGTAAAAAGAGCCCAGCAGAAAAATGAAGATTTAAAATTTCCTTTCCATTGGGTTTCTAAACAGTGAAAGTGACGATTACAAACTTTCGAATTCCTTCAATCCAGGTAGATCTATGACTTGGCCAATGTGTACCTCGATTCAAGAGGAATAGTTTCTCCATGGGAGAGGGGATCCCTTTGGAAAGGACCTGGACCCTGGTTGACTATTTCTTTCCCTTTTTCTTCTTTTCATGGTTGTTTATGATTTACGGCTCTGGGTGGCTAAAAATGGAATGCGACAGCTGGTACTTATAGGATGGTGTCAGCTGGAATTACAGGTCCTGTCCGCAGTGAATCCCATAATTTGTTTGGGTTGGTGGCTGCAGAATTAGAAAGCTGTTTCTCAGAGAGGCAGTGGCCAGTAATTCACAAGTTGGTCTGGGCTTGTGTCTAAGCTTCTTCAAGGACAGGACAGGGGAAGTGGTTCAAGGCTGCAAATCTCTGCAACACTGATTGGTGTTTCTTGTCAATCTCGGTAGAGAAACCTGAATTAAAAATACCAAGGAACAGAGTTTGGGTGCTCAGTGATCTGAAGCCTGAGATGCAAAATGTGCCCAGCGGTCTCAGTGTGGTAGTGAGGGCGTGAGGGATGGCATGAGGCTGCCTACCTCCTTTAAAGGGACTCAGTCACGTCTTTTTGCAAACACTCTAGGTGCTTGCCTTAATTCAGTCTTGGCCTTAACGGGTCCTAGGGATACCAATTGGTCAATTAAAAAATTTAGAGAAACCTAGAAATTCTAAGCTTATTTTTAGTGAGTTTGATGTATTCATTCATTTTGTTGCTGGTCATCTTTCCAATATCTCTTTGCACTGATACCAAAGCCATGTCCCCTCATAATAAAGGGGTAAAGCAAAATCCTGGAGCCGGGCATAATAATGCATGCTTGTAATCCCAACCACTTGGGAGGCTGAGGCAGGAGGATTGTGAATTCAGAGCCAGCCTTGGCACTGTAGTGAGGCTCTAAGCAAATTGTCTTAAATAAAATATAAAAAAAAAGGGCTGGGGATGTGGCTCAGTGGTTAAGCACCCCTGGGTTCAATCCCTGGTACCGAAAAAAAAAAAAAAAAAAACCCTGCAGTGTTGAGCCCCTGCCTGTGTGAAGCCTTGGGACTGAGAGCTAACTGATCCTCGTAAATCCACTGCAACAGGGAATTAGTGTACCGCTGATCAGTGCCGCTGTGACCTCACCAGCAGGCTGAAGCTTGAACCTTGGCTGAACCCTAGCATATGTCTCTAGCTGCCTTTGTGGAGAGGACTATTAATCTAGGTCCTTACGGAGTCCCCTGCCCACCATGAGGGAGCTCCTATAATAGGAGGGCCACAGGGAATCCACACTCTGATCTCCTCCAGAACCAAAGTTATTGGCCACAAAGTCAAGCAGCTCTTTCCTGTTTCAAAACTCTCCTGAGAGGACAGGAGGATGGAGGGAAAAGAGAACTGTTAGGTTCCGTGACCTAATTACTCTCCTCCTTGTTCTGTGCCCTTGGAACTGTCTTTAATCAGGCTCTCAAACTTGGCTGCACATTGGTGTCACCCAGAGAGCTTAAAACAGCAGCAACAACAGATCTCCAATGCCTGGGTCCTAACGTGGTGCAGCCAGGGTTGGGGACAGCAAGGCCCTTGGGTGTGTGGTTGTGCTGGGATGAGGGTAGCAGGGTGGTCTCTGGGAATGCACCATCTGTGAGCTCATTCTTTCCATTTCCATTTCTCAGTGTGGTTTCTTTAAACCCTTTGCATTTGCTCTCTGGTTTATGTCTCCCTCTCCTATATAAAAAGTCAAAATTCAATTTCCTGTCTAACTATTTTTTTGATGTTTAGCAAATTTAGCTGCCTTAAGCATCCCTGGAATATTAAAGCTTTCACCTCGGGGTTAGATTTTCTCCTCAGCTGCTAAATATTTGTGGTAAACCTGATTGTACCATCTGTATAACACCATGTGCACACCTGGTCATTTATTAAGACAGCTCTCTATATAGTTATGCATTTTGGTTATTTTCATGTTTCGTGAAATGTTCTGCAGTATGTAAAGTCACTTCATTTAAATGTTAATATGTGCTCACTTCTCTACTTCCTTAGGGATGTTTCTTAAGCAGTGGAAAATATTGGTGCAAAGATAAACATTGTTTTTTTTTTTTTTTTTTTTTTTTTTGGTACTAGGAATTGAATCCAGGGGCACTCAACCACTGAGCCACATCTCCAGGCCTTTTTATATTTTATTTAGAGACATGGTCTCACTGAGTTGCTTAGGGCCTCGCTAAGTTGCTGAGGCTGGCTTTGAACTCACCATCCTCCTGCCTCAGCCTCCCCAGCCACTGGGATGACAGGCCTGTGCCACTGGGCCCAAGAAGATAAACATTTTTAAGGCCCTTGGTATATATGGCCAAACTACTTTTCAAAGCATCTATATTGATTTACAAAGCCAACAAGTATGACATTGTATAAGTAAGTAACTCTTAGCTTCTGAGATGGGTACATTTTAACTGTCTGGCATAATGTAAACAGAATTCAATTAAAGCCTATGTTGCATGCTGTACTAACTAGTAATAAGTTGTTGTTTTTTTTGTTTGTTTGTTTGTTTGTTTTTGGTACCAGAGAGATAGGATCTCACTGAGTTGCTTAGCACTTCGCCTTTGCTGAGGTTGGCTTCGAATTCATGATCCTCCTGCCTCAGCCTCCCGAGCCTCTGGGATTACCAAACGGGCCACTGCACCCAGCTCAATAATAACACTTAACATAAGATAATAACAACATCTATTGTGTATCCCAAGGAGAGCTTCATTTTATTAGTTCACTCCTCCTCTTTAAAACAGTGAAAAAAAAACCCAAAAAGAACATCAACAACAAAAAAAACTCTTAGTTTATTTTCACCTTGAATCATTTCCTTTATACATATAAAAACCAGAATCTACCTGTGAATTATAAACCAGGGCTGTGGATCTGCTGATTCTCTAGAGAATCATCTGAGCTCTGCAGCTTTCTGAATTGCTTCCACAGGAGACTCAGTTATCTGATTTGATCTAGAGACGGAGAGACTACATTTTAGCAGAGGCTGCCCAGGGGAGGCCAGTTGGGGGTCAGTCATGGGTACCACAGGCATGTGTTATTAGAAGAGTGTCTTTATGCTTTTCTGTGAGTACATGTCACCATTCCTTCTTGAACTTCACATCTCTTACCTGTAACCAACAATTCAAGAATCATTAGAATTTCTCCTAAAATGGGATCAATGGAGTAAAATGCTTATTAAAATTTATGCTAAGATTCAACTAAAAATCTCTTGTGGATGATGTCACTGTGGCAAGATACAAAGGACATTCTATTCTCCTTAATGTAAAATAAATGTTGATTAATGTCACAAATGTGTTAACATATAAGGCACGAGAGACATAATGTCCTAGAGATCATCCACAGGGAGATATACCACTGTAGAGGGAGATGGTAAGTCTCAAGATCAGAGTACAGTGTATAGGAGGGCACAGTGGCATATGCCTGAAAGTGGCCCGGGAGGCTGAGGCAGGAGGCTCATCAGTTCAAAGCCAGCCTCAGCAACTTAGCAAGACCCTAAGCAACTTAGCAGGAACCTGTCTCAAAAAATATATATACATATAAAATAAAAATAAAAATTCTGGGGATGTGACTGAGTGGTTCAGCCAGCACCCCTGGGTTCAATCTTCAGTACCAAAAACCAAACAAACAAAAGGATCAGTGTACAATGCATCAGTGTATGCATTGGTGAAGGAGGTTCAGTCTCTTATTTCCTCTTGTTCTTGGGAAGAAGCCCCCTTTTTCCTTACTTTCCTCTGCTTATCATGATATACCTACGCATGTGTCTTTGTGTCTAGAAAAACTAGAGAAAAAAAATGTCGATGCTGATATCTTTTTTAAAATTTTATTTTTAATTGTAAATTGACAAATTATGGTTGTGTGTATTCATGGGGTATAAAAGCAATGCTATAATTGATGAATACAAAGTTAAATTGATTTTATTGCTAATTTGCTATCTGAGGAAGCCTTTTATTTTGATGCAGTTTTATTTCTCTATTTTTGCTTTTACTGCCTGAGCTTTTGAGGTCAAATGAAAAAAAAAAAATCATTGCCAAGACCAGTGTCTTGTTATCCATGAATCTTCTTTAGGAGGATTATTCTGAATCCTTTGCTATTTCACCGATCTCTCTTCTTTAGGTTCTGTATTTGGAGCTTGCTTGGTTTCTTTTGGGGTGCCATGTTCTTCCTAGTCTTTATCACCCTTCGTATCTCCCACTGGGGTCCGTGTGTGTGAGTGGACAGCCCCCTTTTCCAGCTTGTTATAGGTGTTTTCTGGAAGAGATAGGCCTTCATTATTTGCTCTAGCTTTTGATTGAGGATGGGTCAGATGGTATTGATCTGGGCAGGTAGAGCTTTTCTTGAGTTCTCTAGATGCTTTTGTTCAGAGTTTGAGTGGGCTCAGCTACCTAGTATAAGAGGGTTTTTTTGGCAGGCGGAGGATATACTGGGGATTAAACTCAGGGGCACTCAACTACTGAGCCCCATCCCCAGCCCTATTTTGTATTTTATTTAGAGACAGGGTCTCACTGAGTTGCTTTGTGCCTCACTTTTGCTGAGGCTGGCTTTGAACTTATGACTTCTTGCCTCAGCCTCTCAAGTGCTCAGCGACGTAATAAGACCACTGAGCGAACCCTGCAGTCATGCTGAGCTACTGGATGGGCACCGTCGTCACCTCCTATCAGGCCAGGCCACAAGGTATATTCAGGGATGAGGCAGTGCTACTATTTGAGTTCAGGAGTGGAACAGCATTGTGAAAGAGTCTGAGGTTGAAGAGGGTCACTGATTGCCATGGAGGAGACCAGCTGCTTTGCTCAGTAGAAATACACAATGGAGGTTCATTCAATTCCCTGCCCATGTGGGTCCTTGAGAGGAGCGTTAAGCCCGGACTGAGCACTGTTTAAAATCCCACAGGTGGTACACCTAGGCCATGCTCCCTTCCAAAATTCACTGCAGTGGGGTCTACAGGTGTGCTTCGAGGGCATGCTGAGCACTGTTAAATTGTGTGGATAACTCGACTCTGATCTTTGCGGAAGTTTTCTCATGCTGTGACCTTTCTGTAGAACATCTAGCAACACCACCCAGAGCCCTAGCACTGAGAAATGACATTTGGAAATTGCTGACCATTTTCATTATGACTGATATATTGTGACAACAGGAAATATATTCAAACTAATTCATGCCACAAAGCAGTTTTGAAACAATACAAGAACAGCTCATCCAGCTTTTTCATGGGCATTGATTTTCCTTTTACATTTTCACATTTTTTTTGCTATTATAGATATCTGTGTAATAAATTCCAGTGCATACACATTAACTCATTATATCCTCAGATAATTCCTGGTTTGATCTCCCATTCGTTTGTGTCAGCAGTTGTGTGAGAAGCAGGATAATGCACCCCTACAGACAAAAATATTCATGTCCCAATACCCACTGTGGTTCTGATATTAGACTATGTGGCAAAGAGAAATTAAGATTGCTAATTGGAAACTTTTAAAGTAGGGAGGTTGCCTTGGATTTTCTGAGTAGCACCAGTATAATCACAGGGATCATTAAAAATAGAATAGAAAGGCCAAGATAGTCAAAGATATAGCTCCAGAGGAAAGGTACAGAGCGAGGCAGTGTTGTTGACTTGAAAAATTTAGAAAAGAGCCACAAGCCAAGGAATGTGGGCAGCCTATGGAAGCTGGAAAGGGCAAAGCAACAAATTCTCCACTAGAGCTTCCAGAAGGGAACAGAGCCTTATCAGTATTTGAGTTTAGACCATTGAGACCCATGTCAGATGTCTAACCTACAGAACTGTGAGATGATAAATCTGTGTAGTCTTGAGTTGCTAACTTTGTGGCAATTTGTTACAGCAGCAACACAAAGCTGATACGGGCCACTTCCAGAGTCAGCACTGGCTCTCACTGATTTTTATTTTGTGTTCTACTTTATGGTGAGAGGATAGCCTTAGAAGTTTTCTCCTGCTGTGGATTGTAATCCACCTCAAAAGAGGCCTTAAATATCACAAAATCATATGTGGGAGGCTCATAGATATTATTATTTCCCAAGGGCCTAGGTTTTTCCTAGCTGTTTTTCTTATCATATCTCCCCAGTTCTGAGATAGGAAAGACTGTAGATGACTGCTGAGCTGGAATAGCTCTTTGTCTTTGAGGTCTCATAATAAAGGCTGTAAAAGCCCCCATGCTTCCTTGCACATGCCATGATAAACAACAGTTCTTGCCATGAATGGAAATCTGCTTGCAACCCTCTTCCTGTTTATCTGCCTTGATTGAAGACATGAGCATTTGATCTCAGTTATCCAAATTCCAGCAAGCAGAGAACGACCACAAGAAAGTCAGAGACCTTGGTCCTGATGTCCCCGAATCCCCCATCCACTGCCAGGATTCTCTTTATGAGAGAAAGGTAAACATTTATTTGTTTAAGTTACTGATACTTATTTGTTCTATAATTTGCACCAAAGTACTCCTTACAGACAGAATCTCTACTTCATCTTTATTCAGACTTTACCCTGTACTTCTCTCGGCTAAGCCTCCCCATTCTTAGTCTTATTTTTTCCTTGAAGCTGCATTCACTGTGTGACCCATGGACTCTCCTCCTCTCCCCTCTAGCACCACCGGAGCCAACCACATGGCACACTATGTTGAATATTCCTCTGGTTATCTCCTGGGTGTCTGCTCTGCCTACTCACTAGAGTAGCACTATCCAGTAGAACTTTCTGTGATGAGGAAATTTGTTTATCTGTTCTGTCCAACATGGTGGCCAATTGGGCACCTGAAATGCAGCTAGCACAACATACATTTTAACTTTACTTAATTTCATTTCAAATAACCACATGTGGTAAGTGGCTGCCCTCTTAGTCAGAACACACTAGAATATCAGTTCCTTAAAGAAAACAGGGATAATTGATAAAATTCTTTCTTTTAGCAGAGAGGTGGGCACTAAATACACAATAATTCTTTTTTTGGTGAAGGTGGGTACCAGGGATTGAACTCAGGTGCACTCCACCACTGAGCCCCATCCTCAGCCCTATTTTGTGTTTTATTTAGAGACAGGGTCTCAATGAGTTGCTTAGTGCCTTGCTTTTGCTGAGGCTGGCTTTGAACTCGTGATCCTCCTGCCTCAGCCTCCCGAGCTGCTGGGCACATAAGAATTCTTAAATGAACTTTCATTACTCCACATAGCCCACAGCTGTCATTGCCAATCTTTATGCCTACAGGAAATCAACAGGTAATGCGAGTGAAACAAGTTTCCAGAGTGTCATAATATAAAAGGTGTATGTAAAGTAGGGACTGCAGCAAGCTGTCTCATTGGGGGCAGTAGCTCTTCATCCCAGATGATGTTGTCTTGTTGAAGGGACATCAGTGTGGCCAAAAAGAGAATGAAAGTGACCAAATTATGCTATGAGCATATATGAACATATCAAAATAAGTTCCACTTTTATATATAACAATCACATGCCAATTAAAAATAAATAAATAGAAGGAAGACCAATAGAGTAGAGGAAGGTGATCAAGAGAAAGCACTACAGACTGAATTGGAGCAAATTTTGTTATGTGCATTTATAAACATGACAAAATGAACCCTGCTATTATGCATGACTATAATACACTAATAAAATATGAAAAGACAATATCTAAAAATTGGTATGTCTAGATAAAAGTAGCAGATTTTAAAATATTGATAAATCATTTGAAATGAAAAAATAAAGAAATTTGGGTAGCTTTAATAAAAGATCCCATGGCCAGATGTGTCCAGAGGGCCACCAGTTTGAGGCTTATGGCCCACAAGAAGAATTTCAGAGTCACAATTAGCCCTGCCTGGGAAATTGGCAGACATCCCAGGTCGGTCACCTGCGGTTCCTTCCTGCTACTCTGCTCTAGCAACCTGGGACCACCTGCAGTTCCCCAAACTGTCCTGCACTCTGGTGAATCTATTTTTGCTCCTGGCAGCGTGATGGCTTCTCGGTTACCCAACCTTACCCAGACCTTGACGCCCCTGTTCCCCTAGGAGTCTCCTAGTTATTCTGCAGGTCTCAGCTCAGATGTCCTTTCTTTAATAAACTCTTCTTTAACCCCCCCCATCAAAAGACAACCCGGCCCTTTGTACAGAAAGTACAGCTGCCACTGTCCTGCTCTTGTGGTGTGAGAATAAGTTGCTTACCAACCAGCTTCAGGAACAATCCCTGCTAGTTTCCCGGCAAAAGCCTAGGTCATTCGAATAACCTGCTGTGCCGAGGGATTCATTTAGCTGTCGACCTATTCTCCCTAGCATTTAATTAATAAGTCCCTGATGCCATTTCTTCTCTGCAAAGGATGAGTAACGAGTAGCCACCTCCAGGGGCGGAGAAGAGTAAAAGATGTATTTTATAGACAGCGCTCAGTATAGTGTCTGGAGCACATGGAAATTTAAATGCTCAATAAATATTTCTCCCATTGTCACTTTGTAGCCAGGAACATGTCATGTACAGGTGCCCGTATGAAAGCACTGCCATCACAAATCAGTATGTGCTTTCCCCAAGAGTCTGCCCTGGAGAATTGGGTTCCGAGGGATGCAGGGATATTCCACCATTGTTTGCTATTGATGTTGCTTTCTGATTCTGCATCATTTTGATCCCCAAGACATGTCCTCAGACTCAGCAGGCTCATGCCCTTCTCCGTCCCTCACTTCAGATGCTTGGGAAGATCAGGTTTTTTTTTTTTTTTTTCTTTGAGTTGCTCATTAGCACGTTCCAAAGTGAATCCTGCAGGTGCCAGATAGCTTAAATTTAAAATCAATTATCCAGTTAAGCTAAGATGGAGATTTGGTGGGAAAAAAAAATCTATGTGACGGTTGAAATAGTGAGCAGACCAACAATTTTGTTCAGATAGAATTTCCCCTTACAATAGTACTCCGTGACTTCATGTTAGGAATTTTATCTGACACATTCAAAACACTGAGACTACTACAGGTGGAACAGGCAGCCCAAGGGTGTGGGTGCTGGCGTGGGGTTTGGAAGTCAGAACTGTTTAAAATCTAAGAACAATGATGCTGAAGCACAGCCCGGCTGTCCCCTTTGTTCCCAGGCTGCTGGGTGATGGTCTCCTTGTCAGGGCAGGGACCCAAGTCCAGGTCTCCTGACTCTAGGGGCTGCTTCTGTTCTAGCCGCTGCCTCTCCCTGTCTGAAGGAGCAGTTTGTATTCAGGGACACCCTGAAGGAGGGACAGAGCCAAGCAGGGCTATCAGCTGTTCGGACAAAGGGCCTCTGAGGCCGGGGCATTTCCTTAAGTCTGCTGGAGCAGACTCCATGAGCATCCGGGACGGCACCGTGATTCTTACGGGTGCCACAGGAAAGACTAGAGGGCATAGCCACCCCATGCCAACCAGGCCAAAGCGCACTTGGCCTCTGCTTCCTTCAGAGATGACCCTGTGGCTCTTCTTTATTTTCATGGCCCTCCAAGCAACCCAGACTATCCAGAAAGATACACTTAATAAATTTTAAGGTAGCAGGCCCTAAGTTCCCCAAGGAATCCCTGCAATTTTTTTTTTTTTTTTTGGAATGATACTGTGAAGCTTATGGCTTTGGATTTTTATTTTTATTTATTTATTTATTAATTAATTCATTGCCATACTAAGGATGGAACCCAGGGGTGCTTTACCACTGAGCTATGTCTCCAGCCCTTAAATTTTTTCTTCTTAAGGCAGGGTTTCACTAAATTGAGGCTGGCCTCAGAGTTGCAATCCTGCCTCAGCCTCCTGAGTAGTGGGGATTACAGGTGTATGCCACCACAGCCGGATGCAGAAGCTTTTTAAATTTGAGACCATCTCATTTATTAATTCTTGGTATTATTTCCCAAGATTTAGGAGTCCTGTTGAGGAAGTCATGGCCTATGATTGGGTGTCAGAGTGCTGTCCCTGTGTTTTCTTTTGGTAGTTATGACATTTCTGGTCTAATTCCTAGGTCTTTGATCCATTTTGAGATGACGTCTTTTGTGGAAGGTGAGCAATAGGAACCTGTCTCATTCTTCTATATGTGGGTAACTAGTTATCTCAGCACCATGGTTTGTGTCATGGTTTGAATGTGGTGTCCCCCTAAAGCTCACGTGTGAGACTGTGCAGGAAGGTCCAGAGGAGACAAGACTGGGTGGTGAGAGCCTTAACCCAACCAGTGAATGGACCCTGATGGGATTAACTGGGTGGTGGCTGGAGGAGGTGGGTGTGGCTGGAGGAGGGGGCATTGGGGGCATGGCTTTGGCGTCTCTATTTGTCTCTGGAGAGTGGAGTCTCTCTCTGCTTCCTGATCACCATGTGAGCTGCTTCCCTCCACCACACTCTTCCTCCATGATGTCCTGCCTCCCCTCGAGCCCTGGGGAATGGAGCCTGCTGTCTGTGGACTGAGACCTCTGAACCCTGAGGCCCTGAATCAACCTCTCCTACCCTTAAATTGTTCTGGTCAGATTTTTAAGTCACAGCAGTGAAAGGGCTGACTAAAACAATTTGTTTAAAAGCTTGTCTTTTCTCCAACATGTATTTGGGTGCCTTTGTTAAGAATCAGATGATCATAGATATGTGGATTTGTCTCTGTCTTTGATCCCACTGGTCTGTGTGTCTGTTTTTATGCCAGTGCCTTGCAGCTCTGGTTACTATAACTCTATACTATAATTTGAAATTCAATACTGTGATACCTCTGGCAGGGTCGTTTTACTCAACATTGCTCAGACTTTTGTGGATCTTTTATTCTTCCACATGAATTTTAGAATTGTTTTCCTACTTCTGTGAAGAATGTCACTGGTACTCCAGAGGGGATTGTATTCCATCTATAGTTTGCTTTTTGGAAATAGGATCATTGCACAATATTAAGACTGCCATCTATGAAAGTGGGAGATCTTACCATCTTTTAGTGTTGTCTTTGATTTCTTTCTTTGGTGCTCTGTAATTTTGTAGAAGAATTTCCCATCTTTTGGTTATACTTATTCTTAGATATCTATATTTATATCTCTATCTATCTATATATCTATAGCTATATCTATAAATCTATATATCTATATATCTATATATCTATATCAATATATATCTGTATATATATATATATATATATATATATATATATATTATTTTGAGGGGGCTTTTGAGGGGGCTTTTGTGGTTGGGATAGTTTTCCTGGCTTTCAGTGGGTTCGTTATTAGTGTATAGTTTGTATCCTGCTACTTTGCTGAATTTATCAGCTCTAGGAGTGATTGAGTTGTTAGGATCTTCTAAGTATAGATCAGATCATCTGTAAGCAGTGATAATTTGAAGTTTTCCTTTCTGATTTGTCACCATTTATCTTATTTCTTTGCTTACTTAATTGCTTAGGCCAACATTTCAAGTACTATAATGAACAGGAGTGGGAAGAATGGATATCCTTGTCTTGTTCCTGATTGTATAGGAAGTGCTTTTAGTTTTTTCCCGTTCAATATGGTGTTGACTTTGAGTCTGTCATATACAGCCTTTATGGGGTTGGGGTAAGTTGTTTCTATCCCTAATTTCTCCAGTGTTTTTAGCATGAGTGAATGATGGATTTTATTGAAGGCTTTTTCTGCATCTATTGAGATGATCATGTGATTTTTGTCCTTAATTCTATTTTAAAAAATTTTTAATTCTTATTATTTATACATGACAGTAAAATACATTTATGCACTTTGATATATCATGCATAAATGGAATATAATTTCTCATTTTTATGATTTTACATGTTGTAGGTGACATGGAATTTCTTAATTCTATTTATGTGATGAATTATACTTATAAATTTACATGTTGAACCACCTTGAGTCTCTATAATGAAAACAACTTGATCATGATGTACAATTTTCTTAATTTGTTGAAGACATTTTGCTGATATTTTACTAAGAATTTTGGATCTGTGCTCATCAACAATATTGGTTCCTAGATTTTTTTCCTCCTTACTGTGTCCTCATCTGATTTGGGTATTAGGCTGATACTGGATTCATAGAATAAATTTGGAAGTGTTCCTCTTGGTTCCATTTCATGGGGTAATTTGAGAATAGTGTTAGTTCTTCTTTAAAGGTTTGGTAGAGTTAAGATGAGAATTCATCTGATCCTGGGCTTTTCTTTGTTGGAAAGCTCTTTATTAATGCTTTAATCTCAATGCTTGTTATTGATCTGTTCAGGTATCCTCTTGGTTCAATTTTGGTAGGTCAGATGTATCTGAAAATTTCTCCATTTCTTCTAGATTTCCAATTATTGGAATACAATTTTTTAAAGTGATCTTAATCTTCCTCTTCTTTTGGTGATGTATGTTTTGGTATCTCCTTTTTGATGAATAAAATGTTAAAAATTTGTGTCTTCTCTACCTCTTTAGTTGTTTGACTAAGTGTTTATAAATCTTGTTTATCTATTCAAAGTACCAACCCTTTGTTATGATGATCTTTTATATTATATTCTATTCTATTAATTTCTGCTCTGATCTTAAATATTTGCTTCCTTCTGCTGGTTGTGTATTTGTTTTGTTCTGATTTTTCTAAAACCTTGAAATGCATCATTAGGCAGTTTATTTGAATTTTTTTCTTTTTGCTTTTTTTTTTTTTTAATGTAGGCACTCAAGAATTTCCTCTTATAACCACCTTTGTAGTGTCCCAGAGATTCTGGTATGTTTTATTTCTATTCCCATTACTTCTAAGAATTTTTAAATTTCTCCCCTCATTTGTTCTATGACCATTCACCATTCAAAACTGTATTCTTCAAACTCCACATATGGGTATTTTCTCTGTAGTATATTTTTGCTTTTTATGTCAAATTTCATTTCATTTATCTACTGATAAAGTACAAAGAATTCCATCAACATTTTTTTGTATTCTCTAAGACTTGCTTTTTGGCCTACAATATGATCTATTTTGAAGAAAGTTCCTTTAGCAGATGCAAAGAAAGATGTTCAGCAACAGCTCTTAATGTGCAATGAAATATTCTGTGGATGTCTGTAAGTCAATTTTATTTATAGTATTTTTTTAGATTTGAAGTGTCTGTTGATGTTATGTTTGGATGACCTACATTTTGGTGAGAGAGGTATGTTTAAATCACCTAGTATTTTTGTATTGGGATCCACCTCTCCTTTATGTGGAATAGTATTTACTTCATGTAATTAGATATACTAATGTTAGGGACATCAATATTTATTATCATTGTATCGTCTTTCCTTTCTCATTTTGAAGTGAACTTCTTTGTCTCATTTGATTGATTTTGGCTTGAAGTCTGCTTTGTCAGATGTGAGAGCAGTTGTCTCTTATTGGGTTTATACTCTATTTATTGGTAAGTCATTTTTTCATCCTTCTACTTTAGTCTTGGATGTATTTGCCTGTGAGGTGTCTCTTGCAAGCCACAAATAACTAGATTTTGATTTTTAATCCAATCTAACAATCTATATCTTTTAATTGAGAGTTGAGACCATTTACATTCAAGGTTACTACATTGTTGTTGTATGTGGAGTGTTTAATTTGATCCTAATTCTCATTTTTTTAGCTACGTTTCTAATGAGATCATCCATTTAGGAGATCTGAAGTTTGTATTTAACTTCTGTGTCTGGTATGTCTTTGGGTACTTTCTGTAGTGCTATCTTAATAACTCTGAATTCTTTTTGTTTTTTGCTTATCATTGAAGGGTTTTTTTTATATCTTCTTGATTCTGGAGGATAGCTTTGCTGGGTATAGCCATCTTGGTTGGTAAGGATTTTCTTTTAGGACTTGGAATCTATCTTTCCAAGTGTTGCTGGCTTTTTGAGTCTCTGCAGATAAATCAGAAGTCATTCTGATCAGCTTCCTTCTAAAATATAACCTGTTTTTCTTGCGTATTTAAATATTTTATCCTTATTCTTAACATTAGGCATTTTCATTTTCAGGTATTGTGGAGAGGTTCTTTTTTTTTTAATGGGGTTCTGAATAGCTCCTGTATCTTTATATCCACCTCATTCCCAAGGTTTGGAAAACTTTATTTCACTGAAGAGTTATCCATTCCCTTATGTTGTATCTCATGTCCCTCTTTGATGCCAATGATTCTTAATGTTGTGCTAGATTTATTGTACGTTCCTTATATGGTTTCTTAACTTCTTTATTAAGGTTTCAAGTTTGTATATTCTGTCTTCAGGGCCTTAGATTCTGCCTTCTATGTGATTTAATCTGTGGGTGAAATTTTCAAGTGAATTTTTAATTTGATTTATTTCCTCTTTTATTTCCAGCATTTCAGTTTGGTTCTTTTTCAGACTCTCTCTTTATGAAAATGCTCTTTCGTATCCTGCATATTTTCCCTTAGTTAAATTCCTTAAATCTTCTTTTAGTTTGTTGATCACTTTAACCATCAACTTTCTGAATTCCTTATCCTGAACTTCAATGTCTGTGAGTTCACTTATTAGAGTATATTGTGAACTTTCGGGGGCACCTCACTCCTTCACTTTGTCATATCACCTTTATTTCTACATTGATTTTTGCACATCTGCTGGGATGATGATCTCCTCTGTTAAACCAGGGAATTTTTCGTGCACTTCTCTCTCTTTGCTAAGTGCCTCTGGCTTGCTGCATATCTAACTGTTGGTCCTCCCACTCAGTGCGATCCTGCTGCTCTGTTCTGTCTCTAGCATTGCTTTGGGAGGATATAATAACCACCAGTAACTGCAGCCACTTCAGAACAAAGCCATCTACTAGCAAACCTTTAAAACTTACAGAAAATTGTCTCCACCAGTCCACTAATTCAAGTGGAAAATGGGAGTAATT
This sequence comes from Urocitellus parryii, assembly GCF_045843805.1. Taxonomy (NCBI): domain Eukaryota; kingdom Metazoa; phylum Chordata; class Mammalia; order Rodentia; family Sciuridae; genus Urocitellus; species Urocitellus parryii. The sequence goes on from NC_135533.1 coordinate 164,573,241, forward strand.
TTCCAGAACAGGCTGAGAAATTAGGTATTAAAGAAAATAAGATTACTATTAAGCTATGCAGGGTATGAAAAGGAAAAGAGAAAGAAAGAATGAGGTCAAAAGAAAAAATGAGGAGAGGAAGATGGGTAAAGGAGCAGAGAGAGATTCTTAGAAGAGGGATATAAACATGATCAAGGAGACAAAAGACATAATAATTCCAATTAATGCATTAAAACACTGAAAGAAATACTTTACATTGGAGAAAGGAATGCAATATCAAATAAGGGAAAATCAATACAAAGATATCTGTCAAATGAAAAGCAGTTTTATGTTGTTTCATGCTGAGCTATTTGAGATGGCGAGACTTATTAGTTCTTTCTGATTTGGACTTTCTCAGGTTTGGGGGGTTTGGTGTATTGCTAAGAGCCACAGCCAAGTAATATGTTGCATGGCATTTTTGGTTGAGATGATATGATTATGTTAAGAGATGATATGATTATGTTAAGATTTACATTCATATGGATATTGGACTCCTGCTGTCCACCTCTGCCTGCTACAGGACTCCTGGAGAGTTCCCATTGATTGGGGAAGTGCAGTAGGAGGGAATTCCGGGGGAGGAACTTCCTCTTGGGAAGTGCGTGGATCGGCGATCTTCCCGGGGCGCAAGGGGCATTGGTGGCAGTTTCAAAAAATAAAGTTTGTTCCTGCTTGAGTGGCTCGTGATTTTGTGCCTAGCCAGACTGTGGCAGTGTATTCCCACTGTGCTCTGTCTTACCCCTTGTTTCTCTGGGGGTGGAGATGGCTGTCTCACCAGCACATGTCTGATACAGTTCTAGGATGCTCCCTCCATTCTTTGGTTTGTGAGGGTACCTCTTAACTTTCTGGTGAGTCAGAGCAGAGAACTCTTTTCATGACTTAGCAGCCAGGCTTCTCCCTGACTGGAGATACAATCTAGTATGCTCACCTGTAGAAATCCTTCGTGTGCCCAGAGCTATAACAATAGCTGTGAGCTTACCTGGGTAGGTTTAGGGGGGTGCAGGATATGGCAGCCTAAGGCAGAGGTACAGTCCAGCCGTAGGTGCGGGGTGGCTCCTGAGAGGTGCCAGATGGCTTCCGCCACCCCCTTGGCATGTGCTCATGCTTGGTGACAGCTAGTGGCTTTGAGTTCCATATCCGCAGGCCCTCTGTAGTGTGTGTGGCACTCATGGTTACCAAGGCCTCTGCCTTGGCTGCTGCAGATCACAGGGTTTCTGCCAGATGCTGGGGTTTCTGTAGGGAGCCCCATGTCTGTGAACCATCTGGAGTGACCCATGGCTGTGGAGCCTGCGTCTGCAGGACCTTGGGGTGATGCAGGTGCTGCTGGGGCACAGGGATGTTTCTGCAGCTGTTGGGGCTCATGATGCACACTCCCTGAGAATGACTGACTGGCTCTCTGTGACCCTCCACTCTACTCCCTTGTCAGTGGTCATGGAGGGTTTTGACAGCTTCACAGAGCAGTGATCCCTCTGTGTGGATTATGGAACCGTTCTGGTCAAAGCCATGTTCTATGATAATATTTGCTGCTCTCTGTAGTTAGGAAGAAGTTATGTAGATGTCATTGCTTTTAGGAAGGCAGGCTTAGGTATGTCTTTACAAGGTGGCTGCCTGGCACTGTTTTCCACCAGCAATTTCAGATGATGTGTGCATTTCTCCCCTGCTAAGTGACTTCGCAGCCCTTGTCCTGGCTTAACTGGGTCTGATTTTCTTTCCTACTGATTTTAAGGAGGGAATCTTGCCAGCTTGCCTCTCCCTCTTTCTCCCTCTGTCACCCTTCTCCCTGACCTGCCCTGATCAGGATTCAGGGTTCATGGATTATTTCCTGTTTATTGTTCTAGTAACCAGAGTTTCTTAGACCTTCCAAGTCTCAGCCTGTTCAGGATTGGGTCTTTGTGCATCCCCTGTGTCACCCACCTTGTGGATCAACTGAACTTCAATTCTGAACTCTCAGTCCAGATTTGCTGTAAAGACAACAAAAAGAGAAGCAAACAAGGTGCAGGGGAAATGTACAAGGGGCTGCTCGTCCAAGCTGTCAGCTTTATTTATATCCATAGGTTCCATTAGTTCATTGGCATCATCAGAACATATTGGTCATTGTATAAAGTTACTGTAACATGGGCAGGGTTAGGTGCAGTGACATATTGGTATAGTTTAAGAGAGTTCCTTTATTCCCAGAAGTTGAATGTCTGAGATTAAGGTCAAGGTTGACAAAACTCTAGCACAGAGACTCCTCACGAAGGACATTACCATAGCACCTAGGCATTGAGCATGTATTAGTCATCTTACTAGTTCTAGGGAGAAACTGTAGAATATTCCAAGTGTGGAAAATAGGGTGCCTGTTCCCCCCAGGGGTTTGCTCACTAGAGGAATACTGCCTTGTACATTTCCACAGCCAGAATCCTTATAATTTGCTGCCTAGTTCCACTCCACAATCTCGAGAATTCTTCAATAGTGATAGAATTTCACAATAAATCCTTTGTTTTTCTTTCCTTGGGGGGAAATGGATTCAAATAAACTCCTAGAGTAATGACACCCAGCATGCATTGATGTGTACTCTTTGGAATATAATCTTTTTCTACCAATACATTAGCATTCTGTTATTCTCAGTTTCACTTTTTAAACTTTCCGTTATATGCAGTCAACCAAGGTATGAAACTATGACATTAAAAATTCCAGAAGTAAGCAATTCAGGATTTTTAAAACTGTGTGCCATTCTGAGCAATGTGATGGAATCCTATGCTGTCCTGATCTGTCCTTTCCAGGACATGATCATCACTTTGTCTAGTGTATCCACACTGTATGCACTACCTTCCCAGTAATCACTTAGTAACATGTCAGTTATCAGATCAACTATTGAGGTATTGCAATGCTTGTATTCTATAACTCTTTTTTACTATAACAACACCTATTTTATTTATTTTATTGTCATAATTGTCCCCCACACAAGAACAGTGACACTAGCAATTTAGATATGCCAATTAGAAGCTCTAAATTGCTTGAAGTGAGAAGGTGAAAGAACAATAGGATATTTTATAATAGATATTTTCATACAATGTAAGAAATTGTTTTATTTTATCATTATTTATTTCTAACTGTGCAAAATGAATAAATTAAGCTTTATCATAGGTGTATACAACTAGGAGAAAACAGAGTATCAAAGGTCAATACTCTCTGAGGTCTCAGGTATTCACTGGGCATCTTAGAAGAGAGCCCCCATTAATAATCCGAAACTACTGTGCCTCTCTCATAGATAAAAGGTTGCAGTTTTCTAACTAAAAACATCAAGCAAAAACATAGCCCCTAGAGAAAACTGAGGGTGTCCAGGCACGTTCTAACTGGAAAATGTAAATAGCTGCTTTCTTATCACTCAGAGTTAGCCATAGTTAATTTCCTGGTGTTTATTTGCAGTTTTAAAAAATAGGGATTATATATATATATATATTTACATAACACTGAAAGCATTTTGGAAGAGATTGTCTTATGTCTTGACTGTGATGTTGTTCACCCATATCTACACTGGTGACACAATGGCCCAGAACTCAATGTGTGCATACATTTCACACACACACACACACACACAAGTCCATGTAAAAAATGGCAAAATCTGGATAAGGTTAGTGTATTGTATTCATATCAACATATTGGCTTTGATATTGCCCCAGTACTCTGCAAGATGTTACCACTGAAGAAAACTAGAAAAATAGGCTGCCCGGGGTCTCTCAATAATGTTTCCCAAAGCTACTTAAATCTACAATTAATTACAAAATTAAAAGTTTAAAAATAAAACATATAATATCCTTCCTCATCAACAAAGATTGTTATAAAGTATCATGTTCAATAGCTGCCTAATTTATAATTGTATGGAATGATTATATAGTAAATGCCCTCTGAGGATCTCAGAGACAAGGAAAAACTGCTCATTGCAGATATTAATCTAAATTATGAGTGTTTCCAGCCAGAGAAGATCCTTCAGATCACTTCCTTCTAACACATCACTTTACAGAAGGGGGAAATTGAGGCTCAGAGAGGCAAAATGCTTTGTTCGAGGTCAGAAAGGCAGTCAATGGAAAACCCTGACCTAGAACCTTCATCTCTAGACACACAGCCTGGTTGTGCCAGCTCCAGAGAGCCCAAAAGCTGAGTTCAGGGATTGACAGAATAGCATGCAGCCACCTCATGTGGTTAAGTAGCTTCCTCTATAACAACGTGGAAAGAGCAAAAATATACTGCAACATTTAGCAGAAAGGTGAGGGGTGATTGCATGAAAATCAAGTTTAGCAGAAAGGCATGACTGCTGCAGGAGTGTCAATCAAAGGCAAAGTGTCACTTATCATAGATGAGTGAAAGATCATGAATGAGTCCCAGTAGAGTGGGCCAGGAGTACAGAAAACCTGAATGACAGCAACTACCCACTTCCAATTAATGGCCACCAAATGAGAATGCAAGCCACATGGCCACCAGGGAAGGTAGGCCTTTATGTAAAAACAGTACCTTTTAAAAGGTTTGTTTCAAGTCCTTCAAAACAAAGAAGTATGTAAGCCAAACAAAACCAGTTTGTGGATTGAACCAATGTATGCAGTATATGAGGGATAAGTCTGTGACCAATAAAGAATGATCCAGTCTATGCTATTGAAAGTGTATCTGTCCATATTTTTATTGGTGCATTGTAGTTGTTCATAGTGGTGGGACTCATTGGTACATATCTGTACCTACACACGAGGTACCAACATAACTTTGCCAATATTATCCCTCAGTATTTACTCCTCCCCTCCCCTCCTTTCTTGCCCTGGTCCCTTTACTCTACACCACTGATATCCCTTTGATTTTCATGCAATCACCTCTCATCTTTTTATTCCTTTTGCCTCCCTAGCTTCCACATATGAGAGAAAACATAACCTTTGGCCTTCTGATTTTCTCATTTTACTTAACATAGTGTTCTCAAGTTCCATCTATTTGCCTGCAAATGACGTGATTTTGTTCTTCATTATGGGCTGAATAAAACTCTGTTGTATGTAAGTACCACAATTTTTTTATCCATTCATCTACTGACGGATGCCTAGTCTGGTTCCACAGAAAAGGTAATTATACTTCACCCATCAGGGGTGTTACTCCAGGCTCAAATTTAAAACTGATGATACCAGGAAGTAGAACTGTTCTGACACCTTCCCTGGAAATTCCGGCAACCTTAGTAGCTACTGCCACTTCCTGGAGGCCTCCCGATGTGACAGAGGGGAGGCAGTGTTCAGTGGTACACGCTTCTTGGTCCATAGAGAAGCTCTCTGTATGTTCCCAGGAGGGACAATGGCAGCACCTTCATGAGATGAGTTCTGCAGCCTGTGATGTTGAACATTGTTCCTGAGTGTTTCAGTTCAGTAGCATTTATTCAATTATAATCCTGCTATAATTGAGCCAGAATTTTTTAATTTTATCTATAATGTAAAATCTTGATCAATACAATGGGAGTGGGGTAATGTATATTGATGTGTCTGCAGTAGCTGTATTTTAACACCAGTTTGTATTCATTGAACAAAGAAATGCTCAAGTATTTGGTGTTCAGGTAGAGGGTCATTGAAGAAGTATAATCTTTTAATGAATGATTCATCCCCAATCTATTTGCTCCCTCAAACACACCCTATACTTTTTTTTTAAAGAGCTGAATCCTGGGAGGACTGGGCTGGGTGGCAGTTGGGTGTGGGGTCTGTGAGGACCTGATTCCAAGGTGACTTCTTCACTCCCATCCCTCATCTTGGGGATCTTGGTATCCTTCTGTCCAGATGCTTTGCATACTCCGGGGCCTTTCTGTAGGTCTCAATACCCTCAACTTTTGTTTTTGCTAATTCTTCCACCTAAAATGCCTTTCCTCCTTCCCACTTATGAAAATCCTACCACCCTCTTGGTCCAACTTAAATAATTCCCAGATTTCTAAGTTTGGAAATGCTCATTAGCGCTCTGCCCCAATGTTTTAGTTACCTTTTACATCACTGTGACCAATATTCCTGACCAGAACAACTCAGAGGGAGAGAAGTTTATTTTGGCTCATGGTTTCAGAGGTTCAGTCCATGGTTGGCTGACCCCATAGCTCTGTGCCCTACATCATGGTGGAAGGGCACGGAAGAGGAAAACTGTTCAGGACATGATAGCTCGGGAAGGGAGAAAGAGTTTCACCCACCAGAGACAAAACCTGAACCCCAAAGACATGTCCCCTGTGACCTCCTTCCTCCAGTCAGACCCCACCTTCCCACAGTTACCACCCAGTTAATCTGTATCAGTGGGTTAATCAAATGATTGGGTTACAATTCTCATAATTGGATGTTTTCACCTCTGAATAGTTTTTCATTATATCATGTGCTTTTGGGGGACACCTCCTATCTTAACCATAACACATTACCCCCATCATTACCCTTCCATACAGATTTTGTTTAGCTCCAAAAGCAGAGGTACCTGGGAACAGAAGATGTAGGGAGGAGACCAGGAGAGAAGACAGACATACCTTTGCCCACTAACGTTCTTGTGTTTACCAGCTTGTCGTCCTTCTCTGGAGGATGAGCCACGAGTTCGCATTCCTGCATCCGCAGCATCTGGGAGGGTTCTAGAACATACCAGACCCTCCATGAAGGCTTGTTGAATAAACAATTCCAGGGGTGGAAATTAAAGATGTCTGCTCGCTGACATATCAGCATTTTTGTTCTGTGTTTATTTTTATACCCTCAACCAGTCAATCAATTAGACGAAAGTGCATGATCACAACACCATTTAAGCAATTGGGTGGTTTCTAGGTAAATACCATTGTCATGCAACTCCCCTGTCCTCCCCCGGGGCGGGACTCACACTGATCCAGGTTCTCAGCAAACAGGCTTTTCAAGGAGAGAGCTGTATGGTTGGTGCAGCCGCTTGCTCCATAGGCAGCAGCTGAGAAGGGTCCTAGGGCCTCTGCTTGGAGGCCTAAATACTGTTCAGTGTTCCTCCTGAAGAGATGCTAAAGATGACCACAGTCCCTGGGAGCTGAAGGTCTTTGGCTCAAAGTCTGGGAAAAAATCTCAGAAAAGTAGACATTTGACAGGAAATGCAAAGTCTGCAAATCTCATTTCAGACTAACTGGAAGGCAAAGGGAGGATCCCATGTTGGGCTGGAATGGCTTTGAGGAGGAATCCGAGGGCCTGGCAGGAACAGGGGTACATGCCAGCACATCAGAGGTCACACCCAACCTCTCATTCCACAGATGAGCAAGCTAAGGACAGAAGAGAGCAGAACAGAACTCTGCAATAAGACCCAGTGCTGACTCATTGCCAGGCACAAACGTCTGTCAGTGTGTGGGAATCTTATTGCCCCTAGTAAATTGAACAACTCCACTCTCACACCTTTGGTGATGTCAGGTGCTGTTGACCTGGCACTCTGGGAACTCAGACAATACAAATGTTCAGTGGCTTGACTTGAAAAAAGTCTGATCAGGTCTCCTAAGAAAAAAATCGTCCTGCACGAAGCGCTCAATTTCCACAATTTTCATCCAGCTTTTTAAATCCACCTTTAGTGGAAGGATATCCATTCACCCATTCATATTGATCAAAACTCTGAACTTGAAAGAAGCAGATGTATTTTAGCTTATAAGTTCAAGTCAAAGATATGCATTCTGGGGGCTGGGGATGTGGCTCAAGCAGTAGCGCGCTCGCCTGGCATGCTCGAGGCACTGGGTTCGACCCTCAGCACCACATAAAAATAAAATAAAGATGTTGTGTCCACCAAAAACTAAAAAATAAATATTAAAAAATTTTCTCTCTCTCTCTCTCTCTCAAAAAATGCATCTCTCTCTCTCTAAAAAAACAAATGTGCATTTTGTCAGAAATACTGTACTCCTCTAAGGAGGCTACAGCACCCCTACACTCTAGGATGCTTGCATCCTTGCATCATATCACTCACAGTTCATTGGACCAGGGATGGTACCTAACTCAAGCTGGGTCAATCAGATTGCCTTTATATTGCCTTTGAAATCTGAGAAATTTAGGGAGTTTGCTATGCATCTGAGGTGGTTTCTGGCATGAAAGAGAATACTCTAGAAAGTTATAAGGAAGGGTTTTCCCTGAATATGCAAAAGCAAAAAGAAAAAAAAAAGCCAGTTGAAAAGGGATAATGGTGGTGGTGGTGGGGTGGTGCTAAGGACCAGAAGAAGGAGAAACTGGCAGACCAGAGAAAAAGGAATAAGAGTGTTATGGTTTAGATGTGAGGTGTCCCCCAGAAGCTCCCGTGTGAGAGAGTACAAGAAGGTCCAGAGGAGACATGACTGGGTTGTGAGAGCCTTAACCCAACCAGTGAATGGACCCCTGATGGGATTAACTGGGTGGTGGCTGGAGGAGGTGGGTGTGGCTGGAGGAGGGGGCATTGGGGGCGTGGCTTTGGGGTCTCTATTTGTCTCTGGAGAGTGGAGTCTCTCTCTGCTTCCTGATCACCATGTGAGCTGCTTCCCTCCACCACACTCTTCCTCCATGATGTCCTGCCTCCCCTGGAGCCCCGAGGGATGGAGCCTGCTGTCTGTGGACTGAGACCTCTGACAACATGAGCCCTAAATAAACATTTCCTCCTATACAATTGTTGTGGTCAGGTCTTTTAGTCACAGGAATGACAAAGTTGATTGAAACAGAAAGAAACAAAGGAGATAGGGTAAGAAGCAAGTATTAACGAGGGCTGGGCACAGGGAGAGAGATGGCGACAAGGGGTGGGGGGAGAGGGAGGCGATCAAAGACTTGAGTTTCACATTTCTGTTTCAAATCCCTTGAGAGGCCCAGCTGCTTTGGATTCTATGGATGACACAATGTTCTTCCAATATTTCCCCCTCTTGTAATGTGAGCTTTTGCTGTTTTCTGCTAATTGCTACTGGAAGTTTAAACTATAAACAGCTTGGCACTTCCAAAAGCAGCGTTGGTTAAAAAGAAAATGGAGAAAGAACGTCCCTTGTAAAGTGACGCATTCTGGATTTCAACACATTTGGAGATGATCACCGTGGTCTCTCCGTATCCCTTTATACACAAGCTAATTATTTTAGTTAACGAAACCTTCACCATCAAAAGAAATTTAACTCGGCTTCTTGACAGGGAGCATCCACTAAAAATTCTTTAGGCAGAACCCTGGAATGGGTGGAACAAGTTCATGTATCCAGGCTGGAAGGAAATAGAACAGAGGTGGCCAAAGAAACTGTGGGCTTAGTTGACATATGAGCCAGAGGGCCTGAGTCTGGCCTGGGAATGTGCCTTTGGAAACTGGGGGCAGCAGAGGGTGGCACTCAGTCAGGTGGGAGCAAAGGAATGAGGATTGACAGGTGGTATCGGCGCTGTCCATGGTACATGACATCCCCTTGCCGTACCATGCTTTGCTTAGTAACTTCTTTCTCCTTGCTCCAGGGTCTTATCCTGCCCACCCTGGGCAAATCGGATCATTCCTTCCCTGTCACCTCATCCATTACTTTTGCACTGATACCTGTTACCTGCTGGGCACCTTTCGAGGTATTGGAAATAGCAATAAGCAAAAACCTTTGTCTCACTGGCATTTCCAAATTGCTTTGAGAGACAGACAATAGACACATAAGCAAATACATGCTTTTCACTTCTGATAAGTACTGTGAAAAAAAATCATGCTGTATAGCTCAGGATGGAAGGAGGAGGGAAGGGGGTCTTATTCTGGTGGTTTCACATGTAATATCTGATTATCTCAAGGTCCATTCACCCAGCCGAGAGCTCTGAGAGGTATCTTTGTCTGGCAAGTGGCAAGTGCTGGATAAGTTGGTATCAGAACCACAAATTTCAGGGTTTCACAGTCAAAGAAAGCTCTCCTAGCTTTAACAAAGAGCAGGTGGACTAGAGAGTTAACCAATTACCCAGAAAATGACTGAAAATTATTGTGTTCTCTGAAAAATGTAAGTATCATATTTTCCCCTGACTTTCACCCAGGAATGTAATTAACCGGAAAGCTCTCGGTGTGGGTAGGTACCAGACGTCAATATTCCATCTCTCAGTTTCACAAATAGCCGTGTAGGCCCAACCCCTTCCCCCATTCCATTTTCACTGGTTTCAATTATTTAATGCCAGGCTCTCCCATCCAAAGTGTACGGCTTATTATCTGTGTTCCTCACATTATTTTTCTAGACACCAGTACAGCTAAGTTGTAATTTCCAATTCAGTGCACTGGGGTTTGTTATATGGCTTCCATTTCCAAATACTGGTTAATTTGACTATGGGGAATCTTGGGGGGCTGAGTTACTTGGCTGGAATAGGGTGCATTTTGTTGAGCAAAGCATAGTCAACTCATTTTTGATTATAGGCAGGAGGTGGGAGGCAGAATCCATGATCAGTAAGTTGGAGAATAGCATTGCAGAAGGCAGGTCCTTAAAATCTAGAGGTCAGCAAAGGACATAGGTTTGGGAACCCATTGGAGATTGGTTTGAATTTCAGTTCTGCAATTTATTATTTAGGTAGTTTTGGATAAAGCAATCCCAGTTTCTTCCTGAAAAAGAAAATGCTTGTTTTGCAAAGTTGCTGCAATAATCAAACTCAGAGTCCGTAAAACACCTTGTAGAGTGTCTGACACATAGTAGGCACCTACAGAGCAAAGTCATTAAGACCTTGACCAAAGTAGTCGTCGATGTTAGAAGGAAATTTGGGTTCAATAGATTTTCCCTCTAGATCAATTACGTCAAAACTCTCTGGCCATAACTATGGCATCACTAATTCTATGTTTTGCATCATGGTAGAGATTTGATTTCAGGAACACAAGTGGGAGCCCGGGTTTGAAACCTGTGTACCTCTTCTAGTTGCATGACCTTGGTGGGCACCTTCATCTTACAGTGACTCCTTCATCTACAAAATGCAAATTGTCCCAAATACGTAAGATTATTACAAGGGTAATTTGAGAAAATTTTCTTTTAAATTGATCTGTTCTTAAACTTAGATACACTGTTTTTGTTATTGTTTTGGTAGTAGGGATTGAACCCAGGGGTGCTTAACCACTGAGCCACATCCCCAGCCCCCCTCTCTTTTTTTTTTTTTTTGCATTTTATTTAGAGACAGAGTCTCTCTGAGTTGCTTAGGGCCTCGCTAAGTTGCTGAGGCTGGCTTTGAACTCGAAATCCACCTTCCTCAGCCTCCAGAGCCACTGCGATTATAGGCATGTGCCACGGCTCCCAGCAGATATATTTATTTTTAAAGGAGATTTCATTTGTCTGTAACCAGAAAGCACTAATCATTAAAAAGAAGCACACAACAAAATCTAAGCAGTGTTATGGGAAGATGAGGCACACAGGATTACCTGTTGGAGCTCTGTGTCCCCTTTGTTGAAAGGGAATTTTGCAAGTGCTGTAGAAGAGTTCAAGTCAACTCTGCACTAGACTGGGACTTCCTGCATTGATTTGTTTTTGTTTCTAATTTGATCCTTTTAGATATACAAGTCTCATTGTGATTTGGTCATAGGTCTCCATACTTCTGAGAGCAGCTCTCCTAGATCTAGATGCGAACACTGTGGAAATGGAAATCTGGGTGCAATCAGACCTAGGGCCTCACGCAGCATGGCATGGCCTCCCTCTACCTAGCTCCTGTATGGAATGAAGGAGCCAGGCTCCACAGATGCCTTTGATCTCTGGAATGCCTGAGACAAGTTGAGTTTTACTGTGACCACTGGGACATGTCAGTTTCCCTAGGAGGGTGATGTCCTCATCTCAGCTAGATGGGCAGTTACTGACAGGCAGGGATGGAGCTCATTTGCTATTGGCTCTAGTGCCAGGCTGTGGAAGGATTTGATGATTTTATGTGCTTGATCTAGATAGGACGCTCACCAGAGTTATTGTCTGTTAGGATGGTAGGAGAGGGACAAGAGGGGCATCACTGACAGAGTGAAGTCTTGTCACCCTGGAAGAACAGACTGAGACTCTCACGGGGTGCCAGGTTTGGAGGAGAGGCACAAGGTTGGCACAGAAATAAGAACTTCCCACATCAAGCTCAGGTTTCATCTGTCTGAAAACTGTGCCCTAAAGTCAGGCCAATGGAATGTGCTGGCAATTTAGACAGGGGCATTTGGGAGGAAAAAGGAAAAGATTTGATGGTGTCAGAAGAGAAAAACCGCCCACCCAGTCAGTCAGTCACTTATACCTCATCAACCTGGGTCCATGGCTTTTTACCCAGTCCATGCCAGTGAGCATTTGGAAGTGTGAATTTGCACTCATATGAATTGGCTGTTTCTCTACCCATAACTTGATTCTCTAGCCATCTCTCTTGATAGCACTATTTGGGATGTCAAATTCAATGTGCCACAGTGGAGGATGTTTGTTTCACATCCAAACTTGTTTTGGAGTCTGTTTCTAAAAACAGCACAAACACCTTCCTAGTTGCTTCAACCAGAGATCTTGGAGTCTCATTTTTTTCCCCCAATTATAATTATTCAGCTGGGCGCAGTGGCACATACCTGTAATCCCAGTGGCTGGGGAGGCTGAGGCAGGAGGGTCGAGAGTTCAGCGCCAAACTCAACAACTTAGCAAGGCCCTAAGCAACTCAGTAAGACCTTGTTTCTAAATAAAATACAAAATAGAGCTGAGGATGTGGCTCAGTGGGTTCAATCCCTCATTCCACTACCACCCCCCCCCAAAAAAATTGTAATTATCCTAACAACAAATCCTGTCCATTCTACCTCTCAAATACATCTTGACTCAATATGGTCTCCACTACTTCTTCTGATAGTCCACTCAGAGCCATTGTGGTCATTCTCTTGGTCCTGTGCCTTAGATTCTCTTGAACTTCACAAACCAAGAGTAAAAGGGATTTTTTTTCTTGGTACTAGAAATTGAACCCACTGAGCCACATCTCCAGGATTATATATATATATATTTTAAGAGACAAAGTCTTGCTAAGTTGCTGTAGGTTTGCTAAGTTGCTGAGGCTGGCTTTGAACTTGAGATCTGCCTGCCTCAGGCTTTCAGGTTGCCATTACTCCAGGTGTGTACCACCACACCTGGCTATAAAAGGGACCTTAATTAATTAGGTACCAGGGATTCAACTCAGGGGCACTTGACCACGGAGCCACATCCCCAGCCCTTAAAAGGGACTTAAAAAGCCCAGCAGAAGATCCCAACACCCTCCTGCTTAAAAGCCTCCATTCACCTCTCGTAATACTTGGAAACAAAGCCGGCCTCTTTCATAACAGGCATGTTTCTTTCTGTGCATGGCTGTGCTCCTTGTTCTCAGGATTCTCTCTCCATGTTTGTGTTTCTTGAGGTGCTTTGGCCCGTTCTGCCTGCCCCTGTGTCTCCTGGTCTGACTCCATCCCAGCCTGCAGTCTAGCTCTCCATACCAAGGTTACCAAGGCGGCTCTCCTGTTTCTTTGTCTCATATCGTCCTGTGCTTTTCCTCTATAGCTCTTACTTTAGGGATATCCTGTGCTTTTCCTCTTACTTTAGGAATATTAGCTGTTTACTTACTTGCTTAATTGATTTCTCCCCTGTGGGGCTGCAAAGTGCTGGTGGGCAGGGCTCATTTATCTTGTTCACTTCTAATCTCCTCATCTCCGCCTCCTGCCCAGCACATACAAGACACTCAATAAATATTACGTGACTAAATAAATGAGTGTCCGAACTTACCTTTGATTCTTTCTGTTGTCTGCTGTCTCATCGATTGTTACATAATTCCTTTCCTCCCATCTGCTTAGAGATTTATAGTTCACAAAGCCCTTGCATTATCTTTTGCTCATCAGTGAAAAAAAAAAAAAAAAAGCAGAGATGCTGAGCTGATTCCTTCCTGCTGTGGAAGAGGCTAAGAATCAGGGAGTTTTAAGTGATTTTTGTCTGAGGCATATGATGAGCTGGAAAGTGGCAGAACCGAAACTGGAATCCAAAATTTCACATTTTTTTTTTCTCTATTTCTCTTAAGCTTCAAACAAAGGCTTGACTCTTTTGTTCAAGTGATTAATGGCTGCTAATAAGGGATTAAAAATATGTTGAAATATGAGAAAAATAAAGATAGAAAAAGGCCTAAGTACTACTTAGTCTTATTTTATTTTCATTGTTTGTCTTATCAGGGAAGAAGTTAATAAAGCTCATTTATGCATTCTGCTTCCGGGAAAGCTAGGCAGAAAAGCCTGTCACTGACATTTCAGAAATAGACTCTTTCCAGGTTTTATGAAGATTTATTACAAGAGAGGCATTATGGTGGGTAATAAAGCTGGCTTCATTGACTGAGGCAATGATGAAAAGTAATTAAAAAGCTGTGGCCATAGTAGATTTTAATTAGTGTAATGGACATTTCTGAGAGGCAGGTATACCTAGTCATTATTCAGTAAGTGCTCCATATTTTCTAAAACATTAACGTGTAAATGTACGTCCCAAGATTGAATGGCGGCTGCATATGATGGATTATTTTGAATATAGTTATTGTTTAAAATTTTAGCTGAAGACAATATTTTCTGAAAGTTCACAGATGCAGTTTTATTCAGGAGAAGTTTCCGCTACCATTGAACCACACTGGTCTCTTCTTTCTCCATGAGCTTTCTATAAAGCAACTTGTCTGCTTAAAATTTTTAGGGAAGGGCATCAGTAACAGGTTTGAGTATGATATTCGCACATCCTGGCTGATTCGTTTCATTAGTTTTCATCTTTGAAGTGAAAGTGACTTAGGTAGAATAAGGTGTTTCCTTCCTAATCACTCATCAAATGATATCTAATCTATAATAGAGTTAAAAAATGTAATGATATGGGGGATGAATACATAGCTCACTAGTAGAGCACTTGTCTAGCAAATGTGAGGTCCTGAATTTGAGCCAAGGTGTCCCCCCAAAATTAAATAAACAAATAATCTTAAAAATAAAATAATTAAAACATGTAATAATGGAACTAACTGATTTTACCTATTATTTTAGTCAACCTTTTCACTGCTATGACTAAAAGATCTGACCAGAATAACTTTAGAGGAGGAAAAGTTTATTTGAGGGCTCGAAGTTTCAGAGGTCCCCGTCCCTAGACAGCAGGCTCCATTCCTCGGGGCTCGAGGGGAGGCAGGACATCATGGAGGAAGAGTGTGGTGGAGGGAAGCAGCTCACATGGTGATCAGGAAGCAGAGAGAGACTCCACTCTCCAGAGACAAATAGAGACCCCAAAGCCACGCCCCCAATGCCCCCTCCTCCAGCCACACCCACCTGCCTCCAGCCACCACCCAGTTAATCCCATCAGGGGTTCATTCACTGGTTGGGTTAAGGCTCTCACAACCCAGTCATGTCTCCTTTGACCTCTTGCATTGTCTCATGTGTGAGCTTTTGGGGGACACCACATCTAAACCTTAACCACTTTACAAAATGATTGAATTAACTACCACATGCAGATTATTTGTCAGGAACAATGCCAACAGTTTCTCCCGTACTTGAGTGCACCTATTTCTACTCCTGCCAAGAGGTGAGACTGTTCCCTACCCCTTGAATCTGGTTGGTCCCATGAATTGCTTTGAAATCAAGAGTGAGACAGAAGTGACCCCATACATGCTGAAAGGAAGCTGTGAGGATCCCAGTAGCTTTTGTTTTTGTTCTCTTGGGATCTCATTCCCGTGTAAAGGAACTCAGATGCTTCTGCGAAATGCTGAGAGACTGCAGGGATGGAGAGAGAGGCCAGCTGGCCATTCCTGGCCTCCCGGCAGAGGGAGCAGACACAGGAGTGAAATGGCCTAGATGTCACAGCTCCAGCTGAGTCCTCTGCTCAGTGAAATCACATGTGTGGCCACAGGACAATAGCACATAGCAATCTCTACCTGTTGGTCATGCCCAAATTTCAGAATTATAGAATAGCCGGCTAGTGTTCTGAACCATTATGTTCAGGGGTAGTTTTTTATGCAGCAAGAGATGACTGAAATCAACTAACTACATTTTCCCTTGCTGCATGCAGGCAAAGCTACGTTGGTCAGGTCAATACCCCTATGAGTGCTAGGGGTATAAAGATGATTGACATACAGTTATCCTCTCTAAGGAGCTTCTCCTGTAAAGGAAGATAGAGAAGTAGAGTTACACCAGGGTATGCTGCGATGCTTTAAGTGCTAATACAGAGCTGCACATTTAAGGACTCTTCAGACCAACCTATGAAACCAGAGAAGGCTGAGGGAGGGGACGCTTGAACTGAATCTTCAAGAATTGCCCAAGCATAAAAAGAACAGAGTTTACAAAGCATGGGAAGGGGAGGATACTGGGAAAGTGGGGGTGGGCACTTTGGTGTGTACCCTGAGACTGGGAATGAAGGCAGTAACCTAAAGAGGATCCCATAGTGAGGATCTTTGTCCACACAATATACAGTCCAGGTGAGCATTGGCTGTACTGTATATTGGGCCTGGGCCTGAGTACTAAAATTTTCTTTAAAGGAATCATTATCATAGATATGTTGAAGCCAGGTGTGATGGCGCACACCTTTAATCCCAGCGGTTTGGGAGGCTGAGGCAGGAGGATCACAAGTTTGAGACCAGCCTCAGCAACTTAGTGAGACACTGTCTCAAATGAAAAATAAAAAAAGGGGCTGGGGATAAAAAGATTAAACATATTGTTGGGGTCTACAGCTTTCAAGATAATATCCCAGACTCTTTGTTGTAACCGAATTTCAATTCACAGGGGACTAAGTAAAAGAGAATATTCCTGGAGCCATGTGGCAGGGAAGGACATTGAGGCAGCTAATAGAAATGGAAGGAGGGCTGGGGAGATCTGGGACTCAACAGGATCAGAAAACCAAAATAACCAAGACACTCCAATTCCCCAAGACACCTTCACTAATTCTGACTTGATCTCCTCCAGGGCAACAGCTTTAAACTCCAGTTGTTCTCCCAGTTATTACCCTGCATTTCTTAAAAACAAACAGAAAAAACACTATTTCTTCAATTCCTCAAATGTAGACCCTGTGCACTGACTTCTTTAGAGAGATGAAGATTTTTACTTCTACATTCCATTTCTTTCACCTCTTCCCCTTTGCTTATAATTATGTAGCGAATTTTGGTTAACTATATACATGTTTTAATGCTGTCATTATTATAAAATTTACATATTATTATGCAAATATTTACAAATATTTATCACTGTTCAAATAGTGTACCATTGTTACATGTAATTTTCTACATGCCTTTGGTTTCACCTGGAGTTTGAACAGATTTCCTATTTATTGCTCAATTTTATGGAAATCAATGAACTCCTTCCATACCTCCAAGTTATTCTTCAAAACTCTTTTTTTTCTCATTCAACTTTTTTATTATGACATGTCATTGTTCCATACCAAGAACCATGATTTCTTGAAATATAATTGCAAATAAAAAAATATTTGGAGTTTGGAAAAATAATTATTCATTAGCATGCATATTTACAAGTTCATTAATTAGATTCTCATTTTCAAAGTTTTATAAAACTCCTTTAGAAATCATGGAGCAGAAATATGGAAGAAAGAGGCAAGAGACTTTCCACTAAAAGGTGAATTATAAGCTAGGAACAAGCACAAATATTTTGTGACAAACATGGAGGGTAAATACTTGGGAATGACACTGGCCAAAATATATCATCAAGTTGTGTGTGTATGCATGTGGAAAAACTCCCATGACTAAGCAACTTTAAAAATGTGGAATATCACCTTATATACATTCAAACAATGTATAATAATCGCATCTTCAACAAGATTCTCCTGAAAAACAAACTAATAATATGTAGTGGTGGATGTGAGAAAAAGAGAGAGAAAGGAGGATATTTTAAGTAATTGGCTCACACAATATAGAGGGGCTGGCACTTTTGAAATCTGCACTGCAGGATGGCAGGCAGCAGATCCAAGGTAGAGTTGATGTCTCAAGTCTAGAGGTGCAGACAGAATACCGTCTACCTGGGGGACTTCATTCTTCTGTCTTAAGGTCTTCAACTGATTGCAAGAGTCCTGGGATGAAATGTCCACCTTGGTCAACAGAGAAGTAGCCATAGTTCTTAGTACAAAGATTTATCAGACTGCTTAGCTGGCATATGATTGCAGCAAGAGTCAGCACCACTTTGGCTCAGATATCAGTACTAACAGCAACCAAAAGTAAAACGGTTCAGGGTCCCACCGCTGGCGCCCGAGCTGCACTCCAGCTCCATCATTGTCCCGCTGCTCCGCGCCTCGCGCCACCTCCCGCAACACACCACACGCAGCGGCGCGAGCCCCTCGAAACTCTTTTTTGATGCCATTTTTTTCTAATGCCCAAGTTTGTGATATTTTGGTTTCAATATTTTCTTGAAAGCATGTTTTTCCATGACTCCACTGTTCTGTTCCCCTCTGGGGCACCCTGTCCCAACCACAAACTTGAACTCCTTCTTGCTGCCATTGTGGGAATTCCCTTAGTCTGAGCTGAAGGCCCTCTTCCATGGAATCCATTCCTCTGTCTTATTTGATTTTTAAATTTATTAAATTTAAAAAAGAGTTTATTGAAGGTAATAATTTTGAGATATGGAAGTCATGTTTTCTTCCTATTCTCATACCTGATTGATAGTGTTATGTAGGTTAAAAATAATTTTATCATTTGTACAATTGTGTAGGATTGATTATTTGTAGTATTCATACAACTGTGAGATTTTATGTAGCTCAAAAATGATCTTCCCCTGGAATGTTGAAGCTATTACTTAGTTTTTACTGTTGTTATCGAGAGCCCTAATGTCATTCTTATATCTGCTATATATCTAGGGTATGGGATATGGGGGTATGTGTGTGTAAGTGTGTGCCTGTATGTGTATTTGTCTGTGTATGTGAATGTCTGTATTTGTGTGTGTGTTGTGTGTGTGTGTGTGTACCATCTCTTCATTCACTTTGAAGAATATTATGCTCTGTATCTCTGGTCTGGGGGGATTTGGTGATGGTCTACTTTTGTGGAGATTTCTTTACTTCCATCATGATACATGCTGAGTTCTTTAAACCTGGAGACACATGTTTTTAAGAACTTGACAACTGCCTTACAGTATTCTTGGATGAATTTTGTAGCAGATGTATTTTCTCATCAGCTCAGCATTCACCTCCATGTCCAGGGCTACTACAGTGAGTTGAATAGCATCCTCTCAAAATTCATGTCTACTGGGAATTCCGTGTAACTTTGGTTGGAAATAGGGACTTTGCAGATATCAATAACTAAGGATCAAGCTGAGATCCTATCAAATTAGGGTGAGCCCTACATATAATCGCTGGTGTCCTTATTTTTTAAAAATGAGCAGGCACACAGAGACATACAGAGGAGGTGGAGATTGGAGTGATGTGTCTCTAAAGGCAAAGAATGGTTACGATCACCAGCAACCACCAGAAGCTAGGAGAGAGACATGGAATGATTTTTTTCCCTCAGAGACTTCAGATGGAACCAGTCCCGCTGAATCATTGATTTTAGGTTTCAGGCCTCTCAAATTAAGACAAAATGTCTCGGTTGCTTTAAGTCACCAAGTTCGTGGTAATTTGTCACAGCAGTTATAACAAACCTATATAGCTACTGATGGTGAACTTCCCATGTCTCTGCAAGCATGAGGGATTTTCCTCCCCCTGGCCATAGAAACCATATGTGGCCTGCTGAAGAATGAGCGAGATATCTCTAGAGGCCAGCCTCAAACAGCCATAGGTGATGGAATGTATGAATAGCACACTTTCCCCTCCTTTGTTTGGATAACTCTCATGTGTATTGTACACTATCTTCTAGACCCTTCCATACAGTGAGCTCCAGTTGTCTAACAATATTTGGCGTGCTGACATGCGTTTTATTAGATTTTTTTCCCTTCCGTATTAACTTTTCATTACAGTAACAAAACACCTGAGTTAATCAATAACTGGGGTGGCATCAAATTAAAAGCATCTGCACAGCAAAGAAAACAATTAAGAGTGTGAAGAGAGTCCACAGAATAGAATAACATTTTTTGCCAGCTACTCTTCTGAAAGAGGATTGATATCCAGATTGTATATAAAGAACTCAAGACTGGGCACCATGGTGCAGGCCTGTAATCCCAGCGGCTGGGGAGGCTGAGGCAGAAGGATTGTGAGTTCAAAGCCAGCCTCAGCTAAAGTGAGGCACTCAACAACTCAGGGAGACCCTGTCTCTAAATAAAATACAAAATAGGGCTGGGGGTGGGGCTCAGTGGTTGAACGCCCCTGAGTTCAATCCCTGGTACACCTAACCCCCACCAAGAAAAATATCTAAAAAAAAAAATAAGTAAATGTAACACAAACTCCCCTCCACATCACCCCCCAATAACCCAATCAATAAATGGGCAAATGAACTAAATAGACATTTCTTAAAAAGAATTAATGCAAATAGCCAACAACTATAATAAAATGTTCAACATCCTTAGCGACCAGGCAAATGCAAATCAGAACTACACTGAGATTTCATCTCACCCTGGTTAGGATGACAAACATCAAGAACATAAATATTTTAAAAAATGATGGTGAGGATGTGGGGAGAAAGGAATATTTCACACTGCAGGTGGAGTGGCAAATGAGCATGACTGCTATAGAAAGCAGTATGGTGGTTCCTCAAAAGACGCAGAAAGGAGCCACCATATGACCCAGCTATGCCACTCCTTGGAATTTATCCCCAAGAGCTGAAATTAGCATATTATAGTGATATTTACATTCCAGTATTTCCCAGTAACACAGTTCACAATAGCCAAGTTATGGAACCAGGCTAGGTGTCCATCAACAGATGAATGAATGAATGAATGAATGAATGAAGAAAATGTGTTCTAGATACACAACAGAGTTCTACTCAGTAATAAAGAAGATTAAAATATGTCCTTTGTTGCTCAATGGATGGCACTGGAG
The DNA here is from genome assembly GCF_045843805.1 of Urocitellus parryii. Classification (NCBI taxonomy): domain Eukaryota; kingdom Metazoa; phylum Chordata; class Mammalia; order Rodentia; family Sciuridae; genus Urocitellus; species Urocitellus parryii. Next base: position 164,594,041 of record NC_135533.1, read on the forward strand.
AATATCATGCTAAGTGAAATAATCCAGATGCCAAAGTAAAGAATCCAAATTTTTTCTAATATGGAAACTAGAGAGAAATAAGTAATAAAAAATAGAGAGGCGTATCTAACGAGAATAGAAGGGAGAACAGTAAAGCAGAGGAAGGGAATCAGGAGGAAAAGAAGAATGGAAAAGGAAAGAAACTCAAGAATGACATTGACTAAATTATGCAATATGCTTGTATAAATCTATCCCAATTAATTCCATTTTATGTATAATTATAACGAAACAATTTTTTTAAATAAATAAATGCCAGTAGCAGAGGAAGAGGATCAGGGACGAAGAGGAGGTGTGAGGGAAAGACAAAGTACTGGGAAATAAAATGGAACAAATTGTGTTCCATCAGTGTAGGAGTATGACATAATGAACTGCGCTATTATTTATGACTGTAATGCGCTTTTACAAAAAATAAAATCAAGAGGAGGGCTGGGGCTATGGCTCAGTGGTAGAGTACTTGCCTAGCAAGTGTGAGGCACTGGGTTCGATTCTCAGCACTGCATATGAATCCATGAATAAAATAAAGGTCCATCAACAATTAAAAAACATTTTTTAAAAAATTTAGAGGAAAGGTTAGCTGGGTGTGCGGATTCACATCTGTAATCCCAGGAGCTCTGGAGGATGAAGACTGCGATTGCAAAACCAGCCTCAGGAATTTAGTGAGGCACTAAGCAACTCAACAAGACTCTAAGGGACCATTGGCCCTGTTGCTTTGGGCAGCATATCAGGGTAGGGAGCTCAAGGAAATTGGGAAGCAAAACACAGGAGAAGAAAACAAAGAAAGTGGAAGGGCCTGGGTGCACTCTTCCCTTCAAAGCCCCCCCCCCCCAGGGCATGCCTCTTAAAGGATCCCCACCTCCCAATAGTGCCAAACTGGGAAACATACATCCAAAACATGGGCCTTTGAGGACATTTAAGATCCAAGCGATGGCCCTTTCCCATCTTGGTGTTCTATAACCCCACCATAATTCCTGGGATCACCTTCCCAAAATAACTTGAGTTTAAATCGATGTCTATGAGTGACTGCCAGAGGAAACCCAGACCAAGACGTTGTCTCTCCATTATATCCTTAATTCTCTTTTTCTAGAATCCTAATTAATCAACAAATAGAGCTACCTAATATTCTTATTGTTCACCCTCAGATGTCTACTTTTATTTGGCGGGGGGGGGGAGGTGGTACCCAGGATTGAACTCAGGGGCACTCGACCACTGAGCCACATCCCCAGCCCTATTTTGTATTTTATTTAGAGACAGGGTCTCACTGACTTGCTTAGCACCTTGCTTTTGCTGAGGCTGGCTTTGAACTCAGGATCCTCCTGCGTCAGCCTCCTGAGCCACTAGGATTACAAGCACGTGCACTGTGCCTGGGTCAGATGTCAGATGTTTGCTTTTTATTGTTTGCTTCTGTTGTTTTGTGTGGGTAGAAGATTTACACACACACACACACACACACACACACACACACACCTCATCTTTTATTTTTTCTACTCTCCTAGTTTTTATTTCCAAGAAATGTTTTAAAAAGTTACTTCTTGCTTCAGGAATATAGTGTTTTATTTTTTAAAAGCTGCTTCTTGTTTCTATTTTTCTATTTCTAAATAGAAATATTCTATTTTCTTTTACACTTTGAAGATTTTTTTTTAAGTTTCATATAAATTTTCTTTTTATTTCTCTGTTTTTTTCCAGTGTTTGTTTATTTTTTCCTCTCTTTCTTACAGATTACTGGATTTAGTGGCTTTTTTCAAATATTTGGTGATCCTTGACTTCCTTTTTTTTTTTTTAATCAGGTTCTAAAAAGTTGAATGGAAATTTGTTTGCATGGTTGGAACTTGTCACCTGGGAGTCTAATTTTAGATTTCACAGGTGGATGGGTGTGTGGGAACCCCAAGTAGATCTTTCTGGAGGGTAGTTTGGTTTTTCCAGATAAAGATCCCTCTCCGTGATGCTGTGGGTGAACGGTAAAGTGGGTATTAGCCTGCTCATAAGAGCTTTGGCCTGGGAAGGGGTATAAAGTGTAGGTCTACCTGCAGAAAGTAGCCTTCTACCTAACTCCATTTCCCATTCACACCAACCTGCCCTCATCTGTGTCTGGACTCTCAAGTCTGAAGCCTCTTGGGTTCAGCTTCATAAAGGACCATTCTTTCCATTTTGTTGAGGGGTGATGGAAGTCAGGGTCTAAGACCTATAGGTACCTTTGCTCTCTTACACAGACTTTCAAAACATCTTGCTTTCTGCCACCACCTGCCTGCTACTATTTGCAAAACCGGGTGCCTTCAGTTCTTAGCTTTCCAAAGTTCTTCAGGGCAATGTGACACCTCAGTATGTGGCTACTGGGCTTGGTCATTTACCATTACTACATCCACCTTCTGTCTTCAGACTTAAGGTTTGGCTGGGTCCAAGGTGGAGTTGGTACTTCTCTATTCCTTTCTGGCTGTCAAAAGGAGGAGGTTGATTTTGTATCATTATCTGAAAGCTAGAATTCCAGGAAATAAATTTTAATCGGAAAATGCAACTGACTTCTAAGCAGATAATTTAAATTTGACATTAATCACAAATCTATCTAAACCCCAAATAGGGAACTTTTAATTAAGGGCTTATTCCTGTCTGATTATATTCTGCAACCTTAGAATCACAAGGTCTTTGAGGGCAGAAAACACACACTCCATTATTTCCCATACTATCTCTAGCATAATGCTGAATATGAGAAATGTTTGATAAATATATAAAGTCGGCGGAGAAGGGATAAAAGAAACCATACATGCCTGCAATTTTCCTTTGCGGTTTATATATTCCCAGGCCGTCATTCATATTTGCAACCTTTGCAAACCCATTTTTTCCCATTGCTTTCCTTTTGGATTTGCAAGGAGCAGAGCATAATTCTCTCTGCTCAGAACAAAGCTCTTTATCTTCTAAGGGAACAGACAACCAGTGCTTCAAAAGTTAAGTCCAAACTACCAGTGACTAAACTCTATAAAAAGGAATTCGCCCTTGGTTCTACCCCTCTGAGTCGACAAACATGAAGAGCTTCTGGGAAATAGAAAAACTTTTTTTTTTCTTAAAGATAATCAGGGAGCCTATGAACATGGTGCATGAGTTCTGCTTCACAAGAGAGAGCTGACAAGTGAGCTGGCATAGACAGGGTTCCCCAAAGAGAGCTCCTACAAAGAAACCAAACAAGGAGAGATACGTTTGGCAGTCACTGGGTAAATGTCCCCAGGAGATTCTGAGTCCATTAGCATATTAAAGAATTGCTTGAGATTAATTGAGAATTATTATAACCAGCTCAACTTGGTTCCTTCCTCCGGGTTTTATTGAGCTATGATGAACGATTAAAAATTTTAGGTATCTAAAGCAAATGGTGATTTCTTTTTCTGTTTTGGGTGCCAGGGATGGAACCCAAGGGGTGCTTAAACACTAAGCCACATCCCCAGCCCTTTTTTATATTTTATTTTCAGACAGGGTCTTGCTAAGTTGCTTAGGGCCTCACTCAATTGCTGAGGCTGGCTTTGAACTCACCGTCCTCCTGCCTTAGACTTCAAGTTGCCGGGATGACAGGAGTGTGCCACCACACCTGGCTTGCCCTGATATTTTGTTTAGACACCCACATTGTGAAATGATTAGTCCAATGAAAGGAATTAACATATCTGTCACCTCACATAGCTGTGATTTGTGTGTGTATTGTGATAGCACTTAAGATCTCTCTTCAAAAATTTCAGATATACATTTTGTTAGCTCTAGTCCCTATGCCGAGCATTTGGTTTCCATTATTCATTAATCTTATCTCTGCAATTTTGTATGCTTTGATCAGCATTTATTTCCCGACTGCTCCCTTCCCCACTCGCAGTCCTTGGAAACGAAAGCGCTCTTCTACTCTCTTTTTGGACTCCGCATATGAGTTCATGATGTGTTTGTCTTTATGTGCCTGGCATAATGTTCTTTCATCCATGTTATTGGGAATTTTAGGGTTTTTTTTCTTTTTTGGGGGGGGGTACCAGGGATTGAACCCAGGGGCACTCAACCACTGAGCCCCATCCTCAGCCCTATTTTGTATTTTATTTAGAGACAGGTCTCCCTGAGTTGCTAAGCACTTTGCTTTTGCTGAGGTAGTTTGAACTCGCGATCCTCCTGCCTCAGCCTCCCAAGTGGCTGGGAAGGTTTTTTTTTTTTTTTAAATAAGTCCAAATACATTTCCTTTGTGTGTATTGACATTTTCTTTATTCCTTCATCTATCCATAGACACTAGCTCATTTTCACATCTTAGCCATGGTGAATAACCTGCAGTGAATACCGTAGTGCAGATCTGTCTTTCAGGTGCTTATTTTATTTCCATTGCAGCAGGTTAGGGTCCCTATTCTCTACACTCTTGCCGAACTTGTTACTGTTTGATGTTTAATAATGGCCAGTCTCAAAGGCAGGAGGTGATCATCTTCACGGTGGCTTTGATTTTCATATCCCCCGTGATGAATGATGATGACCCTTTTTATTTTTATATACCTCTTTGTCATTCGTATGTTCTCTTAGGGAAAAAAGCCTATTCACATCATTTCTCTGTTTTAAATTCAATTATTTGGTATTAGGCTGATTCAAGTGAGTTCCTTTGCATATTAACCCTTTATTGGATGTACGATGTGCAAATATTTTCTCCTCTTGTTTATTGTTTTCTTTCATGTTCAGAATCCTCTTACATCAACCATCTTGAGGTGAGGGTGAGGAGGAACTTAGGAATACATTTAACCAGGTTATAAATGGGAGTCTTCTTTGTTTCATTTTTTTGGTAGTTGGTTGCTTGTGGATAAAAACAAAACAGATCTTTGTATATTGATCTTGAATCCTACAACTGTGTTGAGCTGATGTGTTAGTTTTTTTAATACCAAGAGTCAAACCCAGTGACACTTAGCCACTGGCCACATCCCAGCCCTTTTTTTGTATTTTGTTTAGAGACAGGGCCTCACTGAGTTGCTTAGGGCCTCGCTTTTGCTGAGGCTGGCTTTGAACTCGAGATCCTCCTGCCTCAGCCTCCTGAGCCACTGCGATCACGGGCGTGCACCACCGTGCCTGGCTGATGTGTTAGTTCTAACAGGTTTGTGTATGTGTACATATGAGAGAAGCCTTATTTGTTTTCTCTCATAGCTGGCTGAACTTCTTTAAAACAATTATTTTGAATTATTTGCCAGGCACTTTACAGATCTCCTTCACTTTGGGATCTGTCACTATGGCCTTGTGAGTTTCCAGGGTGACGTCATCACGTCCGCCTGCCTCTGCCCCATCCATGCAGATGTGTGCTGACGTCTGTGCCTCTGAAGGGACGAGTACCTCTCCCTGGCCCTCGCAGAATGGTTTTGGCAAATAAACATGTTCTTCCTCCTGGTCCCCAGTCTGACAGGGCTGCCTCGTGGATCTCAGTCCCGTGGGCTGCAGCCGAGTCAGGTGGAGCTACAGTTGGCAGTTCTGGGACTGCAGGCCTGGCCCCTGCTGGCTCCCCAGGCAGGCAGGACTGACGCAGGACCATGGTCACGCAGGGCTGGAGCTAAGTCTCCTGGCCACCTCAGGGTTCACAGCTGGGTCAGAATCCAGGGTCCAAAACTGAAACTGAGGTTGATGGACGCGCTACCAGGGCGGAGATCAGCTTTCCTAGGTCCCTGGGTGGCCAGGACTGAGAGCTGGGTCACCTCTGGGACCAAGGTCAGCAGGGCCATCACCAAGGGCACGGACAGGCCTGTCTCTCCTCAGGTCCACGTGCATGTGGGACTAAGGCTGAACGGGCAGTAGAGCAGGGCTGGGGCTGGGCGACAGCGCAGTCTGGGGATCCTGAATCGGGTCCATGCCAGTGGGTCTGTTGCCAGGGCCACAAATGGACAGGGCTCCCAACAGGCCCCTGTGCAGGCCATAGCCGGGGTGGGGGGGCGGGGGGCTGCTGTGGTTGGGTCTGGAGCCAGTGGGCACATAACTAGCGGGTGGAGAGACATGACTTCTCCTGCATCTTCTGGTGGATGGAGCTGGTTGAAGGACTGTGGTCAAGTGGGACTGGAGTCAGGTCCATAGGGACAGGCTGCATTCAGGCTGTGGTCAGGACCATGCGTGGCCAGCCTACTTCAGGGCATGGATCTGCTGTCTCAAATCAGCTCTTCTTTAGTTATAGGCTTTATCAGGGCTTTGCATCCTCTTCCCTGGATCTGAATTATTTTCCAGGTGCTTTATAGATGTCCTTTACTTTGGGGTCTGTCACTATGGCCTTGTGAGTTTCCAGGGTGACGTCATCATGTTCACCTGCCTCTGCAGGTGAACAGAGGCTCTTTGGCTTATGGATGGTTGAAAGATCATGGTGTAGGAGATGTGAGCAAGAGAACTCCTGCTGTTATCAGCTGACCTACACGCCTCGACTTGGCCTCCTGAAATGGTTCCAAAATGTATTCGAGGACTTTTCTCATATTAAGAATTAATTCTAAGAATTTTTTTCTTCTTATATAAAATGGAGATAATGGTGCCAGGCAGAGTAGCAGGATTGCTCCTGTAATCCCAGCTCTTGGGAGGCTGAGGTGGGAGGATCTCAAGTGCAAAGCCAGCCTCAGCAACGTAGCAAGACCTGCCTCAAAATAAAAAGTAAAACGGGCTGGGGATGTGGCTCAGTGATCAAGTGCCCCTGGGTTCAATCCTGAGTACCAAAAAGAAAAAGAAAAAAAAAAGGAAAAAAAAGACAATAGTATCTATATCAAAGCAGCATTTTAGGTATTTAATGAGAGAGTCCATTTAAATCCTTTAATCGATGTCTGGCTTATAAGTGCTTATTGTAAGCCCTCTGCAAATTTCAATTGTGATAGTTGGATACTATGAGAGGTAGTTGGATTAACTGTAATTTCATTAGAGTAGTCGTTCTTATTTTTGTTAATAATGATGAAATATTTTATGGGATATACCTTGGAAGATGTCATATGGTAAAAATCTCAGTGTTTGCACACTATAATCAACAAAACCTACTAAGCAAACAGTTCTGAGACTGGTGAAGACACTATGGGCCAAAGTTTGCATATGTCCCCTACAGTTCTTCCGGGCTTTCAGCTCAGTATTCGTGCTATTCCATCATTTTCAGCATGTGAACTAACCTGACCCTCAGACATGTCGTGAAATGATCGAACTAGAACTTCATCAATGCAAGGCGGATGGCAGAAAAGAGCAGCAATTTTGAAGCCAGAACACATTGTTGTTCAGATCTCAGGTTTATCCTTGGCTTTCTGTGTGATCTTGGGTGGTTGACTTCACCTCTCTGGGCCTCAGTTTCCTCCGCTAGTCAGTGAGGGAAATGGTTTACCTTTTACTATGCTGGAAAGATTTATAATGGTTATATGTGGGATGTGGGTGAATTCGTGTCTGGCCCTTGGAGGTTAATCCTGATTAGTAAGGACTAATTCACGTTTTTATGTTACTCTTGCTGATGGCTTACGTGCTGATGCTGGAATCTAGAAGCTGAGTCCTTCCTACTCCACAAAGGACATTGATTGTCACTCACCTCATCCTCCTCCTACCCTGTCACCACCCACCCTGTGCCAATGGAGCTCGACCTCATGAGATGCTGTCCATGAACTGACAATACTAGAAATCCCTTTAACCCAGCACATGTGTCCACTGAGACAGGCCAACTGGAGAGATAGATAGGGACTTTGGGGCCTATTAGCACAACGAGGTAAACTGACATTCTAATTGACACAAAAGCTAAGATTTTCGTTTGTGAGCATGGTCTCATTTGGCACACACAGGAGACCCATAAAGTATCTCGCTCTTTTCATTCTCCTCTTGGAATAAAAGGAGGAAGAACCTCAGAATTGGTTTAGGATGTCCCCCAGGTCATATTATGTAATGCAGCCAGCATTAGAATCAGCCTTTTGAGCTCACATAATGTATTCCAATAATACATTACACCCACCATGACGAGGACTGCCTGGCGCAGTTCAGACACCTCACCTGCCAATCACATTGAATCCCAGAAAGATCTGAGAGTTAAGGTCACATGACCTCCCTTCCCTAGACAAAGAAACAGGGACGACTGAGAAGTGGCAGAGCCAGGTACCGAATTGAGACCTGTCTGTCTCCAAAGCCCCCCGCCCTGTCCACTAGATTAGGCCTACCCTGGGTGGCCCCTTAGGTCCTCTTTTTGGTGGTGGTGGTTGTTTCCAGGGATTGAACCCAGGGCCACTTAACCACTGAGCCACATCCCCAGCCCTTTCTAATATATTATTTAGAGACAGAGTCTAGGCTGAGTTGCCTAGGGCCTTGCTAAGTTGCTGAGGCTGATGCGATCCTTCTGCCTCAGCGTCCCACGCAGCTGGGATGACAGGCATGTGTCACTGTGCCCAGCCCTGGGTCCTCTTAATGGCAGGAAAAGCTCAGTAAGATGGGCTTCTGTAATTCAGCCCCCAGGGTGACAAATAATTTTAGTGATTACTTGTTGCACACAAACACCTAGATGGCTGTTCTTCAGACACAGAGTTTGAGATGTCTGGATAGACTGGCCGAGTGAGCTCATCAGCACCCAGTCAGCTGCACTGCAGAGATCGGCCAGGGGGAGCAGGTGTTTGCCTGCTGGGCTTCCCCCTGAGCCTCTGATGGGCCTGCTGTGCCCATGTTCTCACAGGACACTCAGCCTGCTGGGCTCTTTATTTTCTTCTTTCCCTTTAGATCAGAAATGGTTAACAGCAAAAGAGTTAATATTCCCAGGGAATTGACCGCAGGTGCCTTGAAGAAATCCTTTACCTTCATGAAAGTGTTTAAATTTCTGAAGGGTTCTTGGTGGTACTTTTATTTACCAGCCCCATTTTGCCAATGAGAAAACAACATTCGTGGGCATGTCACATAAGGTATGTAATGGATACAATGTTGCCACCTTGTAAGTGTGTGTGCCTGTGGGAGGGTGGTGGGAGGGCTATTTAACTCTGGTTAGCCTAATTCCAAATTACAGACCCTTTTCCAGTTTGTCAGACTGACCCTCCTTTAGAATGGAAAAGAAAATACAAAATTGCAGAACAACTCTTAAGAAGTGCCTGGCCCTTTATCCACCAACACTGACCCCAGAAAACCAGGACAGGAGGATCAAGAGGAGTAAAGATGACATCAGAAGCCAACACTAGAAGTGAGATTGGTGATGCTTACTTTAACCAGTTTTTATTTCTTAGGATTTCTTCCTGGCTAATCTCTGTGGATTACACTATCCCAGGACAGATTCTAGAGATGCATCCATCAAACATGTCTTAGGTTCTTTTATTTATTTATTTATTTTTGGGTACCAGGGATTGAACTCAGGGGCAATCGACCACTGAGCCCCATCCCCAGCCCTGTTTTGCATTTTATGAGACAGGGTCTCACTGAGTTGCTTAGGGCCTCACTAAATTGGTGAGGCTGGCTTTGAATTTACAATCCTCCTGCCTCAGCCTCCTAAGCTGTTGAGTACGTTTGTTTGTTTGTTTTCCTTAAAGTTACTATAGCAAAGCCTGGGAGAAAACATCCTCTTCTACTATCCTCTGATTAGGGTTCTGCAATACCCCCAATCGGCTCATCCTTCTTTCTCCCCAAATGTTTCTTTTTTATATATGCTTGGATTAGTGATCAGACCCTCTGTGAGGCGTGAAAAAAGAAGAACTGCATGTGCAAGTGCAGAACCCTCTTTAGTGTGCTGTGGGAAAGCAAGGCAGGGAGATGCCACGTGCCATTCATTTTGACGGGTCATTCCCATGACAGATTGGGTTCTCCTTCAAGCAGATCCTGGAGCAGAATTTAACATGTAGGATAACAATTAAGGATTGCTTTGGGGGAAATACCTAGGGAAGGGAAGGCAGAGGAGGACACAATCTACTCTGTAGGTCTCAGGACCACTTTGGCTGACCTTGTATTATGGTGTGGATGTGAGGTGTCCCCCTAAAGCTCATGTGTGAGACGGTGCAGGAAGGTCCAGAGGAGACACCACTGGGTTGTGAGAGCCTTAACCCAATCCCTGATGGGATTAACTGGGTGGTGGCTGGAGGCAGGTGGGTGTGGCTGGAGGAGGGGGCATTGGGGCGTGGCTTTGGGATCTCTATTTGTCTCTGGAGACTGGAATCTCTCTCTGCTTCCTGATCACCATGTGAGCTGCTTCCCTCCACCCCACTCTTCCTCCATGATGTCCTGCCTCCCCTTGAGCCCTGAGGAATGGAGCCTGCTGTCTATGGACTGAGACCTCTGAAACCGGGAGCCCCCAGATAAACTTTTGCTCCTCTACTATTGTTCTGGTCTGATCTTTTAGTCACAGTGGTGCAAAAGCTGACCAAAAACCCCTTCTAAGGAGCTCTAGAGTCAAAGTGGCCCATCAAAGCTGTCCTGAATTGGGCTGAAGTGGCCTGACCTTCATAGAGTCACTTCAGTGGGTCACTGGTGGTAAGGCACCCAGGGGACAGCGTGACTCTGGGGAAGGCAGCTCTCAGCAGCTGGGACAGGTCCTGAAGGGACTAAGGAAAGAAGGTTGACTGCCAACAGGCATCCTGGCAGCCGAGCCACAGCCTGAAGGAGGCAATCAGTGGCTCGTCACTACGTGTACCACAGTCACACATGGGACAGTGCATGTCCCTGGAACCTCAAAGGCAGTTCATAAATCACAGCCGCTAGCTGGCTCTGACGCTGGCCCCTCTCCATAGCATTCCTGGGAGCTCTCTTCCTAGAACCACCAGAAAACTTCACTTACTGCTCCTCAAACTGCAGGGAACCCGGATCAAAACCAGTAGGCACAGACGGAGCCTCGGGGAAACAGGCAGTTGGGCCAGGCTCTCCCCTTTTAATGTTCTAATGTTTTCTGGAAAGGGAGACTTGTCCTTAACGGGCTATTTCCTGGAGCTCTAGATCATGCAGAGGTTTTGCTAAATGCCCAGGATCTGGCCCAGCACTATGCTGCCTCAGTGAGTTTTGTGAACTTGGCCTTCACACTTAGCACACCGCTCTGGTACTGGCGGCGTCTGACTTTGCCAGCGATGGTGCCTCTCTGTGCCATCAGAGCAGTAAACTGCGTGAGCATTTGTGCTGGAGGTAGGACTCCCCATGAGGGACGTCTCAGCATCTCCTCCGATGCAGGCAAGGGCAAGCCTACTAATCATCCCTTGCAACACTCTCTAAGAGAAATCAGGTCAAATGAATATCACAGGCAGCTTTGAAGGGAAAGAGAAATGACCAGAGCTGAGCCTCAGGGAAACAGGAAAGGAGAGAGGTCAGCTTGACTTCCTTTCCCTGGGAATAAAGGGTTCATAGGCTCATTACATGTAGGAGCTTATTCTCTCTCTCTCTCTCTCTCTCTCTCTCTCTCTCTCTCTCTCTCTCTCTCTCTCTCTCTCTCTCTCTCTCCACACACACACTTTCTTTCTCTGCCATTTTCAAGCATTGCCAGGAACTTATGGATAAAACCAGAGCAATTATCAAATGGCATATGACATATGCCACCCTAGCTGGACCCTTCTCTCATTCAGCATGTATTTATTACAGGACCAGGTGCTGCTGGATACCTGGGGGTAGGGCAGTGAGCAGACAAGGGCCCGTCTTCTTTGCCATTGGAATGCTGTATTATTGGACAGATGTCTAGCAACTGGAATTGGAACCCCAAGTTAAGAGCACTACACTTTGATCCCAGCACTCGGGAGGCACAGGCAGGAGGATGGCAAGTTCAGAGTCAGCCTCAGCAACTTAGCGAGGCCCTAAACAACTCAGTGAGACCCTGTCTCAAAATTTAAAAATAAATAAAAAAGGGATGGGGATATAGTATCTCAGTAGTTAAGCACCAAACATCCCTGGGTTCAGTCCCTGGTATAAAATTAAAAAAAATATATAAGTACTTAAATTTTATACCTTAACCACCATACCACACCATCTGTGTCCTTCTGTTTCCATAATATAGTCCCTCCCTTCTTGCCTTTTTATTTATTGTTTGTTTATGTATTTATTGTTGTCTAAAAGCCCAAGATTTATGGCACACAGAATTCAGTGTGGGAAGATAGGCAACTCTGAATTTTCTAAGAAATTAAAATGGGCATTTGTTGGGGGAATGGAATTACAGACTTTCCATTTGGAAGACACTGGGCACCCTCGCTGAGCCAGGACCCCTTCCTTTCTGCCTCACATCTCATGCTTGGTTTCTTTAACCAATGCTCTCTGCAGGGGTCACCCAGCTTCTACTTAAGACACCAAAATTCTTTGGGAATTCTCTCCATTTTTTGATAGATGGATATGATGAAATTCTATTATTCAAAATTTGGCTAGAATCAGTCTGCATTCTCCCTCTGTGGCATGGCTCCTGCTTTCTTCCAATTTGTCCTCTAGAATACTCTCTGCTACCTCAGCTACTGGCTTCCTTTCAGATTCTTCCATGTGCCAGGTTCTTTTCCACCTCTCCTGTTCTCTCTGCTCAAAATGCTTGCCCTCTCTGTGCATCTGGTGGTGATGAAGGCATCCTTCAGGTCCTATAGGAAATCCTATAATAAACCCTGAAATGAAGCTGCCAATCATCCTGACTGCCTTCTTCCCTTGAAGAGTTTATTGGGTGGGTGGATGAGGGGAAAGCGATTTCTACTCATTGATTGGATTACACCTTCTAGGCTTTATTACACAGGGTTGGTTTATCAGATTCCCTCACTGTTTGCAGAATGACATTTTGTTTTGTTTTGGTACCAGGTCTGAAACCCAGGAGCACTTGACCACTGAGCCACATCCCCAGCCCTATTTTGTATTTTATTTAGAGACGGGGTCTCCCTGAGTTGCTTAAAAGCGCCTCGCTTTTGCTGAGGCTGGCTTTGAACTTTCAATCCTCCTGCCTCAGCCTCCTGAGCTGCTGGGATTATAGGCGTGCACCACCGTACCTGGCTCAGAATGAGTTTTTACCCTGCCTGACTCTCCATAATCTAAATCTCTTCCATTCCTTCTGTGTCCCATTGCAAACCAAAGCATGAACAAGGACCAAAAGGTACCTCTCTTAGTTATATTTGATTCAATTGATTCTGAACGGAATGAAATTTAATGCATGTTAAGAAAAGGATCTTTGACAGAGGCCAGCTGTGAAGGAAAGGAGTGGAAACAGTGACAGGAAATCAATGTGGTGACATTGCCAGGAGCAGCTAAGTGTAGCAAAGACCTGCATAGAGGTGATTTAAACCATGATTGCAAACTCCTGTAGACATTTCACCAGCCAGACCTTTCCCAACAGGACCCAGTTCCTCCTGAAATGGGGATGAGTCTATATGTAAGGCCAACTTTCTCTAAAGAAAAATGGCATGCAGTCATTTCCACTTTCTTTCCTGTTCGTATTTGTAAAAAGAGTTGAAGTCCCTGCAGCCTGGGTCCTCTTCCCAGTCCCACCCTTCTTACACCTAGAATCTTGCCTGGGGGAGTCGTCCCTCTTGGAGAGTCACAGACGAGGTCGACCAGTTATACAGCCTCTTTAGAGAAACGTCTATCTGGATCATTTGCCTATCTCTCAATCACATTATCTTCTTGTTGTTGGGTTTTTGGAATTCCTTGTATGTTCTGGATATCTGTCCCCTGTTGGATGAATCCTTGACAAATAATCTTTTCCTATTCTGCAGTTGGGTTTTCACCATGTGGGCGGGTTGTTCCCTTTGCTGTGCAGAATCTTCTTAGTGTGCTAGAATCCCATGTTTTTTTCTGTTGTTGTCTGTGTTTTTGAGAACTTTTCCCTCCCAAACCATTGCCTATACTGATTTTGTAAAGGGTTTTCCCTGTTTTCTTCTAGCAGTTTCATAATTTCAAGACTTATATTTATTTATTTTTATTTTTTTATTTTTAATTTTTTTTTAAAAAAAATCACACAGGACAGCAGAGTGTATCTTGACACCGTATACCTACATGGAGTCTAACTTCCCATTCTTGTGGTCAGACATGATGTGGAGTTTCCCTGGTCGTGTGTTCATATAGGAACATGGGAAAGTTCTGTCCCATTCATTCCACTGTCTTTCCCATTCCCATCCCCGCCCTTCCCTTTATTCCCCTCTGTCTCATCCAGTGAACTTCCATTCTTCCCTTCCCTTCCTTTATTATGTGTTAGCATCCAGTATTCAGCCTTTGTTTTTTTTGGGGGGACTGGTTTATTTCACTTAGCATGAATTCTTTGATAAATCTTGAGTCTTTTATTATAATAGAGCTGATAGTAGGGGTCCTTTAATTCTTCTGTATATGGATACCCAGTTTTATGAGCACCATATGTTAAAGAGGTGTCATTTCTCCAATGTATGTTCTGCATCCCTTTATTAAAAAAAAAAAGGATCATAGAAGAAAAGAGTGTAATAGTGATTGCTGGGGGTAAGTAGGTAGTAGGTAGGGCAGACAGTGGTTGAATAACAGGTACCAAAATACAGTTAGATTGGAGGAATAAATTCTAGGGTTACAGGAGGTTGACTGTAGATTTAGTAACTACATGCCATAACTCTTGCTTTCATCTAAGATGCAATGCAAATTCCTTCCCATAACCCAGGAAATCAGCAAGACCTTCCCACCTCTCCCAAATCAACCTGTGCTCTGGATTCTCCTTTTCATTGTGTTCCAGCACACCAGGCTTATAGTGCACTTTAGCACAAACTGAGGGCTCCCCTCTGCCTGGAGCGCTCCTGTTCTCCCACATCCTATAGACATTTCACCAAACGTCTTCAGATCTCTCTTTCAATGTTCCTTGCTTCAATGAGGCTTTCTATGACAACCTTACCTAAAACAGATCCCAATCCCTTTATTTTCCAGTACAACACTTTGTGTCCTTCTGAAATATTTGTTACCCATAGTAATTATTGTATATATTAATACAAGTGCTGGGTCTTAGTCTATATCCCCTCTCTAAAACACAAGTTCCATAAAAAACAGGAAGTAGCCAGGCACGGTGGTGGCACATGCCTGTGATCCCAGCAGCTCGGGAGGATCACAGGTTCAAAGCCAGCCTCAGCAACAGCGAGACACCAAGCAAGTCAGTGAGACCCTGTCTCTAAATAAAATACAAAATAGGGCTGGGAATGGGGCTCAGTGGTCAAGTGCCCCTGAGTAGTCCCCGGTAACCACCCCCACCTTGCAAAAAAGAAAAAAGAAAAACAGGAAGCAATCTTGTGTCCTGGACATAGAGCATTACTTTGTGTTTGACGCACAGAGAAGCCCTTGATGAAAGTTGTTATTATGTCTAATGCAATGAGTAAATCCACATTTCACCTGTTTTTCCTAAATGGTAGGTCTCTGAAGACCGGGCTGGGCAGATGCATCACAGCCTTCGTGGAGTTCAATCACTCAGTGTTTATTCACATGAGAGAAAACACTTGCGTATCACAGTGACTTTTTTTTTTTAAAGGAAGTTGTGTATGTGGCTTATGAATTGTTACTGGAAATTCTCAAGGTTGACTTTGGTTCTGACTGATGAATTTCCTCCCTCCCTGACTCAGCCATGAATCCAAAGGAAGTGGCAGATCTAGGTTTGGGGTGTGACTGTCGAGGAGTGGGAGGCCATGGTGGTGTGCCACTCAAGTCTCCCTTCAAGAGACAATGCTGTGGAGCCAGGTGCAGTGGCACTCACCACCTATAATCCCAGCAGCTCAGGAGGCTGAGGCAGGAGGATCGAGAGTTCAAAGCCAGCCTCAGCAACTTAGGCCCTAAGCCACTCAGTGAGACCCTGTCTCTAAATAAAATACAAAATAGGGCTGGGGATGGGGCTCGGTGATCTAGTTCCCCTGGGTTCAATTTCTGGTACCTGCCCCTGTCGCGACCCCTTGCCCGCAAGGAAGACGCAACTCGGGAATCTTCTCTCAGCAGTTTATTCAGGTCCTTGATACTTTTTCTTCTCTCCCCTGGATGCCCCTCCCAGCCTTAATAAAGCACCTCAAGCCCCAATGCGAAGCTGCCACGTGGACTTTTCTCACAGGGTGCCAAGTCACAGCGTGCCAACTCATTCTGATAAGGAGTTGTTTGTCACAGACTACAGGGGAAACCAGCGCCATCTTGTAATGGCGACCACAGTTCACAGAAACGGCTCACCACATGCCCCCACCAAAAAAATAAAATGCCCACGGGGATGGAGGGGGCTGACAGCCTCCAGCTGAAGTGCCATCAGCCTCACTGTGACATTCTCTCCATGGCTGTGCTTCCTCTGGCTGTTTTAACAATGACTGATCACAGGAGAGCTTTCAAAGTTGTCCAGCTTGTTCTTAATGGAGCAGTGGTCCAGTGCCCCCCCCAGCCCCCACTGACTTCTCCAAGCCTCACTTAAAGCTTCACTATGGCCTGATGCTCTTACTACCCAACCCCAGTTCTCCTTCCTCATTTCTCTCCCTTCACAGGTACCAAGACCCACATGGCCATCTAAATGCTCTCCCTACCTCACCCTGCTATCTCTCTCCTCCTCTTCCTCTCCTCAATCAACCTTTTGCACATCCAATTTCCTCTTGGTGTCTGCTTTCCCCAGGACTCCAATTAACACAAGGGATAGACAAATCATAATCACGGACGCCCTTTTAGTCAGCCTTTTCACTGTGTGACTAAAGGACCCGACCAAAACAATCGTAGAGGAGGAAAGGTTTTTGAGGGGCTGATGGTTTAACAAGTCTTCATCCATAGACAGCAGGCTCCATTCCTCGGGGCTCGAGGGGAGGCAGGACATCTTGGAGGAAGAGTGTGGTGGAGGGAAGCAGCTCACATGGTGACCAGGAAGCAGAGAGAGACTCCACTCTCCAGAGACAAATAGAGACCCCCAAAGCCATGCCCCCAATGCCCCCTCCTCCAGCCACACCCACCTGCCTCCAGCCACCACCCAGTTAATCCCATCAGGGGTTCACTCACTGGTTGGGTTAAGGCTCTCACAACCCAGTCATTTCTCCTCTGAACCCTCTTGCATTGTACTACTTCTAAGATTTCCCAGTTTACATCTGAAAAATGGGGATCCATGACCTATATCACAAAACCAAATGAAATAATGAATCAGAAACACTTTGCAAAATGACTGTATGGTTATTAATGATGGTTATGCAATGTGTACTGTACCAGGTACAAAAGTATGGGGTGGAAGCAAGGACCTTGGGTAGAGGCATATAAAATATCCTATCTCTTAACTTACTGAGAATATAAACTTAGGAGGCAGGTGACACCTTACCTTGTCTGTGTGTTTGGTGGCCTTAGTAGCAGGCAGTGACATACATTACAAGAAGGTAATTTGTTTCTGCCCAAATCAGCTGAACTGGCATTTGTCAATTCCCCTGGGCATCTCACATGAATCAGAATCTCTTGGAGATGCTGCTTTAAAATGCAGATGTCTTGATCTCAATTAGGGCCCAGAAAAAATAAGAGAAGGTGAGGGATGGGGAAGGAGTCCACATTTTTGAGAATCATCTCAGGTAATTCTTATGCAAATAAGAGTCCTCAAACTCTGGACCCAGATTGTCCCTGGTTACAATGACAGTTCCTTCTATTTTCTTGTGAAGATTTCATTTTCACAAAGTCTATTTTAGCATCATATCTCTCTCCCTTGAGATCACCACGTGTTGGGAAATTATGGATCAAGAGGAGATTCTGCACTTGACAATGAAACTAATTTTAAAGTGGATTTGTAAGAAGACAATAGATACAAAAAATCAACATTCAGACACATATTGTGTTAGTTAGGAACATAAATCCAAAATTCTTCCTTATTCTGTAGCACCAGTTCAGACAGAAGAAGGAAAAGCAAAGGAATAACTGCTCTTCCTGCTTCCTAACACTCCACACCCAGGTTGGCAATAAATGTAACTCCTGACTTTGTGATTTCTCACATGGATCTCGAAACGTCTTTCTGTTCTCATGTCCTGTGTCTAATATGACCATCCTACTATAGTGAGATGGTCCTCTGGAAAACCACATTATTCCCTGATTCTAGCCTTCAGTGCTCCATCTCTTCAGCCCTTTTAACCCAAACTATTGTGGTCTTAGACCAGAAGAATTACACCCTGAAGCTTGTTGGAAATGCCACACGTCAGAATTCACCCTGGCCTTACTGAATCCGAATCTGTAATTTAGCAAGATCCCCACATGAGATGCACATCTTTACAGTGTGAAAAGCTTTTGTCTACAGCACAAGTGTAAGTCATTTAGCCTGTCCACACAGCCCCTTGGGATAGGGTACTGCCTCTCCATACCTGACTCCCTTCCACCTCTAGCAATTGCAAGCTGCCCACCTTTCTGCAAACACACGAGACTATTCCACTCATTCTTACTACTGTACATGCTGTTCCTGCTGTCTGGAATTTGCTGGGGCATCTTTCCTCTGCGAAGCCTCCCCTGATCCTTCTTGAGGGAATCATTTGCTGTTCCCTCTGAAATTTTTCTATGTCATCTTTAACAACGTTAATGTTACAAATGTAACAAATGTAACAATGTTACAAATGTTGTGTCTGTTTTCCAACATTGGGACCACGTGGAGGGAAGGGCCTGCTTTTATTTTTCATACTTGAATCCTGTGCAATCTCTGGGATAGAGCTGATGGAGGGAAAGAGGTTCTCCGTCAGTGCTTGGTGAACTGGGCTGCAAACCTGGGGGACATGTTGCTCAAGGACTCAGTGACTGCTCTGGTTTTGATCTTGAGTGTTCCCCCAAAGCCCATGTGATCAAGGCTCTGTCCCCAGGGTGGTGCTGTTGGGAGGTGGGGCCTACTGGGGGGGGGGGGCTCTGTGTGGGTGAGGGCATGACTTTGAAGGGATTCAGGGCCCTGGCTCCTTCCTCCTCCTCCCTTCTGACCTTATCAGGTGCAGTTACACTCACTCCACGATGACCAAGGTCACAGGGACAACCGATCATAGACGGAAGGCTGCAAAACTGTGGTCTGAGATAAAGCTTGCCTCTTCATAAGTTGATTTCTCTCTTGTACTTCATCATGCTGTTGGAAAGCGGATGAAAACCGTGACTGTAAAGATCAGAGTCACCGTACACAATTCCCAAACACCGCCAGGACCCTTCCCCATGTCTCAAGGCCATTTCCCCATGTAGAATTTCTTGTCTTACTGTATGCAGACAAGACTTTCCCTGCTGCTTGTCACCTGTAAGTTTACGTTCTTCCCATTTTCTCTATGTTTAAGCATTATGGGTTCAGCCACTTGCAAGACAGAGAAAGTTTCCAAGATTCCCAGGGAAAATCATCGGATTGGTCCAAATCAGGTATTGTTGACCCAATATGGCCTGGGATTGGGCTGTGCAACTGAAACAGGACTTCTGAGGCCATATCTCTGTGGATGTGGCTGGCAGTGTCAAACTCTGGGCCCAGGTCATGGGGTATCACAGTAAAATGATACACCTGTGATAGACGGGGCCCGTCGGCTAGTGATGGGAAACATACCCCAAACAAAATGTTGCTCATTCTAGTGGGATTATTTAATAGGCATTACCTACTTAGGTACTACTACTAATAAGATAGAGGCCACGGAAGGTTCCTTCCTTCTGTTATCCAGGGAGATGGGTCCTTTTCCAAACAGCACATTGAGATCCAGAGAGTTGTCTCCACAAGGATTTGGCTAGGAGTCTTCTTCCATTCCTATGCTGGTCCATCAGCCATAAACTCTAGAGAAGAAGTGGGAAGCAAAGATTTAGAGATTGCAAAAAATAAAGACAAAATCCTCTGACAGACTGACTTCATAGAGGCAGGAAGTACATTTTTTTTTTTTAGAGTACTGGGGATTGAACTCAGGGGCACTCAACCACTGAGCCACATTCCCAAGGCCTTTGGGTGTTTTATTAGAGACAGGGTCTTGCTGAGTTGGCTTTGAATTCTCCATCCTCCTGTCTCAGCCATTGGAGCCACCGGGATTCAGGGGGGCCCACCATGCCCAGAAGGAAGTCCATCTTATTTATCCTCGTCTTCTTTTTTTTTTTTTCCTCCCAAGAAACTAAAAACACTGCATGAGCCTTATGAATCTTCTTAGGGGATTGAATTAAAATGGGCTGGAGCAGGGCATTTTAAATTCCAGGCAGAGAGGCAGATGAGAACAGCACTGAGAATGATGTATAAACAGGACAAATTGAGCTGCTGAAGGTGGAACAATTCTCATCAACTCTTGGTGGCGGAATGTTACTTTCTTATGAATGTAACGGGGTGGCACCCTGAGGCTCCATGTGGACTTTGCCATGTGCCCCTTATGTACTTATCAGGGAAACGATGTCACCCACCCACATCTCATTTTGCTCATATGAAAAATGGAAAGGGTGGAAAAACCTATGAAGCAGGAATGTCTCTGAAAAAAAAAATGTATAGCAAGTACTGGGCACAGTGGTCAAGACATAGGGAGAACCCAATGATTGTTAACTGCTATTATCTATGTTACTATTTCAAACATTGGCTAGTTAAGGGGACCTTTCCAAGACTTGAGGCACCCACGTGAGGGAGTTAACATTTCTGAGTTGTATCCTAAGCCCCCCAAATACATCATAGCTTGGATGAAATAATAACTCTTCAAACCTAACTCATTTGTGACTAAGAAGCATATAGAAAGATAACGCTGAATGGGAAAATGCACAACCCATCTGTAGGTGTTCTTTTTAGAATTTGCTCAATTCCCAAGGGGCCAAAAGCTTAACTCAATATAAAAGTGTTTGGGGGAAGCCAAAAACACACGGCAGCATGAAAACTAATGGCAAAGTGATTTTCTGCCTTTGATACGGCCCAAGCCTCCACCTCTCTCTGTGACCTCCTCTGTGACCTTGACTAAAACCTTGCCCCTGCTCAAATCTGTAGGAAAGAAATATCCTCTCCTGACCTTGGAAACTCTGGCATTCCAGAAACCTTGACCCAACGGCCTTACCTTCTTTTTTTTAGGGACTCTAGCCTTTTCAGTGACATTTCCACAATAGATGTTCCAATTGCCGACGGGATTGTCTAAAACTAGGGACCTGCAGTCTGAATGATTTTCTTAATTAAGAATGAGGAGGCAGAAGAGAAAACTCATTGAACTGAAAGAAAGCCTGGTGATAAATGGCTGCCCAATATTTTGTAAGCAAGTCTATCCAAAGATCCAGAGTGAAATCCCTAGGGTCATTTTCGTGACGGTGTACAACATCTTCACCAACCACACACATGAACTAGTGAGCTCCTAGTTCACTCATGTCTTTGTTCTTTTTTCTGTTTGTGTTTTGTTTGTTTTTATGGTGAGACCTTAAGTGACACAGGAGAAAAAACCACAGGTGTATCATTTTATTGTGATAACCCATTTTACTGTGATAACTGGCATAGAGGTGGCATCTGATAGGCACTCAAAAACATATCAATGGTGGGAACAGTGGTGCATGCTTGTGGCTCTGGAGGCTGAGGCAGGAGGATTTCAAGTTCAAAGCCAGCCTCAGCATCAGCAAGGTGCTAAGGAACTCAGTGAGACCCTGTCTCTAAATAAAATACAAAATAGGGTTGGGGATGTGGCTCAGTGATTTGTTACCCTGAGTTCCATCTCCATTACCAAAAAAAAAAAATAGTAGCAAATAAACATTTCTTATTTAATATTTAAGGGCACAAAGTTCTTTTTATGGGTTGGGGGCGGGTACTGGAGATTGAACCCAGGGGCACTTAACCACTGAGCCACATCCCTAGTCTTTTTAAAAAATATTTTATTTAAAGACAGGATTTTGCTAAGTTGCTTACTTAAGTTGTGGAGCTTGCTTAAGTTTGAACTCGTGATTCTCCTGCCTCAGCCTCCCAAGTGGCTGGGATGATAAGCATGTGCCACTGTGCCCAGCTCTAAGGGAATATAAAGTTAGTAATCTATTAGGGAGTCAATGTCCCTGAAGGAAAAGGAGAGGATTAGAGTTGGGCAGAGGAAGAAGTTGAGCTATGATACAATCCCTTCAGGGTTTTAGCCAACTTGATGGAGAAACTAGCAAATTTTGCCTATTAGAGTGTTTCCCATGACCTTCATAGTTGACCCTTTATATCTCCACTTTGCTCTATCACTGGACACAGGCCTCCCCAGAAAGTGTTGACCTTGATGGGAAGGCTCTCTGCAGCTAAAGACAAGCTTGAAAGAGCTCACAGCTAGAGGCTGTTCACTCCCCTTATTCTCCCTCTGTTGGGCACCTCGCCTCCCTTGAAGAGATAACTGGTTGGTGCGTTTTCATGTTTGCTGTGATCTCTGCCTTCCTTTCCTCTCAGGTGGAGATGGACAAAGGGTGGGTGAGACGTGGAGAAGAAGGCTCTTTGTTGGCTGAGCACGGTAATGAATCTCTGAAGGTGCAAAGAGAGACCCCACAGGGAGCTGGGAGGCAACCAAGAGAAAGATGAAATACAATTTACAATAAGAAAGGATGTTTTGTTTGTTGTTGATCTGCTAAGGCATAGTTATAGGATGGGTACACACGCAGAGGACCAGGAACCTGGTGCCCTACAGGCAGAATGGCTAGACTATTTTGTAAGGCTCAATAAAATAGAAGTTTCGTTTTAATTATCTGCTTACAAACCTTCAGCATCACTCCCCACACCTAGCTCCTGTTGAATCTGTCCCTTTAGTAAAGATGTGCCTTGGATCTATCTACTCCTATCTTGTTAACCTGCTGGAGTACATTCAAAAATTCAAGCTTTACACATATGAGTTTGAGAAGACACACGATACAGGTTGTGTTAAGATGTGGAGCCGAGGTGCCACCAGACCACAGGGAGAAAGTATCCAACAGAGGCTCTGACAGATCTACGAGAATGAATCTATCAGGATAACAGAACTGGGTGACCCATGCCTGTAATCCCAGCAGCTCAGGAGGCTGGGACAGGAGGATCACGAGTTCAAAGCCAGCCTCAGCCATGGTGAGACACTAAGCAACTCAGTGATATCCTGACTCTAAACAAATTACAAAAAAGGGTTAGGGGGTGGATGGCTCAAGCATTGAGTGACCCTGAGCTCAATCCATGGTATCCAAAAAAAAAAAAAAAGAGAGCAAAATGAGCTGGGAATGGTGGCATATGCCTATAATCCCTGTGACTCCGGGAGGCTGAGGCAAGAGGAGGATCGCAGGTTCAAGGCCAACCTCAGCAATTTAGTGAGGCTGTATGCCACCTAGTGAGACTGTCTCAAGAAATGAAACAGATTGGGAATGTGGCTCACTGCTTAAGCATCCTTGGGTTCAATAATCCCTAGTACCTAAAAAAACAAAGAAAGAAAGTAGCAAGACTGAAATGTTCCCAACTGACCCTAGCCAGGCAACATTTTTAAAAATACTTCCTTCCCAGAGTGTATTGATCCATGTGGTAGTTTCATATGAACCATATCAACCAGCCAAGATGCACACCCAGCACTGATAGTACATACGCACACATAAGTTGTTTCTACCTCTTATTGATGGCCCCTTGTAAGGTTCCTAGTTCACAATGCCCTTCCTGCCCACTGAGCACCCCCAAACTGACTTCATGAAGCCAGGGAATGAGAACTCAGTTTCATTTGTGGGTCACATAACCAGGACAGATGAGAGATACACACGAGGGAAGTGAACCAACCATTGACAGCAGGAAATTTGAACATAAAACATTTAAAAAAAAAGGATGCCCAGAAGTCTGGGAGCTCTACTAGAATGTGGGTTTGGAGATAAATTTATGGTTTAATATCCTCCAAAGCAAGGATCCAGACTCCAGTCACTTCAAGAGCAACATCTCCAAGATCATCTCCTTGGTCAGTGTTATTGGTTCTAAGAGAAATCATTTGAACATGATAGTGACACAGACCAGTGCCTAATACCTATGGTACTCATTAAAATATTTAGGTTGCAGGAATCCATAAACACAATTCAAACTGGTAAGAACTCTGGAGCGCTGATTGCTGGGTGAGGAGGGTGGATTTTGCCCCCAGGGACAGTTGACAATGTTTGAAGAGATTGATGGTTGACTGGTAACTAGCAGGTACATCCAGGGAAGTTGTTAACGCCTATAAAGCACAGGATAATGCCCCACAACCAAAAAATCACTTAAAAAATGTAAATAGTGCTGAGGTTGAGAAATGCTGCTGTAGAGGAAATCCACTGGGATAATGCTCTTGATCCAGAAGCTTCCAGGGACATCATCAAGGACCTGGGTCCTCTGTGCCTTTTGTCCTGTTTTCTGTGCTTGTTGGTTGAATCTCATGCTCTCACCTCCTGCTTGCCAGTGCCTGATAACTCTTTGCCATATTGAAATGGCTAGAACTTCCATCTTGACACCGTGTTACTCAGGCAAAGGGAATTCTTTTCTGGTAGCACTCACAGGGGTCCTGGGCTGCCTTTGGTCATCTGTATAATAGGTTAGGAAACACAGTGGACAATGGATTGGCTTCTCATTCCAATGATTCTCAAACTTTAATTCACATCAGAGTCACCAGAAAGCATTGGCTAAATGCAGATTTACTAGGTTACACTTCAGTAGGTCTGAGCCATTCTCTCTACAAAGGGCAGGAAGTAAAATTTTAAGTTTGTAGGCTGCATTCCATTCCCCTCCCCCCGTTATCAACCATCCTTTGCTGTTGACACCACTGATTTCTCAACCCTCCTCCCCCTCCACCTCTTCTACCTCCTCCTCTCCTTCCTCTATCACTTTTTCTTCTTCTTCTTCTTCTTCTTCTTCTTCTTCTTCTTCTTCTTCTTCTTCCTCTTCCTCTTCCTCATTCTTTCTCCTCCTTTTTTTAAGACAACCCTTTAAAAATGGAAAAGACACTTTTAGACCATAGGCTATATAAAAACCCCAGCCCACTGCCTGGATTTGAAATTAGGGTTGTGTTCTTGTTGACCTTGAGCTTTTCCTGTTTAATTCACTGTATTGTTTATGAGCGAGGTTGCTAAAGCCTCTGACAAAAGAACCACTGAAGGACCTAAGACATCTCTGTGTGGTCAGAGGGCTGGGGCAGTGTCATGGTTTCTATATTGAGGTGTCCCCCAAAAGCTCACGTGTGAGATGGTGCAGGAAGGTCCAGAGGAGACATGACTGGGTGGTGAGAGCCTTAACCCAACCAGTGAATGAACCCCCTGGTGGATTAACTGGGTGGTGGCTGGAGGAGGTGGGTGTGGCTGGAGGAGGGGGCATTGGGGGCATGGCTTTGGGGTCTCTATTTGTCTCTGGAGAGTGGAGTCTCTCTGCTTCCTGATCACCCTGTGAGCTGCTTCCCTCCACCACACTCTTCCTCCATGATGTCCTGCCTCCCCTGGAGCCCTGAGGAATGGAGCCTGCTGTCTATGGACTGAGACCTCGGAAACCCTGAGCCCCCGAATCAACTTTTCCTCCTTTATAATTGTTCTGGTCGGGGTCTTTAAGTCACAGCAGTGAAAAAGCTTGAACAATACTGGAAGGGAGCCCCCTTCCCAAGATTGGGGTTCAGAAACTCACTGGAGAAGGTGTAATGGTCTCCCTGGGGCATAGACACGGTAGGGCTGGTACCTGGGCACGTAGGCTGACAGGGGAGTTGAAGAGGAGTGGACATGGGAAACCGTGGTGGGCAGCATTCTGTGGAGAGGACCATGAGAAGGGGAGGCTCATCGGGGATCCTAGATCCTGAAGGAAACCACATTCTTGCTCTCAGTGGGGACAGAGTGCAGTGGGTGTGCTCCCACCCAGACAGACGACGGAGCAGCCTCTGGAACCCAAGAACCCCTTTCTCTCTGTAATCTTCCTCCACAGACATCTACTAAGAAAACTTACCACCATGCTCATGGTAAAGGAGACATGCTTAAAAGAAACCTGATCATCACCATTACTGAAGAGCAGGGCTGTGTTTTCTGGTACCAGGGATTGAACCCAGGGGCGCTTAACCACTGAGCCACATCCCCAGCCCTTTTTTTGTATTTTATTTAGAGACAGAGTCTCACTGAATTGCTGAGGCTGGCTTTGAACTCGCAATCCTCCTGCCTCAGCCTCCTTCTTTTTTAATGGGGGATTATTTCTTGTAACCAACAAGGGCTAAAAACTGTTTCCAAACTGCAACAGAGCAGTGTGCACGTGGCCAGCCAACTTAGCCCTGACCTCACTACCCCAAGGCTCTGCTTTGGTGGCTCGATATCCTTAGCACTAGTAAAATTCTGGGCAGCAGCTGGAGATCAGAGTAGAAGGTCACATCATAATTCTCTTTCCTTCTTCGCCACTTAAGAAACCTTCACTGTTCCTTGGTCAAAACCATAAAAATACTGAGCATAAAATGTATAACCTCTTTGAAAATCTTTGCCCTCCTCAAGCTTCAAGGGGAAGTGATGAAAGAACATTTGAAAAATTCTCTTCACAGACACATCTATATTTTTTACCCAATTTTATCATTGTTACAAATGGGAAAAGCATTAGAGAATGCAAGATGGGTTTCCTGAGGTTTTTGTTTTGTTTTGTTTTTGTTTTTGTTTTTGTTTTTTTAGCATCTCTGAGCTTTGGTTGAAAAGTTTATCTATCATTCTATTTATTACGGGGTCCTTGGACATTTGTATCCTGTTTTGCAAAGGCTCACAAAATGATCATTTCCTCACTTGCTGAGTTCCTCTCCCTCATGAACCTTGCTTCATAAATACCAAGAGAAAGTAAAAGTGGCCCTGGAGAAATGACATTTATGAGGGATGAAGTGAGTATCAGTTCTCTCAACTCCCACAGCCATTTCTTTGCTTTGACTTTTGTACTAGAGAGACATTTAGCAGTGCTGGGGTTTCTGTTTCTGAATTTGCTGGAATTACATTCTCTTGTTTACTTTCACTTTAAAAATATCAACTGCTTTAAAACCAGAAACTTCTAAATAAAGCTTCATAGGTTAAAGTATTTTTATAAATGTACTCCATGCACACAAGAGAAAATTCAGACAATGCCAGAAACTATAAAAATAAATCCAGCCACGTTCCACCACCCAGAGGCAGCCAAGGCTAAGGTTTTGGAGGGTTTTCTTTTGAGCTTATCCTTTCTATGTGTCAAAGTTTAGCACATTTGTGATAAATCCACCAGTGTAACTTCAGGTAGTGATTTTCTATGAATGACTATTTTTATCACCCCTGTGTATTTATCCTTGATATAACAGGCATACAGAAAAGTTCTCAGCTCACAAGTGTGCAAGCTAATGAAGCCCCCAAACAGAACACTCCCAGGTGAGAAGCATGCATAGAGGGACCAGAACATCTCCAGCACCTGGGAGGTACAACCCCCAACCCATGTCCTGCGGTCCCCACCCTACTCCAGACCAATCACCACCCCGACTTCAAGCCCCATGGATTCATTTGCTTTTTTTCATAATTTTACATAAATGGAACCAGGTAGTGTGTGTCATGTTTGGCTTTTCTCATGCTACTCTGTGTGTGAGGTTCTTTCGTGATGCTGTATACAGTAGCAGTTAGTTCATACTTGACTGCTGCATACAGACAACTTTCTAAAAAATTACCAGGTGAACCAGGCATGGTGGTGCATGCCTACTATCCTGGTAACTCAGGAGCTGAGGCAGGGGGATCACAAATTCAAGGCCAGCCTCGGCAACTTAGTCAGACCCCCACTTCAAAGTATATAAAGGGCCGAGAATACAGCTCAGTGGTAGAGTATCCCTCAGTTCAATCACCAGTACCACCAAAATATACTCATAAGTAAATAAATATGTGTGTGCGTATTATTTACTTATACATAATATACATGTGTATATTATGCCTCTATATACATATATATATATACTATGTGTACATAGTATATGTATTCATATCCGCAGACATATTTATAAATATCTATATATGTATAAATACATATATGTACACACTTATACATGAATATATGTACACACATATACAAGCACACATACATACACAAATGTATTGAGTGAGAGGAGAAAAGTTCATGAACATTCTAGAAATCAGAAGACTAATGTCTGTCATCTCCTAGTGAGGCAGCATTATTTAAAAAATTCTTTGTTGGTACCAGAAATTGACCCACAGGATCCTAACCACTGAGCCACATCCCCAACCCCTTTTCTTTATTTTTTTATTTTGAGATAGGTCTTTCTAAGTCACGTAGGGCCTTGCTAAGTTACTGAGGTTGGCTTTTGAAGTAGTTATCTTCCTGTCTCAGTCTCCCAAGCTGCTGGGACTACAGGCATGCGCTTCTATACCCAGCCTCAAATTATTTCTGATTAGCATCAGAATGTTTTGTGGGTTTTTTTTTTTTTAGTAGAATTTAAAGTGCCTAAGGCCATTCCCATGATGGCCTCTGAAGATTATGTACGTATCTGGGACTTCTAAGAGTCCCTCAAAATGTAAATATCCTTAAGTTAAAAAGTGTTTTCTTTCTTAGAAGATGTGTTTCATGCAAAAAGGGCAAAAACATTGATTAGACAAAGCAATAAATAAATTCATTATAACTTCTTATTCTGGTTATTTCTGGAGCAGACTACAATTCAGAGAAGTTATTAATTCGTGAGAAGGCTGGCTTCTTTTATTGACAGATAATAATGGTACTTATTTATGGGGTGCAATGTGATGTTTTAATACACATATGTTTTGTAATGATCAAATCAGGATAATTAGCAAATCTATCACATCACACAGTTATCATATTTTATGATGAGAACACTCAAAATCTTCTCTTCCAGCTACTTTGAAATATACATTATTAACTGTAATAAACCCCGTATGCAATAACCCAATGTTATCTCACTAACCATAACTTTGTTTGCAAAGGGGAACATGTCCCCTATTCCTGTACATTCCCTCCTCACCCTCAGCCTCCAGTAACCACCATTTTATATACTATTTCTAGGAGCTACTGCTAGATAGTATGGACACTAACTGTATTTTTCCCATCTAGGAACACAAATTATTTTTCCATTTACTTATGTCTTCTTCAAAATTTTCCATCAATGTTTTATAGTGTCAAATTCTTTCACTTATTTGGTTACATTTATTCCTGAGAATTTTAATTATTTTGGGGTGGCTAATTTAGATGGTATTGATTTTTTAGTTTATTTTTCAGATAGTTCACTATTAGTGTAAACATACTACTAATTTTATATGTTGGTTTTTGTATTCTGAAACTTTACTGAATTAATTTATTAAGTCTAATGCTTTTTTTTTTGGTGGAATCTTCAGGGTTTTCCACAATAAAATCATGTTATTTGCAAACAGGGACAATTTAATCTCTTTTCTTCCCATCAAGGACACAACAACAAAATGACAGGCCCATGTCCTTAAGGAACACAGATATAAAAAACTATCAACAAAAGACTAGCAAATTGAATTCATTAAGACGATTACTCACCAGGAGTGAGTAGGATTCCTTCTAAGAATGCAAGGATGGTTCAATATGTGCCAATCAATTGAAGTGAGGTATCACATTAGCATACTGAAGGATGAAATTCATAAGATCATCTCAGTAAATGCAGAAAAAAATGGGCAAAATTCTACACCTTCATTACAAAAACTCAATCAATTAGGCATAGAAGAGAAGGTCCCTCAAAAAAAGGAAGGCTATGTTTGACAAGCCCACAGCTAACATCATGCTGAATAGAGAAAACCTGAAATATTTCCCTCTGAGATGGAGGAATAGAATAAGACATGGATATTGTTATAGTTTGGAGTGTCCCCCGCAAAGTCTAATGCATTGAAGGTTTGGTTTTCACCTGGTGGCACTATTAGAAGGTGATGGAAACTTTAACTTTAGTGGGAGGAAGTGGGCCACTATGGGTGTGTCCTTGAAAGTTACATCTTTGCTCTTCCCCACCATTTCTGCCATACATCCACAGGATCAGGTGACTAAAGACCAAAACCTCTGAAACCATGAGCCAAAATAAATCTTTTTTCCCTTTTTTTGTTGTTTACATCAGGTATTTTGTCATGGCAATGGAAAGCTGGCCAACACTGATGCCCACTTTTCATATTTCTACTCAACACAGTACCCCACGTCCTAGCCAGAGCTGTTAGGCAAGAGAAAGAGAAAAGGACCAACTTCTTGATCAGCAGTGCTACTCAAAGTGTGGTCCTTGGACCCGCACAATCAGTTGCACACTAAGCTTGTTAGAAATACAAATTTTCTAGCTCCATCTCTCAAGTACGGAATCAGTATTTCTGGGCCTAGGGCCCAGTAGTAATCTGGGTTTTAATGAGCCCTTTAAGTGATTCTGATTGTAAAATTTGAGAAGCCCTGTTGTAGAGCAGAAGAAGGTAGTAGTAGTGAAAATATAGATTTTAAAAGCAAGGAAAGTCCAGTTCAAATTCCACCTCTGCCATTTACCAACAAGTGACCTGAGAGGATTGCCCAACCTCTTTGAGATGCTCTTTTGTTACATATAAAATAAGATCACAATACCTTATTCCTAGCCTTTCAGCAAATTTAAGACAAGGGCTGTTCTCATGAAGGGCTCACCCCAATGCTCAGTTAAGGATTCTTTTTTCTTAGGATCTATATTTGTTCTTTAGGGTTTTTATGAACACTTGATTGGCCCACACCTGGATAAAATTGGCCCAGCGGGGTCCATCAGGACTTTTTTGGAAACTTAGAGGGGTAGATATGAAAGTCTCCGTCTTCAGTTGCTTGACGTGTGAATGTCAAGGGCATGGGAAAGAACAAGCCTGGGCAGCTGTCTTCTGCCATATGTGCAGAGATGGAGATTCAGCAGGAGTGTCAAAAAGAGAAGAATGAAGCTGAGGTGCAGAATTAAGGAGGAATCAGAGAACATATGGCCTCAAAGAGACAGTGAGAGAGACAGAGACAGAGAGATGGGGAGAGACAGAGCACATTCTCAATTTTTCAACCCACACTCTGCATGCACTGGACTACAACAAATATCCCTGATTACCACCAAGGTTCTTTTGTCCTGATACTAGAGTCCTTTCCTATTTCAACTCATATGAAGGAAGCTGCTAATTGCAACAGAAAATAAATCTTGACTAAGACGCAGTACAGCGTCAACATGACTCCAACAAAAGCCCCATTGCTGCCACCATCTGAACCAGGACCATGGCAGCCAGGACACTCTGACCCCACGCAGCATGCCTGATGTTCCTAGCTTCTTGAGTCGACGTCTTTAAAACAGAGCACCTCTGTCCAGCGCAGCAATAATCACAGCAGGGGGAACATGTACATGATCAGCATAACCAGCTGGAATAAGAAAGACAGAGAGAAGGTTGTCTATCGTTCCTACAGATAACTCCCTTGGCTCTCTCCTTATGATCATGAGAGACATTTACTCTCCTGAGTCTAATAATATCAAAGTGGCAGAAAAGTCTGATCGTTAAACTGTCTTTTGATGGTTTTATTTTGCAAGCTCCTGAGAAATTAAAAGCAGATCGTGTAAAGAGCGAAGAAGTGTTCATCATGAGTCTATCTCCTCTGTCTGTCCTCCCTACCCTGATTGACATATGGACAGATGGAATGCTTGGGCTCCAATCTGGACCTGCTAAGGCCAAGGCTAGTTTTTTAGATAGTCTAATAGGAAGATGTCAGTAGCATATGGACCTTGTGCGTCGAGCACGTGATGAAGAACAGGGTATCCCACTACCCATGGGACAGTTGAGAGCAAGGATCAAGGCTCCGTTCTCATTTCACACTCAGGCATTCATCAGATGGCACAAGATAGTAGCCATGATATCCAGATGAAGATTTTCATTGTTTTTCCACATTCTCTGTTCTCATTCAGGAGAGTATCTGGATTATTCAAGAAGATCCTTCACAGTCCTGCTGACGTCCAGTGTAGCACAGGTGTGAATGAAATGTGATCATTAAACTCTGTGGATTCCACTAAAGAAGTTATATTGTACATGAAAAAAAAGAGTGAATATATGTGACATCTACAAAAAGTTCCTCCAAAAGCATTCTTTTTGTTCAAAAATCATGCCTACTTGCTTTTCATGGTTTTACTTAGAGGGGAACTTGCTCAAACGTCTCCAATGAGCTCTAAGAGTCATGATTCAATGCCAACATTGCATATATATTTTATTATTTTCTGCTCTTGAGAAAATAATAAAAATGGGAGTCACTGGTCAGGCAGCTTGTGAACCCTGTGTGCCCTCTAGTTTGTCCAAGTGGCTCATGGCTTGGAGAGGTAGGTGCAAGGGGAGGTAGAATCTAGGGATGCTCAGGCATTCAAAAAATTGTGTTCTCATCAGAGGGCACAGGGAGTAGCCATAATATCTCAACCATGGTTTTCATGTTTTGGAGACTGTGTTAGTCAGCTTTCTCATTGCTGTCACTAAAGGACCCAATGAGGACAATCGTAGATGAGAAAATATTTATTTGGGGGCTCAGGGTTTCCGAGGTCTCAGTCCACAGACAGCAGGCTCCATTCCTCAGGGCTCGAGATGAGGTAGGACATCATGGAGGAAGAGTGTGGTGGAGGGAAGCAGCTCACATGGTGATCAGGAAGCAGAGAGAGACTCCACTCTCCAGAGACAGATAGAGACCCCAAAGCCACGCCCCCAATGCCCCCTCCTCCAGCCACACCCACCTGCCTCCAGCCACCACCAGGTTAATCCATCAGGGGTCCATTCACTGGTTGGGTTAAGGCTCTCACAACCCAATCATTTCTCCTATAAACGTTCTTGGATTGTGTCACATGTGAGCTTTTGGGGGACACCACATCTAAACTGTAACAGAGACTGAACAAAGATGCAATTAAAGTGAATTTTAAACATTCCATTGATTTCTTTTTTTTTTTTTAAAGAGAGAGTGAGAGAGGAGAGAGAGAGAGAGAGAGAGAGAATTTTTTTTAATATTTATTTTTTAGTTCTCGGCGGACACAACATCTTTGTTGGTAGGTGGTGCTGAGGATCAAACCCAGGCCGCACGCATGCCAGGCAAAGGCGCTACCGCTTGAGCCACATCCCCAGCCCCTCCATTGATTTCTAGTTTATCTATTTCTGTATGTTCTGAAACTATATTTTATGGAATCAATGTAAGATTCCTCTATGGAGTGGAGTTTGGCTTTATTAATTTTTAAAACATTTATTCATTTTTTACATTTACTTGTTCTACTTCAATAAAAGTATCTAATTCAAAATCCACACTATATAGGTAAAACCTGAGTCCCGGAAAATATAGCAGCCCTGTCCAGACTAGGACAGGTAGGGAACCAGATCTGGTCTTCCAGATCCTAGGACACCTGTGCTTTCTCCCTGGGTCACTGTTTTACTTTAGTAGAACTCTGGTTGTCTCCAAGATTTGATTAATACCATTTTGTTTAAAGTCCTGAAAACATGATTTTCCAAGTTATTGAAATTCTCAGCGAGGGCTAAGATATTATCACGGGGCATCGTATCTGAGTCATTCTCTAGATATAGTTTAGAACCTAGAACACCAAGTGTTCTTCCTTCTGATACTTCCAAGGTCATATCCCACAGAGAAAATCTTGAGGTGACTCCAAAAGCCGAGATCATCTTCCATTAGTCTGAAGTTGCACTAAAGAATATATTTAAATGGAGAAGGTGCCTGTTATTATTATTGAACTTTCTAGAACGTTAAGCATCATAGATCAACTATAACTTCTTCTTGAACCAGGATTTGTCTTGTTTGAAACAGGCAAAATTTGTGTCCTATGTATTTTGTCTTTCTCTTTCCTCTGCATCCTTTAGGAATTTGACCTTGACTCTGATCCCATGGGATTCTAGAGAGATGTCAATCATGGAGTTTAGAGTCTCTGACCTCAGTGTAGGTGAAGGATCCAAGATATGACCTGATCAAAATCATATTCCCCCTCTAGAAATCTGAGTCTTGGGCAGTCATGCATGAGGTGTCTGAGGCAGAAAGATCTAATGGCCCCATCCTGGAGAGACTACTTACAGGTTCCTACCACCAAGTCCACTGGTGATGTCGGTCTCTGTCTTTCTCAACACCTGTGTCTCCAGCTCTTCCTTCAGTTCCATGAGTCATCTGGTATCTTTCTTACTTATTCTTACTTATCTACTTATTTATTACTTAGATTGCTACAGGGAATAATTGTTGCTCAACTACTGACTATGGGTAGGATCTTGAGAAGTTTCCTTTCCCTCTCTGGGCCTCAATATTTTTATCTGTATAACAGGTGCGATGCATTGGATTGGATGATCCCTTTACATGAACAAATAAGGAGGTGTAAATGAGATAGCAAGCCACATTGATAAAAAAAATAATAATTGCTATTTTAAGTTTTATGCTAAGCCCAAGGGACTAGAAAAATAAAGGAGACAGTGTTAAGCTTCCACTTCCTTGGTTCTCCATTTTTAAGGAATTAACATAGTCAGCATTTGCAAACCTTCCATATTGGAATAAGTAATCTTTCTCCACATTTGGACAGAAATGGTGGGAAGTTATGAAAGGGATTATAGAAGAGTTACCTTGGATATGAATATTTGTTGCAACGGTCCATTGGTCCTATTAGCCCTCCTTGGTGTCCCTGTTGGAAGGACAGGCACACTGGTGCTGGCCTGCCACCTCTGCAGCCAGTGATTGTCTTACCCCAGAGCAGCGCCCAGCACACGTCACAAAGCACCGGACCTTAATGGGTCAATGATTGCTGGAGCCAGAGCAGCATTGAGTTTGGCTCTCTTGTATTCCTGGCATTGACAGTGAGGATAGTTTCAAGATTTGGAAGCTCTTACTCTGCCCAAACCCAGGAAGGAAAGACAGTAAGACATGCCATCTCCCTGCGTATCTCCAAATTCACCTTTTCTACTTCTGTGTGACTCCAAGTGATAGTCACTGTGGGTGGATGGTTGAAAGTAGTAAAATGGGGCTGGGGATGTGGCTCGGCGGTGGCGCGCTTGCCTGGCATGCGTGCGGCCCGGGTTCGATCCTCAGCACCACATACCAACAAAGATGTTGTGTCCGCTGAGAACTAAAAAATAAATATTAAAAAATTCTCTCTCTCTCTCTCTCTCTCTCTCTCTCTCTCTCTCTCTCTCTCCTCTCTCGCTCTCTCTTAAAGAAAAAAAAAAAAGAAAGTAGTAAAATGGATGGAATCTCACTGAAAATGTGGTGTATGACCTGGAATCTCCCCAGCCCACACCTGATTTTTTATGCCTATTTAGCCTTAAGAGGGAGAATGTATGAATGGAAGCTTTCTTTTCAGAATTAATTTTAAAAAGTTAAGATTTATTGAAAAAAAATTTTTTTACATACCTCTATTTTTTTTTTAACTCACAAAAACATGGTGAAGGGAACTTGGTCCTCTTTTGCAGTTGAGGAAGACTTAGGGTTTACAAAAAGTCAAAGCAAAAATCCAAAGCACACAGTCTGCCTCCAGTCTTCTGGCTTATCTTAATAGATTGCATCAATGCCTCTCTCCCTTTGGTAATGAAAAGAGGTAGGTGAAGGATCCAAGAGATAACCTGATTAAAATCATATTCTCCCTCTAGAAACGACAAAATCATCAGAGACAAAATGAATGACTACTTGTGTCCTCTGTTTCATTGTGATGTAGGATCCATTCCGAGCATCTCCTGACAACAGTCTTACCTGAATTCAGGTATAAACATCCAACTTGGTGAGTGAGATCTTGATGTGGCTAACCCAAGAAATACCAGGCACTTACCTGGCTTGTCTTCCGTTTCCTACACCTTCCGGTGTTCTGCTCTCAGTGATCCGCAGGAACATTTTGAGTTCCCAATGGTTTTGCCTCAGCACCCAGAAATTCAGTTTGGCGCTGAATTTCCCTCTTGCTCGTTTCCCCCTTGGGCACAGATTCTATTTAATATAGAACTGTGCAAACCCTAAACAGATTGGCCAACAAGACACTCCTGCTAAATTCTACCACGCATAACAAGGTTGAGTGAGCTGATCTGGAGCAAATGATTCTCTGCTAGTCGATGGATACCAGCAGAAAAATATCCAACCAGACCTCCAGGTGACAATAAAATGAGTATACAAGTACAACTGGAGGAAGTCCCTGAGAGTTATTGTTATAGTTGTTATTGTGTTCTCTTAAGGTGTTCTAGTTTCCATCTATCATATTGTTATCAGTTAGTAAGAACTAAATATGTGCCAGGCACTATATAAAATTGTGTGTGTGTATGAAGTTTGAAGCTTAATACATACATATATATATAAAGGCATCTATGCATAAACTTATAGCCTAATATACATATATATATATATAAAACCATGTATACATATATAACTACATATACATATAACTATATATGTAACCACACATATATCACCACATATATACATATAAAACCACATCTAATTTAAATAATGACAAGGCACATATAAGACATATGTCAAGATCATTGTGCTGTCATGTGTAACTAATTAAAACAAATTAAAAAAAAAGATCAAATGAAAGATCACCAAATAATAACTCAAAAAAAAAGAGATGCCTCTATTACCCCCAAGGAAATTGGGGCCTGAAAATTTTGCCAAATAAATAGTGCAGGACTCATGTCCCCAAAACCTGTATTCCTGAGCCCTGAGCTCAATGACATCTACTCTCCCAAGAAAGGCAGCATTTTGTCAATGTCATAAATCATCCCACCTATGGGTTCAATGTCAGGTACTTTACAAATATTCAGATAAATTCCACCTCCCTCACTCCTACTTATCAGAAAATAGAGAAAACGTATTAAAAATATCCAGCTACATTTGTCAAACATGATGTGTTTTTTAGGAAGGCAGCAGAGACTCAGTAGATTTCCACTGATACCAGCCAAGGAAATGATCGATTCTGCTGCAAACTCACCTTGCACTTAATGTCATTCATTTGCCCTTGTCGGTGATTTAATAGACTTTCTGGGAACTGAAGTGTTCCTAGTATAAAAGGCCAACGTTGAGAGATGTAGGAAAAAGCTCAGAAGGCCAGACTTTTTGAAAGTCAGTAGAATCTCTTTATGGCTGGGTGATTTAATTAAAGGGCTTGAGTGTTAGGGACTCACCTTGGACCCAAGAGACCGAGGGACTGAGCTCTTGAGTAAGCAAGAAGCAGTTAGTTAGTTCTTTCCTAAAAGGCTAAGAGCTCACTCAAAGTCCTATCTTCCATTTCTCTACAATATAATACATTTCTCTGGAATATGATATAATATGTAATATAAAGGACTTTTCCCTCTGTCTCTTCTCTGTGTGTCAGTGTAACACCAATCTCAAGTAGCCATGCCGCTGTATAAAATCCAGCAGGGACACTGTCTCACGTCTAATCTAACTATATGATACTAGGTCAAAATCACCTCCTTTCTTTAGAATGCAGTTTCTATTTTCCACCAATGAATTCACTGAACAGGAGAATAACCACTCGATCATCTGTAAAGAAGACATTTTTGAACTCTTATTAAACAATTCTGCAATCATGACAAAACTTGTGCAGGAAGGAAAGAAGGACATCCTGGTATGCTCCAGAAGTTAGTTATGTGATTAATTGAGTCTGTTATTCAACCATCAGATGGAACCCAAAGAAGGAGCAATGAGACAGTTTTGATGATACAAAGGTGTGATGCCTGCCTTGTTTCTGACAATGAATTCAGATTTTCAATCTCTTTGGAGTTTAAAAGCTACCATTCAAAATCACCTGAAGGGCTTTCTTCCAGTTAGGACCTAAAAGACCATCATTCCCAGCCTGAGAAGAACACATTGGATACGATACGGAACACTGAGGAGGCCAGGAAACCTGAAGAACTAAATTCCAGAAAGCAATACCTTCTTAAGAGAAGACAATCAAATTCTTCTGTGGCCCCCAAAGGCCTAAGAGATGATGATGATGATGATGATGATGATGATGATGATGATGATGATGATTTTGGTGGTACTAGGAAATCAGCATACTATAGTGAAGTGGCCACATCAATGTTTATAGCAGCTCAATTCACAATAGCTAAACTATGAAACCAACCTAGGTGTCCCCCAATAGATGAATGAATAAAGATAATGTGGTCTATACACCCAATGGAATATTATCCAGCCATAAAGAAGAATGAAATGAGGGTATCTGGTGGTAAATGGATGGAACTGGAGACTATCATGCTAAGTGAAATAAGCCAATCCCCCAAAACAAAAGGCCAAATGTTCTCTCTAATATGTGGATGCTAACACACAACAAGAGGAGGAGGAAAGAATAGAAGTTCATTGGATCAGACAAAGGGGAACGAAGGGAAGAGAGGGGGATGGGAATGGGAAAGACAGTGGAATGAGTGGGGCAGAACTTTCCTATGTTCATATGTAAACATACGACCTGTGAAACTCCACATCATGGACAGCCACAAGAATGAGATCCTGATTAGAATAAGTTATACTCCATGTATATAGAATGTGTCAAAATACACTCTGCTGTCATGTATATCAAATAAGAACAAATTTTACAAAGAGAGAGAGAGAGAGAGAACTGTAGCGGGGGCGGGGGGAATCTGCTGAAACATAGATGAAGATGGACCAGCCCAACTTTTAACACACATTTAATTGCTGTATGTGAGTTTGCATGGGTATTAGAATCCTATAACTCCTCAAACACAAAGTAACTCTGCACCCATTCACTAACTTCCTCTGAGGCTTGGGGTGTCATGCTGAGAAAAAGAAGCAGAGCAGGGGAGCTGGGAGTTCCTCCCAAGGATCCCAGGCTTTCAACAAGATGGACTTTAGTGGTCCTCCAAAGGCTGAGAGGGTGAGTCACGAGGACTAAGAGAAACTCCCCTAGGTATGCAGTACTAAAAAACAAAGAGAACGCTCCAGAGTCAAGATGCTAGGAAAGTGGAAGCTCAAAAGTCTTACCAGTTCTGAAACCTTCTGTGTTCCAAAGAGGAAATCTTTCCGGCAGTCCGACTCTGCCTACCACTTCATCAAGCACGGCTCCATACAGATGAGACTTGGATCCTAACACTGTTAACCTCACAGAAGAAGCAATGGAAGCCAATGATGTTCCCCTGCGTCTCCACTGATCTTTTTGCACAAGGCACACAGGGCACGAGAGAAAATCAAACAATCAAAAGCAAGAACAGGACTCATCCTTGGAACAAGAATTGGTTGAAAGTGAGAGACCCAGAGATAAGGCAAATGTTAGTGGTGTAAATACAGAGAATTTAAATACTAAGGAAAGGTCAGTGAAGGATCTAGAAGAAATGGTGAGCAACACGTTTGACGGATGGGGAATTTCAACAGAGTAATCGAAACTATAAAAAAAAAAAAGAACCAAACTCAATTCCAGCATTTTTAGGTGAAGAAACTGGTGCTCCATCGTAAAGTGATTTGCCTGAGGTCATCTAACTAATCAGGAGGTGCAGAGCAAGAACTAAAAAAAAAAAAAGATTCAATTTCCCTGTCTCCTTTCACACTTGAGAACAGAGCGAATACACCTTCTGTTCTCTGTCTGCACCTCCCGTGAGATTTTAAATTCTTCCCCTAAAGACCATGTTTATTCTCAGAATGGGCTGTGGAGCCCAGTCCCCCATCTTTGGGCTGAGGAAACTGGCTTTCTGCAGCCACCTTGGATTCTGACCTGGCTTACAGATTCCTTTCAGCTGAGGGGCTATCACCCTACTGAGTCTGGAAGTGGGGGTCTTGTAGGTAGGTCGTAAACCAGAGTCCAGAGGGGAAAAGCACCATGTTCTTAGCTTCCAGTGGTTTCATTCATGCTAAGGCTACTGGTGACCCAGATTGGAAATGAGGAACCTTTATTCCCCATGCAGCCTCAAAACCCACAAAGCAGTTCCAAGTTGCAATGGGAAAAATCTGTGGGTCTTCTCTTCTGAGGAACACCCCCCCACCACCATGTTTTGTTTTTTTTTCCCTCAAAAACGTCTCCCTCATCCCATGTAGAGTAAACCATGTTCAGGTCGAATTGGGTTCATTTCACCTGCAGCT
Source organism: Urocitellus parryii (assembly GCF_045843805.1). Classification (NCBI taxonomy): domain Eukaryota; kingdom Metazoa; phylum Chordata; class Mammalia; order Rodentia; family Sciuridae; genus Urocitellus; species Urocitellus parryii. The sequence continues at coordinate 164,633,759 of NC_135533.1, forward strand.
TTTAAAGGTGGACAAGTTATGAAGTCTAACCTATCTAAGCATAGGTGGGCCACCTGTGGGTGAAGCAAGAAATATGTCTCCATGGTTCACCCTCCTTGTATCAGGTATTGAGACCACTGAGACACATACTCAATGGGAGCCATGGAGCCGCTGTCTGGGGTTGGATGGCAGGACTTGTGTGTAAAGACAGAGACGTGGTTCCTCTTTTTACCAAGCATACAGATTGAAAAATAGAAGCTCATGGGACGGGGTGTAGCTAGCCATATAGCACTTGCCTTGATGCACAAGGCCCTGGGTTCAATCCTCAGCACCACAGAAAAGATTAAAAGTAAAGAAATAAAAGAAAAATCAGAAGCTCTCAGTTTCCACAGATAGTATGATCTCTTTGTAGAAGGATTTTACCTGAGGATGACGCTCACAGGAAAAAAAAAAAAAAAAAAAAAAAAAACAACAATCACAACAACAATGAAAATGAAAAGCACTGGTACTTGATCATACTGCTGGCGTTCTGGATCAAGAAGAGACATTTCCTTTTATTTATTTATTTATTTTGCAAGGGAGGGTACCCTGGATTGAACCCAGGGGCACTGAACCACTCAGCCCCATCCCCAGCCCTTTTGTATTTTATTTAGAGACAGGGTCTCACTCAGTGGCATAGGGCCTTACTGAGTTGCTGAGGCTGGCTTTGAACTCAGGATCCTCCTGCCTCAGCCTCCCGAGCTGCTGGGATTACATGCCTGCACCACTGTGCCTGACTTTTCTTCTATTTTTAAACTTTGAGAGTCCCAGCTGATAAGGATGATGTTTTATAGACATGTAAACAGGATAGGAAATCAATGAAAATTTAAAAATAGCACCCAAACTCTCAAGAGGCACTGAAGCAGCTTCATTCTAAGAATAGGTCATCTCCTGCCCAAACCCCAGTGGGGTGGACCTGGGTCAGGCAATGGCTGTCGTGGGTGCTGACACAGGTGTCATGGCCTGGTCTACCAACTGGACGAACTCTAAAGAATTTGAATTAGAAAACTAAAGGAGAAGTTAAGTATTTGGCAATGTTTAATACTTGAAGCTTCAGTTATTAGAACAGATGATCTGAAAGGACAGGGCAGGAGGCAGGTTTAGGCCTCCCAGACAGAATATGGTCACAAGAGGTCGCTGTTAACTCCAAGTGATGAAGAAGAAGACTCCATCCATCACAAAGTGGAAATCACAGTGAGAATAGGAAATTCAGTCAAAGAAGAGAGGAGACATAGATAAGTCAAGAGTAAGGAAAGACCCAGCTGCTGAGAGCCATTGCCAAGTAGGAATGACGCATCGTAATCCTTGCCAGTGTACCCCATGTTAAATGGACTTGCCTTGGAAATTTGCTGCGACCTTGCTTGTGTGTTTGAGAAAGGTGACCCTGCTCAATGACCAGGGTGGATCCAGGATTAGGGTGTATCCTGCAGGAAGTATCCCCGTCCTTGGGTTTAGGGCGTGACAATAGGAGTTTTAGGGAAGTTGGAGGTTGAAGATTATTCCTGCTGGGAGTAGGGCGTGCCTGCTGCCTGAGTTCCCGCTGAGTCCTCGTGGAGAAAAAGTATTTAGGACGTGTGTTGTGGGGGAGATAGGAGAATTGCCCCTGAACCTGTGTGGAGGCGGTGTGAGATCGGGAATAAAGAATTGCTGTTTGAATCTACAAGTGTGTGGTGGCTCGTGATTCAGTGCCAGCCGAGACACTGGCACCCAGTAGCTCAGGAGGCTGAAGCAGGAGGATCACAAGTTCAAGGCCAGCCTCAGTAACTCAGTGAGGCCCTAAGTAACTCAGTGAGACCCTGTCTCTAAATAAAATACAAAATAGGGCTGGGGATGGGGCTCAGTGGTGGAATGCCCCTGAGTTCAATCCCTAGTACCAAAACAAAACAAACAAACAAAAAAGAGTAAGGGAAGAGAAGATAATTAGTCACAGAACCACAGATACAACCCAGAAGAGAGGGAAAGACAGAGCAGTAAACTCTGATAGAATTATTTTGTGTCTTTGAAATTCCATCTCTCACCACACCTTGCTTGTTCCCTGCAGGTCTTCTTTTGGATTACAGTAGTGGTTAGGGACACTGGCTTTCATATCTCTAGACCTGTATTTTTATCTCAGCAGCTGGACACATAAGCTTTGTCATACTGAGCTCCTCATTAACTTCACCAATAGGTCAATTCCTCATCTGTAAAAGGGCATGTGATGGCATTGTCTTCATTGGGTTGTGGTGAAGATACACTGGTCCTCATACGGGTCTCAGCATCCTGATGGACACACAGCAAGCCCTCGATAAATGGTGGCTCATACTGTTCTTTCTACTGTTCATGAAAATACATGCTGACATTCTAATAGGGACAGTTGGTCTTATATACTGTGGGGACACAATAGCCAATGGGATAAATATCCCACGACAAAACAAAGCAACTGACCCACAAGTCACATGTTTTCTGCCTTATTGATCACACCCACCCAAATCTTCATGACAGTTCGGTTCTCACTGACCTTTTCTGAATTGTCTTAACTAAGCATCTATTCCTGGTGTCCAAAAGTGTGCAGTGAAATCCAGCGGCCTGGGAGAGTAACTGAAGATTAAGAAGCTGGAGACTGGCCTCTGGATCTAAAATGTCTCCTTTTGAAAAATTACTCTCTATACCTCAATTTTCTTACCTGGGAAGTGAACAAAGAGCATGAAAAATAGCCCAGGTCATGGGAAAAGATTTTGGATCTCATTCAAAGAAAAATAGTAGATGGAGCTGGATGCATGGCACATGCCTATAACCCCAGCAGCTCGGGAAGCTGAGGCAGGAGGATGGTGAGTTCAAAGCCAGCCTCAGCCACTTAGTGAGGCCCTAAGCAACTCAGGGAGACCCTGTCTCTAAATAAAATGCAAAATAGGGCTGGGGATGGGGCTCAATGGTCCAGTGCCCCTGAGTTCAATCCCTGGTACCCGCCCCCCCCCCCCCAAAAAAAAATACTAGATGGAATCACCAAGACATCATAGTTACTTGTCCATACAACTGTCAGTTATTTTTGTCATCAATTATTTAATAACTCCAGAGCAGACCTAGTTAAGTAAATCATATGGCTTGGTTATGCTCAGAGTACAAAAATATTATTTTCTTAACCACCTTAATAAAGATGTCAGACAGCCCAGAGCTGACACATAGGGAGGAGAGATTCCAAGTCAGGAATATAGAGTGAGAAACCAGATCCTCCAGGGTTTCAAAATTCGTTTTCCTCTGTTTTTTTTTTTTTTATTGTGAATAACGTGATCAAAATCATGGGTTGTTTCTCTGACATTTTTCAGTCCCTGAAAAATTATGACTCCAGGATTTCAAGGTCCAGAGAGATCTGTGCTTCTGGTGACCTTTAGCCTTATCTTCCATCTCATTAACTGAGGTCTGAGAAGAATAAATGAGGAAATCCACAGGGAAGGTGAGACTGAGCACCAACAGCAGTCATCATCGTGGAAAATAATGTGACTCCCTGTGCCTGTTTCATAACCGTGTGTCAGCCGAGCGCCGAATGGGCACGTGCCTCGCCAGGTTCACTAGATGGTGAGAGTGTGGCTGAGGCTCCCCGGGGACAGCCAGTGCCCCGTGCTACCCGACATCACAGCTCAGTGGAGACAAGCTTCAGACACCTGATCCGAGGAACTCAGTTTGAGCCTTGGTGTTGCCATCGGCTGCTCAGGGCTCTGTGTCAGTCAGTCGCATCACCCACGGAGCCTCCGTCCCTGTCTCTTGGTAGGTTAAGGGACACCTTCCTTGTGGTGAGGATAAGATTCCAAATGAGAATGAAAACTCCGCTGGAAAAAAAGTGATTATGTCATCGGTGTGTGTTCTGATGGGTGGTGAGGTGTCCCCCCAAAAGCTCAAGTGTGAGATCCTGCAGGAACGTGCAGAGGTGAAACGATGGGGTTGGGGGAGCTTGAACCTGATCGGTGCCTTAATGCACTGATGCGGATTCAATTGGGGGGAACTGTAGGCAGGTGGGTGGCGGCTGGAGGAGAGAGGTGATGGGGGGCTTGCCTTTGGGTCTGTCTTGTCCCTGGTGAGCGGAGCTCTCTGTGCTTCCTGTTGCCATGTCCTGAGCTGCTTTCCTCCACCACACCCTCCGCCAGGATGCTCTGCCTCACCTCCAGCCCAGGGCCAGGGAGTTGGCCATCTATGGACTGAGACCTCTGAAACCATGAATCCAAACGAACTCTTCCTCCCCTCCATTATTCTTATCAGGTTGAAGAAAAAAAGCTGAATGAAACCATGTTGAATAGAACAAGATATAAATGAATTGAAAAATACCCCAAAAAAAGGAAAGATATTGGAGAGGGCTGAGTAATTTCTAATAAGAGATTGAATCAATCTAGAGCTCCATTTCAAGGGTGGAATTCATTTCCTTCTGGGATTTAGACAAATTTCCTAACCAGATTCCTAACCAAATTCCCACATCGATAATAGATTAAAATGGCCCACTTCACTTATGCCATACACACACACCTAGACAGTATCACCCCATGAGGGCTAGATTTCAGTTAGAGTGCCCACTGTATTCAGTCACTGACTGAACCATCCAATACATATTTAACCTCTACTGTGTGCCCACCTGATGCTACTTACAAAGGACAAAGCAAACACGAGGCCCAGCGTCTGCCTTTCTTGGAGTTTACATTGTGATGTATTGGAACCAATCATTTGAAGACCTTATAATGGCGGGTGACAGGGGAAATGTAAAAGTTGTGCACAATTGTGGAAAGAGCCTGCTCTTGTTTGGTTCCTGCATGTCCCCCGAGGTCCCTGTGTTAAAGACTTGGTCTCCCCAGGTGCGTGGTGAATACCTGTCATCCCAGCAGCTTGAGAGGCTGAGGCAGGAGGATCACAAGTTCAAAGCCAGCCTCAGAAGCTTAGTGAGGCCCGAAGCAACTCAGGGAGACCCTGTCTCTAAATAAAATATAAAAAAGGGCTGGGGATGGGGCTCAGTGGTAAAATGTCCCCAGGTTCAATCCCTGACATCAAAACAAACAAACAAAACAAAACAAAAAAAGTCTCTAGCTTGGCTCTGTTGGAGGTGGTAGCAACTTTTAAAGTGGGGTCTGAAGGGAAAGCCTCATGCCATTGTGGACGTGCCCTTGAAGGGGATAGAGGGACCCTGGTGTTTTCTTCCTCTCTTTTGCTTCCCTGGCCACATGGTGAATGATTTCCCTCTACCAAGTGATCCTACCATGTTGTGCTCCCTCCTCATAGTCACAAAAACAAGAGGGCCAACCACTTATGGGCTGAAACCTCTAAACCTGGAGTCCAGATAAACCTTTTCTCTTTTTAAGTCTCAGGTATTTATTATAGTAACGGAAAACTGACTCACATAGATCCCTTGCCCTATGCATATATTGCCAGGGGAAATCCTACAAACCCAAACATTTCAGAGCTCTGGCTTTTCTAGGCAAGAGTTAATAGCATCACCAGAGCCTGGCAGGCTCCTTGAGCTCAGCTGTCTGCTGTGAATGAGAGTCAGAAGTGACATCTGTCACCGCAGATGACACCGGCTGTCACAAACAATTGGGTCTTTAAGAAAGGATGAAGAAAATTCTCCCTCCTAGTCCCAAGTGAGTGTGCCAGGTGTAATTGTTATGCAAGAGGAGATTTTTCAAATCAGCAGCTAAAGCAGAGCTCAGAACAGCCTGGGAAGCAGCAGATCCATCCGTCAGGTGGCTGGCAGGCCTCCTAGCGGGAGGAAGGCATATTCTTTCCCAAGGAGGAAAGGCACCTCATTTGTATCTAGGATCGCATAGATCTTTCTAAAGAAAAGATGGATGGGAAGAATTCTGTTGTGTTTTCCCGCTTACAACTGTCAACCCTCGTCTTAGCAAAAGTACCTCCCTTTTCTTTAGGAAGCGAATTCTCCCTGATGCTGATGTGATGTGATCTTCACAGGACGAAGGCACAGACCTGGTATGTCCCACCCCATCTGCACCCTAGTGACTGGTGGAGAAATAGGGATCTAACAGGGGCCAATCCAATATGTTCATGAAGACTGACCACAACACTTTAATCTCAAAGACAGAAGAAATCCAGGATTCCAGTTCTGTGCGTGGCAGGAAATCCAAGCCATCTTTGCACATACTAAGGAGAGCCCCTGTCAGAAGGAAAGCAATAGGAAAAAAAGATGAGCCAAGGGGTGGAGAGAGGTCGTCACCTGGACTCCAACAAATAATTTTCAGCTTGGAACTCAGCAAAGCCTAAAGCAGAACCAATTTTCAAAATGAGTTTGAATGAATTTTCTGTTATTGACATTTGAGAACATTATGATGGATATGGATGGTATGTACCTGTTCATGAGTAGGAGGAGGGCTTTGACCAACGGGATTATAGGTCTTCTTTTTATACCAGTCATCTTTGAGAAGGTAGCTGAATGCACTCAGAGCTGTGAGTCCACAGTTCAGACACGTAACCATTCATTTACATTTATCAACTAACTTTGTTCGTCTTCCCACCCAAGGGCATTTGAATTTAAAAAAATATATATTATTTGTTGTTTTTAGTTTCACATGACATTAGGGTGTATTTTGACATATTATATATACGTGGAGTACAACCCTGTTGTGATTTGTATGTGAAGTGTCCCCCAAAAGCTCACATGTGAGGTCTGGGGCTGTAGCTCAGTGGTAGAGCACTTGCCTACCATGTGTGAGGCACTGGGTTTGATCCTCAGCATCATATAAAAAATAAATAAATAAACAAAATAAAGGTGTTGTGTCTATCTATAACTAAAAATAATTTAAAAAATAAAAAAGCTCACGTGTGAGACAACGCAAGAGGGTTTAGAAGAGAAATGTTCAGGTTGTGAGCACCTTAACCCAATCAGTGATTTGATCCCTGATAAGATTAACTGGTGGCTGGAGGCAGGTGGGTGTGGCTGGAGGAGGGGGCATTGGGGGCGTGGCTTTGGGGTCTCTATTTGTCTCTGGAGAGTGGAGTCTCTCTCTGCTTCCTGGTCACCCTGTGAGCAGCTTCCCTCCACCACATTCTACCTTGATGAAGTTCTGCTGAGAAATGGAGCCAGCCTTCTATGGATTGAGACCTCTGAAACTGTGAGCTCCCAAATAAACTTTTTCTCCTCTACATTGGTTCTGGTCAGGTCATACAGTCACAGCAGCAAAAGAAAAGTTGACTGAAAGAAACTCATTCCAATCAGGATCCCATTGATGTGGTTGTAGATATGTGTCCAATTCATGTCCAATTCATTCTACTCTCTTTCCTGTCCCCCCTCCCTTCCCTTCATTTCCTATGTCTAATCCAATGAACTTCTATTCTTTCCCCACTCCTCCCTGATTATGGGTTAGCATTCACATATCAGAGAGCACATTTGGCTTTTTTGTTTTGAATTGGTTTATTTCTCTTATTATGATAATCTCCAGTTCCTTCCATTTACTGGCAGATGCCATAATTTCATTCTTCTTTATGGCTGAGTAATATTCCATTGCTTCTAGGAACCATGTTTTCTTTATACATTCATCTGTTGAAGGGCACCTGGGTTGTTTTCATAGCTTGGCTATTGTGAATTGAGCTGCTGTCAACACTGATGTGGCGGTGTCACTGTAGTAGGCTGAATTTAAGTCCTTTGGGTATAAACTGAGGAATGGAGGACATTTCAATTTTAAAAGGTGACACTGGGTTAGGAATTAATATCCCAAAGGGGTCACATGATTGAAATCTGAATGAAATACCTTCCCTTCCTTTTTTTCCTTATTTCTATTGTTAAATGGAGGAACAATTTAAAGTGAAATATTGCAAAATAGCTTTCCAAGCTGTACCCCATTCAGAAGCTCCTTCCTGCTGTCTCACTTGCAGCCAGACATCTTCGGACATCTACCTAACAAATATCTAAAGAATCTTAGGAGTCCATGACCATTCCCTGTTAGTGGAATGTGGATGGGTTTTTAAGAAGGCAGATGGTGCTGGAATGTGTAGAAATTCCTGACTGTACCTGGGTGGGCTGAAGTCCCTGGTGCCTCTGACAGTCAGGACCTCAGTCACTGACAGCCTGGTGATCGCCTGCCTTGGGTCCAGCATGCCACACTCCTCCACCTGGAGGCTTTGAAACTAGACGGCCCTTAACTCCAAAACCAGCTCAGCAAACTAGGAACGGGAGAAGTTTGGATGAGTCAGGTAACCCTCCTGAGCCTCAGCATCCTCGTTAGTAAAATGCCTATGATCCTACTGTCTACAACACAGGGCTGGTGGAGGATTAATTGAGAGAGTGTGGCTAAAGGCTGTAGGAACAAAGACAGGGCTCAGTTAACTTCAGCCATCATTCAAGTGAGGCTGCCAAGGAATCCCAGTTCACCACAGTTGCACATCTTCCCTGCGTTGGATTCTGCAGGAGAGAGAGAGAAAGGCTCAAGGAATCAACTTCCATGGCCCATTTATGTGAATCTGAGCCTAGAACCTTCTTTCCAAACCCAGCATTCATTTCTTTTCTCTGGCCCAGGGCAGCTAATCAACAGGGCTGCCTCCTCTGCAGTGAAGGCTAGACTCCTCCAGGGGCTGCTGGAGGTTCTCAGAATCTGAGTATCAATACGTAGTTTGAGGACAGTGGTGATGTGCATAGGGACATGTGTTCACCACTGAGTGCTTCACCACGGAGCAGCATCCCCAGCCCTATTTATTTTTTATTTTGAGACAGCATCTCCCTAAATTACTTAGAATCTTGCTAAATTGCTGAGGCTGGCCTCAAACTTGCTATCCTCCTGCTGCCGCCTCCTGAGCAGCTGGGATTAGAGGTGTGAGCCACCAGGTCTGGCATGTATAATTTTTCACATTAATAATTTATAATGTGCATTCAGTAGTATGGTCCATTGATGGGACAGTAGCCCAACATTGAAAGACAGGCCTTTCTTTGGATCTTTGTCACTGTTCTTCAGTGACTATGATTGCTTTGTTTGCACAAAAATCTAAAAATGTCCACATGTGGATGTTTTAGATCCTTCATGAATATGAATCTCAGACATGATGACTCCCCATAACCTTCTCCCCTACCCACCCATGCTTGGTCCATGTCAGCAGAAATGGAACTTAGGTGTAAAGGAAGCAATCTCATAGCACCCTTCATCATCCACTCATTAGTCACGTATGTAAAGCCAGCACCATTTCTTTCTTCTTTCCCTTTCAAAAATATGTTGCCTACAGCTCAGGAGGCTGAGGCCGGAGGATCATGAGTTCAAAGCCAGCCTCAGAAACTTAGCAAGGCCCTATGCTACTCAGCAAGACCCTGTCTCTAAATAAGATATAAAAAAGGGTTGGGGTGTGGCTCAGTGTTTAATCCCTGGTGTGTGTGTGTGCGTATAAATGTGTTATAGTGGACATTTCACTGGGTCCCCTAGACTTACACAATCCACAGAGAACCCATCTTAATATGATTGTAAATAAACATTTTCTGAGGCCGGAAGGCCTCCTGGCTCTCACAGCCCTCCCTCCCACACCCCCTCCCCTTCCCTGGAGCTGAATGAGTGCCCCCGGGCCTTGGCCACCCTCGCTACTGAGTGGACAGCCCGAGATCCTGCAGTCTGATCCTGTGACCAACTCCCAAGCCGAGGCAGAGCCCAGTGAGGCTGACTGGAAATGGCCGATCATCCTACAGTAGCACGGAACTAGAATTTCGGTACCACCCGGAGCTGAGCTTCTCTCCATAAATCCCCTAAGTCAACCTCAGACTTTTGAAAAATCCCAGTGTGTCAGCTACTGCTACAAAAGCAACTTTGGCCTGGGAGATTAACTTGAAAAAGTGCCTCTTGAGGCTGGATTAGTCCTGATCCCCGCCTCTGGCTTTAGGAATGACTGTAAGTCATTAGATACCAAAGTTGTCTGATGATTCCTAAGTCACACTCTGAAGCCTTTGTCTCGGCTACAGGATGAGAAATGAGCACAGACCTGGGGTTTAGAGAGTGTTTAAATCAGGGTAAGCACAGCGTTTTTCAAGATGCCACTAGATGCTGAGGTCTTGGATCTGATGGGTGGACAACGTATTTACTGAGAACACTTAGCACTCTCTGACATCAAAAGAAATGGAAGACTTTAATATTCTCTCTCTGTTTCTCTCCTTTTTTTTTTTTTTTTTTTTTTGGTACCAGGGATTGAACCCAGGGACGCTTAACCACTGAGCCACAGCCTCAGTTATTTTTTTGTATTTTTTTTAGAGAAAGGGTCTCACTGAGTTGCTTAGGGTCTCACTAAATTGCTGAGGCTGGCTTTGTATTTGTGATCCTCCTGCCTCAGCCTCCCAAGCCATTGGGATTATAGGCATGAGTCACTGAGCCTGACTGGATTCTCTTTTTAAACCATCTACTGGGGTGACATTTGCAAGTGTATCAATAACATCTATGAAATCATTTAATCAACCCGACGTTTCTGTCTATGCCAATGTGGATTTTCATGGCCATCCAAAAGCAGTTTTTGTTGACTTCCATGTGGCAAATCATCTCTGATCATTCTATGCAAATGTCTTGTGCCAATAAAAGCTAAGAGGGTGGTCAGATTTGTGAGCCCTGGAGAAGCTCAAATACAATTACCTGTATCTATGCCTTGCTGAAAATCCCCAAGTGCCACATAGCCAGCTAGGAGGCAGACTAAAGGGCTTTGGGGGATGATCTGCCTACTAAGTAACTTCTTTTTAGTAAACAACTGGTTCCTGGTAAAGATACTTGAGATGATCATACTTCTTTAGCAGCTGGCCCTTCAGTTCAGCACTTGTTTACTATAATGTCTGTGTCATTGTATTAGGCACTTAGGGGAAGCAACCATGAAAGAGACTCTCACCTTCAGTAAATTACATTGTAATAGTTGTATTCCAAACCAAGAATACAAATGACTATAATTCAAAAAGATGAGTCCCTTTTTTTTTTCAGGGGGCTGGTACTAGGGATTAAACTCCCCTGAGTTTAACTTACCTAGACACTCAACCACTGAGCCCCATCCTCAGTCCTATTTTGTATTTTATTTAGAGACAGGGTCTCACTGAGTTGCTTAGGGCCTCACTGTGGCTGAGGCTGGCTTTGAACTCTCAATCCTCCTGCCTCAGCCTCCTGAGCCACTGGGATTATAGGTGAGTGCTACCATCCTGAGTGGTGTTAAGGATTCAAAGGTTTCAGAGATACATCATGCAGTGAGGGCTTCAGAAAAAAATTTCTAATTAGGGACATTTATGTGATAATACACATATTGAAAGATGGAGAGAACATTGACAGGTTAGAATGAAAGAGATCTCAATTAGACTCAACAACATGAGAAAAACAGAGATTTGCGATGTGGGATCCTTTCAGGAAAAAGCAAGTTACTCATTTTAATTAAATCATGGGATATCTGCTGGGAAGAAATAGAAGATAATTACAACATGAAGAAAACAACAATAATAGAAAAATAACCACAGTGACCTTAGCAGCTAACATTGATGGAGCTAGACATGGGTGTGAGTTTTTTCTTTCTATTTAATAATGTACAACCACAGAATATATGAGAAAATAAGGATATTTATATGTCATGTAGATATATACATTTGGGGGATCATTTAGTCAGTAAGGAATCAATAAATATATATTTTTAAAGGTACTCATAGGTGCAGTGCTAAATGCCTATAACCCTAGTGGCTCAGGAGGCTGAGGCAGGAGGATCGTGAGTTCAAAGCCAGCCTTACCTAGTAGTGAGGCCCTAAGCAACTTAGCAATACCCTGTCTCAAAATAAAACATAAAAAGGGCTGGGGATGTGGCTCAGTGGTTAAGTGCCCCTAGGTTCAATCCCTGGTACCAAAAAAAAAAAAAAAAAAAGAAACATATATTTAGACACTATCAGTTGCACAAATTTAAGAGAATAATCATAGAAATGTTGGGAGTGATTCAAAATTAGAGTGAAACCACTTTATTCATCAGTCTATTAAACATCATCCCAGCTTATAGAAGACATATTTCTACTTATGTATTAAATAGAAACATTTCTGGAAGGGCATCAGACAGATTTCTAAAAACTTGCATGTAGATATTTTGTGCACATTAAATACTTTGCTTGTCTCCATTTCTTCCTTTTTCTACCATAATCGCCCATTGAGTTTACGAGCATAACATAATATAAGTGTGAAAGTTTGGAATAAAAAGGAAGTGGCGCTTTCAAGCAGCTAGATCTCACTCCATGTGTTTCCCTGGAGTCACTGGGGGGTCCATCTCCGTGACCTCAGGGCTGCGGGGGGGCTTTCTGATCTCAGTGACAAGGGATGAAGCACTACACAGACCTTTCATGCAGCCACAGGGAGGCTGAATCAGGGGCTGAGGTCAACTCCATCTTTTTGCATTCTTAAAACTCTGCGAATCCGATGGGAAGCCAGTGCCAAGATAAGATGGGGTGAGAAGAGTGGCCCCCAGCGAATTCTGACGGGATCTGAGAACTGGGCAGGATTTTGAAGGATGAGAGATGAACCCAGAGTCTTTCCGTTTGGTGAGAAAAGTGATCGTCTGTGGAAGAAAAAGCAAGAGAGCACCCTGAGAGGCTGGGTCGTCCGGGTCTCCTTCTTACCTCTCTGTGAGAACGAGATGCTGCTATCTTCAGTCTCACCAGGGAGGAAACTGACTTCAGCTGTAACTTGGGTCACCCTGGGTAGTAAGCCACGGGGCACACCCACAAAGCGGACACGTAGGATTTACAGAGATGGATTTCAGTTCAGCACCGAGAGGAAGCGGTCTGAAATGAGCCTCCGGTGTGCAGAGTGAGCTCTACACCCCCCGTGTCAACAAAGCACAGCTTAGATTTCTATTCCCAGCCCTTTTTATTATTATTATTTTTTTTTTATTTAGAGACAGGGTCTCACTGAATTACTTAGGGCCTAGCTAAGTTGCTGAGGCTGGCTTTGAACTTGCGGGATCCTAGGTGTGTGCCGCTGCGCTCAGCTCTTTCTTTTTCTATTTCTTCTCCCTGATCGTCTGTGGGTCAGATTGCTTTCTTCCCTACCTGATCACCTTTGTTCCTTTCCCATGCTCTGTCTTGTGCTGCTTAAGAGACGTAGCCTAGGATGATTTCACTTTTCTCCCTTCTCTTTTTAGACACTTTCAATCGATACATATCAGTACAGATACAGGAAACCGTGTACAATGAAAGAAGTCATGTCCCAAAATACCGTTAGCATGCTTTCAGAGGGCCTTTGTTCATGGAAGTCAAAGCCAAGTTCTATCATAGTCTCCTGACCAGCGCCATGGAAACTGTCCTTACAATGTTAAAATGGGAATGCTGAGCAGAGGCCTGCTGTGATCTCAGTTAAAAGAGAGAGACAGAGAGAGAGAGAGAGAGAGAGAGAGAGAGAGAGAGAGAGAGAGAAGGGTACCTGGGACCAATATGGAAACCCTAAGACATGCAATCTTTTCTAGATCCCCTGCTGACAACAAGAGTTCCCAACAGACGTGCCTTCACTCACCTGTTCATTCATTCATTTATTCATCAACCTCCATGGACCGTCTATCATGTCCATAATAGATTCATCACCAAAGAACTCAGCCGAGAGACCAACGTCTGTGATCCTACCATCTCGGGAGGCTGAGGCAGGAAGATAGGAAATTTGAGGTTTGTCTCAGCGATCTTGGCAAGACCCTGTATCAAAATAAAATTTTAAAAAAAAAGATCTGGGGCTATAGTTCAGGGGCACAGTGCTTCTGGGTTAAAACCCCAGTAGTGTCCTCCCACTCCCGCCCCCAACACACACTCCACCAAAGAAACACAGGGAAACTAGATTTGAAGTTGGAGGAGTAAAATGGCCTCCAGCAACTAATTCCTGAAATCGTAGACCTCTCAAGACAAGCCATTGTAGCAAAGGGACATTGTAGCAACTTTTGAACACCCATGAGTACAGTCATGGCGTGAAACAAAACAACCCGACAGGGTAAGCGTAACTTTATTAATCCCCTCTTACAGATAAATGAGATCCAACAGGTTTTTGTTGTTGTTGTTTGTTTGTTTAAATACTCACAGGGTCACACAGCCCAGAAGAGGAAGACTCTGGTTTAAAATCTGTTTCCACATTTTATGCATTTTGCCCAAGAGTTGAGATGAAATGAAAGAGAATACATCTCTACACTTTAGGGAAATTTAGTTTCTTTTCACCAGTTCTGGAAGGTAAATTCCATTAAGACTGTCCTCTCTTGGATGCCTCCAGGAAGCAGAGAGGCGAGACAAAGAGAAAGGATGGATAGAGTCAAGCAAAAAAAGAGGACAAATCATTGCTGTTTTTCCTTCTCCAACACCCCATCTGCAACCCTGGCAGATGTGCACATCCATGAGGACGCCCCACGCCCACAACCTCCCCTGCTCCTGGTATCCTTCTTGTACTTTATGGAATACCCTTCCAGTCACACGCATCCTATCAATGCAGGCAAATCCCCATCAAGTCTCTCATTTTATACTCTCCCTGATTTGCTTCATTGGTGACACCATTTTCTGAACCAAACTTTTTTTTGGGGGAAGGGGATACCAGGGATTGAACTCAGGGCACCCGACCACTGAGCCACATCCCCAGCCCTATTTTGTATTTTATTAGAGACAGGGTCTCACTGAGTTTTTTACTGCCTTGCTTTTGCTGAGGCTGGCCTTGGACTCGAAATCCTCCTGCCTCAGCGTCCTGAGCCACTGGGATGACAGGTAAGGGCCACCACACCCAGCTCCAGACTTCAAATAGAATCTGTTCAATCCTGCCAAACCTCCTTGAACTTATCCACAAATCCAGCATGTCCCAACAACTCAACCTGAAAACTCCCCTGCCAAAAAAAAAGAAACCTTGGTTTCCATGTCTTTAATTATTTTCTATTTTATAATACAATCCTGGGCACAAGCAGAGATTTAAAAATCAATATTTGCCGCAAACTGCCCGGCCCCGGGCCCGCTGAGTACCGCTCCTGCTGCCGAGCACTGCCTGCGGCACCCCTGCTGAGCGATTCCCTGCTGAGCTGTCAGTGCACGCGGGCTTGCAATCTTGCAACCCGGTTGGGCACAAAAACACAAGCCAGTCAAACTGAGACAAAGTTTTATTTAGAGAGAGGCCGTGTGCCTCCCCTCACAGGTGGGTCCGCCACGTGTGTCTCCTACCTGAGCCGGGGGGGTTTCCCCTTCCCCCGGAACACCCTCCTACCATCCTTTCCCAACCAATGGGAACTCTCCCATTACAAGAGTGACATGAGTAACCTGAGTCCTGAAATGGGGCCAGCTAGACAGCATGAGTCCAATTACCATATGAATGTGAATTGCTGGCTGGCAGTCATTAAATCCAAAGGTGCCTATATCAATATTTTTGCTGTGGCTCCTAACAAATATTCACTGAAAGGTATGATTGAGAACAATTGGAAAAAATGGTTCATGGGAGGTGAGTGGAAGCCAGGTGGCAGATCAATATTGTTGGCCAAGACATAACATTTTATGGGATGGTTTCAGCCTTGTTCAATCAAAGCCTGTCTCCAGGGGCCCTTGACATGATTGGTCATATCTCCAATCTGGAAGAAATTTAACTGACAGCAGAGATGGAATACCATCCAAGTCACCACCGCTGATGTCAACACCAAGCTATGTCCGACACAGCCTATTAGGGCTCTCGTGGGGACTGAGGCCTTAGCCAAGCGGTTCTAGCAGAGTGAAATGGAGAAGAAGCCAGTCTGAGGCTGATCACAATTTCTGATGAGGTGTTTTGTTTTATTCTAAAGTAAACCAGATGATTTTGAACTTGGAGGAGTTAGCGCCTGGGAATACAAAAGAAAATAGTGGTGATGACTTAATTCAGAGAAAACACTGAATTGGATAATAGTTTTTCAAATAATGAAAGAATATGTTCTCAACTTCTTTTTCATGGAGGGCGGTTACTGGATATTGAACTCAGGAGCACTCAACCACTGAGCCCCATCCCCAGACCTATTTTGCATTTTATTTAGAGACAGGGTCTCACTGAGATGCTTAGCGCCTCCCTTTTGCTGAGGCTGGCTTTGAACTTCAGATCCTCCTGCCTCAGCCTCCTGAGCTGCTGGGATGACAGGTGTGTACCATCATACCTGGATGTTCTCACTTTTCATGCTAAACAAAATGTTACAGCTTCCAGTGTGACAAACTTTTAAACTTCATTGGCTTTATTAATATTTTCTTCATAACTTACCAAAGTTCAGACAAACAACAAATCAATGGATATGGAGCGTTTGCCACTTTTTGTAGTGCATAGACTTCCATGATGGCTACTTTAAGTGACCAATGGGACATCTCTGAAGGTAGAATTGGGTGGAGATAAACCATAGCCCTCTCCTATATGGTAATCCATCACATGGGAACAATGGACCAGATAGACCAGTGGATGAAACTTAATAAGCAAATTAGGAAACTATATATTTTAAATTCTATCACCTTTGTTTTTTATTTAATTGTAAGTTAATATAATCTAAATTTTAATAATGGCTCTATTTAACTCTCAGCTTGGGTGTTAGCACACTTTGTGTCGATGAGTAATATATCCAATAAGAACAACTTAGAGGAAGAAAACTTTATTTGGGGCTCGAAGTTTCAGAGTTTCAGTCCACGGTGGGTGAATTCATAGCTCTGGGCCCAAGGTAAGACAGGATATCGTGGTGGCAGGGCACAGCAGAGGAAAGCCGCTCAGTTCATGGTAGTCAGGAAGCAGAGAGAGAGAACAAGGAGGCCAGATATAATCCAAGGGCAAGTCCCCAGGGACCTGCTTCCCCCAGCCACACTCCACCTGCCTATTGTCAGCAGCCAGTGTATAGTCCTTTCTAATTATCAATCTGTCAAATTGCAAATCCACCAATTGGGTCATAGCTATCATTATCTGATCCTATCACCTCTTAACATACCTGCCTTGTCTCCTACAGGAGCTTTTGGGGGACACCTCCTATTCAAACCGTAGCAGCCTGCAATGCTTCTGAAAACTGGTCAGTTACTAGAGGCCAGCTTCATCACGCCAGCTCTGTGTCGTTGCGCTAGTTTTTCTCTATGTCACCATGTCAGGATAATTCCTTCCGGGCACTAATCAAGATCCAGTGCTAGAGTGTCTTGTGCTTTAACATCTCTTCCCCACCCACCAATGCCCTAGACCCTCCCGAGAGCAGCAGTCCTGTGAATTTTCTGGTGTTGTGGTCCCAGCTCCAGGAATAGCCTCTGGCACCGTGGAACATGCTCAGTAAACATCTGCCGGGTGCCAAACGCACACAGAATATAGAACACCTGCCGATTAATGTGAAAAAAAAAAAAAAAAACATCAACTGGCTAATAGTACCGGGTCTGAGGAAATAGGAAGCATTTGGCAGCTGAAAAAATGAGAAGGTTGGAAAGTGTAAGAGGAGACAATCAGCCTCAGGTAGAAATTATGAAAATGTCCATCACCGTTACTATGTAGCTGCCCCTACCCTGCTCACAGAGAGGGCCTCCCGCTCACCTCATCTCCCCATGTGAAGGCGTGATCTTCCCATGTGGGTGTCCACGCCAAGCCTCTTAGAGGGCTCTGATTCGGTCAACTCAAGGATCTCCTTTGGAGAAGCCCAACCAAGTGACCCAGAGTTTGGGGTAGCATCTCAGCTCTGTCCCTAGCTGGTGTTGGGATCTTGAGCAGGTTGTACCATCCTTAGGGTCATCTCCACAACAATAAGATGCTCTTCAGGCCTTCCAGGGGGATGCATGTTTCATCATGCTGGACCCAGTAAAGAAAATTTCAAGTGGCAGCTGTCTGCCAAGGGACTTTTCAGACATGGGGGACATGATACCATTCACGCCTTAAGTTCTTCTCCAGCAAAGTGAAGCTGATTCTTATCAAGGAGGCAGGGTCACCAGCAGAAAAATTCTAAAGGCCATTTATATGGCACTGCTGGGACGATCCTAGAGACAACTGATCAAATTCTCCGGGTTCGTTCTCTCAGAGCCTTAGGGTTTTGATCATTCAGTTCACAAAGTAAAGTAGCAACACAGCACCCCCTAAACAAGAATGTTTGGATGCACGTGATTTTTGTACTTTATAGAAATGGAATCGTCCTGGATGTATTTCTATTACTTGTTTTCTTGCCCAGAATCGTATTTTTGAGCTTCCCCGGTGTTGAGTCATATAATTATGGTCTATTTCATTCATGTCCAGTTGTCCTTGGTCTGAATTGACTGTAACTCGGGGGTCATTTTCTCTTTGATAAATGTTTGGGCTATGTCTAGCTTTTTGTTATTGCAAGCAATCTTGGTATTATGTGTCTTGAGTATACACATGTTTTAAAATTGTAAAGAAGGCATGGTGGTGCATACCTGTAATACCAGCTGCTCGGGAGGCTGAGGCAGGAGGATCACAAGTTCAAAGCCAGCCTCAGCAACTTAGCAAGGCCCTCAGCAACTTAGCAAGATGCTGTCCTAACATTTAAAAAAAAGTGGGGGAGAGGTGCTGAGGATGTGGGATCAGTAGTTGAGCACCCCTGGGTTCCATCCCCAGTACCAATAAAATTAATTAATTAAATTGTAAAGAAAAGCAAGAGAATGTTGATGAACCCAAGATTCAGCATGGGAGATCTTCCTGGCATTAGAGAGAGGCATGCAGAGCCATCAAAAATCATGTTTTTGTTTTATTTTTAGTAACTATTTTTTTAAAATTTATTATGTAGTGCTGGGGATCAAACCTGGTGCCTCACATGGGCTAGGTAAATGCCCTTCTACTGACTGAGCCACAACCCAGCCCATGTTCTGTTTTCTTTTTTGAGGGGTAGGGGTACCAGGGATTGAACTCAGGGGCACTCAACCACTGAGCCACACCCCCAGCCCTGTTTTGTATTTTATTTACAGACAGGGTCTCACTGAGTTGCTGAGTGCTCTGTTTTTGTTGAGGCTGGCTTTGAACTGGCGATCCTTCTGCCTCAGCCTCCCAAGCCACTGGGATTACAAGCCTGTGCCACCACACCCAACCCATGTACTGTTTTCTTAAGGTGAATGTGTAACTGGGATTTTAGTGTGTGTGTGTGTGTGTGTGTACACATGCAGATGTATACCTACATATACAAATGTAGGCTTTTTAAATTTTTTAAATGTCAAGGTAATTTCAAAATAATGCACATGCAGTTGTGAGACATGACAGAGAGATCCCATATCTTCTCCCCCAAGTATTTATGCCTCCTGGGTGGCATAGTACCAGCTATAATGGTGCCCACACCAAGCTGATGCAGGCAGAGATAAATGGACCAGACACCTGCTTTGTAATTCAGTGGATTGCGGGATCCCAAACGATGGAGCAGGAAGGCTTCACCTTATTTGCCCTTCCTTAGTCAGAACCTCTCTCTCCTAGTTATACGGTCTCCTACCAAAAAAAAGTATTTTTTTTTCCAGTTGCAGATTAAAATATCAAGGCACAAAAAGAATGAGCCATTATCCAGGGTCATTGTTAGATGGAAACGATGCATCATTGCCAATTCAATGGGTTAATACAAGGAGTTTACCTGTGAATGTGAGCCAGAAAATAAATGCCACATCTAATCCAGCACCTTATTTTAGAGATGAGGAAACTGTAATCGCTAAAGGGTGAGCATGCCATCCAAGATCCGATGGTTACTGGGAACTCTGCTCTCTGGAAAGCCAATCCTTTCCACCACACTAGCAGATTCCACCTCTGACTGCACATTAATAATCCCCCTAGAGTTTAAGAGCAGAACAAGCGAAGAAAAACATGAAGACATTGATTCTCTGAACACAATGCCAGAGATTCCAGATCACCTCATCTGGAATGAGCTTTGCCATCAGTGTTTTTTAAAGACCACTGTGGGTGATTCTAACATCAAGTCCAAGGTCAAGGGCATCGATAGTTCTCAAATGTTAGAGTGTTTCAGAATCATTCAGAATTTCTTTCTTTCCTTTTTCAATATTTTTTGGGGGGGATCCTGGGGATTGAACCCAGGAGCATTTCACCACTGAAAAAAATTCCTACCCCTTTTTTAAAAAAAGATTTTATTAGAGACAGGGTCTTGCTAAGTTGTTTAGGGCCTCACTAAGTTGCTGAGGCTGGTTTTAAATTCATGATCCTCCTGCCTCAGCCTCCTGGGCCACTGGGATTACAGGTGGGCACTACCACACCCGGCATACCCTCAGAATCTCTAAACCAATATGCGTGGGATAAGGCCCATTTCCATAAGAATTTCCATTTCTGGCAAGATACGATGTAATGCTTGTGTTACTGGTCTCAGGGTCACACGATGAGAAGCCACTGCACTGAATTAGAATGTAATAGCACATCATAGTAAAAACTGCTGGATTAACTTCCTCCTTATGCCTCTTCTTGCTTCAGGGAAGGTGGAGGAAATTGCATATCCTTTACAGTGGAGGTTATTCTGCCGTCTCTCCTCCCACCCCACCCCCCATCCTGGGGATCATTGGGTAACATCTGGAGGTGGTGTTTTGTTTTCCCAAAAGACAGCCTGTCATGACCCGTCCCCTGGTGAGTAGTACCAGGGTGCTGCTAAACATCCTGCAACACACAGTACAGACCCTGCCGTCAAGACTCACCTGTCCGCAGATGTCTGCAGCAATGAGGTTGAGAAACTCTGCTCCATCGCTTTAGTTTCTTTTTCTGCAAAATGAAGATTAGAAATGATCTGCCTTGTAAAATTAGTAGGAGGATTGAAGGAAAGACAGCACATAAAGAAATCAGAACTGTGCTTGGCACATGTTTAAGGAGTATTGTTGAAGCAAATCCCTTTTACTCACAGTGACTAGCCTTTAATTTAAATGCCAAAGGTTTTGATGAGAAATATGGGTCCAAGCACTTCCTTAAATGTAGAAATGGTCGTAATATATCCGGTGATAGGGGTGATGAAGCAGGTGCACAGTGCAGGGATTGAGAGGGCGCATTGCCTGTGGGCAGTTTAAAAACAACAATAAAACAGACCAGAATTGGTCTGTGTTTACTAAGGATCAGAAATTCTGAACAATAGAATCCAGCAAGCATTTCCCCCACCCTGGGGCATTTTGCTTCCACAGCCTCCCTGATTGTCCATACCACGGTGTGCAAGAGCTTATTATAAACCAGGTACTTTTCCTAAGTACTTCACATGACATTAGCTCATTTACTAATTTTATTATTTTATTTTTGGAGGGGATGTACCAGGGATTGAACTCAGGGTACTCAACCACTGAGCCCCATCCCCAGCCCTATTTTGTATTTTATTTAGAGACAGGGTCTCACTGAGTTGTTTAACACCTCACCATTGCTGAGGCTGGCTTTGAACTCTCGATCCTCCTGCCTCAGCCTCCCGAGCCACTGGGATTAGAGGCATATGCCCCTGTGCCCAGTTCAGTTACTAATCTTAGCAACACACTCTGAGGAAGTTATTAATGTCATCCCCATTTTCTAGGCAAGAAAACTGAGAACAAAAGAAGGTCATTAATGTGCTCACAAGCACAGCCAGCAGGTGGTAGAAGGAGACGGGAACTTGGCAGTCAAACTCTCAAGTTCCAGTGGCAAAGCCAGATGCCTTCAGTAACATGCCTGTGGACATCCCAAATTATCCTGGAACCTTCCGAGGAATCATAGCTCAGTTCTCCTATTGCTTTATCCTTCTTTCTATCAGAAAATAGAAGAGATGCACCGATGAGTAAATTCATAATATTAACGACGGGAGCATTTTGCAGTGTGGTCAGCTCATGGTCTTATAAGTCAGAGCTATGATTTGGTTCGCCCCATTTCCCCATCAGAAGACCCCAGAATACATGTCCGTGGGTTGAAGGAATGTTTGCTGATTCCAAGTGGAGAAATGTTCCAAGTTCTGGCTCCCACAGGGGTTCTTGCCTGTGGGTGGGCAGAAAGTGGCATCTGCCACTCGGATCCTGGGTTTTTCCCAGAAATATTGGAGGACTCTTCTCTGGGGTTTGTTTGCCTCGGTGCTAGCAAACGTGTGCTCTGCCTTCTTTTGTGCTGAATAATGATTTCACAGAGTCTAATTTCACAGATAAAAAGCCGTATCGATCATTCTATTTTAAGATTCGGGACAGAGGTATGGGAGCAGGAATTGGTGAAAAATGCAGGCGAGGGGAAAATAATTCAGTTTCCCATGGAAATATTTCTGCTTCTAAATTTATTCCTAAAGACAACATAGGGAAATCAAATGCATGAGTCGGGCAAGACTGTAACCATCAGCTCTTAAGCCATCTAAATGACAAATAAGGTTATAAAGAAAAGGGTTAAATCCAGGGCACTCAACCTCCAAGGGCCGATGATTTCAGACAACCCCACCATTCAGACAACCCCACCAGCACCACCCACCCACACAGAGAGCCCTGCTCTCTTCTATGAGTAAGAAAAAGCATCAAATAGTCTTGGAGACTATGTGGTCCCACACGGTGGGATAAATGGGAGAGGTTTGAAAGGGCTAACCTCTTTACCCAGGGAGAGGTAGAAAATCAAACCTGCCTAATATTTCCAAAAGGTGAGCAGCGCTATCAAAACGTATTTTCAAAGAGCAAAAAAATAATTAACACTATTCCTTTTGGAAATTTGTTAATGTAGTCCATTTTCCTATCATCATCCAAAGAGGCACAAGCATTGTTGTGTTGATTTGGGGCTTAATTAATGATCATTAGTTACAGAACTGTCTCTAATAGGACACGCTCTCCAGGGTTGCCAACACGTGTTGTCTCTCACTTATGCTAAATGGCTAACTGCTAAAAGCGACACTCAGTGTTATTCTCTGAGCTCGCCTGGTTTTTCTGTTTCTAATGCCTTCCCTCATGTCTGGTGCCTGTGGTCAACTCTGGTATTTTGTATTCTTCTTGCCTGTTCTATTTTATTGAAGTCTGGAAATCCAGATAACCAAGCTAATTAGTATTGTTTGAAATATAAGAGTAAATGGGCTGTATGTGAAACTACTGCAGGGTTCTTTTATGAGTAAGGAAAAGCACAGAATAATCTTGGTGACTCTCTCTATATATGTATGTATATAAAAATCCTTTTTTTTTTTTTGGTATCAGTGATTGAACCCAGGGGCACTTAACCATCCCCAGCCCCCTATTTTTATTTTTCATTTTGAGACAGGGTTTTGTTCAGTTGCTTAAGGCCTTGCTAAGTTGCTGAGGCTGGCCTTGAATTTGTAATCCTCCTGCCCCAGCCTCCGAGTTGCTGAGATGACAGGCATGCACCACCAACCCCGGTGGTGATTATTATTTTTGCTCTTAAGAGTTCCTAGGCCCCAGGCTAATTCAATCAGATGGACTTCAGATGAGTGTGGTTTTATTATGTTTTATAAGTAGATTCATGTGCTGAAAACTTAATCTCCAAATTCAAATGTTAATATATTTGGAGGTGGGGACTTCAGAAGATATTTAGGCTTACATCAGGAAGGTAGGGCTCTCAGGAGGGCATTAGTGGCTTTATAAGCAGAAGACAGACTTATCCCTCCGTCTCACCATGTGATGCCCTCCACCATGTTCCAATGCAACACAAGGGCCCTTACCAGGTTCCAAACTGATGTTGGCACCTTGCTGTTATACATCCCAGTTCTACAAACCTCCATTCTTTATAAATCATCTGGTCTATGGTATTCACTTACAGCAACAGAAAATGAATTAAGATAATCATTTCCCCTTAAAAATAAAATATCTGTTGTGACTAGACAACTTTGTTCTTTGCTTGTGTTTTTCTGTTTCCTATAATGCACATATTAGCTTTTTTAAAAATAACAGCTATTTTTAAAAATAGAAATAAAACATCTAAACCAAATTACTATGCTTCTGAATTTTACAATTTGGCATCAAATATAAAATAGAATGTTCTTGAACTCATGAAGTACATATCCTAATACTGTTTTTTCATATAATGAAATGATGACTCTAGGGATTCACTGATTTGCCCAGAGCTGATTAAGAGTTAAATCTAGAGTAAGACTTGGCTGTGAACTTTAATACCGAAGCTGGGGACTCCTCCCATACTAATAATATCAGAATATCTACCATGTGGCCTTTGTACTGGTATTTTTAAAAAACAATCCAGCTCTCATTTTCAGTGGCCTGAGCATGCATCAGATAACAAACAGTGATTCTAACAAACACTGTGCAAGACCATTTGCCACATAAAACTACAAAACATTATATAAGAAGACCTAAGAAAATAGGCTGTGTCCATGAGTAGGAAGACAATATGCTAAAGTTGTCACTTCTCTCCAAACTGATCTATGTACTCAATGTAATCCAAGTCAGATTCTCAGTACATTATTTTTAGTAGTAATTGACAAGCTAAAATTATCATGCAATGCACAAAGCCAAGCCTAACCAAGACAGTCTGGAAGAAGAACAAATCTGTAGGCCTTGCCATTATGTAACAAAACTACTATAAACTTACAATAGTTGAGCCAGTATGGTCTTGGTGCAAGATTACCCAGAACAGAATACAGTGTACAAACAGACCCACAAATGAATAGTCACCTGAGCCGTGAATAGTCACCTGAGCCGTGTCAAAGGAAAGTTGTATTGCAGTTGGCAAAGATAAACAAGGCTGGGTCAAGTGGATATCAAATGGGAAAAAAAGTTATCTTGTCCCCAACTTCACCCTACACCCAATGCCAATCCCAACCACATTGCATATCTAAATGAAGAAAGAAGAGTAATAAAGTCTTCTTTAAAGGAAAAAAAAAAAGTAAGATTATCTATATAAGATCTTAGAGTAGGTAAAAATTTCATTTTATGGCACTACCATAAAGGATAAAATTGATAAGTCAGACTATGCTGAGTTCATCAAATACAGCATTAAGTGAAAAAGCAAACCCTAGAATAGAAGATATTCATTTTATGTTTGTCCAGTAAGGACTCACATCCAGCATGCAATAAGAACTACAAACCAAGGGGGAAAAAACAAACAGAAATTTAGGTAAGACAAAAGAAATAACTTTGAAACACTGGTCAAAAAATGAGCAGCATGCACAGAGAAAAGAATGCATCTCTCAGGGAATGCATCTTAAAAGCACAAAGCAATACTACCACATACCTACCAAAATAGTGAAAATGAGAGATGCAGAGTATCAAGTGTGGGAGAGGCTGTGGAGCAACTGGAACTCTTACACACTTACAAGTGGGCATGCACAATCATTGTTATGGTTTGGATGTGAGGTGTCCCCCAAGATCTTATGGGAGACAATGCAAGAAGGCTTAGAGGTGACCCAATCAATGAATGAACCCTGATGGGATTAACTGGGTGGTGGCTGGAGGAGGTGGGTGTGGCTGGAGGAGGGGGCATTGGGGGCGTGGCTTTGGGGTCTCTATTTGTCTCTGGAGAGTGGAGTCTCTCTCTGCTTCCTGATCACCATGTGAGCTGCTTCCCTCCACCACACTCTTCCTCCATGATGTCCTGCCTCCCCTGGAGCCCTGAGGGATGGAGCCTGCTGTCTATGGACTGAGACCTCTGAAACTCTGAGCCCCTACATAAACTTTTTCTCCCCTAAACTTGTTATTGTTAGGTCTTTTAGTCGAAACAGAAAAAAAAAAAAAGGTAACTAAAACAATGGTACAAACACTTTATAAAACCTTTTTCAAAAATATTTTTTTAGTTGACGATGGACACAATATCTTTTATTTTATTTATTTATTTTTTTATGTGGTATTGAGGATCGAACCCAGTATCTCACACATGTGAGGCAAGTGCACAACCACTGAGCTACAACCCCAGCCCCTTTAGAAAAATTAATTGGCAATATCTCCTAAATCTGAACACATCCCACTTCTACAGCTGAAGAATTCCGCTCCCAAGAGAAATGGGTCTGTGTCCATCAAAAGATAAATGTTCACAACAGCACTACTGAAGAGAGTTCAAAAACCGAAAAGATTGCCTTCCAATCAATAGTAAGATGGATTCATTTTTTTATTCACAAACAAGGACACTATTAACATTGAGAATGAATGTTATAATACTACACACAATCATATAGACAAATCTCAAACATAATGTCGGGTGAAAGAAGCCAGACACCAAAGAATACATTCTGATTATTCCAATTATATATAATGTGCAAACATAGCCAAAACTTATCCAACATAGAGAGCTGGAAGTCAAATAGTGATTATTCTTTGCTGGGGTAAGGCCTGAGAAGGGACACATCAGGATCTTCTAAGATGTCCTAGATGTCCTGTTTTACTGAGATGGGTTCATCTGGCTGTATGCTAATGACCTGGGCGCTTCTCTTTGTGTGTGTGTGTGTTACACTCTAAAATTGGGTGGAAAATTCCCCAGGTGGTTCTAACATGGAGCTAGGATTGAGTACTAGCTGACGGGGGCTCAGGTCAGATTTCGTCCCTCCCTCCCTTCCCTACTCATCCCTCCCACCATGCTGCCCCCTCTCTCATTCTCTACCTCCAACGTGCTGGGCACTCTTCTGGGTACCTAGGACACAAAAGAAAAAGCTGTCATTCTGCCTTCAAGAAGCTACATGTTTTCCTTCCAATTCACTTAAGCCTGTGTTTTAGTTAGCTTTTTTTTTTTTCTCATTGTGGCCAAAATATTGGACGGGAACAATTTGGAGAAGGAAAAGTTGATTTTGGCTCAAGGTTTCAGAAGTTCAGTCCAGAGCCTACCGACTCCACCAAGAAGCAGAAAGAAAGACAGCTCTGCTCATCAGAGACCAAATATAAACCCCACAGTCAGGCTCCCAGTGACCTACTTCCTCCTGCCACACCCTACGCGCCTCCAGTTGAGTTACCACCCAGTTAATTCACATTAGCGCACGGGTCACAGCTCTCACCGTCTAATCATTTCACCTCTGAGCATTCCTGCACTGTCTCATCCATGAATTTGGGGAAGATGTCTCATATCTAAACCTCAACAGCCTGCCTCCCGACAAGACTCACCTGTGTGCGCTGTGGTGGTTACAGTTATCTCTAATGACCGAGTCATCCCTCATGGCCACTGCAAATACCCCCATGACCTTCATGAATAATCCAAGTATCCGTGCAGAGGCCATGTCCATAATGTGGGCAAACTGTACCGCAACAGGTACCAATTACCTGTTGTATTGTGTTGGGGTTCTGTTCGACTCCAGGTATAACAGAGTGTATGTAAGAAGGAGCTGAGTGACGGGCCCCAGGGTTCCAGAGCTGGATGTCTCAATTGCACCTGGCCTAGGACCACTTCCACACCCAGGCCTGCTCTCCGTCAACACCACATGCCTTCCTGAGCATAAATTACTACAAACCTCTTTTTTTTTCCCCCTAGCCTGTCTTTTGCAAGCAGTGCATAAAAATTAGGCTTTCCTCTCTCTGCTTTATTATTTCCTCTGCCTTTTTCTCCTTACTTGGAAATAAAAGCAGCCTGTCTGCAGAGCCTGCTCTGTGGATTTCTAGAACACGTCTCCTGGCTCATAACTTTGTCCTCGGGCATTTCCGATAACCAAGGCACCGGCTGACATGGAAAGTCAAAGCAAATCATCTTTATCTTTCTCAGCACACTCTGTCTCTTAAGAACATGGCCATTGATTATCTGACCGTGGCCCGTTATGGTAAGGTCTGCCTTCATAAACAACAAAAAGAGGCACTAACCTTGACCTGAATCCTGCCTTTCATTTACACCACCCCCCCCCCCGCCCTGCTGTTACCAGAAAATGTAGATGCTCAGGTGAAGAAGGACCTTGAGAACTTACAAGGGCTTAGATCCTCAAGAGCCACCTGGTTAAGAATTATTTTAACTATTCCAAGAAAAAGACATGATGAGTTCACTGACTCCAACTCACCCTTCAGATCCCACGCTAAATGTGGCTTTTCAAGACAGCCCTCCCCTCACTCTTCCAGAATAGCTTCAGCCCCATATTATAAAATTTCACAGAACTGTGGAATGACCCTTTAGAGTACTATTTGCCTCTAATCCGTTATTGTGATTATTTATCATATTCACCCAGATAGCTCTAGCGCACAGCATGGGGCCTGTTCTAGTCAATTTTGACATGGTTGGGACCAAAATACCCAACCAGAACAACTTAGGGGAAGAAAACTTTATTTTGGCTCATGGTCTCAGAGGTCTCAGTCCATAGATGGCCGACTCCATGGATCTGGGCCCCAGGTGTGGCAAGACATCATGGTGGACGGGAATTGGCAGAAGAAAGCTGCTCCCTTCATGGAAGCAAGGAAACATAAGGTGAGGGCACTGGGAAGGGGCCTGGAGAAGATGCACCCTTCGAGGGCACACCCTGGGTGACCCCCGTCCTCCAGCCAGGCCCCACCTGATCAGGTTACCACCTTCACTGTCCAATCACTGCACCTCTGCACTTTCCTGCATTGACACAGGCCCATTTAGGGAGACACCTCATATCTCAACCAGTCCAATACCTCCCAGCCACGCTGTAGATGTTCAGGAAAGTCACTGAGTGAATGAGCAAATCAATGAAGGAAGGAATGGGTGAGCTCATAAAGACCTGGTTACTTTTTTTCTTTGTTGGAAGATGGGTTTTTCTTCTCCGGGATCCCTTTCTCCTACTCTAAGTAAAGCACAGTAACCCCTTGAGGTCAGTAGAGATGGGTGGCAAACAGTTGCCCAGAGTGTCATTCATCAGATCATAAATCATGACAACGATGCTTATTCTGAGACGTTACGTCTTGTTGATTTTCTCTGAAGGAGACCTCGGTCATGGGAGCAGACTCCAAAAGAAGCGTACTTTGTGAGCAAGTTTGTGCCAGTGAATTTATGCAAAGTGCGATGGCACACTCCTGTAATCCTAGCTGCTTGGGAGGCTGAGGAAGGAGGATTGTGAGTTCAAAGCCAGCCTCAGCAAAAGTGAGGCCCTAAGCAACTCAGTGAGGCCCTGTCTCTAAATAAAATACCAGAAGCGCTGGGGATGGGGCTCAGTGGTTAAACACCTCTGGGTTCAATCCCTTGTATCGCCTCCCAAAAAATTTATATTGCTATGTCTATGGATGAAAATGCAGTGAGCTGCATAGTAAGTTATGATACTGGTCTTGTGGAGACTAAGTACATAAACTTTGCATTCAGACAGAGGTGAGGGCAAGTTCCAATTCTGTCACCTGTGACTTACACAAAATGCTTCTAGTCTGCAGTTCCTTCCAATATATAAAAAGCACAGCAATAATAAATAAATTGCCAGACTGCTGTACAGAGGGCTTAGCACACCACTGGCGTAGTCACCATTCAACATGGTTCAGCCAGAATTGTTCTTCATTAGCTTCTCACACTTCCTTCATCGGTGTTTTTTTGGTTTCCTCATCTCTGTCGGGCATCATCTTTTGTAAATGCTAAATGTTGCTTATATCTTTCAGTTACCTTGAGGCTGAGTCTGTAGGGGAAACATTGGTGCTTGGACTTTCTCAGTCCTGGGTCTGAGAGTGGGGTAATGCATAGATGCTGGATTCCCTTTGCTACACAATATTAAGATCCCCTCACCAGGCCAGGATTCCTTCCCTGTTAAAGGTAATGAGAGGAGATCTGTCAAGGAGGATACTTATCTTCCTAAAAATCAGCTTTGAGAATTAAGCACATAATGCTTCTAGTTCCTCTCTTCCCCAGACCTAAACCTTGTCTTGAATCTAGCAGTATTCCTTTGGATATAAACAACTAAATGGGGAGTGTTCCACATCCGCTTAAGGACCAACACACCTGGTTTCCAATCCTGTCTCTACCACCAGGCTGTATGATTTTGAAAAAGTTACTCTGTGTCTCTGTTTCATCATTCTGGGACTCAAAATTAGTGCTGATGGAATTATTGTGATGATTGAATTATTGAATGTAGTTCTCAGTACCTGAAAAAAAAAAAAAAAAGCTAAATGCTTCATGTCAGCTATGTGAATTTTTAACATATTATCCTGTTTTATGACTTTCATTCTAAGATTCCTGGCTTTAGCCAGGAGTAGTGGTGAATGCCTGTAATCCCAGTGGTTCGGGAGGCTGAGGGAAGAGGATCAGGATCAAAGCCAGCCTCAGCAACTTAGGGAGGCTCTAAATAAAATATAAAAAGGGCTGGGGATGTGGCTCAGTGGTTAAGTGCCCTGAGTTCAATCCCTGATACAAAAAAAAAAAAAAATCTGTATTGGAAAGGCTTCAATCATATCCCCTTTCAACATCCTTTTTGAATTCTAATATAAAACTGCTAATCCTTTTAAAAAAATCTACATCCCTTTGAATGCCTGGTGATTTTTTTCCTCTTACAGCTGCTTCTTCAATCTCACTGGCAACCCCTTATAAGATCTTCCTAAGTTGGGCTTTGCGCTGGTGCTGCCATAGGACATTGCCTATATAATACATCAGGAGATGATTCTGCAAATATTTGCTGAATAGGTGATTACATAAATTTAGCCAAGACAGACACAAGTCATCACGGCACTAAGCTACAGATAATGCCTCTGGTTCCTCTGTGGCTCTCACTGGAGCTAAATTATCCCATGGCCTCCAAAAGATCACTCCAAAGCAGTCACCCATAGAGGAGCTGTCCCCAACCCTGACTATCCCAATGCCATTATAAAACACAGGAGAAAGAGGGCACTGTCCCCTCTGTATTAGTCGTCTTCCAATTTGTGGCCGAAGATCCACATCATCTAGCCTGAGCCAAAATCCAAGGGGAGTCGCCTCAGTCTCATCTGCAGGTGTATCCAGAAACCCATGTCGTTGAGGACCCCACCTGCTGCTAGTGAACCTACCGGAAGTCAAATTGGAGGATTGTGATTCTCTGTTTAAAACCAGCCCGTGAATAATTTATACTCCATGGATATGTGTCACGTATATCTAAAAAGAACAAATAAGAACTAAAAAGTAAATAAATAAAACTTCCCAGTGACATTCTGTGACATATAAAACCCAAGCTCCTCACCATGACCTAAAAGGCCCCACGTGACCTGTGTGGGTCCTGCTTCCTCAGAGAACCATCTCCTCCCTCGCCCCCACCCCCGAGGACACTCTTCCTTCCTTAAGACAGAGTGTGGGTGAAGATTTAGGGGGTCACTCCATAAAGCGTGGGGGACCACACAGTCTCTGTCACGACTCCTGAACTCTGCCATTTGTGTTTGAAAGCAGCCAGAGGAAAAAACTGTATGGGATAGATGAGACTTGCTGTGGTTCAATAAAGTTTTATTGACAAAGATGGGCAACTAACTGGATTTGACCTGGGAGCCTTAGATTGCTAACGCCTCCCCCCAAGAGAAGACAGACCCCTTCCATCACTCTCTCTCCTACATCCCCCTTCAGTGGCTGTCACGTATTTTCTTGCTGGTTACTTGTCTGATTTGGAAACTAGAATCTGAGCATCCTGAGGACCAGCACCCCTATCTCTAGCACCTAGGACAGCTCCTAGCACGCACTATCTTTTCAGTGACCACTGGTGACTGGAGTCCCGTGGAGTCCTGCTCCCTCATATGTTGAAGTATAGCATCCGAGAAGCACAGGGAGGCAAGCACATAAAGCAGGGTTTATTTAAAAAGGGGTCACACAGCCTATTCCCAGGAAGGAGAAAGGGGACCTCCGCGGGCTGGAGGGACCAGGGAGGAGTGCTCCAGGCAGGAAGGGGCCCAGGGCCAATTAATTAGCAACTTTTCCAACTCCCTGGGGAGGGACAGACAATTCCTGGGACAGGTTACCTTAGCAGCAGGTTGGAGCAGGGGCGCTGTTCTTGATGAGGGTGGAGGAAGGGCTCTGAAGGGGTTAGCATTTCAATCCCTCCCTTCTCTGGCTCTGGTCCTGGCCCAGCTGCCTGCCTAATCATTGCTCATCACTTTTGTGTCATCCAGAACACTCCAGGCTCCTCATTCTTACCTCCAGGCCTTGGGGACTGTCCCCCTTTATCTTTACATGTCTGCCTTCCTTTCAGGTCTCAGATTGAAGGTCAGCTCATTGTATAACCCTTTGGTTTTTTTGGATGGGGGGGGGACACGGACCTGAACCCAGGGGTGCTTAACCACTGAGCCACACCCCCAGGTCCTTTTGTATATTATTTTGCGACAGGGTCTGCTGAGTTGCTTAGGGCTTCGCTAAATTACCAAGGCTGGCTGGGCTTTGAACTTGATCTTCCTGCCTCAGCCTCCTGAGCCACTGGGATTACTGGTGGGTACACAGCCTTTCTTTAAAAAAAAAAAATGTAAATGGACATGATATCTTTTTATGTCTTTATTTTTTGTGGTGCTGAGGATCAAACCCAGCGTCTCTCACATGTGAGGCGAGCACTCTACCACAGAGCCCCAGCCCAGCCCACATAAGCCTTTCCCGATGGTGCTAAGTACAGCTTTAGCTTTCCAGGAGTGTTAACTTGTCTGATTTGGAAACTGGAATCTGAGCGTGGTGAGCACAGGTTGTCCTGACTTACTTTCTCCCTTCTTAGGAACTGCAGTTGTGTTTTTTCCACTTCATTCTTGTACATCCTCCCTGGGGACTCCAGAGAGTTCCTCCACCTCCTTAAAACCTAGAAGGATCTATGACACACAGCCTTCAATAAATATTTGTGTAGAGCAGTTCTTTTCAAACTTTAATGTACATATGAATCATCTCAGGATCTTGTTAAAATGCAAATTCTGAGTCAGTAGGTGTGTGTGGGGGGCCTTGAAACTCTGCTTGTCTGAGAAGCCCCCCCAGCCCCACCCCCCCTGGGAGACGCTGCTGGCTGCTGCTGAGGAGCTACATTCTGAGCAAGGAGGGTCTTTAGTGGTCTTAGCTGCCAACTATAGAACAGGAAATGGAATGTAGGCTGAGGATCCTTCAAAAGCCCTGGGAGGCAGCCTGAGCCAAAGATCAAAGTGAGAGAAGGATCCCATCCTTAAAAGTCTCAGCCAACAGCAAAAAAAAAAAAAAAACAAAAACAAAAACAAACAAGCAGAAACAGATTTTCCTGAGTCATTTAAGTGGTTTTGGCCCCTGGCCCCAGGCCTTCCATGAACAGGAAATGGGCAGCATTTTCCATATTCAATTCACCTTGGAAATGCTGACTCATCCCCAGGAACCAGGGGGAATCTGTCCTTATCCTGCGTTGAGGGACGTCCCCCTTTCTTTCCTTGCTCACACACCTGGATCGAATGACCCCTTCTCCAGCTGAGTGTGGGAAACCAGAGAGACCTCAGGTCTCTGCAGAGCCACTGATGGAGCAGTGATGTGATCTGAAAGAAGCCTCTCCACCTCCCAGCAGAGAGGGAAGATCCGGCTGAGAAACACACCATGTGGCCCCGTGATGGACAGCTGGGCTCCGGGGAGTCTGATGACCACTTCATCTCCGTGACCTTGAGCAGGACACCTGCACTTTCAATGCTTCAGGGTTTCTTTCTCTCTCTCTCTCTCTCTCTCTCTCTCTCTCTCTCTCTCTCGGAATAATAAAGGGACCTGACTCATAAAGTTGCCATAGTGAACACTTCTCGTGGAGAGCGTGACACAGGGCCGGACACACACATACACACACACACACACACACACACACACACACACACACACGAGCCTTCCTGTATACCAGTGAGAACTCCTATTCTGCTCCATCAGAGAATACCGTTGTTATTTTGTTGAGTATGATCTCACATCCCAGAGTGTGCAGAGTGGCTTTGAATATCCAATTAACACGTAACAGGATTATTTAGCACGATAGTTAAAATATGGACTGCTTCGTATGCATGAGGCCATATATTAAGTGCTGTTTTGTCTCATTTAATCCTGGAAATGAATCTTATAGAAAGTGAATCTAGGGCTGGGGTTGGGGCTGGGTGGTAGAGCACTTGCCTAGCACGTGGGAGGCACTGGGTTCGATCCTCAGCACCACATAAAAATAAATAAATAAAATAAAGGTATTGTGTCCATCTACAACTAAAAAAAAAAAAGAAGAAAAAAAGAAAATCAATCTATAAAGTATATATTAGTGTGTCCATTTTGCCTATGGGAAAATAGGGTCTTAGGATACTGAAGAGATCTTTTAGAGGTCACTCTGCTAGTAGGATTGGAGGAAAGATTGGAGCCCAGGGCTGGCTGACCTTAGGGTCCTGGATCTTTATCACGGTGCTGTACCCCATTGCTAGTATTTTCATATATTTAAGTATGGACTTAGAAACCCTGACTCCATAACCATGAGCCCTTTCTATGACAACACCAATCCTTTGGATAGTTTTCTCTCCTGTAAGACAGAGTTCTAGTCAATGGTTATGAAGCCTATTTCCAAGTCAGGCCGTGTGAGGTTCAACTCTGATGGGTTAGCTGGCTAGCTCGCTGATTTGTCTAACTGCTTCCCCCTGTAGGAAGGCCAGCCTCAGAGGTCACCTGATGTCACTTCCTTAGTGCTCTATGCTACAAATGATAATGAAGAAATGCTTGGATTCCAGGGAGGAGTATTAGACGGTACTTTTCCTCCATTTTTAATTTTTTAGTTAGACATAATATCAGGATCCATTTTGACGTGATGATAAAAGCATGGAATAGAATCTGCTCTGATTTAGTCCTCAGTATTTCCTTTCTCTATCTTTCTCCCTCCCCCCTATTTTCTTCCTTTTAGTGAGCTTTTCCTGATCTTTCTGCTATTTAATTATAGTCTTTTTTTTTCTTTTTTCCTTTTTTTCCCCTTAGTGTCTTGTTGATACCCAGTGGCAAGTAAGGTCTCGGTGTTGAAAAGTGAGCCATATTGTGCCAATCAGTGGGAAAGGCAATCTGTTGCAATCTTTCCCTCCATATTTTCTATATTTTATCACATTAAATATCAAGTACCTTGAAGAGGCCCAAAGCTTCTCTTCCAACCTCCAAAGTTATGGCAATAAGGAGAAAAAGAACTTCATAAATGTCCCAAAGGCCCTCAGAAACCATTACCCCATTGGTAGGTAGCATGTCGCTGAGCCATGAAAAATAGTATTTCATAAAGGCTTTGGTAATTCCCAAGTGGTTGAAGCAAGGGACGTGAGAAAGAGAAAAAAAATTAAACCGAAGGGACCTTGCTAAATAAGTCCACCATTTATGAATTCCTCAAGGGTCTTCTCTGTCAAGTCCATAATCTTAATGATCCCAAAATATAAGTAATATCCCAAGTTCATTGTATAAGAAGCAAAGGGGGATTATTAGAAACCCCAGGTAGGAAGACAAGTTTGCCCCAGACAGGAAGTCGTACATAAAGCAAGGATTCAGGCCCCATTGTCTCAGAGAACCACAGCCATTCAGTGATCATCTGGTGATCTTCCTTGGAGATGAGTTAGCTTCGAACTCCACTTATCAGTCAGCACACATTGATTATGGTGACAACAAACAAACAAGCAAAATTAATGACTGCATTAAAAAAATTGGGTTATATAAATGGCAACTCATGTCAGTTATAGGAGCTTCAGGCATGGCTGGTCCCAGGAGCTCCGATAATATCAGCATGAAGCTGTGTTTTCCCATCTCTTGGGTCTCCTTCTTCTTCTTCTACTGGTTTCATTCTTTAGTCAGCTTTCCTCATGTGGAGATAGAGAGACCGATCACTAGATGATCACTGAATGGCTACGGTTCTCTGACTCCTGCCAGCCACCAGGTCTGTGTCTTACCACTTGAGCCAAGACAACACATATTCAGCTTCCTTTCTCTACCAAGTCAAGGATTCTTTTAATTCTCCACCTGTACTAAACTAGTTGTCCTCAGTTGAGTCTCAGCCCATTCCATTCCCATCGATCACATGGTGGAGATGAAATAAAGTGACTGGCATGTCTAAGCCACGCCTTCATAATCAGCTAGATCATGTGTGGGGGCAGGAATGGCTTCTGGAAGGAATCTCAGGGTAAAGTAGACAATGGCCAGTGATGGGCACTAGGCAGGGGGAAAAAACCCCAAAACAGGTGTTGATCATATCCTGATTTTGCAGATGGATAATCTCCTAGCTGGCAAGATGGATCCTCATCCCATTTTTATCCATTCCTTCCCTCTGGCTCCCTGTGTTCTATTCTTGCATCTGTTCCCCCTTCCTTGGAGGAAAAGAGTTGACAAATTTATTCACACTAAAGTGTGAGTCACTCGGTCACCAAGAACCCGTGCATTCTAGTTTCTATGAGGAGCTTCCACTCCCTGACTGCTGCCTGTTGAGCTTTCTCTAGGAGACAGGCTTGCCCTGGGTCCGCACTGCAGATGCCGAGGTGAAGGAAGACAGCCGTGTTTTACAGAGATTGGAGTATGTATGCGTACTCTCGTGGGGGGAAAAATGAACCACTTTCACTTAAAAGACATTTTAAGGTCATCAGAGAGGAAAGAAATACTCAAGGATTTCCAAATTGGAGGACTTCCTCGCTGGGAGGTGTTTTCTCTTCCCCAACCCTAAGCCCAGCCCCAGAGCTGTGACTCGGCAGGTCTGGAGTCAGACTCTGGAAGCTGATTTGTTAAAGCATTGCCGTGGTATTTTGGGGAAGATGGTTCAAGGATGCTGCTTGGAGTCTCATTGGCTTAAGCTAAAGGAGTCCGTCTGCCATGGCTACGTTTCTAGGATCATCGAATCTCGCTGGAAAAAGAAAAGTCTTGGAGCAAGAACGCTTTTCCCTTCAGAAGATACTGCACGAGTAGCATTTACTCTAGTCTTTCTGTAAAGATCCCTCCATTCTGACCCCACTGCATTTCATATTTGTTGAGATTTGCAAGGTGGATGCAGGACTCCTGAGGGTCACATGGCATTCTACACCCTGGTGAATGAACCACTCCTTATGATCATGTGACAATCAGGGGGATGCGTGATTCCTGATGGTCATGTGACATTCTGCAGCCAGGGTGGGTGATTCCTTTCAGTCATGTGATGTTGTACAGCAGAGGCTGTCAGTGCCTGGCCCTCAGCCCCTTGGTACTAGCAGGTAGGAAAGCTGTACTTTGAACCCCTGCAGGTGTCTGAGGACATTTTGTCTGGCTAAGGGAGTCACAAGGACATACAAGAGCACATAGAAGGTTGGAGAGGGAAGCTCCTGGGCAGCCCTCAGCCCCTGTCTGAGGAGGAGCTGGGGAACACACAGCCAGCTTCCTTCCTCTCCTGGGATGGTCCAGTCCTGTTCTCCACTGTCCCTCAGAGAGCCCCTAGGATATTACGCCCCAGTGTCCACAGTGGTGCTGGGTGTACAAAGTCCCCTTCCTTGGCCCTCTTCCACGCTCCCCCCCCATCTCACCCCTACCCTTCTGCGAGTGTGTCTTGGGATCCCTTCCCATGCAAGTGACTAGCACATCAATCCTTGTTCCCAAGGGAGCGCCCATGCGTGTCTATTTGTGAAAGCCACGTGCTGTGCTCAACATTGGTTTTAGGGACATTAAATGCTGACACGTGCCCTGCGATGAAATCACCAGTGAAGAGGTTCTGTTTGAGTATCTGAAGAATTAAGGCAGGGCTTATATTAGAGTGAATTCCTCAATGTCTGTGACACAAACTAGTTCACACGCTCTCAGCCTGTCAAGCTGAAGGTGGAAACCTTACAATTATTATTATTATTATTATTATCATCATTATTATATTTACCCTTAACTCTGAAAAACCACTCAGTCCAATCATACTAAGTAGCTATTCTGAAAAAGGAGAACAGACCGATATTAAAATAATTAAAATGTTAATGTACTAAAATAATCATAGAAAGTGCAAAGAGTGTGTCTATGACACATGATGCATCCGAGCCTCATTAGATATGCGGCAGAATGGAAATAAGGAAGGAGTGGGAAAAGCCCAGCCAGACCCAAAGATTTACTGTCAAACAGAATGAACAGAGAACTGCTTCTTGGGATTTCGATGTCAATGCTAACTGCACCCTTCTTCATCTAATTTCACATGGCAACAAATCATTCGGATGATAATTGCAGAACGGGTCTATTTATGGCTGCGGGATGGCCGAGATCATCCCGTCCTGTGTTCTGTTGATCACCCTCCAAACTGGGCTACCTAGGAGCCCAGAGAATGAACAGCAACTGCAGGGCTTTTTTCCCTAACATGAAGAGAAAAAGAAAAGAAAACTACTTGTTCAATGAACTTGTGAGAAAGGAGACCAAATCAAAACCAGTATTCAAGAGAAGGCTGGAAGTGTGTGTGTGTGTGTGTGTGTGTGTGTGTGTGTGTGTTTGAGAGAGACAGACAGACAGACAGACACTAGGAGAGCTTTTCCAGACTGATGCTTAGAATTTCTCTTCTCTATTCTGGCTATAACCACCAGGGAGAGATCGGTTTAAAAATTTGTTCTATAATTCAGACTGCCATATTGTCACAGAAGAAAACACGCAGTAGAAAACTCCTAGAAATAATTTTGCTGTCTTTTTTGTTTTGGTGAGAATTTCAGATGGGTGCTCTTCCTCTGAAACTATTTATTGGATATGCTCAGAAATTATGCCACAAAACCTAGTCTTCTCATCACCACAAAACCATCAATTTTCATTAGGATTCCAAGTTTGCAAGCAGGAGAAAATTTGAGTGAGGCCGGCTCACTTAAATACAAAGTCATTCATTGGTGGGACAAAAATACACGACAAACTACCCAGACAAGTGATTCTCTGGTGATCTTGGGAACAGGAAAAAAAGATGGACAAACTCATCAGCCACCACAGCTGGGATGAGCCAGCGTCAACCCCTCCTGGTCCTCATGTCACTTTGCCATGGATTAGGAGAAGTGGGCAAGTATCATCTGTCCATCTTGGACACAGGCCGACCTCACGTCAAGGGGACACCAGGGGACCTGGAATGCTGCTCCCACT
Organism: Urocitellus parryii; assembly: GCF_045843805.1. Lineage (NCBI taxonomy): Eukaryota > Metazoa > Chordata > Mammalia > Rodentia > Sciuridae > Urocitellus > Urocitellus parryii. The sequence goes on from NC_135533.1 coordinate 164,672,383, forward strand.
GAGAAGAAATCACCTCCCCGGAGAAAATGAGGGACTGTGACAGAAGAAGGGGACAGTCTGAGCCGAGGACCAGGCTGGAGGTCTGCACAAGTATCACTGATGGCTGAGATGGCAGAGTGTGACGAAGGGACCCGCCTCAGACACTCTGTCTCCTCTCGTAGGGTCTTGCTGTTTGGCTGCCGCATCTAAACTATTTCATTGGTCACCTTTATCACCATTAAACCAACACGACAGTTTTTTGAATTAATTTTTTATTTGATTTAATTAGTCATACGTGACAGTAGAAGGCATTTATGCACCTTGATATATCATACATAGATGGATGGGATACAATGTCTCATTTTTCTTCTGAGTGCACATGTTGCAGAATCCTATTGGTCATGCAGTCACATATACACATGAGTAATAATGTCTGTTTCATTCTACTATCTTTCCTATCCCCACAACTCCCCCTCCCCTCCCCTCCCATCACTTCCCTCTACCTAATCTAAGGTAATGCTATTCTTCCCTAGTGCCCCCCCACCTTATTGTGAATTAGCATCTGCATATTAGAGAAAACATTCAGCCTTTGGTTTGGGGGCATTGGGTTTTTTCACTTAGCATGATATTCTCCAACTGCATCCATTTACTGTCAAATGCCCCCATTTCATTCTTCTTTAAAGCTGAGTAATATTCCATTGAGTATATATATATATACCACATTTTCTGTATCCATCCATCTGTTGAAGGGCACCTGGGTTGGCTCCACAGTTTAGCTATTGTGAATTGAGCTGCTGTAAACATGGATGTGGCTGTGTCCCTGTAGTATGCTGTTTTTAAGTCCTTTGGGTATAGACTGAGGAGAGGGATGGCTGGGTCAAATGGTGGCTCTATTTCCAGTTTTCAGAGGAATCTCCACACTACTTTCCATCAACACTACAATTTTTGTTGAAGAGGGGTCAACTTTAGAGAGTATTTCCCCACATCCTTCTCAGGGCTCCCAAGCACGGAAGCTCTGCCATCTGTCCTTGTTGGTTCTTCAAACACAGAGGCAGCACTGCCCGAGCCCTGCCCGAGCCCTGCCCACCTTCTCTGGTGCCTTAAGGATTCAAGTTTCAGGATCTAAGTGTGACTCTCCAGGTTCTAATAGGAGAACAATTACTGTGTGTTAGCAAGCAGACGCCGAAGCCCTGTGACAGGTATTTGACCTCTATGTTCACTTACGTGCAGTACAAATAATAATAATAATAATGCTAACGCAACGGTACTTCGGAGCCCAGGCAATTATATTGCAAGGTCTTTGAAAAACACCAAACACCCAGGCATAGCTCTTCAAATTATATATTTTTTTCCTTACAAAATGCAGTAAGGCATAACTGAGAAACTATGAATTATCCCCTCAGTCTTTAATGATTCTATAAATATGAGACGAAAGTCATTTACAAAGCCATTAGCATAAATACTGGCCAGAGCACTCACTGAAACAACTTCACAAATTACTTTTGTGTGTGTGTTTTCATAGTTGAGAGGGCAGAGATTCAGCTCACTGCTGATGGGAACATTCTCTATTTTTATGTCTCCAACCCATGTCATTTCCAGATAAGAGCTCCCAGTTTTACAAACTGTGCTGTGTCCCCCATCGATGCTGGGGGTGGGGTTAGGGCCCAGTAATGAACTGGGCTTTGGAGTTAGAGTTCCCAATTTCAAATCCTAGATCTGGTGCTTGGTACTATGTGAATTCGATAAGGCCTCATTTTTTTTGTGGTGGGTTCGGGGTTACCGGGGATTGAACTCAGGGGCACTCGACCACTGAGCCATATCCCCAGCCCTATTTTCTATTTTATTTAGAGACAGGGTTTCAGTGAGTTACTTAGGGCCTCACTTTTGCTGAGGCTGGCTTTGAACGCATGATCCTCCTCCCTCAGCCTCCTCAGCCACTGAGATTACAGGCGTGCACCCCCACACCTGGTCAACAAGGCCTCATTTTCATAAGCCTCGTGTTCCTCACCTGGAAAATGGTGTAGTGACATTATCTGCATGTGACAATTCATTCTAGGCACTTGGCAAAGTGGTACATCATAAAGGCTCAATATATGTTAATTGTTACTTTTTATTTTACTTTTTTGCAGAGGCAGGGATGGAACCCTGAGCCTTGTGCATGTTGGGCAAGTGCTCTACCATTGAACTACACCCCAGCTGTTATTTTATTTTTTAAAAAAAATAGTCTTTAAAATAATTATATTAGAGACTAATAGCACCTACCAGAAAAACCAGAGAACATCGAAGCACCTTGAAATGTAAGTGCGAGGTGCTCAGGCCAGCCCACGCACAAGAGGGTGACTCATTCCCCACACAATTCATAGTTATGTCTTAGAAAAATTCAGAATTTCTTTATGGCCTCGACCTTCAAGGTTCCTTTCCCATCAGTAACTGAAATAGTAAATTCATATGCATCAAGGATCTACTGCCAAATTGCCAAACAACTGGAGAATAAAGTAGTAAACTTTTAGTAGCAATGCCCCTGAAATACCACTCTGCCTTGTGACAGAAACACACAAACACACACACACACACACACACACGCCTATAATAAAGTGATTTAGGCATAACTGAGCCACAGAATGTTGTAGAGAAAACTCTGTAATCAGCCAGGCACGGTGGGTGGCACATGCCTGCAATCCCAGTGATTTAGGAGCCTGAGGCAGAAGATTGCAGGTTCAAAGCCAGCCTCAGTAACTTAGCAAGGTCCTAAGCAACTTAGTGAGACCCTGTCTCTAAATAAAATATAAAAAAGGGCTGGGGATGTGGCTCAGTGGTTAAGTGCACTTAGGTTAAATCCTTGACTTAAAAAAAGAAAAGAAAAGAAAAGAAAACTGTAATTGTCCAAGCAACTTATTAGAACTTCAGGGTTAATATCCAGTACCAATAAGGTACTTGAGATCACTGAAGTGATCATCCCATAATGATAAGGTAGTGTTTCCTAGAAAACACACTGAAGTTGCTGAAATGGAGGAATTTGGTAAACATAAAATCCCACAATCATCTTGCCTTACTGGAGTTGGCTTTAACATGTCATAGGAAACACATCGGTGATATGGTCCATGTTCGTACCACTAATTAACAGCACAGTGAAACTCACTGAGGGCAGCCTATTTGGTGTCAAGAATTTCCCATTCATTTTCAGGGAACATATTCTTCCCAGGTCCATTAAGAAAAGTTACAGACGCTGGCTCAAACACACGGCCCGGAGGAGGTGCAGAACTTGAATGTGGTAGGACCCTGGTCCGTTTACACATGGCCTCGGGGAAGATGTGTGACTTCAATTAAAGGAGAAACTGAAGAACATCAGATAAATATTCCTCTCAAGGACTCCTCTCTGCCCAAGAGGCCCAGGAGATCCAGCTGCAGGGAAATGTACTAGTCAGCACTTTGCCTCCTTGGCAACACGACAGAGGAATCTCTCTCTCTCACAGTTTGTTTGATCTAGTACCGGGCCCTTCCTCGCAGCTCGGGTTTTGTTAATGAGGGTGATGATCAGCAGTTCTGCGTGCCTGTGCACTCAGGTGTCACCGCACCAAGACATACGGGCTTTCCTTACTCACTTGATCCTCAGGGTTCCCCGTTCTCCTTGCAACCTATGTTTATCTCAAATATAGATACTCCCAGGATGAGGCAACACATGATTGCTATTGCCTTCATGGGAGCTAATTCAAGGCAACCAAAAGCCATTCACACATGCAGAACAGATTTACAGATCTTTTTGTGCTATAGGGGGATGATGCTGTGGAGCAAAGGAGCAGAGAATATTGGGTAGATGTTATGGTTTGGCTATGAGGTGTCCCCCCAAGAGAGAATGTTCAGAAACGAAAGGATAAGGCTGTGAGATTCCTAACTGATTGGGTGGATTAATCCACTGATATGGATTAATCCACTGATATGGATTAACTGGATGCTAAGCATTGGCAGGTGTGGATGGAGGAAGAGGTCACTGGGGGCATGCCTTTGGGGTTTGTATTTTGTCCCTGGTGGGTGGACTTTCTCTCTCCTTCTTGTTACCCTGTCCAGAGCTGCTTTCCTCCCCCACACCTTTCCGCCATGATGTTCTGCCTCACCTGGGGCCCAGAGCTGTGGAGCTGGCTGACCACGGACTGAACCTCTGAAAATATGAGCCAAAATAAACTTGTGCTCCTTTAGGTTATTCTTGTCAAGTCTTTTGGTCACAGTGATAAAAAATTGAGTAAAACAGTAGACACCAAGAAAATGTCCTGTTTGGATTGTACATATTAAAATCATAATACATGAGATTATTTTCACCAAATATTAAATTTCCTCCTCTCATCCCACTTTGAAAGGAACACTTTTCTGTCCCACTTTTATGGTTTGATGTGAGGTGTCCCCCCGAAAGCTCATGTGTGAGAAAATGCAAGGTTTAGAGGAGAAATAATTGGTTTATAAGAGCCTCAACCAACCAGTGAATGGACCCCTGATGGGATTAACTGGGTGGTGGCTGGAGGAGGTGGGTGTGGCTGGAGGAGGGGGCATTGGGGGCGTGGCTTTGGGGTCTCTATTTGTCTCTGGAGAGTGGAGTCTCTCTCTGCTTCCTGATCACCATGTGAGCTGCTTCCCTCCACCACACTCTTCCTCCATGATGTCCTGCCTCCCCTCAAGCCCTGAGGGATGGAGCCTGCTGTCTGTGGACTGAGACCTCTGAAACTATGAGCCCCACCCCCAATTTTTCCTCCTCTAGAGTTGTTCTGGTCGAGTCTTTTAGTCACAGCAGTGAAAAAGCTGATGAAAACACCCACTGACTTTGGACCTGGTCATGTGACTCACCTCAACCAGTAAAATGTGGCCATGAAGTCAATGAGGACTCTCCTGTGTTTTCTTGATCTGTCTTATTCTTTTGCTCCACTGGCATTAATTTCCATAAAAGGAACATTCTCAGGGAGGCACTGATCCAAAGAGGATGAGCAGAACTGAACCCAACCCATAGAAGTAACCCAGCCCAGCCAATGGGCACCATGATGCAAGGCCAGTCCAGCTTACCCTCAGATCCATGGCAGGAAAACACATGTTCTCTTTGCAAGCCTCCTTGTAATTTGGTATGCAACATATTGAACAATAATTGTTAATGTAGAACCAAAAAAATGGACAGATGAATAACAGCAGCTTAGACCAATTGAATCCTGATTTTTTGCCAGGCACTGAGGACTTACATGCATGATTGTTTCATTTCTTAAATGTCTCAAAGGGATGGGTCTTACTCTCCTGTTAAAAAAAAAAAGTTAGATGATTGGCATAAAATCAGAAAATTTCAAGTGTCTGAGATAAAATTCAAACCCAGGGCAACCAGACTGTAGGGCCTAGTTATTTTCCATTGTGCTATATCCCTCTCTAAGTATATAGAGGTATATAGCATTTAAATCAGTGTAGACAGTGGAGGATTATTGAACCATAAAGATGAGTAAAATCATGTAATTTGCAGGAAAATGGGTAGAGTAATAAAGTCTGATTCATTGTACTATCCTTTCTGCCCCCTACATCCTTCACTGATCCAATGTACCTCTATTTTTCCCTAGCCGACACTTATGAGAGTCTCCAGCTCAACCCATTTACCAGCACATTCCATAATTTCATTCTTCTATAAGGCTGAGTAATACTGCATTGTGTATATATGCACATGTTCTTTATACATTCATCTATTGAAGGACACCTAGGTTGGTTCCACAGCTTAGCTACTGTGAATTGATAACTACTGTAAACATTGATGAGGCTGTGTCACTATAGTATGCTGATTTAAGTCCTTTGGGTATAAACCAAGGAGTGGGATAGCTGGGTTAAATTGTGGTTCCATTCCAAGTTTTGTGAGGATTCTCCATACTGTTTTCTATAATGGTTGCACCAATTTGCGGTCCCACCAGCAATGTATAACTTTTTCCCCCACATTCTCGCCAACATTTACTGTTGCCTGTATTCTTGATGATTGCCATTCTGACTCTAGTAAAATAGAATCTTGAGAGTAGTTTTGATTTGTATTTCTCTAATTGCTAGAGATGTTGAACATTTTTTTATATTTTGTTGATCGATTATATTTCTTCTGTGAAGTATCTGTTCAGTTCCTTTGCCCATTTATTGATTGGGTTATTTGTCTTGTTGGTGTTGATTTTTTTTAATTCTTTATATATCCTGGGAATTAATGCTCTACGTGAAGTGCATGTGGTAAAGATTTTCTCCCATCTGATAGGCTCTCTCTTCAGGTTCTTGATTGTTTTGTTCCCTGTGAAGAAGTTTTCTAGTTTGAATCCACCCCATTTATTTATGTACATATTTGATTACACATCTGTGTGATTCTACATCACATACAACAGAAGATTGAGAAGTTATACTCCATTTATGTATGATGTGTTAAAGTGCATTTTTAATGGTCATGCATAATAATTAGAACAAATAAAAAATATAATTTAAAAAAAAAGAAAATGGACAATGATGTTATCAAGACAATGATGTTAAGTGAAGCAAACCACACTTAGACAATTATCACGTTTTCTTGCAAATGTAAAATGTAGTGGGAAAAAGACAACATGAAAGTGGAATAGAGACTATTAGAGAAGAGGTAGGGGGTGGGGGTGGGGTGAGGGGAGAGTATGCACACACATGCCCAAAGTCTGCTATGCATGTTTGGATATGCCACAAAGAAACCCATAATTCTGTAAAATTAATATACACTAACAATAAGTAGAAGGGAAAGGAAAAATCAATATGAAAAAGGCAGAGTTTATTTATTTTTTTACCCATATTGAGTTAATAATTCTTACGTTAATGAGTGTTGATTGCCAGGCACAAGAGTACATGCCTGTATTCCCAGCAGGTTGGGAAACTGAGGCAGGGGGATCACAGGTTCAAAGCCAGCCTCAGCCATTTAGCAAGGCTCTAAGCAACTCAACGAGACCCTGTGTTAGACCAGGATGCAAGAAAAGACCACTGAGTCCAATTAAAATCAAATTAAAGCAAGCTTATTATTTCTACCGGCCGGGCTGCCTCTCCCTCCCAAAACAGCGGGAACAAGACAGCCACGAGGCTTCTTTGTGGCCCAGTTTTATAGCCCAAAAAGTTACACAAAGGGGGGTTACAGATAACAACACTCTGAGGAGCATAACACAAGTTTACATTTTTGCTGGCCCCGGCATCAGAATTTATGAGGACCAATAGAGCCTCAGAGAGGGTCGTTGTCTGGCCAATATTTATGAGGTGTCACTAAAGTTTCAGAGAGGGCTGCTATCTGGTCAGAGAGCCAGGCATGGGTGAGTTCAAGGCACGGGGAGGCATTCCAAGCAGGTTCAGAATTTGCAGTAATTTATAGTAAAGCTGAAATTATCTTTTCATGGTTTTATGGCGAGATGTCCAATTTTAAGAAAAGATCAGGTTGGGTCTATCACCTGTCTCTAAATAAAATATAGAAAAGGGCTGGGGATGGGGCTCAGTGGTTAAACCCCCCTGAGTTTATCCCTGATTCAAAAAAAAACCAAAACCCTATTTATTAAGAATTTATTACATGCTGTTCATGGAGTCTGGAATACAATAAGCCCTGATTGCTGGTGTGCATTAACTACCATTGTTTTGCTTATACCCTGTGGGTATATGGGGGGAAAAAAATCAAACCAAATGAGATCTTGAAATTAAAAGGAGAAAAATCACAACAGTTCTATGAATAATATATTTGATCAATGTGGAGAAGGAAATCGCCTGTAAATGTTTATGCCAGATAATTGATCACCACCAAAGAAAATCTCAAAGGCTTCATTTCATTAATCAGAGCCCATAAATTCATTTGAAGCCCTAGAAAAACATTTCTATTTTAATTCTATCGTTTTTCTCACTAACAGCTGTTATATTTTAAATTACATCTTGTACCCGAAGTTTGTTTTAAAAACAAGACCCAAAGATCCTCCCTAAACATAGCCCATAACTCCCTCCCACCCCATCTCCTCCTTTCTCTCTGAGGCCTATAATGTGAGGATGAATTAAATGGATGCTAGAAAGATTCTAGATTGAAAAAAACCCCACCTGACCCTCCATACAATGTGCCAGGGTGTGCAGGGAGAGCATTGTCTTTCCATAAAGGATTTTTCAAAGCTTTTAATAGTTAGAAGGGGGAAAGCACTTCTGAACAACTACTAGATACCAGATATTCATGGAAGTTCTAGAAATCTTATCATCTAATAAAACACCTTCGGTTTTTTTTTGTTTGTTTGTTTGTTTGTTTTTTTAATTTCAGGACATCACAGAAGTTATTTATGATGTCCCTGGTCACACAGCTAGTAGTGTCCACATTTCTCCTAAACTAACAAATGGGGTGCTTTGGTTTGAGTGAGTCCCCCCGGAAAGTTCATGTGCTGAAGTCTTCATTCCTCGGTGCACCAGTGTGGGGAGCTTCTTCATAGATGATCCCGTCTCGGGTATTTTGTTATAGCAACAGAAAATGAATGAAGATACTGGGCATCTTGTTATGCTGGAACCAGAGGAGAAGCAGGAAGGTAATCAAGCTTGCTCTGGGCCTAGAATCACAAATGCCCAGAATGACTATTCAGGTGAAGGGAATGGATGGCTGTGGCTGGGTCCCGCCATAGGAAGTGAGGGGGACTGTGGAAAATGGGGAGCATGAACACACGGCAGGCCCCGTGCATGACCTCCTGCATTCAGTCCTGACTCGCTCACTGAGGGGTGGTGGTAATGTTCCCAGTCCCAGGTGACAAATGAGGACTGAGATAATCATCCATAGTAATCCCATTATCCTTTGCGAGTCAGGGGGGTGGGTGGGAGGGTGGTGGTCATGTGACCCAGCTCTAGCCAATGAGAGCCAGGGAAAGACTCCAGCGGCTTCTGGAGAAGATGGGCAGGAGCTCGTCTTTGAGGGAATGTGTTCCCCTCCTACATCATGGAGGTGGGGAGCCAACACACTTAGGATGGCAGGAAACAAAAGGAAGCTGTCCTTATCAAGCTCCTGAGTGAAGTCTGGACAAACCCAGCTCCAAACTCAGACTCCTTCTTTCTTTTTTGAATTTTTATTTTTTGGGCACTGGGGGTTGAACCCAGGGGCACTCGACCACTGAGCCCCATCCCCAGACCTTTTTATATTTTATTGAGAGACAGGGTCTCCCTGAGTTGCTGAGGGCCTCTCCAAGTTATGGAGGCTGGCCTTGAACTTGCAATCCTCCTGCCTCAACCTCCCGAGTCACTCAGATTTCTGGCATGAGCCACCGTGCCAAACTCCTTCTTCAGGAATCAGTAAATGCCCCTGTGATTTCAACTGCTCTTATTGACAGCAGAACAGGTTTCTAAGTGCCCTGTGTCCCAACTAAGGAGTCAGCTGCCATTCAGCTCCCACTGACGGTGAAGGTGGGAATGGAAGGCCAGGGTGGCCCCGTCTCCCAAAGTAGAAATCTGGATTTTTAAAAAAACTGGGAAATCACCTGCTTTTAAAATACTGCTCACTAAATCCAATTATGAAAACATTGTAGATTCGCAACAAAGCACACCCGCAGGCCAATTCTGAGAGCCACAGATCTTTAGAGCTTCTGTTTGTAAACTGTGCCCTAAATTAACTACCCCTTTTGCTGCCTGATCTCATAGGAAACCCACAAAAGGCCAATCAAAAGGCAATTATCATGTGAGCACTGAATTCTGCAGCCATAAAAAGCCAGATTTTACCTTCCTAGCCTCTAGCAGGAAAGCCGCGGGGAGACTGGAAAATAAGGTTGAATCATTTGGTCATCGAGGGGATGGGACCTTGCTGACATCTCAGTAGGTCTGTTTTCCAAACTGATTTGTCATTCTTCGGATAAGATCTCAAAAACCGAATGCAGAGCTACTTTCAGCTCAGGATTCATGCAACTCTCTGCAAAAAAAAGGAAGAAAATAAGACCCTTTCTATGTCTATAGTCAAACCTGAGACCAGCTGCTAATCTTGGGTTTATTGTGGGGCTTCAGATACTGTCACAGAGTGGAGTAAAAATAGCAGCAGTGACAGTCACTACAGCAGTCACAGGAAGGGCCTCCACCCAGTCCAAGCATTGAAATAGATCTCTGTTGTTTTTATGTTGGTGTTAGGACATTGCTGTGCCCTGTCTCGATGGTGTCGGTGGAACCGTAAATCCCAGCCTGCTTCATCCATGCTGAGGACAACGTGTGAGCCAGGCCTGGCCCTTGATCTTCCCGTGGGATTGACTGGAGCCATGAACATGTGATAGAAGCAGGGAACATCAGAGACCCTTGATAAAAGCTGCTATGTGGACAGAAAGACAGAGCCTCTTGCCACCGCTGTGACCCTAAACTATAAAGAAGAGCTCTATGCAATACCAGGCCCCAACTCACCATCGATGGTAAAACCTGCCTGTGAAAGCAGCCAAGTGTGTAGCCAAGAGCTGAGGACAGAGTCGGAGCCCAGATAATAGGACATCAGTTCCTGGATCCAGCCATACCTGAATGAACTCCATTTTCTGGATGTTCCAATTAAGAAAACCAATACATTTCTAAAGAAATACTGCTAAAGAGTCTGAACTAAAGGTACTGGTGTGTTGAAGATAAGGCACAACTACATGTAAACTATAATGGAGGGTAACTATAATTCAGATCCTTATTAGAAAATTCTCAAAGGAAGGAGAACGGTGTTTTTAAGAACCCAAACAAACAAAAGTAACACGGCATGCACAGATGACATTCTTAAATTTGTAAATTCTTAAACACCCTCGGTCTTTGTTCTTATAAGTAACTTTTTTTTTTTTTTTGGTACCAGGAATTGAACTCAAGGGGCTCTTAACCACTGAGCCACTTACCCAGCCCTTTTTACAATTTTTTAATTAGGGGACCTTGTTAAATTGCTTAGGGCCTTGCTAAATTTGCTGAGGCTGGCTTTTTAAAAAATCTGTTCTTATTAGTTATACATGATAATAGAATGTATTTTGACCTACTATGCATATTTGGAGTGTAAGTTCTCATTCTCCTAGTTGTACAGGATGTGGAATTACAGTGGTTGTGTAATCATACATGTGCATGAGTTTGGCTTTGAACTCAAGATCCTTCTGCCTTGTCTCCTGAGCCTCTGGGATTATGGGCATGTGCCAAGTAACCACATCTTGAATGGTGTGTCTTCTTTTTACTCCATTTCTTCTCCTCCTCCTCCTCCAAATAGGGTGCATAGTCTCCAGACAAGAAGGGCGTGACCTTCAGAGGTAATGCTCCTAGGACAGATAATGCTGACAGGCTAGGAGACACCTGTCCCTTACTTAAGTCCTTTTCATTTCTCATTAGTAACAAATTATGTTAAGTCATAAACAAGAGAGAATAGACATTCATTCTGAATACAGGCCTCAGGCTTAGCCGGATCGTGAAAACAAGCTACAATAGATCAGTTACTTAAACTCCATGAGCCTCCGTTTTCTTGGAATGAACTGTGACTACTTTTGAAGGGGATACCAAGGACTGAACCCAGGGGCACTTGACCACTGAGCCCCATCCCCAGCCCTATTTTGTATTTGATTTAGAGACAGGGTCTCACTGAGTTGCTTAGGGCCTCACTAAGTGGCTGAAGCTGTTTTTTTTTTTTTTTTTTTTTTTTTTTTTTTTTTTTTTTATTGGTCGTTCATAACATTACATAGTTCTTAATACATCATATTACACGGTTTGATTCAAGTGGATTATGAACTTCCGCTTTTACCCCGTATACAAATTGCTGTATCACATCAGTTACCCTTCCATTGATTGACATATTGCCTTTCTAGTGTCTGATGTATTCTGCTGTCTGTCCTATTCTCTACTATCCCCCCTCCCCTCCCCTCCCCTCCCCTTTTCTCTCTCTACCCCTTCTACTGTAAATCATTTCTTCCATTTGTATTAACTTGTCTTACCCCTCCTTTCCTCTTATATGACATTTTGTATAACCCTGAGGATCGCCTTCCATTTCCATGCCATTTCCCTTCTCACTCCCTTTCCCTCCCACCTCTCATCCCTGTTTAATGTAAATATTCTTCTCAAGCTCTTCGTCCCTACCCTGTCCTTGTTAACTCCCCTTATATCAAAGGAGTCATTTGGTATTTGTTTTTTAAAGATTGACTAGCTTCACTTAGCATAATCTGCTCTAATGCCATCCATTTCCCTCCAAATTCTATGATTTTGTCATTTTTTAATGCAGAATAATACTCCATTGTATATAAATGCCACATTTTTTTTTATCCATTCATCTATTGAAGGGCATCTAGGCTGGTTCCACAGTCTTGCTATCGTGAATTGAGCTGCTATGAACATCGATGTAGCAGTGTCCCTGTAGCATGCTCTTGTTAGGGCTTTAGGGAATAGACCAAGAAGGGGAATAGCTGGGTCAAATGGTGGTTCCATTCCCAGCTTTCCGAGAAATCTCCATACTGCTTTCCAAATTGGCTGCACCAATTTGCAGTCCCACCAGCAATGAACAAGAGTGCCCTTTTCCCCGCATCCTCTCCAGCACTTATTGTTGTTTGACTTCCTAATGGCTGCCAGTCTTACTGGAGTGAGATGGTATCTTAGGGTAGTTTTGATTTGCATTTCTCTGACTGCTAGCGATGGTGAGCATTTTTTCATGTACTTGTTGATTGATTGTATGTCCTCCTCTGAGAAGTGTCTGTTCAGGTCCTTGGCCCATTTATTGATTGGGTTATTTGTTATCTTATTGTCTAATTTTTTGAGTTCTTTGTATATTCTGGTTATTAGGGCTCTATCTGAAGTGTGTGGAGTAAAGATTTGTTCCCAGGATGTAGGCTCCCTGTTTATCTCTCTTATTGTTTCTTTTGCTGAGAAAAAACTTTTTAGTTTGAGTAAGTCCCATTTGTTGATTCTATTTGTTAACTCTAGCGCTATGGGTGTCCTATTGAGGAATTTGGAGCCCGATCCCACAGCGTGTAGATCATAACCAACTTTTTCTTCTATAAGATGCCGTGTCTCTGATTTAATATCAAGCTCCTTGATCCATTTTGAGTTAACTTTTGTGCACGGCGAGAGATAGGGATTCAGATTCATTTTGGTGCAAATGGATTTCCAGTTTTCCCAGCACCATTTGTTGAAGATGCTATCCTTCCTCCATTGCATGCTTTTAGCCCCTTTATCAAATATAAGATAGTTGTAGTTTTGTGGATTGGTTACTGTGTCCTCTATTCTGTACCATTGGTCCACCCGCCTGTTTTGGTACCAGTACCATGCTGTTTTTGTTACTATTGCTCTGTAGTATAGTTTGAAGTCTGGTATCGCTATACCGCCTGATTCACACTTCCTGCTTAGTATTGTTTTTGCTATTCTGGGTCTTTTATTATTCCATATGGATTTCATGATTCTTTTATCTATTTCTACAAGATATGCTGTTGGGATTTTGATTGGCATTGCATTGAACTTATAGAGAACTTTTGGTAATATCGCCATTTTGATGATGTTAGTTCTGCCTATCCATGAGCAGGGTATATTTTTCCATCTTCTAAGGTCTTCTTCAATGTCTTTCTTTAGGGTTCTGTAATTTTCATTGTATAAATCTTTCACCTCTTTTGTTAGGTTGATTCCCAAGTATTTTATTTTTTGGGGGGATATTGTGAATGGAGTAGTTGTCCTCATTTCCGTTTCAGAGGATTTGTCGCTGATATACAGGAATGCCTTTGATTTATGCGTGTTGATCTTATATCCTGCCACTTTGCTGAATTCATTTATTAGCTCTAATAGCTTCTTTGTAGACCCTTTTGGGTCTGCTAGGTATAGAATCATATCATCTGCAAATAGTGATAATTTAAGTTCTTCTTTTCCTATTTTTATGCCTTTAATTTCTTTTGTCTGTCTAATTGCTCTAGCCAGTGTTTCGAGGACTATGTTGAACAGAAGTGGTGAGAGAGGGCATCCCTGTCTTGTACCAGATCTTAGAGGGAATGCCTTCAATTTTTCTCCACTCAGAATGATGCTGGCCTGTGGCTTATCATAGATTGCTTTTACAATGTTGAGGTATGATCCTGTTATCCCTAATTTTTCTAGCGTTTTGAACATAAAGGGATGCTGTACTTTGTCGAATGCTTTTTCTGCATCTATTGAGATGATCATATGGTTCTTATTTTTAAGTCTATTGATGTGGTGAATAACATTTATTGATTTCCGTATATTAAACCAGCCTTGCATCCCAGGGATGAATCCTACTTGATCATGATGTATAATTTTTTTGATATGTATTTGAATCCGATTCGCCAGAATTTTATTGAGGATTTTTGCGTCAAGGTTCATTAGAGATATTGGTCTGTAGTTTTCCTTCTTTGAAGTGTCTTTGTCTGGTTTCGGAATCAGGGTGATGTTGGCCTCGTAGAATGAATTTGGAAGTTCTCCCTCTTTTTCTATTTCCTGAAATAGCTTGAAAAGTATTGGTGTTAGTTCCTCTTTAAAGGTTTTGTAAAACTCTGCTGTAAACCCATCCGGTCCTGGGCTTTTCTTAGTTGGTAGTCTTTTGATGGTTTCTTCTATTTCCTCTATTGTTATTGGTCTGTTTAGGTTGTCTATATCCTCCTGGCTCAATCTGGGCAGATCATAGGACTCAAGGAATTTATCTATGCCTTCACTATCTTCTATTTTATTGGAGTATAAGGATTCAAAGTAATTTCTGATTATCTTCTGTATTTCTGAAGTGTCTGTTGTGATATTGCCTTTTTCATCCCGTATGCTAGTAATTTGGGTTCTCTCTCTTCTTCTCTTCGTTAGCATGGCTAAGGGTCTGTCAATTTTATTTATTTTTTCAAAGAACCAGCTTTTAGTTTTGTCAATTTTTTCAATTGTTTCTTTGTTTCAATTTCATTAATTTCAGCTCTGATTTTAATTATTTCTTGCCTTCTACTTCTTTTGCTGTTGTTTTGCTCTTCTTTTTCTAGGATTTTGAGATGAAGTATGAGATCATTTATTTGTTGGTTTTTTCTTTTTTTGAGGAATGAACTCCAAGCAATGAATTTTCCTCTTAGAACTGCTTTCAATGTGTCCCATAGATTCCGATATGTTGTGTCTGTGTTTTCATTTAACTCTAGGAATTTTTTAATTTCCTCCTTGATGTCTTCTAAAACCCATTGATCACTCAGCAACCTATTGTTCATTCTCCAGGTGATGCTTGATTTTTCCTTTCTTCTTTTATCATTGATTTTCAGTTTCATTCCATTATGATCAGATAAGATGCATGGTATTATCTCTACCTCTTTGTATTGTCTAAGAGTTGCCCTGTGACATAGTATATGGTCTATTTTTGAGAAGGTTCCATGTGCTGCTGAGAAAAAAGTGTAGCTACTTGATGTTGGGTGGTATAGTCTATATATGTCAATTAAGTCTAGGTTGTTAATTGTGTTATTGAGTTCTATAGTTTCCTTATTTAACTTTTGTTTGGAAGATCTGTCCAGTGGTGAGAGAGGTGTGTTGAAGTCTCCCATGATTATTGTATGGTGGTCTATTAGACTCTTGAACTTGAGAAGAGTTTGCTTGATGAACACAGCTGCACCATTATTTGGGGCATATATATTTATGATTGTTATGTCTTGTTGGTGTATGGTTCCCTTGAGCAGTATGAAGTGTCCTTCTATATCCCTTTTGATTAGCTTTGGCTTGAAATCTATTTTATTAGATATGAGTATGGACACTCCTGCTTGTTTCCGCAGTCCATATGAGTGGTATGATTTTTCCCAACCTTTCACCTTCAGTCTATGTATATCTTTTCCTATCAAATGCGTCTCCTGTAGACAGCATATTGTTGGGCCTTGTTTTTTGATCCATTCTACTAGCCTGTGTCTCTTAATTGGTGAGTTTAAGCCATTAACATTTAGGGTTATTATTGAGATATGGTTTGTTCTTCTATCCATATTTGTTTATTGATGTTACTAAACCTGATTTGTTATCCACTTTGACTACTTTCCCCCCTTTACTGTCCTACCTCCCATTGTTGGTTTTCAATGTTATTTTCCATTTCCTCTTCCTGTAATGTTTTGCCAAGGATTTTTTGAAGAGATGGTTTTCTAGCTGCGAATTCTTTTAACTTTTGTTTATCGTGGAAGGTTTTAATTTCATCTTCTAATCTGAAGCTTAATTTCGCTGGATACACAATTCTTGGTTGGAACCCATTTTCTTTCAGTGTTTGAAATATGTTATTCCAGGATCTTCTAGCTTTCAGAGTCTGTGTTGAGAGATCAGCTGTTATCCTGATTGGTTTACCCCTAAATGTAATCTGCTTTCTTTCTCTTGCAGCTTTTAAAATTCTCTCCTTATTCTGTATGTTGGACATTTTCATTATAATGTGTCTAGGTGTGGATCTCTTAAGATTTTGCACATTCGGCGTCCTGTAGGCTTCTAAGATTTGGGATTCTGTCTCAATCTTCAAGTCTGGGAAGTTTTCTCGTATTATTTCACTGAAAAGACTTTTTATTCCTTTGGTTTGGAGCTCTGTGCCTTCCTGTATCCCAATGACTCTTAAATTTGGTCTTTTGATATTATCCCATAATTCTTGGATGTTCTACTCATGGTTTCTTAGCAGACTTGCTGAGCTGTCTGTTCTTTTCCAGTTGAAATACTTTGTCTTCATTGTCTGATGTTCTCTCTTCTAAGTGATCTACTCTGCTGGTAGTATTCTCAATTGAGTTTTTAAGTTGGTTTATAGCTTCCTGCATTTCTAGAATTTCTATTTGTTTGTTTTTTATTACCTCTATCTCCCTGTGAAATTGATCTTTTACTTCCTGGATTTGTTTGTCAATGTGATCTTTCATTGTCTGATTTTGCTGTCTCATGTCTTCCTTGAGACTCCAGATCATCTGAAGCATATAAATCCTGATGTCTTTATCTGACATTCCATCTGTTGCAGCTATTACCTCTTCTAAAGTTGAGTTGACCTGCATTGCTTGTGGTCCTTTCTTTCCTTGTCTTTTCATACTGCTGACGTTTCTTTCTGCTTGGTGCCACTGTTGTGTTTTTGAAATTTACCCCCTATTTATTTATGTTGCTCTTGTATATTTGGGAAGTCTCCCTTGCAGGGCGGGTATTGGCTGTGCTCCTCCTCTAATTATGGTGGTCTGTCTACCCCGCTGATCGGTCGCAGGTCTGCCCCCGCTGCGGGCACGGGTTGTGGCTTTGCTCTGCCCCCACTCCAATTGTGGTAACGTAACTACCACGCCCTGGGATCGTTGGTCCTGATCTGGATGTGGGTGGCGGCTCAGCTGGGCCCCCGCTCCAATTGGTGTGACGAGTCTACCGCGCTGGCAGACCTCTAGGCCGGTGGGTCGCAGTTCTGCACAGCCCCCACTCCCAATGGGGGTACCTAACTACCTCTCCAACGGGTCGCTGAGCCCCCTCCGGACCCGGGTGACGACCCTGCTCCACCCCCACTCCAACCAGTGTGACGCGACTGCCTCGGTGTTACGTGTCCACCCCGCTGGCAAGCTACCTGGCCTGTCTTGCCAGTTGGCGGCAGGTCTGCCTGCCCTGCTTGCTCGGATGGCAGCTCCGCACAGCCCCTACTCCAAATGAGGTTACTTGGCTACTGCGCCGCGGAATCGCTGGTCCTATTCTAGGCGTGGGCGGCTGCTCTCTTCAGCCCCAGCTGCGTTTGGGGTGTCATGGCACCACGCCGGCGGGTCACTTGGCCTGCTCTGGGCGCAGGAGGAAGATCCACTCTGTCCCTACAACACCCCGCTGGACCCTGATTGAGAAGCAGTCACCGCCGGTTCCCTAGCCTTGGGCCAAAGCAGCTTAGGTAGCCGAAACCCCGCCTCTCGGATCTGATACACTCTCCGCTGGGAGCTGGCTCCAGGGAGCGACCCCACGGGTTCCCCAGCCCCAGGCCAAAACTGTTCCAGGAGTTAGAACCCAGTCGCCCCAAGCTCAGCGCACGCTCCACTTGGAGCTGGCCTCCGCCGGCAGTCTCCGCAGTTTCCTCAGACCTGGGCCAGGTTAGCCCCGGGAACCAGAATCCAGCTGCTCAGTGCCCGGCGCACGCCTTGCCAGGCACGAGCCTCTAGGATTATTCTCCACAAGAACCCCCGCCCCGAGCCTGAGCAAGAAATCTGACTGCTAGACGCAGGCAAATACCAGCCTGATATCACCTGTTCGTAGTTGAATGGGCTGAGATCAGTAGAACACGGGGATGATTACATCATCTCTCCGAAATGGCGGCTGCTGTTCTCCACTGTGGTCCGACCGGTGTCTGGAGCCAAACTGGGCCTCTTCTCTCCTCTGTTTCAAAGCCGGAACTCAGCGCTAAGGGCTCCGATGTACCACTGGCGGGAGCCCCCCTGGATCCGTATCGCTGTTCCCCCGCTCCGGCACCCTGCCGCTCCCCGGCGCGCGCCACAGACTCCAGCCTCCGGGCGATCGCCTGTCAGGCTATGCGACCCTCCGTGCGGGGAAATGGAGCTCTCAGAGCCGAACTTCGCACGATGGAAATCTGTCCACTAGATTCTGGAGCACCTCAATTTCACTTGAACTTCCCAAAGATATCCTTCAGCCGTTTTGCATCGTCTTTCTCCCACTTAGTGACGCGGCGCCCTGGGGTGATGCAGTCCCTTCGCCGCCATCTTCTTTCCCTCTGAAGCTGGTTTTGAACTTGTGATCCTCCTGCCTCAGCCTCCCGAGCGGCTGGGATGACAGGCGTGCACCATCCTGCCTGGCTGCACGGCACTAGATCTGTGGACAGGTTCACGGTACCACGCACCTGAATCAAGAGGTGTTGGAGACTCTCAGTCCTTTGTTCCTCTGATATCTCTTCCTTGCTCTTAATCTCTTGGTTTTCTTTTCCTTTGTTTCTCAAAGTTTCCTCTGATCATCTTCTTTGTTTCCCTTCTGGAAAAGACCAAGATGAAGAACACCCTTCCCCAAGACTTATGAGCTCCCACATTGCGTCTCCAGTGCTTCCCTGACATTTCTCTGTAGCAGATTTAACATAGACACGAGAGAGCTCCTGATTTCCTCCATCTACTCGAGCCCATTCTTTCCTCCATCTGAAGAAATGACACCACTACACACCCTATGCCCAAGCCAATTTGTTGCTTTGTTCACTTCCTGCATCCAAGACCTCAACCAGTCCTGCCGGGCCTGTCTCTAATTTGTCATGTACCCCATTATTCTTTGCTCACTACCCACCCCGTCATGCCAGTTCAAGACCCCATCACCCCTTACCTGGCTCCTACATCCCACCTTGCCTATCACGGAGTTTGGACCAACTGTCCCAAGCTCTTTACCATGGATGTTTCTAATAAAACCAGACTGAGTTCCAGCCAAGAAGGATTTTCTGCAAACTCAAAAAGTCAATGCACAGTGACATGAATTTTCTCACTGCAGGACAGAGCCCAAGAATTCTTGAGATTGAGGACTCCCAGTGTCATGCCGGCAGAAAGTGAGTTGGCACCACCTGGCACCAGTCACATATTCTTTCAAGCATGGCCAGTTTTTCTAGAGCTATTTGCCCACCCCTGTAACCCTGGGAGGGAAAGCAGGCTTCCTAAGCTCCTGAGACATTTAAGGGGAATTAATTGGAGGCTTGTGAAATTCAATCAATCAATGCCTGAAGCCTCGAGAGAGAAGGTAGCAATCAGTTTCAGGTTTCTGCTACTCTAACAAAACAAAAGCATCTAGGCTGCAGGGTTACTAGACAAAGAATTTGGATGCAATTATAGCTACCCTTGAGGAACTCCAATATTGAGTTGAGCCATATGAAATTGCCATTTTTCCAGGTCAATGGGGTAGACTCATAACAACTTCTATTATTAAACTTACTAATAACAACTGACATTTATGCATTACCTCCTATGTATTAGAAACCATACTAAATGCTTTATATGAAAGCCCTATCTATATGAAAGTACTTAGCCATATTAAAAACATTAGTATCTGGGTGCAGTGGTGTATGCCTGTAATCCCAGCTGCTCGGGAGGCTAAAGCAGGAAGATTGCAAGTTTGAGATCAGCCTCAGCAATTTAGAGAGACCCAAAGCAACTTAACAAGATCCTGTCTCGAAATGAAAAATTCAAAGGGCTGGAGATGTGGCTCAGTGATAAGAACCCGTGGGTTCAACTCTCAGTACAAAACAAAACAAAACAAAAATTAATAATTAGTGGCTGCAATTATAATAGCCAATAATGCATCACTCATTTAAACCCCATCCCAAAATATTATTAAACTTACTAATAATATTTATCCCTTTTTATAGATGAGGAAACTGAGAGTGAAATTGGTCAGTTACTTGGCTAAATCTAATCTATTATTAATATCAGTGTCAAATAATAATAGGTCTCTCATACTCTACGTGCCACCAGTCTTGCTTTACAAGTGCCTAATATGTATGGAGCATTTAAAGAATAGTAGTGACACAGCCACATCAATGTTTATAGCAGCTCAATTCACAATAGCTTGACTATGGAACCAACCTAGGTGTCCCTCAATAGAATGGATAATGAAAATTTGGTATACATACTCAATGGAATATTACTCAGCTTTAAAGAAGAATGAAATGATGGCATTTGCCAGGAAATGGATGGAGTTGGAGAATATCATGCTAAGTGAAATAAGCAATCCCAAAAACCAAAGGCCAAATGTTTTCTCTAATATGTGGATGTTAATTCCCAAAAGGGGGGCATTAGGGAAGAAGAGCGTTACCTTAGATTAGGTAGAGGGAAGTGATGGGAGGGAGGGGAGGGGATGTGGGGATAGGAAAGATAGTAGAATGAAACAGACATTATTACTCATGTGTATATGTGACTGCATGACCAATAGGATTCTACAACATGTACACTCAGAAAAATGAGAAATTATATCCCATCTATGTATGATCTATCAAAGGGCATAAATGCATTCTACTATCATGTATAACTAATTAAAACAAATTAAAAATTTTTAAAAAGAATATTATTTCTAATTTTCACAATAGGATATGAAAGGTAAGGATTATTCTTATTTATTTATTTATTGGCACCAGGGATTAGACAGAGGTGTTTAAACACTGAGCCACACCCCCAGCCCTTTTTATATTTTATCTAGAGACGGGGTCTTGCTAAGTTGCTTATAACCTTGCTAAGTTGCTGAGGCTGGCTTTGAGCTTGGGATTCTCCTGCCTCAGCCTCCTGAGTTGATGGATTACAGGCGTGTGACACCATGTCCAGCAAGATTATTCATATTTTATAGAAGAGTAAACAGCCCATGAGGTTAAGTGATCTAAAGCCAGGTAACACATGGCACAGCTGTAGCTTCCACGCAGAGCTGATGCCATGGCACTGTTGGGGGGTTGCGGGCAGTGGAGGATTCTAGGTTGCTCAGATGGATTTTTATATTTTCTTTGACTCCTGAGGATTCTGTGATGTGCATCACTCTCCCCAGGATCTATGCATATCCACATGGAGCTCAGGAATGAAATTTGGACCCTGAGCTCCAAATTTGTTCTGGATAAAAATGCTACCTAATGGTTTCCTCTTCCCCAGTGAATTTCCAAGCCCTTCATGTGCCCGGCATAAAACTTCCTCCTCCTCACAACTGCCCCCAGGGAACCAGTGTGTGTGGAATGACTCACAGAAACATCGTAAAAATGAACAGATCTTTGCGAGGCTGTCAGCCAACACTGAGAAATTTGGTACAGACCGTCAACCAAATGGAACTCATTCCATCTATATTAGGAGAGGGGAATGAGTCAATCTCTGGAGCTCTGAACCTTTTATTTCAATTAGTCCAAATAATGTAAAGCAAATGCTTTTAAACCACTAAAACTCAACAAACTGCCCACAGCTTACCATAAATACTCTGCCTCCGCCCTCCCACCCCATGTTTTACCTTTTTGCAGACAGAAGAAATAACTGAAGTCCAAGAAGAGCATTTGGGATCAGGTTCTCTCTGCTCCTCTGTGAACTGAAGCCTACAGCTTCCAACTTTGTCAATCTGGTAGCTACAGAAGCTAGGGAAGGCCACAAGGATTCAGATTAGAATTCAGAATCAACCCTAGACTGGAAAAGCATGTGGTTTGGAGTAATTCTTAACAACTTGAATAAGCACAAGGAATCTCAAATACCTATTGCCCATCATGTGAAAGCATTTGCTTCTGGTTAGTGATCGCAACACGGAGGTAAAGAACACAAACTCTGAAATCAGATAGACCTGGGTTCAAATCTTGCCTCTACCACTTGTTAAAGCGTAGACCTTGCCCGTTGTCTTAAAATCATCTGGCCTCATTTCTCTCACCTACACAGTGGGACAAATATTAGTTTCTAGTTCGTCGGATGTTTTTAAGATTAAGTAAGATAGGAAACTTGTTAAGTATTTAGAACAATATTGTAGCACATCATAAGCCCCCCCCCATGAACAGGGCAAGAGTATCTATTATCATCCAAATATTCGACGCAAGTCTTTGGGTGGTAAGCAAGAGAAACCTAACTTAAACAGGTTTCGGGGGAAAAAGAAAATAATACAAAAATAAAAATAATACAATGGAAATTTAGTGACTCACATAAATATATAGGGAGTTATCAGATATAGCTGAGCCCACAACTCTACCTAGATCATTAAGAATCTGAGGATTTAGGCCAGGCGTGGTGGGTGCACGTCTGTAATCCCAGTGTCTTGGAAGGCTGAGGCAGGAGGAGTACAAGTTTGAGGCCAGCCTCAACAATTTAGCAAGGCCCTAAATAACTCAGCAAGAGCATGTCTCAGAACGAAAAATAAAAACCGTTTGGGATGTGGCTCCATGGTTCTGTGCCCCTGGGTTCAAAATGAAAGGAAAGGTGAGGGTTTGGGGGGAGAGGGAGGGAGAAAAGAAAGTTTGATTCTGCGTATTCATTATCACCTGACATTCTCCCATTGGAAAGAGAATCTTCCTTTCTTAATAGATCCGGAATATCCACAGGCATGTTACATACTGGGCTAAAAAATTTGGGGGGAGGGGTGGGTACTGGGTATTGAACTCAAAGGCACTCAACCACTGAGCCACATCCCCAGCCCTTTGTTATATTTTATTTAGACACAGGGTCTCACTGAGTTGCTTAGGTCCTCACTAAGTTACTGAGGCTGGCTTTGAACTGGCGATCCTCCTGCCTCAGCCTCCCAAGCCGCTGGGATTATAGGCATGGGCCATTGCACCCCCAGCTGGGCTAAGAATCTTATCCACCCATTTCTCTTAATATTTGCTGTGGGACTTACTAACCAATCCCAGGTCCTCTCACAGCCCAGAGGACGTAGAACAGAGAAAAGCCGACTTGAATCCATGTTCCAAGATCAGGGGAGAAATGAGTTCCCCCCCAAAAAACTACATTGTATGTTCAGAACAAGGAGGAATGGAGGCCAGAGAAACAAAGGTAGCCCTCCTGGTCCCCAGAGTCTTGTGGTATCAAATGCAAGACAGACACGTTTTTCTCACGATTCGTCCTATAGAAATCAGAAACTTCTGAAGACGACATGAAGGGTCTCTTTCTTCTAAGACGTTGTGCATTCTGAATTCACTCTGAATACGGTGAGCCAAGTGCATCGTCTCCAGACGACTTTAAATTCTTTCCAGGACGCCTCCAACAGGACTAGCCACAAACAGGATGGCACTTCACAGTTCAGTTAAAATCGCTTCTAAAATGTCGACAATTCTGAAGGGCCAGCTCTCCCGGGTGGAAAGGGTCCTGCCTGCTTTTCTATGCACCTTCTTTCTTTAATTCTCAGCCCTGAGAAGTAGGTGCCATCGTCTTACAAATGATACGATGATAAATCTGAGTGTCCCAGTAAAGCCATGCAGACCTGAGTGGGTCCCAGTTGTGTTTCCAACCCAAATCTGTCCAACTTCAAACTCTTCCTAAAAGGGACCATTGCTTTTTTTTTTTTTTTTTTTCTCAGCAAGATCCAAGAATAGTTCCTGTTTTTTTTTTTTTTTTTCTCTTGCTACTTTTTCCATATTTGAAATGCTGCTCAGTGAAGAAGAGAGCGTGGTCCTGGGTGAGGATGGTGGGTCTCTGCAGATGTGCACGAAGTCCTTTGTAAGGGCACCGAGTGCAGATGAAGAAGCACCTTGAAAAGCAGAGGAGATGCCACTTCTGAGAAGCCACCCTCTCCAAAGTGGAACGTGTCGGCCTCCTCTCTCTGCTGAGGAGTGGCTGCTTTCCACACACCTGAGAGAAGTCTTCTGAGCCATTTGGGTTGTGTGACAGTGGACACACAGAGCCTGCAGGATGTTCTCACCTTCCGATCACTATGGAAATTCCCACTCTGGCGACAGCGTGTGTGAGGTGAGCAGAGACCTCGAAGAAAGGACCTGAAATCTCTTGGTGGTGGCTGTGCATTTTGACTTTAGTCTATAAGCATGATGGTTTGGGCACTTGTTATTTTATTTTTTTTTTTTGGTACTAGGGTTTAAGCTCAGGGATGCTTAACCACTGAGCCCCATCCTCAACCCTATTTTGCATTTTATTTAGAGACAGGGTCTCACTGAGTTACTTAGAACCTTGCTAAATTGCTGAGGCTGTATTTGAACTGGTGATCCTCCTACCTCAGCCTCCTAAACCAGCTGCAATTATAGGCATGCGCCATTGCACCGGGCTCATGGGCACTTCTTAAACAAATTATCCCAAGTGGGATATTTCTGGGAAATGTATCAGAATAGAGAAATGGCCAGTTTGAGAGGTTGCCTCTCACAAATGATAGTTTGTGTGAGACAACTGCTTTCCCTGAAATGTGGCTCTGATTATGGTCTTATATTTTCACCCCATAATCGCTCACACACATCTTCAGTTGAGATGTGGAAGAATTTAATTTTGGGTTTCCTTCTCTCAGAAGAACTCAGGAATCTTCCAGTTGCCATTATGGTGCCAGGCTAGGCAGAAAGACAGGCCCGGTGATCCTAGTGGCTACCTCAAAGGCTTCTTCCCATTGTCTTTCCCAAGGCAGAAGAGATCACCCCTGGGGAGTAGATGCCCAGAGGTCGAGATTACCACATGAATCCTCCAAATTAGCACTTGACTTCTTTTATATAATAATTTACTTTCTTTCTGGCTTTTCTAAAAATGTGTTTGACCCTGGCTCCATGTATGTCCTTCAAAGCGTGTGCTACGAGACACAGACATAAACGTACATCAAAGGGAACGAGATACATGCTTCTACAGCTAACTAGTCTACAAAGTCAGAACAAATGTCACTATAAAATCACCACGACTACAACCAACACGAGGAATAAGAATAAATAAAACATTGCCTTTCTTTCCTTGACGGAGCTCATGAAATACAGAAATCAACCTTCTAAAACGTGGGGTAGGTGGTGCATAGGAGTACGTATGTACCTGGTGGTTGCTTGATAAGGGATTGTGATGGTTTGGATGTGGGATGTCCCCCAGAAGCTCATGTGGGAGACACTGCAGGAAGGTTCAGAGGTGAAATGATTGGATCATGAGAGCCGTGGCCTGGCCAGGGGGATAGTCCATGGGCTGGGTTAATGATTTGAGTGGATTAACAGGGGTGGTAACTGGGGGCAGATGGGGCTTGTTGGAGGAGGTGGCTCCCTGGGGATTTGCCCTGGGGGACCATATCATCCTGTCTTCTAGCGCTCAGGTCTCTGCTTCCTGGGCTGCCTCTGAAACCCTGAGCCAAATGAACTTTTCCTCCTCTCTGTTGTCCTTGTCAGGTTTTTGGGTCACGGCAATGAAAAGCTGGCAAAAATAATCACCCGTGAAATAAAGAACAAGGGACACAATTCCTTGGAGTCTGGCAATTTATTGGGGGCATTGCGGCCATGGGTAAGAGATGTTCAGGGTTTCATTGTTCAGTAGCCTCGTAAGCAGTTCTGAGATACGGAGTAGAGTTGAATAGTCAGGGAGGCCATTCCAGGAAGTGCCAGTAGAGAAAGAAAATGAAATGTGAACCAGCAGAGAGCTAACAAAGGGGGCCTTCACAAAGAGGTTACCACGGCGGGCACCAGGAGTTCAGCAGCCCCGGAGACACTGGAAACTCTGTGCCCCCAAGGACACCCGGGGGGCTGTGTAGATCACACCTCAGAACCGTGGGCTTTGAATCACCTCCCCACTTCCTTTACTGATTGACACTTGTTCCTAAATGTGACACTTGTTCCAGCCTTACTGTCCGGTCTTATCTGTGAGCCAGGCATACTCCTGAGGTCAGAGAAAGGCCTCAGAGTTATAGGTTCTTTTTATGGTTGTTGTTCTATTATTTAGACATGTCAGTAGAATGCACTTTGACACCTCACACATAAATGGAGCATGACTTCCCATTCTTCTGATTGTACCTGATGTAGAATCACATGGATCGTGTAATCATGTAGGCACATAGGGCAAGAATGTCGGATTCATTCTACTGTCCTTCCAACCCCCATACCCCTCTCCTCCCTTCTCTCCCCTCTGTCTAATATAAAGTATTTCTATTCTTCCCTAGCACCCCACTTATTGTGAGCTAGAATCTGCATATCAGAGAATACATTCAGCCTTTGTTTTGGGAATATTGGCTTATTTCACTTAGCATGATATTCTCCAGCTCTATCCATTTACTGGCAAATGCCATCATATCATTCTTATTTAAGACAGAGTAATACTCCATATCATGTATGTGTAGCACATTTTATTTATCCATTCATAGGTTGAAGGGCACCTAGGTTGGTACCATAGTTTAGCTCCTGTGAATTGAGCTGCTATAAACATTGATGAGGCTGCTTCACTCTAATATACTGATTTTAAGTCAAGTTGTAGGTTCTTGATGTAGGATAGAATCACATGTACTAAAATGGCACATGCAAGATAACCTGTGTGCATGTTGTAGCAGACAGCCCCTCAAATGGCCCCAGTGGTTCCCACATGTGGGTATTCACACTCATGATCTTGGCCCTTTGAGTGTACACTGGACCCAGTGACCTGCTTCTAAGGAGCAGAATATGGTGGAGAGACGGGATATGACTTCTGCAATTAGGTTACAAAAAGATGACTGTCTGGACCACTCTCTCATGCTGGGAAGCTAGCTGCCCTGTGAGGTGTACTATGGAGAAGCCCCATATCATGGTGAGGAACTCAGACCCACCCAGCGGGGACCAGAGCCTGCTGACCACCTGCTAACCACCATATGAGTGACCCATCAGCCCCAGTCTGGTTGTGAGATGACTACAGCCCAGGTCCACCACGTGACTTCCACTTGTGGGGGACCCTGAGCCAGGGGAGCCAGAAGAGCCACACCTAGATTCCTGACCTGCAGAAACTGTGAGATAATGGATAGTTTCTGGCTTAAGCTGCAAGTTTGGGGATAACCCGTTACACAGTGGTATGTGAAGTTTCTATCATTTTTCTCATGACGATGTAAGAGCTACAGAAGAGGTACTACCTTCTCTGTGCCATCGAGCGGCACTACCCCAAGTTTTCAAACAACAACTTTCAGAGAAGGAATTTAAACAGGTCACTGGAGATTTTGCCCGGCTCTTAATTTTTTTTTTTCATAGAATTCATAAGGCCAAATTTACCACCTAGAACAATAACTCATTTATTGCACACAATAACAGACGTTATAACCTGAGCAGACATATTTGAACTAAACTGTGTTACAGCCAGATGAGAGTCATTAACTTTCTACAATTGATTTCTGACTCTTTGTGTGTTTGTTGAAGCTATTGACAGAAACAGTAAACCTTCATACTTTTCTTTCTTTCTTTCTTTCTTTCTTTTTTTTTCTTTCTTTTTTTTTTTTTTTGGTACCAGGGATTGAAATCAGCAGTGCTTAACCACTGGGCCTCATCCCCATCCCCTTTTTAAAATATTTTATTTAGAGACAGGGCTCCTCTAAGATGCTGAGGATAGCCTCGAACTCGCCATCCTCCTGCCTCAGCCTCCCAAGCTGCTGGGATTACAGGCATGCACCACTGTGCCCAGCAACCCTGCTACTTTTCTTCCTGAAAAGGAAAATAGTGATTGAGTGTCGTCTGAATGTGTCCATTATCAAGATACAGTTTGAAGAGCCATCCATTTGAGACCATAGAGATTAAGTTGGGACAGAGTCATCATATAGTAATCCTTCAGCCTCATTCTCAACTTGAACATCTTATCCTAAAAGGGTCTATAAACTAAGACAGTTTATGATGGAGGCACGTGTTTTGAGCGCCACCTGTTAACTCTCTTAGGGAGGGAATTCCATCTTAGGGTTTCCAGATGGCCAAGCACAAGCCACTGACTTGATACCTGACAGATAGGATTGACAGCAGTTTACTTGTCACATATAGTCCTGGAGAGAGGGACACCATGTGCCATGCAAGGACACATGTGGGTTTTACCCAGAACAGAGTGAGCAGCCAGAGGCCTGGGGATAGGCTTGGTAGCTTCAGGATGAGTGACCCCTGGTACCTGCAGGAAGGTGAAGCTGGCTCCTGATAATCCCATGATGTGGTAGGGAACTGACACCCTCTAAGCAGGGACGGCATTTGGCCCATTTAGAAGAAGGGCTGTTTGTCCAGGGGATGTTTAACACGAAGGAGAAGTTACACGAAGACCCCCTGAGGCCCTCCCGATTTTACCAGTCAAGGCAGCACTTCACTATGGCTTACATTGTCAGACTCTTGAAATGTTCCATACCAGGGGCTCGGGAGTCTCTGTTCACCTTCTCCAGATGTTAATCTGATCACACGGGCTCTTCTATTTAAGCAAGACATGATAAAATGTGTACACCAATTTAAGACAGACCTGTACGCACAAAAGGATATATATATTATGCTTTTGTAAATCCCCCAGAGTCCTCTGTGAACTTAGGCTTGCTTGATTTTTTCCAATATTTACAAAAGAAGATGGCTGGGCCTGGTAGTGCACACTTGTAAATCCCAGTAGCTCCAGAGGCTGAGGCAGGAGGATCATGAGTTCAAAGCCAGCCTCAGCAACTCAGCGAGTTTCTAAGTAACTTAGCAAGACCCTGTCTCTAAATAAAATATAAAAAAGGGCTGAGGATGTGGCTCAGTGGTTAAGCACCCCCCGGTTCAATCCCTGGTGCAAAAATAAATAAATAAATAAATAAATAGATAGATAAATAAATAAATAAATAAAAGAAAAAGAAAAAAGAAAGAAGGTCACAGTCACAAGATCATCCCTTAAGATCATACGTGATGATGACAGTGGCTTGTTGGTGCCCAGCTCCATGATTTCTGGAAGAAGCAGTGCAGGGGTTTTCCCCCTGCCCCATGCATTGGACTGCTCACTTTCACAGTCACTGCTACAGAGTTCCAAGGACCTCTCTATTGCCAACCCCCAATGGTGAGACAGCTCAGCCCACCCTGTATCACAGGCCCACTAGGAAAAGGAATGATTTAGCAAGAGCAGTTCTGGAAAATATTTGGATATTTCTGAGCATGGAATTTAATGGGAAATAAAGGCATAGTAAAGTCCTTTTGGCACATCTCTATCCCTTCTTAGGAAGAAAAAAAAAAGTATTGGGTACAATGCTGCTTCAAGAAATGAGATATCCTAGCCAGGTGTGATGGCACACACCTGTACTCCAGTGACTGGGGAGGCTGGGGCAGGAGGACCGTGAGTTCAAAGCCAGCCTCAGCGACTTAGCGAGGCCCTAAGCAACTGAGTGAGACCCTGTCTCTAAATAAAATACAAATAGGGCTGAGTATGTGGCTCAATGACCGAGTACCCCTGTGTTCAATCCCTGGTACTTCTCCCCACCCACGCAACCCCCCCCAAAAGAAAGGAGATATCCTTTATTGGAGTAATATAGATTTGTTTATACAGCCACAATTTAAGGAACAGAGACCCTGAGGGGTAAAGTACTGCCAGAAGATCTCATAGCTGATCAGTGGCTTGAAGAATGTGTATAGAACCCTTGGTGTTGGGTCAATTTAATCTGAGTTTGAATCCCAGTTCTTCACCCAGTGTGTCACAATGAGCTGGTGATTTCAAGTCCTGATTCTGGCTTCCTCTTTGGTGTGAAAGG
Source organism: Urocitellus parryii (assembly GCF_045843805.1). Lineage (NCBI taxonomy): Eukaryota > Metazoa > Chordata > Mammalia > Rodentia > Sciuridae > Urocitellus > Urocitellus parryii. The sequence continues at coordinate 164,702,290 of NC_135533.1, forward strand.
TTTGAATACATGTATTGTATTTTTACCAGCATGGAAGCAAAATTAGAAATAGTGAAGTGTATATATGATCAACGTAGGTGAGACAGAATTCAATGCCTGGTATACCACTCTGAATTCACTGTGCACATAGATTCTCACTTAGGAGCGTCCATGCCACTAACAGATCCCATCTAATATCTGCAATTCCCAGATGAAGACGCATCAATAGAAAAACATTCTGGCAACATATTAAGACTTGAAATTAGTGCTTGATTCCCCATTAACACTGACTCTCTCTGTCTCTCCATCTCTTGGAGCAATACTCACAAAGAAGTAAAAATGCTCCCTTCTTTGATTTGAATTCTTTTGATTCTATTTGTGTCTAGAGTGGGAAGCAAAAATAGATGCTAGATTGATGGATGAGTAGACAGATGGTAACATGTGGAGCCATTAGAGTTCAGTGAGCTCTTGCTCCTGGATTGTACTTTACAGTTTGCAATGCCTCTGCATAGAGTTTTTTTTAAGAATTCAGCCGATGAATAATTAGTGCCTATCCACAATGTCCCAGGCACCGTTCCAGATACTGAGACTGTAGAATAAACAAAAGAAAAATATGTTCCAGTGCCTTCACTTAGCTTAAATCTCCGTGTATAGGTAGTGAGGCCTCAAAACTGAGAAAACAATTCTCTTATAAAACAGATGGTGGATAATAATTGCTGTGGAGAAAAAGCAGAGAAAGAGGACAAAGTTTGCTTCTGGGAAGTGGATGGCAATTTAAAATATGGTCGTCTGGGGAGGCTGCTCTGAGAAGGTGACATTTAAGCAAAGGCCTGAAAAAGCAAAGTGATCAGGAGCGCTCTAATCCTAGGCAACCGTAAATGCAAAGGTCCTGGGGCAGGAAGCCAGCTGTGATGTTTTGTTCCACAAACGGCAAAGGAGGTCGATGTGATTGAGGGAAGGGAGCAGAAGTGAGTGAGGGAAGAGGTGAGAGACGTACAGCTGGGGCGGATTGGGAAGGATTGGCAAGCCATGACAAGTCTTGCTTGACTCGTGCTCCAAGTGAGATGAGAGGGTTAAGACAGACAAGTGGCAGAGTCTGATGTAGGTTTCAAAAGATGGCTCTGGTGGCTGGGTTGAGAATGGGTGGGGAATGCAGGCTAGAAGGAGGGAGAATTAAACAGGGACTACGGCAGAATCCAAGGGAGAAGGTCCTGCTGGCTTGTTCCGTGGGGTTAATCGTGAGGATGGTGAGAAGTAACAGGATTCAGGAAATATTCTGAAGGCACAGCAGTAGAATATGCTGAAGTGGATGACAGGACTCATGGGAAGAGTTAGGGTGACTCTGAAGGTTTTTAACTGAAGCCAGGAGAAGGAGAGAGCTCTGCAGGAAGTTCCCAAGACCAGTTAGTTGTTCAGGGGCCCGGATTTCAGAGCAGAGCGGCCTGAGCTCTGGCATCTGCAATGTTTGGTGGGAAATGAGGACAGATGAACCCAGATCACCTGTGTGTGCTTGATGACCCACGGAGATCTTGGAGTCTGTCTCCTCCCCAGAATGCCCTTCCCTGCTGAGCTGCATTTCTCTGCAGGAGCAAGGCAAGGTCCCCGTGGGAAGCCTGGCTATTGAAGAGCACATAACTCCTCCAGGGCAAGACACAGGTGAACGAATGAGCAGGCACCTAGTGGGTTTTCTGCAGCCTGCATCCGAGTGACCTGTGACTTGGGACTCCTTCCCCTCAGACATAGCAGAGGGGAGAGTGCCTGCTCCCTGGGGGCTTGGGGGACAAGGCAGAAGCAGCAGGGATCACCGCAGCCCCAGTTCCCCACCCCTGCACTCAGGACGGTGTGTGTGGAGCCCTGGGTATTTTTCCACTGGAGAGCTGCTTCTGTGGGCTGCGGTGGCAGGAGCTCCTCCTTCAAGATGACTCAGCGGCTCTGCTGGGCCGCCAAGCTCCTGCACCCGAGGGAGCCCCAGGAGGCTCCAGGCAGTGGGGATGGCTCTGGGGTCTGGATGCCACTTCTACCCACCTAACAGTGGCTCCTGTTTTTTTTTTTTTCCAGCAGACCACCACGCTGTGCCAGGCATGCAAACATGTCGTCTGCTGGATGCGTCTGGAAGGCATGGGAAAGAGATGCAAAGTGAGGTCCTTCTGAGCCTGGGTTGAGGGGTACCCAGGATTGAACTCAGAGACACTTGATCCCTGAGCCCCCTCCCCAGCCCTATTTTGTATTTTATTTAGAGACAGGGTCTCACTGAGTTGATGAGGACCTCATTAAATTGCTGAGGCTGGCTTTGAACTCACGATCCTCCCGCCTCAGCCTCCTGAGCCACTGGGATTTACAGGCGTGGGCCACCACACCTGTCATGAGCCCGTGCCCTTTCTTGATTGCTACAGATGGCTACACCTTTGGTCTTTCTGAGCAAAACCAGATTCTTCCAGGTGCTTCCAGAAGGAGGGTCTTGAGAAGGGAAACTCAGAACATGCCCTTTTAGCCTCACTTCTTCCTCAGACCCTGCAGATAGAAGGAAGGGCTCCAGATAATAGCCATAGAGCACTCTTACGTAAGGACACACATTGCAGGAGAGGAAAGCAAAGCTTATTTCGGGATAAGTCCTTTTCCCTTGACAGAACTACCTTTTCATGTACGATGGAATTGGAGCCCAAACCAGCCACACACGTAGCTTCTTTTCCTAGGAAAGAAAGACCTGGATAAGAAGATGCCTATGTTTAGCTCGATAAATGTCTCACCATTGTATCTCAACTCCCAAACGCATATTTTTACCATCAGAAGCAGAGATTTTCTCGGCTGAGGTCATCTGCTGTTGTAAGTGGCAGAGAATGTGTCCCCCCCCATCTGGCTATGGAACAGGTGACCCACCTTCTTTGTTACCACCAGGGCCCTGAGCCATAGTCTCCCCCATTCCACACTAAAGAAATGATTTTGTTTTTCACCCCAGACAGGAACAATGTTTCTGTATTTATAAATCCAAGAGATTCAGACACATCTGCTCATATTTACACCAATTCTGTCGTGGCTGTGAAATTGCATATGCTCTTTTGATGAAACTTTATCTTAATTTCATTACCAGCATGATTCATCATGTGATCATTGCCTGATTTCCAAGTAACCAGGCAAAAGTGATTTCTTTTTTTTTTTTTTTTTGACTCATGACTTCAATAAAAATACTGTGCTATTTGCCTTCCTAGATGGAAGTCAAAGTCAGAGATTTTCAAGCTACTCAGGTATCTGAACTGGAAGGGAACATGGTTGACGTTCCCTTAAAATGGAGGTCATTGAAGGTCATGGGGAATGATGGTCTAACCCAGGCACAGAAAGCCAAAGGAAAGTGTATTTGGGGTGAGAAAACACACGGTAGAAGAAAGAGCTCAGTATTTGACATCAGGTAGGCTTAAGTTAGCAACCAGGAGCTTCTGCTAGTTAGTTCACTGTGTGACTTTAAGCTAATCACATAACTTCTCTGAGCCTTTGCTCATTTGCTAGCTGTGTTCCAAACCAGTAATTCTCACCCCCAACCGATCATCAGTCACCTGAGGACGGGTGTAGAGTGTCCGATGCCTGCTCCTACTTCACTAAAAAGTGCATTTGATAGCATCTGGGTCAGCCTGGGAGTCTGTTGGGGTGAAAGCCTCTGAGCGGATTTTAATGTTGAGACAGGTTTAGGAAGAGTAGAGCAGGTGATTTCCAAGGTGATTTCAATGCTTCCTTAAGTTATTTTGAGTTTTGTCCTTAAGATGACACTTGACTAGATGATGAAAATATCCTGTACCCCTGAGGAATCCCAGGGGTATGAATCTGCAGATGAATCAGCCACAGCATGTTGAGTAATCTAGGATTCTCCCATAATTTACCTTTTTGGATATGCACTGAGCCAGAAAGAGAAGATCTGTTGAGGCATTGAGAGGAGTGATCACTCCCAGGCTCAAGGGAAGGAAACGTAACTGGTTTATTTTCTAGAGGCCTAAACCACAGATCCCTCCCTGAACAACTTCACATGCAGTGAAGAGGAGCTGTCGACAGTGAGCTTCCTACCATGACCTAGCCCATGAGGTACATACAATTGCCTGCAAATGATGATTTCCTGATTAGAATACTGAAACCTAGCAGGAATTACATAAAACTATTGAACAGTAACACTTATTAAGTGCCTACTCTGAGCCAGCTCTTGGGCTGAGACTCTCCTGCCTTATTTCACTGATACTCCCTAATAGCACAATGAGATGGGTGTTTGTTATCACCATTTAATAGATGAAAACCGTCCAGAGGCTCTTGTGGTCTGGATGTGAGGTGTCCTCCCAAATGCTCCTGTGTGAGGCATGCAAGAAGGTTTGGAGGAGAAATGATTAGATTATGAGGGTCTCAGCCCAATCAGTTAATGGATCCCTGATGGGATTAACTGGGTGGTGCCTGGAGGCAGGTGGGTGTGGCTGGAGGAGGGGGCATTGGGGACGTGGCTATGGGGTCTCTATTTGTCTCTGGAGAGTGGAGTCTCTCTCTGCTTCCTGATCACCATGTGAGCTGCTTCCCTCCACCACACTCTTCCTCCATGATGTCCTGCCTCCCCTCGACCCCTGAGGAGTGGAGCCTGGTGTCTGTGGACTGAGACCTCGGAAACTGTGAGCCCCCAAATAAACTTTTCCTCCTCTACAGTTGTTTTGGTCTGGTCCTTTAGTCACAGCTGTGAAAAAGCTGACTAAAACAAGAGGCATTGGTAGACTTGGTTAGAGTCACAGAACTAGAGTGGCAGAGCCAGCCAGGGTACATGTAGATGTGACTCCAAATCCCACACCCACTAGTGTGCCATTTAACTGCTTGATGATGCTGTCATTGAGGCAAAGGAAGGATGATCTGGTTCCAGAAAAAAAAAAATGTTCTTCTAAGACACATTAACTGATAGAATGTTAAATCAAATTTATAACCATGCAAAGAAAATGAAGTGCTGGCTGGGCGAGGTGGTGCACGCCTGTAATCCCAGCAGCTTGGGAGGCTGAGGCAGGAGGATCATAAGTTCAAAGCCAGCCTCGGTAACTTAGTGAGGCCCTAAGCAGTATAGTGTAGACCTTGCTTCAAAATCAAATATAAAAAAGAAGGGTGCTGGGGATTTGGCTCAGTGGTTGAGCTTTCCTGGGTTTAATCCCCACAACCAAAATAAATAAATAAGTAATAAAAAAAATTTTTTAAATGAAGTTCCGTTTTTTTTTTTTTTTTTCCCTTTCTCATCAAAAGTTGCAATCCTGCTTGGCACGAAGGCACACAGTGTTTGGGAGGCTGAGGCAGGAGGATCACGAGTTCAAAGCCAGCCTCAGCAATGGTGAGTTGCTAAGCACCTCAGCGAGACCCTGTCTCTAAATAAAATACAAAATAGGGCTGGGGATGTGGCTCAGGGGTTGAGTGCCCCTGAGTTCAATCCCCGTTATACCCCCACCCCACCACCCCTCCAAAAAAGACCATTGTGGCTAGAGCAGATGAGGCAGAGACATGCTTTGACAAAAAGAGACCAGGATCAGGCCATGTGGGACCTGGCCGACCATGATGTGGAGTTTCAATTTCATCTCTGGGTAATGAACATGTTGATAATCATCAAAAGGATGGCCCATGCAGATTAAGATTGGGGAAGGATCGCTCCAGCTGTCATAATTTATAAATCACTTTTAGAAAGATCATGTTCCTTGTGTTGACTTTTTGGCAATGACGAAATCAAGTCTCAAGACACTTTTCTTTTTCAGTAGGCACATTTTAGGTCTAGATGTTAGAACCTTGCCATGGAGTTGAGCAATGAAGAAATCTCCCCCATAGACTCCCTCATGAACAAAGAAGACATAGTTTCTTAAATTCCCAAGAGCTAAGATCATCTGAACAAGGCTTGTGTCTCAATTTCTTGCAGGGACTAGGGTCTTTGGGAAAGCTCAGCATTAGCAGCTCTACATCAAGTAGCTCTTCTAAAGTGGATGGAATCCTTTCTTAATCATTAGTTGAAATTCATTATAATAAATATTCAAAACCTTGCTAATTTAACCCTTAGATCACCTCATAGGAAGGTGGGGAATAATTGTGCTTGTTGAATTAACGCACAATCCTATACTGTAAAGATTGAGTAAAAGTTAGGTATCATGATGATTACCGTTGCCATTATTTTTGCAGGTTAAATAATTAAAAAATTAAAAATATTATCCCTAATTTAAAAAAAATCCAAAATGACTTCATTGAAGCATGAAATGACTGAAGCATCTGGAAATGACTGAAAACTCTTAAATGACTTAAGTGCCAACCTGTCACCACAAATGGAAAACTTCACAGGAAACTTCATGTGACAGGTATCGGGGACAACCCAGGCTTTCTAAAAATACGGTATACAATTACCTTCAGACCATATCCATAATGTGTATTAGAAACAAATGAATTTCATGTTTACATGAGACCCATCCCCAAGATATCTGAGGATGTATGTGCAAATATTCTAAAATCCAAAATCCAAAATATTTCAAAACAAAAATCTCAAGTATTTCAGATCAGGGATTCTCGACATGTATTATATGTTTCCAAACAGCTTAAAGTAGCCAGGCACAGTGGTGTACGCCTATAATCCCTGTGACTCTGGAGGCTGAGGCAGGAAGAAGATGGGTTCAAAGTCAGCCTCAGCAAGTTAGCAAGGCCCTAAGCAACTTAGTGAGATCCTATCTCAAAACATAAAAATATAAAAAGGGCTGGGGATGTGGCTCAGTGGTTAAGTGCCCCTGGGGTCAATCCCTGGTCCAAAAAAAATAAATTAACAAACAAACATAAAGAAAAAAAAAGTCAGCTTAAACTTGACACCCAGATAATCTTAGTGTTCTACGTATTTTACAATAAAGTAGGCATTATTAATATTTCCCTTTCTACTGATGAAGAAATTGAAGCACAGAGGTTGAAGCAACTTGTCCAGAGCCCCCAGGCTAAAATGTGGCATGTCCAATATTTGGAGCCAGATTAACACGTCTGCAAGCCTTGCCTCCTCTGCCTGAAATCACTGGATCATTCCCTCAAAGATCATCAAAGTGAGAAGTCCAAGGTGCCAACCTAACTGGAGCCACTAGGAACTTAAGGCTCAAGAGAAAGAAGCTTTGGGGGAATGAATTTTCTTTTGACTGGTAGAATGTCCTGGCAAGGATTTTCAGGACCGAGAATATCAAGATTGCACGCATATACATGTATATCTGCAAAGAGTTTAGTGGAAGCTTAAAATGTCTTTGTTAATGAGAGGTTAGACATCTTTAGAGAAAATATACTATAATGTAAGACTTGGAAATTAAGGTCTACCTAGCTAAGAAAAAGAAAACTAGAATATGTTTTAATTGAAGAGATTACCCAATGATTTAATATGAAATTTATTTTATTTTCAATGAATATTTTTCATATTTTTTTCTCCTTAATACCCTTTCATCTTGTTTCACTCAATACTTCAAGTGAGAGATTCATTATTAAGTTATAATTACATGTGCAGCTAGGCACAGTGATGCACACCTGTAATCCCAGCAACTTGGGAGGCTGAGGCAGGAGGATCACAAGTTTAAAGCCAGCCTCAGAAAGAAGGCCCTAAGAAACTGTCTCTAAATAAAAAATAAAAAGGGCTGGGGATGTGGCTCAGTGATTAAGTGCCCCTGGGTTCAATCCTTGGAACCAAAAATAACTACATTATAATTACATGTGCAATAAAATAGCTTTTGTTCCCTAGTTTCATTATGGTCAATAATGCTCATCCAAATCTTTCAAATGGATAGGTAACATAAAATCTTTTTGAAGAGACAACAATTAACCCATTTCATTGAAGAATAAAATCTGATCTTGGCATCTAAAGCTGTGATTGTCTTGTGGGAATTTCCATTGATGCCCCTCGATTTTAGAGTTATTGCTAACCTGCATCTGCATGATGCCACCAAATTTAAAAATTCTCCCCAGATATGTGAGCCTCTGTCTTTGGTGGAAAACGACCACTCTCTGTACTCTCAAATCATGAGATTAGAATTGAAATAACAACAACTGGCCCTATTGTAAGAACAGTATTTATTAATTTTTAATGTAGCAATATGTCCATATGGTCAAGATTCATTCATTTAAAAATGCTTTGGGATTAGAATATGAATAAATATTACATAGTACATATTGTCCCACTTAGAGCTTTCACAAAGACCACATTATAGGCTGTCAATATTACGATGACCCCACTTATTTCCTTTATTTGATTATCATAATTGTATTGCCATCTTTAAATACTATTTGATTTTACTGTGAAATATAAATGACTAACAAATAAGGAGGCAGTTCATAAAAAACTCACTAAGTAATTCTAAATGAGGCTGTTCCTGCATCAGGGAAAGCGTGGTTCCTTCATAAAGCTCTTATTATATATGTCTAAGCCTGAGTTCATGTGCCATCCATTAGATGTGATCTGATAGCTCTGTAATAGAATGCAGAATCATCTCAGTTTCACCTACAGTATGTGGACCTTCTTTCATAAGGAATAAAGTTACAGACTCATCAGTGTCACTGAGACATGTGCATTGAATTTTCTCCCGTGAGTAGTTAACAGGTCACAAAAACATTTAAAAATCGTTAAGGTCATTTAACCATCCAATGCCATGACAAGTGGATGTTTTCAAGATGATGAGTTAAAGCCTATGGGGGGGGCAGTGAGTGGCCTCGAGGACTTATTTTTTTGTTCTATGTAGACCTCATCAACAATGCCAAGTGTCAAGTTCAAGTTTAGATCACACTAAAATTCATGAGGCGAGAACATAATTCTGTAGATGAGGCCTTTCTTGCAATCTAGGAAAAACCCTGAATGTCTCTTATTCTACCCAGTAATTACAGTTGCTAAGTTGGGTGGAATGCATGTTGAAATTTTTAAAAGGGGTGAGTTTGAGTGGGGCTAAATATAGAAGCCATGATCCAGATCCCATTGTATTCGAATTCTACATGACTCAAGCAATTCCCATAGGTTGATAAGCTGTCTAATTTTAAATCACGATTCTTCGTAGCCATAAAAAGAATTTCCTAATTAGGTAAGGCACTCGCCTGCCATTCCACACTCTCGTTAGTTATCAAGAGAAAAGTAATTTGTGTTTTTCAACTTAACCTTTTCAGAGTTCTCTCCATTTTGTTCCAAGCCCTACTCGACTTCCAAGAAATGGCCTAATTGTCTTACTGTAGAATCATCTCTAAACCGTTCTGGGAACTGGGCTGGAATTCCAGTAGGCAGAGCTTTAGTTACAATGGCCAGTATTTTACTGTCACTCACACTCACCAAATCTCAAAGGCATGAAAAATGACAGAACCTCGTTTAATTACCATTTGGTCTTCATGACAGTAAAATTATTATAAATTATGCAGATAAGTAATTCATCATGGGGAATAAGGCAAAAAATCTCTAAGCCTGTGATATTAAATAATGTTGACTCGAGGCTTTGTGCAAATTAGAATCCTATAGCAAGTGGATATCGTTTTCCCTAATACTTGGGACAAATGAAATCTCTTTTCTTGTTTGAATTATCTCTAGTGCTATCAATTCTTCAATCACGATTCAATTATGCAGTGCAAAGACATACCAAAATAGTTTAGAAAAGTTGACTTCAAACACATTAGGCATTTATTCAGTGTCTACTGTGTACAAACCTTTGCATGAAACTCTAGTTCAAAATGAAGAAAATGTCAGTCCCTCCTTTATCTTAACAAAACTTCTAAATTCTTGAAACTCCAGTTTTCCAAAATGAGAAGAATTTGCTAAGATTCTTTTGCCTTATCAAAAGCTGAAGTTCCAACTTGTGTGTTGGTGAATGAGATGTTAAAGTTCAAGTTCAGGTCCTTTTCCCTTCTACAAGACATCCTTTTCTAGAGTTTACAAAGGGTGCTGATACCCCCAGTTATCGGTGACAAGCTCTGCTTCCTCAGGTGTTGAAGTTTGAATGTTAGAGAAGCACGCACGCGAGGCAATCATGTAAAGCAGGGTTTATTTTAAAAGGGGTATGGTAGACTTCTCCCCAGAGGGAGAAGGGTCGGGGTTATGGTCCTTAGCTGGCATCCTGTTATACCCAGAAGCCAGGTGTTCTGCCCTTTTGATATGTCCCAGGCCTCCTTTGTTCTCCTGCCCTCTTGCTCTTATCTTTCTGGATCCTGTATATGTGACTAGGCCCAGGAATGCTCCCGGTGGGGTGGCCCCAAGGTGGGAACCAGGAGGGGGAAGGGCAGGATGGAGCAGCCCAGGACACATTAATTAACAACTTTACAGCCCTCCTATAGGGAAGTGCAATTCCTGGGGCAGGATACCTTAGCAACGGGTTGGAACAGGGGAACAGTTGGAACCTCTTCTTGATGAGGTGGAGGAAGGGCTCTGAAGGATCCTGGAACTCATTCCAAATTAACCTGACTCTATCTGACCTGACTCAACTTACCTGTCTATACTGACTGCCTGTCTATTCTGGCTTCAGTACTGTCAGTGAACACCAATACTGAAGTGGCAACCCCTTTCTCTACTGAAAAGTCTTAACTGGGCCTCTCCAGAAACCTTCATCCAGACTGATTTTAGGACTGTCAGCAAAAGAGTCCAGTGCAGATAAACTTCCTATTTTCGTGTTGCCCTGTTTACTTGGCCACTGGCTGAGAAGATACCAGCACTCCAGGTGCTGGACACCCCCTTACTAGTTTTTCACAAACGTATCCAGTACAGTACTTTGAAGAAATGTGCAAACAAGCCCTTTGGCCTTGAGCTGGGCTTCACAGAGATGTCTGCATTTTTAAGATAAGTTACAAATGGGTCCATGGTAACAGCTGGCAGGGGGAGGAAAGAAAGGGGAGAAGAAGCTCTCCCCTTCTCAGGAGTTGTCCTTGAAGGGTTAACTTGCCCAGAACAGTGAAAGAAAAAGGTGCTTTTATGTGAACTTCTGCAGACTGTGAACTTCTGAGCCCCTCCCCTTACATGCTGGGTATAAAACTCTGAAACTCCCTGAACTCAGGGTTCAGGGGATTGATTGATGATGATACTACTGCTGAAAGTATAAATCTTGACTGGTGGTCAGTTATTCACGCAGCAAATACCTACGGAGAACCTACTCGGTGCCAAGCACTATGTGGGGAGTGACAGAGTGGCAGAAGTTCTTCATATTCAGAGTCGATTTCAGAATAGTTAATTTAATGGGAACAGGATAAAAAAGCTGATATTTGAAATTGGGAAGATACACACCCCATACACAACTATATGCAAAGCCAAATGTGAGAAAATGTTTTCTTCTACTTTTAATAAAACTTACTGTATGAATGAATATATAACTTGACTGGTGGATCCAGTAGGAAATTTTTGTTTTGTTTTGTGGCCTTTGTTTTTTTGAGCGAGGGAGATACCGTCCTGGGCCATTATTGTTCCTTCCTGCCCGGAACTCGTTTCCTCCAGATCTTTTCAAGACAGCCTCTTCCATTTCAGACCCAAGGAAAGCATCGTTGCCTGCCTGATTCCCAATTTGAACTCCCATCACATGGTCCCTAGTCCCAATATGACATCATGTCTTTCCTTCATAACACTTATCAGTACCTGATTGTATGTCATCCATTACTGATTAACGATCCACTTTCCCAATCTCAAATACAATGCCTGAACATAGCCCCCTGGCCTGTCTTTAGCCTTCATGGGCCACCTCCCAGGAGACCACCTAGAACATATTTAGTTGCTCACAAAATATGGAAGAGTATGGAACTGAATGAACATATGATTGGAGAAAACAAGACTCTGGGAAATTGAGGGAGACTTAATCCTTAGTTCTGTGCTAGTGTAAAGGAACAGTAAGCAGGAGCCGGGAGGTGCTGAGATCCCCCTGTGCTAGGGAACAAGAGCTCAAGGAGGCAAAGGATTTGAGCCGAGTCCTAACAAGGGTAGGATTTTGACATGCGGATACGGAGACCAGGGCAACTGAAACGGAGTGATGGGGAAGTTCAGGGAGAGCGTGTTCCCCTACAAGAACAGAATATCCAATGGGCAGAGATCAGCAAAGAAGACGAAAGCCTGATCCCTTAGCCTCCTACTCTGCAGCCTCCACGCTTCTGGGAGAGTTTTCCCAACTGACACTTAAGAGATTCTTCTTGTACCTTTTTATTTTTTTACCTAGCCAAATTCAACTCCACCTCCATCACCAAGCTTTCACCCAGCTCAGATTTAATGACCACGAGGTGGCCTCAGACTCTGAGAACACACAAACTGCAAAGCTTGATGGGGGGGTGGGAAGAAGTGGGAGTCGGGGGGCTGGGGTCATTTGGGACCTGGGATTGACAATTTGATTTCTCAGACCTAGCTGCAACACTCCATTTCTAAAATTCTGTGGTTTGGCCTAGAGAAACAGTTATCACTGGTAACTTCAAGGAATTCACACTTTTTTTTTTTTCAATCAGGCAGGTTTTTTCAAAAACTTTTTGTTTTTTTTTTAGTTATACCTGACAGTAGCATGTACTTTGACATATTAGACATCCAACAGGCAGTTTTTATTGGTTTTTCTGTTTGATGGGGTGTGGACTCACTTCCTACACCAGCTATAACAAAGTACCTGAAGCAAGAACTATGATTAAAAAAAAAAAAGACTGCATAGGGTGTCCCAGAGTCACAGCCTTGGCTGAAAAATCTCACTTCCACCACTTCTTCCCTGTGTGACCTTGAACAATGTACTAAATGTAATCATCTAGGATTGTTCAGAGGATTAGGTGAGAATATATGTATGGCACTTTGGCATAAGACTATCCATGAATGTTATAGTGATTCTAACTGTTGTTCTCCTTAGCAAAGTGTTTCCTATGATGGAGCCGTCTGTCTATCCAGAAGACAAGCCTGTATCCACACTAAAGCATTATAAAGGAGAGCGGGGGTAGTTGACTGGAATATTACAATCCAGAAAACTTACCTTAAAAAACACAGACCTGAGTAGGGTGTGGGGGCACACGCCTGTAATCCTAGCAGCTCAGGAAGCTGAGGCAGGGGGATCCCAAGTTCAAAGCCAGCCTCAGCAATTTAGTGAGGCCCTGAGCAACTTAGTGAGACCCTGTCTCTAAATAAAATATAAAAAGGGCTGGGGATGGGGCTCAGTGGTTAAGTGTTCCTTGGTTCAATCCCTGGTACAAAAGAAAAAAAAGAGAAAGAAAAGGAAGTGAGGGAGGGAGGGAGGGAGGGAGGGATTGAGGAAGGAAGGAAGGAAGGAAGGAAGGAAGGAAGGAAGGAAGGAAGGAAGGAAGGAAGGACAGACAGACACAGGCTTAAAGTACACAGATGACTCTCTTCATTGATTGCATTTCATTTGCTAGCTTAATGATATCCACATAGACTAAAGGAAGGATTCAAGGTTCATTATACTTTCTACTTTCTAATGGACATTTTATCTTTGCCCCGTACTCTTAAAAAGATGGTTCATATAGTAGATTTCTTGGTGTAAGGGGCATTTTAAAACAACCGCTTTCACTTTAGAAATCTTGAAAAGAGGGACAAAACCACAATTTGTGGAGATGCTTGCTATTGTTCCCATAGCTTCTATAGGATGCATATAAACCTCCAAGAATCCCTATCTGCATGGCAGTGGCCCCGGGCTTTGTGCTGGTGAACAGCTGTTCCGGGATGCACACCTTGATTTCTGCTGGCCTCTCCAGCTTCACTATCCATCCACTGATTTAGGAACCGTTTTGGAGTGACAAGGATCACATACGGGGCACCATGCGGTCACACATGCTTTTTGATGCAAAGTGCATTTCTAGTAGCTCATTAGATTTATCAAATGTAGACTCTTCTAGGATTTTCTAGTTCTGGCACAGGATTCCAAGGAGCCTGGGCCACCTTGACCACTTCTTTTATTAAAGGACACATCACCAGCTCTCAAGACACCGGGAACATGTGACAGCAATGTTCTTTCTTTTCTGGAAAATTAACGCTGAGGATATTGCCTTGAGAGTGAACTGGAGGAAGTTGTTGTAGAGCTTCTTGATGCATCTCTCAGGTTTGGTCTGTGTTATGGTTTAGATAACCATAACACAGTGTATAAAGGTGTATATTAGGTGTCCCCCAAAATCTCACATGTGAGACAATGTGAGAACATTCAGAGGAGACACCACTGGGTTGTGAGAGCCTTAACCCAACCAGTGAATGGACCCCTGATGGGATTAACTGGGTGGTGGCTGGAGGCAGGTGGGTGTGGCTGGAGGAGGGGGCATTGGGGGCGTGGCTTTGGGGTCTCTATTTGTCTCTGGAGAGTGGAGTCTCTCTGCTTCCTGATCACCATGTGAGCTGCTTCCCTCCACCACACTCTTCCTCCATGATGTCCTGCCTCCCCTCGAGCCCGGAGAAATAGAGCCTGCTGTCTGTGGACTGGGACCTCTGAAACCCGAGCCCCCCAAATAAACTCCCCCCTCTAAAATTGTTCTGTGGGTCTTTCAGTCACAGGAGTGAAAACACTGACAAAAACAGTCTGTAGAAACACCTCTGCTGTTTACCTGCACATCCTGCCTTTTGAACAGATGCATGAGTTTTTATTCTCCCCTAATTCTGGAGATCAGAATCGGGCAAGGCACAGTGTTATTCCATCACCTTTGTTTGATTTACACTTGTTGCCCCCAAACGCAACAAACACCTGTCTGGCTTATCACTGTGTATAGTGAGCCATCAATAAATATGTGTGAGAAGCAAGGAAAGAAATAAAAGAGGGTGGGAGGGAGGGAGGGAAGGAGAAAGGAGAAAATAAGGGGAAGGGAAGGGAAGGACACTTGGGAGCCTGGTGCCTCCAACCGAGATGCATGGTGTCCTCGGCTGCCACTTCCCAACTCTGCCCAGTGGGTACTACCTTGATCTTACAGCTCGTATTATTCATGTTTTTATATTGCTCCCTTCCAAACACAACTTCCTGGGGTCCAACCATTGGGGCTTCTCCATTAGCCCTCGCACCCACACCTCCTTCTCGACTGTTCCCCAGTTCAAACTCCCAAATGATGGAAAATACTGTGGTCCCATTTTCTCTTTTCCAACTTTCAACCCTGCCACCCCACAGACCCTTCATGGCTCCACCATATGTTGGAGGCTCACATTCCATCCAGTTATCTTGGTTTACATTTAGTTGGGACCAGACATTTACTTTGTAAACATTTTTTTTTTTTTGAGTGATGAATGCAGAGCTTTTTGAGATGAGCCCATCCAAGGACACATCACTTTTATTATTTAGCAGCAACATCTTGTTACCATATTGGTCAATATCTTTTAAAAAGACAGATATATCTGGGACTCAAAGCCTCTTATTAGGATGGCAGAGAAGCCAATAAAACTCATCATCCATATAGCTTAGGAGACTGCGCCTGACTCATTCCCAGAAAACTGTCTCAGTGGGAATAGCTGGAAAGTTCTCTCTCTCTCTCCAGTCCCCACACTGCCTCATCTCCATGTCAGTGAGTTATTTTCACACACTCAAAGCACCCAGAGGGGAAGCAGTTCCCCACGTCGGCTCCCATCCGAAAAGATTTCTCTTTGCTGGCTTATTTCACAGAATACAATTGATACCCCTTTCCCTCTTGCATTGGACATTGGTGCCCATGGGAAGAAACAGTCCTGAGAGAAATTTATGAATTTTCAAAGAAGTCGCAGTGCTTTGCTAGGGCAATAAAGAGGCTTTTGGGTGTTGGGCAAAATTGGAGCAAATAATAATAATAATAACAGTTTCTTTCTAATCTCTCACTGCTAGGATATGTGTTTAAGTGGAGGATTTTTGCAAAGGGTACACAAAGCTGAGACGGTGCAATGATTGTGCACCTCTTGTGATAAAACCAGTTACTACTCCCAGCCCTCCGAACCTCCTTTAAGCTCACAGATAATATTCGGTTTATTTTAAATCAATCAAATGTCCCTAGAGGATTTCACCAGAAACCCAAATATAATTACATAAACGCACAGGCTTCCTAACTAACTAACTAACTAACTAACTATATATATATATATATATATATATATATATATATATATATATATATATATCTTCAGAATGCTGCAGAGAAAGGTTTAGAAAATGCATTTGAGGGACTTAACAATTCTGCACTTAGAGTCGAACACATATGCCTTATCAAAAAAGAAAACAATAATTAAGTAGAGAAGATGTTATTAGACCCTGACTGTGGTTGGAATTACCCCGAAGTGGCCTCTCCTCATTTCAATGAGGCTCGACTCCCCTTAGGTCTTCGTTTCCGTAGCGTCCTTATTCAAATCCTAGAAAATTGCTAACTTCATCAGCACCAGGCATGGCCAGGGCCTGAGGGCAGGAGCTGCTCTTTTATTTATTCATTAGATTTCTATAACTTCTCTTTTCCAAAGCGCTCTTAAGCACTGCAAGGAATGCTGAACTCATGTTCCACCAAGGTTTTGAGAAAATAAGAAGGGAAACTGTGTCTGAGGATGCCAGCTCTTTATGCACTTATTTTGTAGCAGTGGGGAGGAACCCGGAGCCTCCTGCATGGGAGGCAAGTGCTCTACCACTGAGCTGAGACCCAGGCATGTCTGTGGGGAAGAAGAAGGAGGGCAGAGCAAGAGAGGAAGAAGACATGGAGGAGATCATCGGGGGAGAGAGGGGAGCAAGCTTAACATGCTAACAGACAAAAAGGGAGGTCCCAGGGCCAGCTCTGTGTCCTGAGTCCAGACAACAGTAGGGTGCAGAGGGCCTACTTCTATAAAGGAACATTGTTTTCAACCTCTTTCTCATAACTGCACATATCAAGCAAGCTTCTGGGTATCTATATTTTTTTCCTTCTTCTGGTACTGGGGATTGAACCCAGGGGTGCTTAATCCCTGAGCCACATCCCCAGCTCTTTTTAAAAAAATATTTTATTTAGAGACAGGGTCTCGCTGAGTTGCTTAGGGCCTCACTAAATTGCTGAGGCTGGCTTTGAACTCATGATCCTCCTGCCTCAGCCTCCCAAGCCACTGGAATTATAGGTATGTGCCACTGTGCCAGGCTTGGCATCCCGTTATTGATAGATACTTTAAACCTGTGCTGCATGCTGATAAAATCTCATGTTGAAATCAGTGACACTTATTTTAACATTTGAATATGGCCTTCCCTAAGAAGTAAAGCTTCCTCCCACGTCTCCTGAGACTGATGTGAATGAGTTTTTGTTGTTGTTGTTGTTGTTTGTAGTTCACACCATTAGGAAGGTTCTAGAAGTCACAAAGGAGGATGGGTGGAAGGCAAGGGATTAGTAGGTATTAGACTGTAAAAGCCTGAAGTTAATGGGAAGCTCCTCTGTGGTATGTTTCCCCCTTGCCTGGCCACAGAGATGTTTGGCTCCTTCTGTGACGATCTCTGCAAACCTCATTCAGTTGTGGACCCAGCAGGTTCATGAAGTTTAAACATTAATAGCAAAACAACAACAACAACAACAAACCTACAGGAGCTGAGCATGGTGGCGCACGCCTGTATTCCCAATGGCTTGGGAGGCTGAGGAAGGAAGATCTTAAGTTCAAGGCCAGCCTCAGCAAAAGTGAGGCCCTAAGCAACTCAGGGAGACCCTGTCTCTAAATAAAATACAAAATAGGGCTGGGGATGGGGCTCAGTGGTTAAGTGCCCCTGGGTTTAATCCCTGGTAACAAAAGAAAAAAAAAAAAACCAAAACTTCAGCAGTATATTATGATCATATCATGGGCTACAATAGATGGCATTTTAAAAACTTCATTTGGGGAGAAAAACAGAAGATTAAATAGTTTATTCATTTTATATTCTTGTTGCTATTAAACATTGTTATTTATTAAAACACTGATCATTACTCACTTTAAAAATTGAACCTGACATACCCATAAATTGCCTATAAATAATTAAGTCTAGGCTGATGAAGAGAAATCAGAATAGATAAAATTTGGAAACTTTAGCTATTAGAGTGTGGATGGTGGAAGATGAACAAGTAGGAGGATTAGTTTGATCTCAGACAAATGTGACCTTCAGAACCACATTGGGGAACCACAGAAAGAAAGATAAGTGTTTTTCTCCTACTGCAGCATTTTAGATCAATTTAATTTAGTGCAATTCACTATTTGCTGGACAGCAGCATTACACTTGAGGTAAGATGTGTCTCTAGCCTCCTGATCTAGGAATCCATCATGAGTAGAGCCTGAAATACCATATTATAAAAATATATTTTTGTTTTTATTTTATCTTTTTTTTTTTTTTTTTTGGTGCTGGAGATTGAACTCAGGAGCACTTAACCACTGAGCCACATCCCCAGCTCTTTTTTATATTTTATTTTGAGACAGAGTCTTGTTAAGTTGCTGAGGTTGGCCTCAAACTTGCCATCCTCCTGCCTCAGCCTCCCCAGTCACTGGGATTATAAGCCTGTGCCACCACACCAAGTTTTTTAAATTTTCAAACCAACTTTCTATCAGAAGATTATGAGAAACCACTGGGGGGGAAAAAGTGTTTTTACTATCACGATTATGGGAACCACTGAAAAAAATAATTTTTACTATCACAAGTATTTTTTTAAAAATGGTTCAAAAACATCATCGACGGTGACAGATTTTTATTCATATTCTTTTAGAAAAGAATGGTATCTTTAGTGGCTCTCTGGAGAAAACTCTTGTTTTACTTCAAAGATCAATAAGTGAATTCTAAATCAGGAGGATTAATTAGCAGTGGTTTATTTATTGCTTCGTTGGTTACACAAGGTTTCAATTCAGTGTCTGCAAACGTTATTGACCAAACAAAATAAATGTTTAAGAACATCAATGGCGCCTAGAGCACAGAAATGAAAATCAAGTGAAATAGAATGAAACTTTAGCTCTTGTCTATTCTTAAAAAAAAAAAAAAAAGAAAGAAAGAAAGAAAGAAAGAAAAAAAAAAAAAACTTAAATTAGGCCTTATAACCAGAGAGCCCATCAGAAAGCTGGATTGAGCTGAAGGTGGTCGTCCGACAGCCTGTCCTCAGACATTTGAGCTTTTTGTCCAAATGGAGTTTGAATCCTGAGTAACAGAAAATCAGAAGGACGGTCCCTGCTCCTGCAAGGTTCCTGGTTTTCTGGGGCTGCCTTTGAGCCTCTCGCTGTGCCCCAGAGGGACTCTCCAGGATATCTTTTCTGCCTACAATAAGATGCCCAGGGTTGTTTTTGTTAGGGACCTCAGGTCTGTTTGAATGAAGAACAAGCTGTTGTGGTGCAGGGAAAGGATTTATAGGACCAGCCAGCCAAGCCAAGAAGACGCAGCACTAACACCCCGAGAAGACCACCTTCGCTCAGCACAGGTTTCTCGCTCCTTTTATCTTTACGCAAAGGATCGAGGATAGGTTAGCCAGGGACGGGTGCCTGGAGACTTCTAGGCGCTGCTCTGGTGGCCCGGAGCAGGATGGGACCCTGTGACACCTGGGGATTGGGATGCCCCTGTAAAATGGGAAAGAATCTCAGTTGTCCTTACCTTGGTGACATGAGTCCTGTTTCTGTCACTGATTGTACACCGATGCAGGCCCCAATGGAGAGTCAGTGATTTGGGGAAAAAAACGTGGCCTTCAAGTCCCTAAGAAATAACCTAGCCATCGTTATCATTCCCTACATGTCAGAGGTGTCACCTGCAAAGAAGCTAGAGGGAGATGAACCATGTATGGCGTCCTCCCAACATGAGTACACTAAAAGCAGGTGAAGCGAGAGGCTTGATGTAGACTTTCCCAATAAACGTAAGCCCAGGAAATTTGCTCAGACAAAAACTTGTGAAAAATGGGGTTGGGGCCGTGGCTCAGTGGTAGAGTGCGCGCCTAGCACATGGGAGGCCCCGGTTCCATCCTCGGCACCAGGTGAAACTAAATAAGATAAAGGTATTGTGCCCAACTACAACTAAAAAAAATATTAAAAATAAAATACTTGTGAAAAGTGGTACTTACCAGACGGTGTCGATTTCCAAGGGATGAGACAGCTCAAGCAGGGGACGTTTTTATTTGTGAACTCCCACATCGTGCCCCTGGGGACATTTTTTTTCACATATAGCTTTGGGCCTCAGAAGAGAAGACAAGCTTATTTATTTACAGATAAGTGTTTTCCTGGAGTCTGGTCACTGAAAGAAATAAGAAACTTCTAGATGTCCTTCAGCCGTCCTCCTTCTCTGAAATTGTGGGCCAACTCGTCTCACTCCAGCCTGCTCTCCAGGACACTGAAGTGAATGACAAAGGATTAGAGAGCTCAAGAGGTACTGCTCAGCCCGCCACAGTGGGCCACCCCTGTCATCCCAGCGGTTTGGGAAGCTGAGGCAGGAGGATCACAAGTTCAAAGCCTGTCTCTAATGAAATATTGAAAAAAATGGGCTGGGAATGTGGCTCAGCAGCTAAATGCCCTGGGTTCAATCCTTGGTATAAAAAAAGAAGAAGGAGGAGGAGGAGGAGGAGGAGGAGGAGGAGGAGGAGGAGGAGGAGGAGGAGGAGGAGGAGGAGGAGGAGGATTGCTCAAAAGTATTTGCTCAATTGGGCTGGGGATGTGGCTCAAGCGGTAGCGCGCTCGCCTGGCATGCGTGCGGCCCGGGTTCGATCCTCAGCACCACATACCAACAAAGATGTTGTGTCCGCCGAGAACTAAAAAATAAATATTAAGAAAAAATTCTCTCTCTCTCTCTCTCTCCTCTCTCTCTCTTTAAAAAAAAAAAAAAAAAAGTATTTGCTCAAAAAAAAAATCCAAATCCAGGTACAAGATATAGACTGATCCGTAAGGAAAGCAGCTTCCTGAGTTTGCCCATCAAATTCTCAAGGCAGAGAGAAGTGACCAAATGGCAGCCTTTAAATATAAGTGTGATGCTTCCTGACAGCGAAAATGGTATCATTTTACACTTTGGTTGTGCTAGCCGGGGAAAAAAAGATATAATGTCAAATTACATAAGAAATATTTAACTCTGGTAAAATGGTAGGGGTGCCTCTGGGGATTTAAAGACATTTTACATGCACATTTAAAAAAAGCAATCCTGAGGGTATTTTCAGGCTGGGGACTGATGTAACCACTCCAACAGGTAACAGATTCTATTTATAATTTCTTTTTTTAAAAAATATTTTTTTAGATGTTGATGGACCTTTTATTTTTATTCATTTTTATTATTTATATTCGATGCTGAGAATCGAACCCAGGGCCTCACACATGCTAGGCAAGTTGCTTTGCTGCTGAGCCACAACCCCAGCCCCTCTATTTATAATTTCAACAGGTTTTCCCCACCCCCACTGGCCAGGTTCCTTTTTAATTTATTGGTAACTTCTTCTCTCTCTCTCTCTCTCTCTCTCTCTCTCTCTCTCTCTCTCTCTCATTCCTATGTAGAATTCCTCCTAGACTTGCTTTCTCTTGAAGCGGAGTCCATTTCAAAGGTGAACACTGTTTTCATATTTCTACGTCGTTCTGTGTTGCCTCTTACCTGTAATTGATCTCGATAGAGGCTTAATTAGCCATTAACGAGCTAACATGCCAAGACTTCTAATTGATGGTGACTTGCCTATCAAGGTAATGTCTTTGCAAATTATCTCCTAAAGATTATTACGATTTGCAGATGGAAATCTGGTATTCATTATAGAGAGGTCTTTACAGACACTAATTTTAAATATAATGCAGGAGACACTGTTTCTGAAGTTATGTGCAAGATGAAAGATGTGTGCCAGATTAGCCCCTGGACAAGCCCTTTAGTGGCACTGCGTGAGACACTGATAGCCTGGTGTCTGAAGTTCTGCACAGGTGACCCGATCTTCAGTTGACCCCTGGACCCCTAGCATGTAGGGGCACATGGAATGAAAATTGATTACTTTTAAATACTAGAATCCCATAAGCCTGGCATGACCCCATGCTGTGATATAAGCATAGAAATGTAGATTTCCATAATACCTCAAGCCCAGCTCTGGGGAGGCACTCTGAAGGAATATGGCTGAACTTGCTGCATTATTTAAATTACTCACTCAGTCACCTCCTTCTCACCTACCTGCTTCTTTTCTTACTCTCTTAATTTTTATTTCTGGGGGCGGTTTCACTTATTTTATTGGCAATTTCAGAGTTTCTTTCTTTCTGGAGGGGGTACTGGCGATTGAACTCCGGGGCACCTGACCACTGAGCCACATCCCCAGCCCTATTTTGTACTTGATTTAGAGACAGGATCTCACTGAGTTGCTTAGTACCTCAGTCTTTGCTGAGGCTGGCTTTGAACTCAGGATCCTCCTGCCTCAGCCTCTGAAGCTGCTGGGATTACAGGCCTGCCCCACCTCCCCCAGCTCACCGTCCAATATTTTAAAGCAAAAGTAGCACTGATAGTTTCATGGCTCAGTTCTGGCCCTGTGTGTTTCCACACTGTTATATTTGCCTTGTTTCTGGACTAGCCCCATCCACACTCTCATGTCAAATTCCCCAACAAGAGCCTCTCTGTCAAAGTTTTCCAGAACTCGAGTTGAAATCTATAGGGAGGAGTCCTCAGTAGATTTCCCAGGATTTGGGGGTATAGTGAGCACTCCTTCAGAACTCCAGGGTTGTTCTAGAAAATTCTTCTCAAGACTGGTAGGTCATCTGCCTCTGAACATGGTTCCTTTTCTCTGCCCCAGAGATAACAAGATATCAGCATTCTGAAGGTCTTCGTAAAGTGCTTGTTGACGGAAGCCTGAGTTTGAAGGCTGGGAACTCTGTGACCTTGGCTGAGTCCACTTCCTGTCTGATTCTCACTGGATTCTTGGTTTTCTTGGCTCAGTGAATGGAGAGCATTAAATGAGAGGCAGGCAAAGTTTCCCTCATCTGCTGGACCTGCTATAAGTACTGACCCTGGGTCCAACCCAGCATCCTGCCTGCTTGGAATCATGACACGGATCTGCTCTAGTCACAAAACATAAACACATACAGGTGTATGTTTGGAAACTAGAGCCGGCGACTAAGGAGTTGTGTCTTTGTGAACTGTCTGCTCGTAAAGATGATCGTGAAGAAATCAATATTTGAGCCAGGCGCAGTGTTGCACGCCTGCAATCTGAGGAGCCCGGGAGGTGAGGCTGGAGGATCGCAAGTTTAAAGCCAGCCTCTGCAAGATCGAGGCCCTGTATCTAAATAAAATATTTAAAAAGGGCTGGGGATGTGGCTCAGTGTTAAGGGCCTCTGGGTTCAATTTCCAGTATCAAAAAGAAGGAGGAAGAAAAGGAGGGGGAGGGGAGAGGAGGGGGGAGGGGAGGGGGGAAGAGAGGGAAGAGGGGGAGAAAAAATTTGCTGAAAACTCTTCAAAAGACACTGCCTTCTTAGGCAACAAGCTAACCAAATCATCTGGAAACAAAAATGAAACAAAGATTTGATCTGAAACCTACGAAATCATTTTAAACAGGACTGTCTCCTCCTTGTAGGTGCCACACATTTAGCATATATGAAAGTTACCCTCTAACCTTCCCCCAATTTAGGACTATCCCTCCAAATTCTGGAGGCCCTGTATTCGTATTAAAGGGGGGAAAAAATCAAGCCAGTCACGGTGGCATACGCTTGCGATCCCAGCAATTGGGGAGGCTGAGGTAGGTGGATCACAAGTTCAAGGCCAGCCTCAGCCATTTAGCAAGGCCATAAGCAACTTAGGGAGATGCTGTCTCAGAATAAAAAACAAAAAGGGCTGGGGATGTAACTCAGCGGTTAAGCACACAAAAAAATTCAAGGCTTCAAAGCCATTGCAAGAGTAGCTGGCAGCTCAAACAGAATCTCACTTTCCTGGGGAAATCCATTCTTCCAATTAATAAAAAGGCCCATGTTGACAGTGTAGAACTCCAGATAGATACCCAAAGACCATCAGAAGGTCTTTATGGAGCTGTGGTGTGAAAGGGCGAAGCAGACGCCCCCCTGGTGATGAGCGCATGTGGCCCCTGGGTCCCATCCATCACACTGGAGAGCGCGTCAGAGAAGTGGGAGGACAAGGGGGGATTCTATGCAAGTCAGCTCACTGAGGAAGAAGAAACAGGGAAAACTGTAAACCACGGATCCACAAGGTCCGTCCTGCCTTTTGGATGGAGAAGACAGAACAAATTAGACTTGAAAAATGGTCCAATCTCCTACACTCTTGGAGGACAGAAGAAACTCCAATAGCTTCCAGGGACTCAGTGTCCTCTTGAGAATTCGTCAGTCAATACCCCAAGCTGCTGGGTAACATTTCTTGTTGTGACCTGTACATAAGTTTAGTACTATTCTCCATCTCTGTTGATTGCTTTTATAGTTCTGGAGCAGATGGTACACAATCGCAAACTAAGAATAAAAAGAGGAGATGGACATGGTGGCCCATGCCTGTCATCCCAGCAGCTCAGGAGGCTGAGGCAGGAGGATCACAAGTTCAAGGCCAGCTTCAGAAACTGAGTGAGGCTGTAAGCAAACCTAGTGAGATCCTGTCTCAAAAGAAAAAATACAGAGGGTGGAGAGGTGCCTCAATGGTTAAACACCCTTGGGTTCAATCTCTGGTACCCCCATCCTAAAAAAAAAAAAAAAAAAGGAAAGGTTATATTTGGAAAATTGTGGAATTTGGAGTTTTCTCTTTGGTGTGCTAGCAGACATGAATTGCATCTGCATATATTAAGCATGTGATCCATTGTCACACACACAGGAAGGTTCTATAGAGGGCAGATGCCAATACAGTCAAGTATCGCCATCTACACTAGCTGGCAACCTATACAGGGTTTACAAATCTGACTATTCCAATAACTTAAAAAATCAGGGAAGAAAGCACACAAACACACAGAAGTACCTTTTCAAAATCCAGGACAGCTCTCTAATCTTAGGGATCTGTGGAAAGAGAGTGAGCCACTGGAATTCTTTATTCTTATATAGGGGACACACAAGGGGAAGTTTCATGGAACATTCTATCCCCAAAAGGGCAAAAGGGGTGGGATTACAAAGGGACAGGTGAGTGTAGGTCAACCCACCGGGTGATGCCCACTCCTGGAGCCTCGCCTCATTATCTGAGCGGGGTTAAAGCCCAAGTCATTGCCAGGCGCAGTAATTGTTCGGTATCTCTTGCTCAGGACTTAAGGGCATGTATTTTCAGAGCAGCTCCTGACAGTCAAGGCCACTGTCCATACGGAGTTCACTTTTTGGTGATGATATTCTCCAGTTCCATCCATTTACCAGCAAATGCCATAATTTTATTCTTCTTTAAGGCTGAGTAATATTCCATTGTGTATATATACCACATTTTCTTTATCCATTCATCTGTCCATTCAAAACAGATAAGTAAGAATAATAATGGCAATGAATGTATAATGTAACTTGAGAGAACTAGAATGCTTTGATAATATGGAAATGGTATAAAGAGTGAGTTTCAGGTGGAGGACAGCATCTTCAGATGCGTGAGTTAGGGAGGCGTCACTGAGGAAGAGGGAAAAGGGATCTCAGGCTAATGGACAGCTGTATAAACTTCCCAGTTTAGAAAACAAAAATGCAGGACTCCAGCTCAATGTGAAATTCAGATAGACCATGAGTAATGTTTCTAACCCAGATCAACAACAGCTTTGAAATCCAGCCATCAAGGTAAAAGTTGGGGTGCAGTCTTTTATCATTTGTTCTAATTATTTACACATTGCCACCCCGACCTGCGTGGACAGCTGAACTTAAGGTCGATCATGTGCATTTCCAGGGACACCAAATAAAACACAGAGACACTTTACCTTTACACAAGCTTCAGGACGGCTTCTCCACTCTCAGCCTCAGGCTCCCCAAAAGAGAGAGCAGGAGAAGGTCATGAGAGGCTGGAGAGAGAGAGAGAGAGAGAGAGAGAGAGAGAGAGAGAGAGAGAGAGAGCACGTTCAGAACTGGGCTTTTACTGGGGGGACTCTTGTTCTTTAGAAAGTTCTATCCAAAAAAGGCCAGAGGGGCAGGGTTACAGGGGACAGGGGAGTGTAACTCAGCCCCAGGGCGACACCTACATCTCAAGACACAGCTCTGCTCTCTGAGCTGGGACAACGCCCAGGTCACCACGAAATGTCGAGCCTCTGGCTTCAGGACTGGGAGGCGTGGGTGTTTCAGCGGGGCTCCCCACAACACAGGACACTAGAGTGCATCTTGACACATCCTACATAAGTGGAGTGTAACTTCCCACTCTTCTGGTTGCACATGATGTAGAATCACACTGGTTGTGTAATCATACATGTGCAGAGGGTAATGAGGTCCGATTCATTCCACTGTCCTTCCTACCCCTGTATCCCTCCCCCGCTCACTCTCCTCTAATCCAAAGTCCCTAGCCCCACCCACCTTATTGTGTGTTAGCATCCGCATATCAGAGAGAATGATTGCCCTTTGCTTTTTCTGGGATTGGCTTATTTCACTTAGTATAATATTCTCCACTTCCATCCATTTACCAACAAATGCCATAATTGTGTTCTTCTTTGAGGCTGAATGATACTCCATTATGGATAATAAACCACATTTTCTTTATCCATTCATCTGTTGAACCTAGGTTGGTTCCATAGTCTAGCTATTGTGAATTTAGCTGCTACGAACATTGATATGGCTGTGTCACTGTAGTGTGCTGATTTTAAGTGCTTTGGGTATACACCAAGAAGTGGGATAGTTGGGTCCGGTTCCATTCCCAGTTTTCTGAGGAATATCCACACTGCTTTCCAGAGTGGTTGCACCAATTTGCAGTCTCACTAGCAATGTATGAGTGTGCCTTTTTCCCCACATCCTCGCCAACATTTATCATCGCTTATAATCTTCTTTATATTGCCATTCTGACTGGCCTGAGATGGAATCTTTGAGGAGTTTTGATTTACATTTCTGTAATGGCTAGTGATGTTGAACCTTTTATCATATGTTTGTTGATCGATTGTATTTCTTCTTCTGGGAAGTGTCTGAAGCGTTGAAGAGTTCCATGCAGGTGAGCGGCCTGGTCTGACTTGCAGTTCTACGTAGTGGCCGGGGCCTGTGGGGGCGTTGAGGCAGGAGGCAGGCAGAGGCCACTGCAGAGATCCAGCCTGGACACAGTGGGCCCCACTCCAGGGTGAGAACCTTGGAAGAGGAGAGACAGAGCCTGCGTCATTCTGAGCATTTAGGGGCTTGCTGGATGCAAAGGGGACCTAGAGACGGAAAAGAAACAGACTCCGAAAATGAGCAGGAATTCAGGGAATGCAGGCCTCAGGGACGGCCGAGGTTGTGCAGGAAAGCAGCACAGGGACCAACCTGCCCCTTCCAAGCTTCACTCCCCATCCTGCCCCCTCCTGGGAGTATTTTCGTGCCACCCCTGCATTTTCACATAGAGACCCCAGGACCTTGACACCGTCATCTGAAGGGCCCATCCCCACCACAGGCCTCTCAACCTGGGCTGCCAAGGAGTATCCAGGCCTCCTTTGTGTCCTGCCGGCGGGGATCTGAGGCCTCTGGTCCCCACGGAGCTTCAGATCAAGAAGAGTTTACTCCAGGAGGAGACCTGGGTAATGCAAAAAAAAAAATGGTCCATATCTACTCCACGGAGGCTTCTGTTCCAGTTCAGGGAAGTAAACAAAGTATCATATTTCTTTGGGTATCCAGGATTGAACTCCACCACTGAGCCCCAGCCCCAGCCCCTTTTAATATTTTATTTAGAGACAGGGTCTCGCTGAGTTGCTGAGGGCCTCCCTAAGTTGCTGAGGCTGGCTTTGAACTTGGGATCCTCCTGCCTCAGCCTCCTGAGCCACTGGGATGACAGGGGTGCGCCGTTGAACAAAGGCCGGAACAGTTGGATGGATGTTCTTAATAAACTTCAGCACTGAGTCGAAAAATGCCACCTGTGGCCTAGAGAAAGAAAAAGGTAGTGATTGTTCATGGCATAGACACACAAGACCTGGGGATTTTCATGTGGATAAACATCGTTTGTCAACAGAGGGTTCTGTCTAACAAAATAACCTAAGCCCCCGTGGAAACTGAATCAGCAGAGATTTAGAAACGGGAAACTCAGAAGAGAACACCCTTGAGCCTGACTCTCCGCAGACCCAGGTACTTTTCCAGAGTTTATTTTTATGGCTGGCTGGAAAGATCATCATGTTCTGGCCATCGCCGAGCAACAGCCCTCTCTGCGATTATAATGCTCTCCGGTTGCCATGAAGCTGGAGGATGAAATTGAAGCCATGCACCAAAGATAAAATCTCAGGCTGTGCAGCCAGACAGACCAAGGTTGAGCAAGGGAGTCAACCCACACCTTAGGTTAAAGGCAGATGATAAAAGAACCAAATTGATGCAGTTATTTGAAGAATTAAACGAGATGGTACATGGAAAGTGCCTAGTGCCTAGTGTGCCTGACACATCCAATAAATAATAGGTCTTTTTTTCCCACGAAGGTTTTGCAGCTTTTAAGAGCAGCCCCCTTTATATCTCAGAAATAGACAATCAGTGAAAACCAATAAACTGACACTTTTCAAGGTGAAATAGCTAATCAAAATTGCCCACAGAGGATGAAGGGAGGGGAGGGGGATGGGAATGGGAAAGACAGTGGAGTGAATGGGACAGAACTTTCCCGTGTTCCTATGTGAACACACGACCAGGGAAACCCCACATCATGTCCAACCACAAGAATGGGAAGTTAGACTCCATGTATGTGTGATAGGTCAAAATACACTCTACTGTTATGGATATCTAAAATGAACAAATAAGAAAATTAAAAGGAAAAAGAACTGCCCACAGAAGCCAGGTGCGGTGGTGCACACCTGTAATCCCAGCATCTCAGGAGGCTGAGGCAGGAGGATGGTGCGTTCAAATACAGCCTCAGCAACTGATGGAGGCCTTAAGCAACTCAGTGAAACCCTGCCTCAAAATAAAATATAGGAAAGGCTGAGGATGTGGCTTGGTGGTTGAGTGTCCCTGGGGTTCAACCCTCCCCCCCAAAAAAAATTTGTCCACAGAAAGGATTAAAAACAAAGGAATAAATTCAATTGAAACACCCAGTAGAAGTCACTTGTCAGCTCAGTAGAGGGGTCTCTTTTTATTAACAGGGAACTACTTAATGTTCCTACTTGTGATATTTGGCCGTCATTGGCAGGAACTCAGCTGGCATTTAAACTGGATGTGGCCAAGATCAGCATAGAGGTTTCACGGGCACCTTGACCATGGCTCTGGGTCACACCCTGTTCCTCTCCACCCCATCACTACCTGACCTTTTCAACCAGTAACCTAGAAATCAAAATCAAATCAACATAAATAAACCCCACAACCTTCCTTTACATATTCTGCTCAGTGATGCTCATTTGATGAGACAATTACAAGACAAAATGGAAAAGTGGTTGTTGAAATTTTATGCAACAAGGAATATTTTATAGACGGAAAATGTACCGCTGTTGCATCAAAACCAGAATATTCATGGCATGATTTATCAACCTTTCCTTTTATGCCTATGGTTTATATATATTCTGCTTGATACTTCATAAAAATAGTTCAAATATTTCCTTAACTTTATAGATGGGTGGATGACACTTATTCTTCTGACATTTTTAATTTTTTCAAGAAACAGAAAGATTAATCAGTAGACCAACTGGAGATGAAGTCGGTAGACGAGCTTTTTGAGTATGGGAGCAGCTGATATTCATGGGGGGGAGATCAAAACAACTTGCATTAAAGGGCAGGCCAGAGATCCATAAAGTATATACATACCTGCCTGGAGAAAAAAAAATTGGTTTTTAATAAGCACAAGTGAGGGCATGCTTGACTTGACTGTATTTTTTGTGGACTATCAAGTAAACCATCTTTAATATCAAGCTGCTTTTTATCTCTTAGGTTCAGCCAGGGCTTCTATTCTTTTCTGCAGGGCACTTCGATGGAGCCAATAAATTGAATTTCCAGCATGAGTAAGGAGCCATCAGAAATCAGACCGAAGAGAGACGTCCTCTTTCATTCTAAGTCAGAGATCTAATAGGAAGGAGTTAAATTTTGTTCTGCTTTAATGTGGTTTCTCGTGGACAGCAGGCAATTGACATGAATTCAGCTTAGTTTAGGTTGAATTGACATGAATTCAACCTAAACTACAGTTCTCTGTATTGTTTTGGCCACGAGTTGTTTTTTTAATTTTGGAAAAATTTGATGGAGACGTAATAGTCGTGCATCTTTGTGGGGGGCGGGCACGTGGTGGTGATCTGATACATGTATACAATGTGTAATAATAATATCAGGGTAATAAGCATTTGTATCCAAACATTTATCAGTTTTATGTTCTGGGAATTTCATGTTCTTCTAGGGATTTTGAAATATGTTGTAGATTGCTCTCACCAATACACAGCTGTGATATTAAAAAACCACAACTAACTTCTCCTAATTGTGGGGTTTTGTTAGTGGGGGCTTTTATTTAACTTTGCTTCCAAGTCTTTAGAGACTACTATTCCATTTCATTATTCTCCACAAATGAGGGTTTTGTTGTTGTGGTTTTGTTTTTTTTTTTGTTTTGTTTTGTTTTGTTTTATTTTGTTTTGTTTTTTGGTACCAGGGACTGGACACAGGGACACTTTACCACTGAGCCCCATCTCCAGCCCTTTTTATTTTTTATTTTGAGACAGGGTCGCACTGAGTTGCTAAGGGCCCCTCTATTGCTGAGGCTGGCTTTGAACTCACAATCCTCCTGTCTCAGCCTCCCTAGCCACTGGGATTACAGGCATGTGCCACCGTGCCTGGCTCAATTGGGTTTTTATTTTCCACAAATGAGTAAGACTGGGGTGTTTGTCTTTCTGTCCCTGGCTTATTTCACTTAACATAATGTCCTCCAATTCTATCCATGTTTCTGTGAACAACAGGATTTCATTTTTATCAGCTGAATAATGTTCTGTTACTTATCTACTACATTTTCTTTACCCATTCAAACACTCATGAGATTCAGAGTGGATTCTATATATTTTTTAAAGAGAGAGAGAGAGAGAATTTTTTAATATTTATTTTTTAGTTTTCAGTGGACACAATATCTTTATTTTATTTTTATGTGGTGCTGAGGATCGAACCCAGCGCCCTGCACATGATAGGTGAGCGCGCTATCGCTTGAGCCACATCCCCAGTCCGATTCTATATACTTTGGTGGGGTGGGTTCAGGGGAGTGAACCCAGGGGCACTCGACCACTGAGCCACATCCCCAGCCCTGTTTTGTATTTTATTTAGAGACAGGGTCTCACTGAGTTGCTCAAGACGTCACTAAGTGGCTGAAGCTGGCTTTGAACTTGAGATCCTCCTGTCTCAGCCTCCTGAGCCTCTGGGATTACAGGCATGTGCCACAGTGCCTGGCTGGTTTCTCTATTTTAGCTGTTGTAAATAGTGCTGCAATAAATATGTGAGTGCAAGTACCTTTTTTGGGATAATGATTTCCTCTCCTTTGGATGTATAACCAGTAGTTGAATTGCTGGAACATTTGGTAGTTATGTTTATGCTTTATAAGGGATCTCCATATTTCTTCAGAAATGGCTGCCCTAATTAGCATTCCCACCAACAATGTCTATATAGGTCTATATAAAAGAGCTTCTTTCTCAACATCCCCATTAACATTAGCTATTTTTTTTGTGGTTTTGATTCCAGCAATTCTAACTGGGAGGAGATGATACCTCTCTGTGGTTTTGGTTCACATTTCCCAGTTAGTGAAGTTGAGGGTTTTTCTTATGCTAGCTGTCCATTGGTATGTCTTCCTTTGAGAATTGTCTATTTAGATCTTTTTTAGTTGAATCCTTTGGTATTGAGTTGTTGAGTTCCTTGTGTAATCCTGGATGTTCTCTCTTAACTCTGATTATTATTTCCATTGCTGTGCAAAAGTTGCCTAATTTCATATAATCTCGTTACATTATTATTATTATTATTATTATTATTATTATTATCTGGTTGCCTGTGCCTTTGGGGTCCTATCTAGAATATCTTTGCTATGTCAGCGTCAAGCGTTTTCCCCCTATGTTTTGCCCTAGAAATTTCAGCTTCAGGCTTACAGTTAGGCGTTTGATCCATTTGGAGTTGATTCCTATGAACAGTGAGAGGAGGAGGTCTAGTTCCATTCTTATGAATAGGAAGATCCAGTTTTGCCAGCACCGTTTATTAAAGACACTGTCCTTTCTCCACTGTATGCTCTCAGTGTCTTTGTCAAAAGTCCGTCAGTGGGGTGCATGTGGGTGAATTTCCGGCTTCTCTGTTTTCTGTTCCACTCTCTGTGTGTCAGTTTCTGTACCGCCACTATGCGCTTTCATGCTATAGCTTTGAAGTCTGCTTTGAAGTCAGATGTTGTGATTATTTTTTAATTTTTAAATTTGTTTTAATTAGTCATACATGACAGTAGAATGCATTTATGCACTTTTGAAATATCATACATAGGTGGGATATGATTTCTCATTTTTTCTGAGTGTACATGTTGCAGAATCATATTGGTCATGCAGTCCCATATATACATACAGTAATAATGTCTGTTTCATTCTACTCTTTCCTATCCCCACATCCCCTCCTCTCTCCTCCCATCACTTCCCTCTACCTAATCTAATCTAATGCTATTTTTCCCTAGTTCCCCCCGCCTTATTGTGAATTAGCATCTGCATATTAGAGAAAACATCCAGCCTTTGGTTTTTTGGGATTTTCTTATTTTGCTTAGTATGATATTCTCCAACTCCAACCATTTACTGGCAAATGCCATATTTCACTCTTCTTTAAAGCTGAGTAATATTCCACTGAGTATATATACCACATTTTCTTTTTTTTTTAAAGAGAGAGTGAGAGAGGAGAGAGAGAGAGAGAGAGAGAGAGAGAGAGAGAGAGAGAGAGAGAGAGAATTTTTTAATATTTATTTTTTTTAGCTTTTGGCGGACACAACATCTTTGTTTGTGTGTGGTGCTGAGGATCGAACCCGGGCTGCACGCATGCCAGACGAGCGCGCTACCACTTGAGCCACATCCCCAGCCCCCCACATTTTCTTTATCCATTCATCTATTGAGGGATACCTAGGTTGGTTCCACAGTTTAGCTATTGTGAATTGAGCTGCTATAAACATTGATGTGGCATGTTGTGATATTTTGTTTTGTTTTTGGATTTGTTCTTTTCAGGATTGCTTTGGATCATTTGTGATTCTGTATGGATTTGAGGATGGTTTTTCTATTGCATTGATTTCTAGAGATTGTTTTGGGCAGTATGACCATATTAACAATATTAATTCTTCCACTCCATGAACATGGGATCTCTTTCTGTATTTTCCTGTCCTTTATAATTTTTTGTCAATGTTTTGTGATTTTCATTGTACAGAATTGACTTCCTTGGTCAGATTTATTCCTAAATAGTTTCTTTTTTATCTGTTGTAAATGAGATTGCTTTATTAATTTCTTTTTCAGTAAGTTCATGATCAGCACATTGAAAAATGCTTTTTGTATGGTTCATTTTTGTATTCTGCAAGTTTACTGAGTTCATTTATCAGCTCTAACAGTGTTTTGATGGAGTGTCTAGTTTTTCTATGTACAAATTCATGTCAACTACAAACTTGGACAATTTAATGTCTTTTCCAATTTAGATGCCCTAGATTTCCTTCCGTTGCCTAGTGCTCTTGCTAAGACTTCCAGTACAATATTAGATAAGAGTGTGAAATTAGACATCCTTGTCTTACTCTTAATCTTAGAAGACACACATTTTAAGCTTTTCCCCGTTCAGTATGATATTGACTGTGAGTTCCTCATTTATCACCTTCAGTATTTTGAAGTATATTACTTCTACACCTAATTTTTTGAGAGTTTTGATCATAAAGGTATTTATTATCTTTGAGGCCAATGATGCCGCCCTAAGCTCAACATCTTTATCTCAATTTATTAAATACTTTTTTGCTACATCTATAGAGATGTTCATATGGATTTTGGAATTCATTCTGTCCATGTGTTGTATCAGATTTATTGATTAGAGTAGCATATATATGTGTATACATATACATATATAATATATGTGGATATATTATATATCTTTATATTATATGCATTTATATATAATTATATGTTATTTAGAAATTATTTCTATTTAATAAAAATATAATTTAATATAACTTAATAATTCAATAAATAAAAATTATGTATTATTAATATATTGTTTATGAATTTCATAATTTATAAATTATTACATATAAAGTATATATATTTTTTATAATTGTTATTATATAAAAATGTATAAAATTTATATATCATGGTTTATATAATATACAATGCATAATATATCATTTATGTTATATATTATAAATATGTTATCATATAATTATATAATATATGATGATATATGATATAGAGATATATGATATGACGTATGGTATAGTATATGATATCATATATATGATATATGATGTGTGATATATAAAATATATATTATAAAATACATGATAATATAATTATGTATAAATACATACAATTTATATATATACACAAATATATTATATATAGTTATATATTTTTTGCAATTCTGGGGATGTGTGTGTGTGTATATGTATGTATATATATATATATATATATATATATATATATATATATATATATATCTAGCTGGGCATGGTGGCACACACCTGTAATCCCAGCAACTCAGGAGGCTGAGGCAGGAGGATCTCCAGTTCAAGGCCAACCTCAGCAACTTAGTGAGGTCCTAAGCAACTTAACAAGACCCTTTCTCTAAATAAAAAATAAAAAGGGGTGGGATGTGGTTCAGTGGTTAAGCACCTCTGGGTTCAATCCCTGGTACCAAAAAAAAAAAAGTGAAAATTTTTAATTAAAAATTGTGGTCGTGAGTTCATCCTCATGATCTAACCTATTGGAAATTATTATCTTTGCTCGCCTGGACGCTCATTCTAGGGAACAGAGAAAGCCGTTAGAGTGGCCCTGAGTGGCTGTGTCCCCTGGGTGTCAAGCCCTATTTCCAGGGCGGGTTCTGACAGTACCTTCCCTGAGGACCTGGGACAAATCCATGAGGCCGTCTAAGCTCAACGTCTTTATCTCAAAAGTAAGTGGACTTTATAGATGTTCCCGAAGTCTCAAATCCATGTGTGTTCCTTACAGAAGAACACAAAAGGGTCTCACTGAGTTGCTTAGTGCCTCACTTTTGCTGAGGCTGGCTTTGAACTCAAAATCCTCTTGTCTCAGCCTCCTGAGCCACTGGGATTACAGGCGTGCACCACTGTACCTATCTTCCTTGTTCATATTTTTGGACTCTTCCAAGGGACAATACTTTTTTCCACAACTAAGTTCCCAGTAGTGTTTGTTCATCCTTTCCTGTCCTTGAGCATACCAAGGGCATTAAGATAAACATCAAAATATTATCACTTTACCTTAGTTTATTTTTCAAGAAGCTATTTGAAGCAAAGAACCTAGGAGCAGAGTTACTTCTCATTCCAAGAAAGATGTTTTTTTTTCATTAAGGAAAAAATATTCCTGAGTCTAGCAAAAGTCGAGGCATTTGAATTCCATGAAATCTTTCTCAGGATTATGACTTCTACTTGGGTGCAAGAATTTCTACAAATGTCCCTGGTCTTTCCTGGGATGGCTTGTCATTCCGGATCACTTACCACTTTCAAACAGTGACTTTTAAAGAGATGGCCGTTTTTCAGAGGAAAAAAAAAGGAGTGTAAATATGACAATTTCCCTCACCCATAGCTAAGACAGGTGCAAATCTGAGATTGAGTTTCTTTCCTCTATGATCTGAAAGATGAGTTCCCCATAAAATGTGATTATGTGGCTCAAGAAAAATAATCTCCCAGTTATAGAGCAGTTATAGACTGGCGGGAGAGGGGACATTTCATGAAAAGATGTATGTTGCCTAATTTAGGAAGTATAAAGACATCAAAAAGAAATCTAGAAAGTATGTCGGCTTCTATTCAACCTTATTCAAACAATCTTTTAGTGTCTATGTATTGGTTTATTTGTTCTTCCCTTCGTCATTATGAAGAAAAAAAAATTCTGCACCAAATTGAGGTCTGGTAATTAAATTTTAAAAAGTAGGTTTTTTAAACAGTATTCATTTCTGTCCATTCTGATTTAATTCAAGGTATATTTCTAGAAACATAAAGAAAGGGAATTATACCCTGAATGGTGGCACAGGCCTGTAATCCCAGTGGCTCTGGAGGCTGAGGCAAGAGGATAGAGAGTTCAAAGCCAGCCTCAGCAAAAATGGGGTACTAAGCAACTCAGTGAGACCCTGTCTGCAAATAAAATATAAAAAGGGATGGGGATGGGGCTCAGTGGTTAAGTGCTCCTGGGCTCAATCCCTGGTACAAAAGAAAAAAGGCGGGGGCAGGGGGTTGTGGTGGTGGTGGATTATATTACCAAAAAAAATAATAAAAGGGCATTAAGATAATGATAGTGAATCAATATAAATGCAGTGTTTAACAAGAGTAAATGCATAAGCAGAATCAATATGAGTTCCAGAATATTTGTAGTCTAGAGTTTTCTATGCTATGAAGGAAAGATACTTAGTTCTTTCTCAAAAGAATGTCAATTATATATATAATTATTCATCAACATTAGGTTTTCATTTGTTTTCCCTTTTTTTTTTTTGTAGCAGGGATTGAACCCATGGGTGCTTAACCACTGAGCCACATCCCCAGCCCTGTTTTGTATTTTACGTAGAGACAGGGTCTCCCTGAGTTGCTTTGGGCCTCACTAAGTTGCTGAGGCTGGCTTTGAACTTGTGATCTTGCCTCAGCCTCCCAAGCTGCTGGGATGACAGGCCTGTGCCACCACAGGCAACTGGTGGAGTTTCTAATCACTAAACACTTTCAACTTTTTAGTATATTATTCCACAAGTTAGAATACATGTGAATATTTATTAAAACTATGTGTTTAGTAAATTCTACTATCCCTGTTGTTTCTATTCCCAAAGCTGCCCCATGTGGATGATTTCAATAGGTGCGTATTTTATTTAGGTTTTTATTGCCCATCAATGAACATTTAGGAGTGATGTTTGGGATTTGATGGATAAAGACCATCAAACTGATCAGTCCACACAGTGAGAACAGTCTCTACTCTGGCTCTAGGATACTGAATAACAGCGAGTCTCTGGGGCATTTGGTTCCTGCTTTTCTGGGTTGTGCTAGATCCACTTTCCTTCCTTCCTTTTAACTAGTATTTACTGAGCAACTTCCATGGGCCAGGATGAAAACAAAGCAAAATCCTTATATCGATGCAGTTTTTAATCAGTGCAAATACAGAAAATGAATAAATACTTCCATGATACAAGGAAGAAAGTGTGATTTTAAAAAGCAGAGTTTGGTGGGCTGGGGATCTAGCTCAGTTGGCAAAGTGCTTGCCTTGCATGCACAAGGCCCTGGGTTCAATCTCCAGCACCACACACACATACACACAAAGAAATAAAAAAACAGTTTGGTGATGAAGGGTGGGGAATACTAAGAAAAGGTATGAAACCCCTCATGGTGTCCATTAAAAAAAAAGAAAAGAAAAATGAGGATTGGTATCAGGAATATTCGAAAGTATGGAAAAAAACCAGTAATTTCCCCACTATATAGAAAGGTCAAGATGAATGAAAATACTTTAATATGAATGGCATTTATATCAATATTTCAAGTCTTTTTTATTTGTTTGTTTTGTACCAGGGATCGAACCCAGGGGCACTTGACCACTGAGCCACATCCCCAGCTCTCTTGTATATTTTATTTAGAGACAGGGTCTCGCTGAGTTGCTCAGGGCCTTGCTTTGGCCGAGGCTGGCTTTGAACTCGTGATCCTCCTGCCTCAGCCTCCCCAGCCACTGGGATTGCAGGCCTGGGCCATCACACCCTGCTCAAGTCAACTTTTTCATGATAATAGATCTAGGCAAAATTGTGTTCAATACTTAACAATTCATCCAACAAACATCACTGAGCACCTACGTTGTGTCACACACAGTTCAAGGCCCTGGAAATACAGCCGTGAACAAACTAAACCCTTTGCTTACAAGCAGGCTGACCACAGCAGCTGCTCAGGCTGTGCACTGCACAATTCTCAGAAGCTCCTTCTCATAGAGAGGCCTGGGAATGTGCAGTGTAGCAGCTCTGCTCTAATTACAGTCTATGTTCTGGCCAGGAGAAGACAGATCATGAACAAACCAGAATATCACATGGAAGTGCCTTGGGAGAAAAATAGAACAAGATCAGAGATAGAAGATAGAAAAATGATTTCAGATTTTGCAGTCAGAGCAATTGTCCCCGATAGGGTAATACTGGTGTGATTTGATCTGATTCATGTTCTGTAGGAATCGTTCCCGTTTCTTGCTTTAACACTAAAATGTGCAGCAAGGTCAGGAGCAGGGAGAGAATGGCAAGAGGAGACCCCTGCACTAATTTCTGTGAGAGGTGACTAGGCTTGGGCTAGGTGACACAAGGAAGATGGCCACAAGTTTTGAAGGTACAGTAGGAGTTGCTAATGGATTGGTTGGAATGTGAGAAAAGCCAGAGTCAGAAATGACTGTAGGATTTTTGTGCTGAGTGACTGGTTACTGAGTCAGGGAGGATGGTGCATAAGGATGTCAGTTTTGATTGACGTGTGAGATGTCTGAGAGACTGGTTAGAATCCAAGTGACAAGGCCAAGTGAGTATTTGGAGAGATGAAGATGAAATTCAAGGTTAAGTGGGATGGTAGATTTGCTCATTGTGGCTATATAGATGATGATGATGATGATGATGATGATAATAATAATAATAATATAAAGAGCAGATAAAAATTATCTGGCATAAGATCCCCAGTTCTTTAAAAGCCAGCCTCAGCAACTCAGCGAGGCCCTAAGCAACTCACTGAGACCCTGTCTCTAAATAAAATAGAAAAAAGGGCTGAGGATGTGGTTCAGTGGTTAAGCGTCCCTGGGTTCAATCCCTGGTAACAAAATAATAATAATAATAATTATTATTATTATTATTATTATTATTCCCAGTTCCAGCTGTGTTTGGTCATCACCTAGACAGCTCTCAAAAAGTGCTGAGGACCAATGCCTAAGCGAGACTGTTTAAATCTACATCTCCAGAGGTGACTCCAAGGCACCCATAGTGTTTCTAAACTTCCCAAGTGATTCTTAGGAGCAGCTGGTGTTGAAAATCATTGACCAGGAGCTGGGGTTGTAGCTCAGGGGTAGAGCACTGGCCTGGTATGTGTGAAACCTGGGTTTGATCCTCAGCACCATAGGTAAATAAAATAAAGTTATGGTGTTCACCTACAACTAAGAAAAAAAAGTTTAAGAGA
The DNA here is from genome assembly GCF_045843805.1 of Urocitellus parryii. Lineage (NCBI taxonomy): Eukaryota > Metazoa > Chordata > Mammalia > Rodentia > Sciuridae > Urocitellus > Urocitellus parryii. The sequence goes on from NC_135533.1 coordinate 164,741,385, forward strand.
AAAAGAAAAAAAGGAGGGGGAGGGGAGGGGAAGGGGGAGGGGGAGGGGAGGTGGAAGGGGAAGGGAGAAGATGAGGGGGAGGGGAGGTGGAAGGGGGAGGGAGAAAGGGAGGGGGAGGGGAGGTGGAAGGGGGAGGGAGAAGGGGAGGGGGAGGGGAGGTGTTAGGGGGAGGGAGAAGGGGAGGGGGAGGGGAGGTGTTAGGGGGAGGGAGAAGGGGAGGGGGAGGGGAGGTGTTAGGGGGAGGGGAGAGGGAGGGGGAGAGGAACAAATCAGTTAGCATTTTTTCCTGTCATGTGATCATGCTGCTGCTAGCTTTCAAGATGGGGTGATCTCTCTGTCCCCTGCTTGGCCTTGTCCTATAGAATTTAATTCTTCTTCTCACTACTCTTATAAAAGTAAGGCATATTGCGTTTAATCTTATGAGTTATCCCAGTCACCCAGGGGCAAAGGGATCTCATGGTGCGACGGAAGCCTCTAGAAAATTAAAAGGGACCTATTGAACATGCAGCTTCCCTCGCGAGCAAGAAAGAGTCACAGAGGAAGCAATTTGGAGGGGGACCCAGACTGTTGCTCTCAGTTGGTTTAGCAGCTAAATCATGATGATTATTGTGGTAATTTACAGTTTTAGAGAACTTCAATACCTCAAAGGGTTTTGGAAACTCAAAAAAACCCCATTCTTCTTTGGTGGTTATGAAGCATACAATTTACAGGCAAGGAGGAAATGGCAGCCAAGTAAAAATGCGTGATTGTTCTACGGGGTCAGAGAGAAGGGAAGAAAGAAGCAAATCCTAGTGGGAGAATTCCAGAAACCTGGCCAGCCTATCCCTAACTGAGGTGCATTACTATTGGCAACTAAACTAAAAAGCTCAGAGACTTCTGCTCAGGGTCCCTGAGAAGAATTGTCACATAGTAGGACTACAACAGAATTGACAAGTTGAGAGTTCAGAAAGAAGAGACTCAAGTCAGCATTCTTCAACAATGTATAGGCAGGTCTAGTGGGAGCAAAACTTGGATTCCAGAGCCGCTGACATGAATCGAACACCTACCAAGTGCTAGCCTTCAGTTGGGTTGTACTACAAAATGTTGATATGCAAACAAAATGAAGGAGAAGATTTCTGGTTCTACAAAAGATGGAGTTGTCCCACTCTGACCCAGGTCCTCCCTCTTAAAAGTGAAAATCCATGGATGTAACATGATACACAGCAGAGGAAGATTCTGGCAAGTGGAAAGAAGACCAGCAGCCCAGGATCCCTGGGAACTGGGGAGTCCTCTGGGCTTCTTTCCCAGCTCCTCAATATCAACGATGGGACGTCACATCAGCCTTCAGCTCTGACCCACCAAAGCAGCCCAAACAAGAAAGCTCCAAGAAGACCCTATTCTCCCCCAAAAGACAGGAAAAGAGGCAAAACGAACAACAACAACAACAAAATCTTTCTGGTACTGTCCACTCTACACCAGCCAAACACCATCAGAACAACCAAACCCAAGTACACCCACAGTGTCACCAGCGAGCCGAGCTACACTGTGAACATAGACCAGAGGTGTCTGCGTCTTTCCACGATGTCAGGGTTTATTACATCACAATGAATTCACAAGCTACGCCATTTTCTTGGTCATACTTGGGAAGAAGAACTCACAGGTCACCTGAGAGTCATGAGGTGGGCAGTCCACGTCCTTCTATAGCAACTCTAATCACTAATATCTGAAATGTTCCGATCACACATCGTACGTATGCAGTGACACGTCACAGAAAAAATAAGGGGAGGGTGGGTGAGGTGGCCACAAGATTAGGGGAGCCTGTGCCCTGAGCAAGGACAGAGCAGATGTGAACACGGAGTCCCTGAAGGTGCTCAGGTAAGATCAGGAGCAGCTCAGAGGGTGGGAGTCACTGTGGGCCCAGAGCTGGGTGGCAGGTAGTTTCAAAGGGGCCACGTTAAGCAGGGAGGTCAAGCGGAGCTGAGGCCTGGGGACAGAACTGGAGGTTCAGCTCCTGCTCACCTTGGAACACACACACCAGGTGGTCTGATGATGAGTTGGCCTGTGGCGCCACTTCCAGGCTTGGGAGGGTTCTCTTCTATGGGTCTCAGGTCTCGGGGGAAGGGCTGATTCACTCCGTGGTCATTTATTTATTTATATATTTATTTGGGGGTACCTGGAGTGAACCTGGGGGCGCTTAACCCCTGAGCCACATCCCCAGTCCTCCCTGCCCATTTTTTTAAAATCATTTCCATGCACACTCTTACACTGCTGGTGGGACTGCAAACTGGTGCGACCACTCTGGGAAGCAGTATGGAGATTCCTCAGACAGCTGGGAATGGAGCCACCATTGGACCCAGCTATCCCACTCCTCAGTATACACCCAAAGGACTTAAAATCAGCGGGCTACAGGGACACAGCTTGACTTTTGCCAAGTCACTTGGCCTGTTTCCTGATGCCCCCAGAGGCAGCAGCCCTGAAGCGCTTCATCTAGCCTGAGCAGGAGGACTCACCAGAATCTGGAACCTGCCACCCAGCTCTTTTTATAGTTCGTTTAGAGAGAGAGGGTCCCACTGAGTTGCTCAGGGCCTCACTAAGTTGCTGAGACTGGCTTTGAACTCGTCATCCTCCCTGCCCCAGCCTCCAGAGCCACTGGGATTACAGGCATGTAATTACGCCAGGCAATGGTGAGTTATTTTCGAAACAAACCCCATGCAGAGACCTATCCTTCCTAAGAATTTAGAAAACTACTGTACCTTGCCACAATTTAACCAGTGTCACCCATTGCCATTACATTTTCCCCTAAATACCAAAGCCGGCATAATCATTCCAACCTGGAAGAATCTCCTACTTACTTATGACACCTTTTATGGTTTGGAAGTGGTTTGTCCACCAAAGGTTCTTGTGTCGGAAACTGGGTCTCCAATGTGGCATTTTTAAGAGGCTGTAGAGCCAGGCACGCCTGTCTTCCCAGCAGCTCGGGAGGCTGAGGCAGGAGGATGGCGAGTTCAAAGCCAGCCTTAGCAACTTAACAAGGCCCTAAGCAACTCAGTGAGACCCTGTCTCTAACTAAAATACAAAATAGGGTTGGGGATGTGGCTCAGTGGTTAAGTGCCCTTGAATTCAATCCCTGGGATCCCCCCCTCCAGAAAAAGAGAGGACGTAGAATCTTTAAGGGGGGGTCTCCTGGGAGGTAACGAGGTTATTAGGACTTTGCTTTCAGAAGGAATACATGCACCTGAGACCTCAAGAGAAAAGAGAAGCAACTTATATAAAAGCATACTAGGAAACTGACCCATTAGAGCAGCACCCCAATCTTCAGTTCCCTCTCTGTACCTCTGCCTCTTCCCCAGGGACTGACTAGCCTTCCAGGAGGGCTAAAGTTCTGAATGCAGAGTTCAGCTGACACTTCTCCACCAGGCTCAGTAAACATCCCCATCGATAGAGGTGGCAAAGGTCCTGCCAAAGAAATGAAAGGCCCCTTCTTAGATGCCACTAAGTGCTCTGCTCATCCTTTTCATTAAGAGAGACCTGATTCAGCTCCAAGAGTGCGACACAAAGCAGCCTGAACACAATGGCTGTATTTCTAAAGCCTTTAGACAGAGGAGGCTGATTCTCAGGGGAATGCTGAGGGAGGAACTTGAATTATCTTATTTCTGAGAAACTCCATGGGCTCAAGTCCCCGATGCTTTATTCCAGCCTCCACGGTGTGCTTTTCTGGTGATATTACAAATCTCTGGGTTGTAAACTCACTGGAACCCCGATAAGGTCTTGATCAACTGAATTACAAACAGAGGTGGCTTCCCTCGCCAGCAGTCTGCAGATTGCCTCGGGCTCATTGGCTATTAATGGTTTCCCCTTCAATTTGTGGGACTTTGCATTTTTCAGGGGGCTCTCTCTAAAGCCTCTCTGTACCCTACTTCTGTGCTCTGCTTTTGATCTATAATGTCCACAGGGGTTTTTTTTTGTTAATTTGGTAAGTAAAAAAAAAAAAAGAATTCTCCAATTGTCACAGTAGAAAAATGATCCTATGGCGGACAGGAAGTGTAGATGCCATTTACTGCCTGTGTAAAGCCATTAAGTCTCATTTGGTCCCAACATCTTAGAACCCTAGGAATTCTTTTTTGCTTTTTTAATCCAGCCATTGAGAAATGACATAGTAGTGAACTCCCAAGTGAATCAGAAATGCTGTCACTGATCCTCTTTGGAACTTCAGGTACCTATTATGTTTCCATTTACTTGGGTAGGACACTTGAGCCTCTTTTATAAGCCAAATGGAGTTTAAATGTCACTAGGTTGGCATCTCCAAATGCCAAAGCCAGAGTAACCATTCCAGCCCACTAGGACCTCCTCCTTACTTATGATACCAGGTTGGAAGGGGTTTGTCCCCCAAAGATATATGGGTTGGAAACTTGGTCTCCATTGGGTCAGCATGAAAAGGTGGCAGAACCCATAAGAGGCAGGGCTTCCTGAGAGATAATTAGGTCATTGGATCATTGCCCTCAAAAGGAAATAATGTTGGTCTCTTAGAGAGATTTAGTTTCCACGAAAACAGGTGTGGATTGCAAGTTCAAAGCCAGCCTCAGCAACTTAGCTAGGTGCTAAGCAACTCGGTGACACCCTGTATCCAAATAAAATACAAAATAGGACTGGGGATGGGGCTTGGTGGTTAAGCACTTCTGAGTTCAATCCCCAGTACCCGCCCCCTGCCCCCAAAAAGGACAAGACTGGTCCTTCTGCTCTCCAGCTTCCTGTCCCACCATCCATGGGATCTCTCCCTCTTACATATGGTCCCACCCAGATGCCCCCCTCTATACTGCAACACAGCCAAGGGGGGGCTTCACCATAGGTCAGACAGATGGGTCCACCTGATCTTCCATTTTCAGCCTCCAAGACTATAAGCTAAATCAATCTGTTTTTCTTATAAATGACTCAGCCTCAGATAGTTTGTTATAGCCACAGAAAAATGAATGAATACAATATCTACCAATGGATGGGCTGCTATAAAACTTAGACCTGGACCTAGAATTTAGAGGCCACCACAATATTGCTCTTATGCTTTAAGCTGTGCCTATGTGACTTCTGAAGCCTAATTCATGATCATGTGCTTGAACCAAACCTTTCCGTCCGGGCCTGACTTGGTGACTAGCTCAGTTACATCATCTATTTCCCCAAAGAGAAATGTAGAATTCATTCTTTGACTTTATTTCTAGCGGGTATCAGTTACTGTTGAATAACTAACAAAATAAACAAGATACCTGCCCAACTAGAGCTTACAGTCCAGTGGAAGAGAGAAACTATAAAGCATATTTTAAAAATTAATCAACAATAGACTTCTGGATTATGATAAATGCTATGAGAAAAAGAAGATGATGGTGAGGCCCTTACTGTCAACAAAGTAGAGAAGATCTGGGATGTTCTGAGGAGCAAAACTTATGGCAAAAACAGTACAAATAGAAGGTGTTTTATTGTCATTTTATTTTCCTAGTCTTGACCTTGGAACCTGGATGAAACAGAATTCCTAGGAGAGAGAAAGGGCGCACTTACCTGAGAGGTGTTACAGAGAGTTGAATGGGGGCGGGGTTAAGGGAAAGCACAGAGGGGTCCTGGTGAAGCCTCTACCATGTCGAGGCATGAAGAGGCATGGAAGGAGGAGAGGTTGCCAGAGTTGGAAGGAGATGTCCCCCAGGAGCCAGGGCTTTAGAAAGAGACCACAACTGTCTTGGCAAGGAGTGAGCCAGGGAGATGAGGACCCCCCAACTCCCTCTCCTCTGGCTGTGTATCCTCTCCCGGGGACCCAGAAAGAGTGAAACCCAGCCGGAAGTCAAAGGGCAAGAGATTGTGGATACTGCAGCCCACAGAGATGAGCCTCCTGGGGACAGAGGGAGAACCAGCAAAGGCTGGAGGTGATCATGGAGGACCAGGGGGGAATAGATATTGTTATGGTTGGGATGAGAGTGTCCCCCAAAAGCTCATGTGTGAGACGGTGCAGGAAGGTCCAGAGGAGACATGACTGAGTGGTGAGAGCCTTAACCCCACCAGTGAATGGACCCCTGATGGGATTAACTGGGTGGTGGCTGGAGGAGGTGGGTGTGGCTGGAGGAGGGGGCATTGGGGGCGTGGCTTTGGGGTCTCTATTTGTCTCTGGAGAGTGGAGTCTCTCTGCTTCCTGATCACCATGTGAGCTGCTTCCCTCCTCCACACTCTTCCTCCATGATGTCCTGCCTCCCTCCAGCCCTGAGGGATGGAGCCTGCTGTCTGTGGACTGAGACCTCAGAAACCCTGAGCCCCCAGATAAACTCTTCCTCCTCTACAGTTGTTCTGGTGGGGTCTTTTAGTCACAGCAGTGAAAAAGCTGACTCAAACAGCCATCATAAAATAGCATGCACCAGGTTTGAACTATGCTAACCTGCGCTCCCACCTCGAAGCATTAATTAAGACAAATACAACAGCAGGGAGAGGAAATTCAACATACAGCTCAGGTTTCACTGTAAACCTGTCCTGGGCAGGCAGGCCGTTGAGGGGGGTAGGAGCACCAAGACGGCGTGCCTTCATGAGATGATGCAACGAACGTCTTTCCCATGCCACGTCCCTCTACAGTCAGTCCTTGACCATGAGAGTGTCCTGCATGGTGTTTCAGAAAAATCAAGAGAGCCTGACCATTGTCATAACAACCATTCCCAACAAGAGTACACCAATGATGTGAGTGACTGTCGGAGACATTCAAGATGACAGGCTTGGGTAGCTTAAGCTCTGGTTTATCAGGGATAAAATAAAAAATTGCCTTCTGGCTGATCTTGCATAAATTTGGATTGCAGGTAATAAGTGACAAGATGAATTTTCCTTCCCAGTCAAGTCCACCTTCAATTACTTGTGCTATCTTTAGCATTCAAGAGATATTTCTCTCTCCATATATAGATACATCAAATTATAGGAAACTATTTAAGGGCCAGAAAGGATTTTTCTGTTCCTGATTTTTCTTTTTCTTTTTTTTATTTTTTATTTTTTTTGGTTCTTCCTCAATTTCCTAGTCATACATTTGTGGTTTATTTCAATTCAAATCAGCTTTACAACTTAGCAACCATTGATTGCATGCCTCTTCTGTGCCAGGTTTAGATACAAGCTGCATGAACTAAAATTACCTTCCAGATACTCCAAACTTGCCCCATGCCTTTCAAAGTGTTTGTGATTTTTGTGTTTACAGTGTTACATCAGTTTATCTTTCTTTCTTTTTTTAAATATTGGGAACTGAACCCAGGGACTCTTCACCACTGAGCCCCATCCCCATCCCTTTTATTCATGTTTTATTTAGAGACAGGGTCTCTGTGAGTTGCTTAGCCCCTTGCTTTTGCTGAGGCTGGCTTTGAACTCATGATCCTCCTGCCTCAGCCTCCCAAGCTGCTGGGATCACAGGCATGTGCCACTGTGCCTGGCTCAGTTTATCTTTTTAAATTAGTAATGCTTTATGATTTACAGTTAATGCTTGAATTTCTTTCCTGAGGATATTGATGTGGTACCACTACCTATTCCCTTGGCCACTTGGCCAACATATTGCAGCTGGTGGTCACAGGTCGGAACTCCTCAGGATCATCCACATGATTTTTGCATAGGTTTTGCCAACATGCACTGAGTGGTGGGCCTGTGTGAACCCTGGAAGAAATGTAATGGAGGCTTTGCAGTTAGCACAGGTGAGAATTGTGTAGGTCATGACTGCACTGTGTCATGCTATGCACCACAGAGACACAGAGATGAGAACTGTGACATTTCCACACTCAAGGAGACCCCAATCTTATGCAGAAGGGAGATGATTAAGAATAACTAACACATCAGGGAGAAGGTTGTGTCTGTCTTATGCAAGGGAAAGAAGGAGGGGAGGTAAATCTGAGGCCCATCAGAAAGGATAAAGGGGAAATAGCCCCGGTGCAGGCCTGAAAAGATAAGTAGGATTTCCAAGGGCATCTTTGGTGGTAAAGGAGAGCCCAGCAGAGTGGGCATAAGCATGCTCAGACCCAGGAAAGACCCAGGTGCTCAGGGAATGTGACCATGCTCTCAGTGTCACTGTCAGGTGAGGGGATGAGGGCCTGCAATGTCAGAGCAAGGTCATTGGAATAACCCAGAGATAATGCAAATTCCAGCTCTGCCCTTGCGTGACCTTGGACCTGTTACTCAATATTATGATGACTCAGTGGCCTCATCTTTTGGATGAGGAAGCAACACTGTCTCATAGGGTAGTCATGAGGGTTAAATGAGCTGAGGCGTTCATTCAAAGCTCTTTCGCTTCTCCCACATCTTATTTTTCTTCTGAAATCATTCTGCAACCAAAGAAAGCAAAAGAAGCATTTGAATACTGATTTTTTTTTAAATAATAATAATAACTGTAAACATCTCCTGGTTTTAGGATACCTGCCAGACACAGGCTAAGAACTCCATCAGCAGCCCCTCCACAGATCACAGGGGATGGTTTTACCCACTTTGCAGATGAGAAGACTGGAATTTAGGGAGGTGAATTAAATGTCCATGGATTGGGAAGTGGTAGGGCAGGCATTTTGAGAGAAGTAGTCTAGCTCCGTGGCCCAGGTTCTTAAACACTACATTAAATGGTGCCCTGGATAAATAGGTGAGGCTCACCCATTTATTTGGCACCAAGTCACTCAACATAGTCTGTGACAGGCACTGTAGGTAAACCAAAGAAGAAAAATGTCTAGCCTCATGAACCTTCTATTCCATACAAGAAGAAGGCCAATAAATAAATAGGGTGTATATTTTAATTTTATTACCGTGTATTAATTATGCATATTCATGGGGCTCAGCATGATATCTCCATATGCACACATAGCAAGAAATCAAATCCAACCTCCCTTGGTCATTCTCCCTCTCACCCCTCACACACCCTTCCTTGTCTGTGGTAATCACTCTTCTACTTTTACATTGATATTTTTTAGCTTCCACATAGGAGAGAGAATGTAGCACTTTTCTTTCTGTGTCTGGTCTATTCCACTTAACACAATCTCCTGCAGTTAGTTCCATCTGTTTTGCTGCAAAGGACACGATTTCCTTCTTCTTTATGGCTGAGTAGTATTTCACAGTGTTGATGCACCATATTTTCTTTGTCCATTCATCTATTTATGGCACCCAGAGTGGTTTCATATCTTAGCAATTGTGAATTGTTCTGCAATAAACATGGGTGTCCAAGTATCTCTTTGGTATACTGATCTCATTTTTTTTTTTTTTTTGGTGATATAGCCAGAAGTGAGATAGCTGGATCATATGGTAGATTTATTTTTAGTTTCTTAAGGAACTTCCATATCGTTGTCCATAATGGCTACACTAATTCACAGTCTCACCCACAAGGTATGGGTGAGACTTTTTCTCTGCATCCCCTATGGGGTGGTTGATATGCTACTGGTGTGGGCTGCTAACTCCCTTTAGCTTTAATTTGCATTTCCCTGATGGCGAATGATATTGAGCATTATCTTACATGTTTGTTAGCTGCTTGCATTTCTTGGTTTGAGATGTGACTATTCATACATTTTCCAAATGTAACTAGATTATGTGGTAGTTATTTAATGCAGTTGTTGTGGGATTTATTGTGCGCCTTACATATTCTGGATTTTAATATTCTGTGAGATGAACAGTTGCCAAATATTTTCTCCCCTTCTGTAGACTGTCTCTTCCCTCTCTTCATTGTTTCCTTTGCTATGCAGAAGTTTTTTAGTCTGATATAATCCTGTAGCAGAAAACATGGGTCAGGACACCGAGATCTAAAAGCAACACTTTATGAGTGGCGCCATGGCCAGAGGGATAATTCCCAAAGTCTGAGCCCCGAGCACAGCAGGGCTTTTGCTTTTAGACATAGTGAGTTTAGGGTGCATCCAGGCAAGTGCATCAAGTAGGGTGCCATTCTATTGGAGGGTACATCCTACATTCCTTATATGAAATAAGCTTGTCAACAGCCTGGGGACTCTGAGCCCATACAGTTTAGGGACTTTTACTGCACTAAAGCTAAAGGGGGACTGTTCTGTCCCATTGCTGTGTTTCCTGCTTCCACCACTGCAGTTATCTCTTACAGGTACCTGTTAGCCGCTGCAGGCCTCTATGGTTGAATGTCAGTCAGCAGAGCTGCTGTGTGTGAGCGTCCAAAGCCACAGCCTGTCCGCCCTTAAACTGCCAACGTACCCATTTTGCTCTACCACAATCCCATTTGTCCATTTTTGCTTATGGTCCCTGTGCTTTGGGGTCCTATCCAGAAAATTGTGACCTGTACCAGTATCTTGAAGTGTTTCCCCTGTTTTTTTTTTTTTCTAATAGTTTCAGATTTTCAGGTCTTACATGTAGGTCTTCCATCATCCTGAGTTTCTTTTTGGACAGGAGGAGAAAGAGGGTCAAGCTGCATGTGGCTATTCAGCTTGCCCAGCACCACGGATGGAAGAGGTGGCCCTTTCTCATAGGTTTTTGTCACCTTGGTTGGGAATCCGTTGCTGTAGATGTATGGGTTGATTTCTGGGATCTCTGTTCTGTTCCGTTGGTGTGTGTGTGTGTGTGTGTGTGTGTGTGCCAGTTTCCATGCCGTTTTGGTTTTGTAGCTTGAATGGTAGAGATATTCACTTTCCCTTTATCCCTAGGCATGTTACTTATTTAAATTGTAGCTATTGTGAATGGGATTGCTTTCATGGTTTCTTTCTCAGCAAACCATTACTGGTATATAGAAAACCTACTGATTTCTGTATGTACATTTTTTTCTCCTGCTACTGCACCAAGCTTGTTTGTCAGTTCTAATAATCTTTTGGTGCAATCTTTAGGTTTATTTTTTTGTTGCCGTTGTTTTTATTTTCTGGTACCAGGGATGGAATCCAGGGGTGCTTACCCACGGAGCCACCTCCCCAGCCCTTTTGCATATTTTATTTAGAGACCGGGTCTCACTGAGTTGCTGACTGCCTCATTATATGACTAAGGTTGGCTTTGAAATCACAATCCTCTTGCCTGAGCTGCTGGGACAACAGGCTTGTGTCACCACTCCCTGCGGGTCTTTAGTTTTTTCTATAGGTTGAATCATATCACCTGCAAACAGGGGTATCTGATTTACTCCCTTCCTGTTTGTATGTCATTTATTTTCTGCCTAGTTTCTTCCTTCATTGCTCTGCCCCAAAACTTCGGGTACTAAATTGAATGAGAGTCATAGGAATGGACACCCTTGTCTTGTTCTTGATCTTGGAGGAAATGCTTTCAACTTTTTCCCATCCAACATGACATTGGCCTTGTGCTTGTCATATACACCCTTTATTATGCTGAGCTACAATCCTTCTCTGCCTAATTTCTTCAGGCCTTTCCTCATGAAGGGATGGTGGATATTATGAAATGCATTTTTTCTGCATCTATGGAGATGATTATATTGTTTTTATCTTTCGTTCTGTTGACAGGATGTTTATTAACTTACATCTATTGAACCATCCTTGCATCCCTGGAATTAAATCAACTTTGTTATAATGAATGATATTGTTGATGTGCTGTCAAATCCAAGCTGCTAGTTTTGTGGAGAACTTCAAATCTCTGTTTAGCAGGATATTGGTCTATAATTTTCTCTGGTCATTGTGTCCCTTGTCTGATTTGGGTAGCAGGGCAGTGCTGGTCTCAGATGAGAGAGTTCCCTCCCCTTTAATTCTATGGAATTGTTTGGGAAGAATCGGTATGAGTTTTTTTAAGTTTTTTTTTAAATTTTTTTAAAAGAGAGAGTGAGAGAGGAGAGAGAGAGAGAGAGAGAGAGAGAGAGAGAGAGAGAGAATTTTTTAATATTTTTTTTTTTTAGCTTTTGGTGGACACAACATCTTTGTTTGTGTGTGGTGCTGAGGATCGAACCCGGGCCGCACGCATGCCAGGCGAGTGCGCTACCGCTTGAGCCACATCCCCAGCCCCGGCAATAACTTTTTGACAAGACCTAGAACTATGATATTCTTTCTTCTACTTGATCTAATCTGGGTTTTTTTTTTTTTTGGTGTGTGTGTGTGTGTGTGTGTGTGTGTGTGTGTGTTTGTTTTTGTTACCAGAGATTAAACCCAGGGTCATTTAACCACTGAGCCACTTCCCTAACATTTTTTCATATTTTATTTAGAGACAGGGTTTGCTAAATTGCTCAGGTTGGCTTTGAATTTGCGATCCTCTTGCCTCAGCATCCTGAGCTACCGGGATTACAGGCATGTGCCACCGTGCATGGCTTGATCTAGTCTGTTGTTGAGCCTTTTAACTGTATGTTGTATTTGACTCACTAAGCATTCATATCTAATATTTCTGTTGAGTTCTTTTTCAAAATTTTTCATTTATCTCCTGAATTTCTCATTCATATCCTGCATTATCTGGCTAATGACATTTAACTGTTCATCAGCATTCTCTGAAACCTCATTGAGTTTTTTTTAGTATAACCATTGTTTTGCATTCTTTATCAGGTATTTCATCCATATCAATTTCTTTGGGATCTGTAGCTAGAAAACTATCATGTTATTTTGGATGCATGATATCACCTTGGTTTTTCACAGTTTTTATGCTCACGGGTTGAGATTTACTTACGCATCTGGTGAATCAAGTTTATCCACTGGTTTAATAGGGTGGCCTTCTTGGTAAGTGGCTTTCTTCTGACGATGTGTCTTGGGATAGTGGTTTGATAGGCAATATTGGCATTATTTCCAACTTGACTACCATAGTGTCATCTGCTAATGGCTTCTTTTTTGGATACACTGCCTGCCTTGGAGACTTGGAGAGATCCAGTGTGTCTGCAGGCCATACAAGGTGGGAACCTCTTAGCAGTTCAGGCAGATGTGTTACAGAAGGCAATGGGTGAGGGTCCTCACCGCGTGGCTCCTCCTACAATAGGGGTATTGGTGCCTATTGGGTGATGGGGGTTTCCTTGGGCAATAGGGTGCTGTCCGTGGTACTATCCAGGGTGGCAGTCATTTGCAGCCCCAGCAGTGGTGAGGGGCCTGAAGCACCAGTTCTCTGCCCAGTTAGTGGCATGGGTCCAGATGCTGTCAAGAAAGAGGCAGTGGAAGGAACTGCAGCCATTCTGTGGTGCTCCCACCCAGTCCTGACCCCAGTGAATACCCACACAAGGTGCATAGGTGGGCAGCAGGATCCTGTAAGTGGAATGGCAACAGCAACCACGGTGATCCTCTCATGGCTAGCTGTACACATCTAGAAGTGTTCCTATAACTCTTCTTTGGCCATAGGTACCAGATATAGGGCAATGTCCGGAGCCAGGCTGTTCTCCCCCATCCCACCCTGCCACCAGATCCTTCAGCTATAGCATAAGCTCAGGGATGCAGAAACAGTCCAAGGCACAGAGCAACAGCAGGAACCAACCAGGGTGCTTCCTCCCTACCGTATTACAATGGGCACCTGGGCACCGTGTGGTGGGGAGGGATGTCAGGCACCACATGGACACCTGGGTGTAGTCCTGAAGCTAACACACATCCATTCACCACAGGCCACACCCTTGGTCTCAGAGACAAGCACTCTGATCTCCCAGTTCTTGAAGGTGGCTTCCTCTGGCCACCTGTGTCACAACGTCCGTCCCCTACCATGCAGCAGGCTTTGGTCATAGTCACTGTTCTGGGCCAGCTCACACCCACATGGTAGATAGACCCCGAACCAGGGCAGGGCAATGTCTGTGAAATCCAACAGATGGGCATATGCCTGGGTTTCTTCCTCCCAGAGCAGACGAAGCCCAGACAGTAGCTCCGTTCTTTAGATGGTTCCTGGCAACAGCACCCTGGGTATTCAGATCATCTTCCAAAGCAAGTCTACTGTGAAGGTTTCAGGTGACTTACCTGAGTGGGCTGAAAACCTGTGGGGACTGGGCAGCTTTCGCATTTTGTTTCTCTTACTGTTCTGTTGCCCCAGGTCTCTGAAAGGTACAAGGCTCCAGTCTCTCTTCAGCTGATCTCCGGCGTCCTCCCACCTCACTCACCTCAAAGTGCAGCTCTACACCTGGTACTTTGGTTCTTCTCATGGAGGAGGAGAGGGTTGGGCACCTCTTTTCAACCATCTTGGACCTCCAAATTGGAGACATTTTCATGTTTTGAATGGAGATAAATGCCGTCAACAACAACAACAACAAGCCGGGTGCAGTGGCCCATGCCTGTAGTCCCAGCGGCTCCCCAGGCTTAGGTGGAGTTCAAAGCCAGCCTCAGCAATGGTGAGGCCCTAAGAAACTCAACAAGACCCTGTCTCTAAATAAAATAGAAAAAGGGCTGGGGATGGGGCCAGTGGTTAAGGGACCCTGGGTTCAATCCCTGGTACCAAACAAAGCCAAAAAAAAAAAAAATAGCATAAAACCAGAACATACAGTCGGGAGTGTGGAGGGCGTAATGGTGCTTAAATATGGTGGCTGGGGAAGATGGCGTAGCCAAGGTAACATGGAGGGATGCGGGAGAAATAAGGGAGAGCCCCGCAAGGGTATCTGGATCAGAGCTTTCCAAAGGGCAGAACTGCAAATGATGGGACCCTGAGGTGAAATCAGGTTGTGTCCGTCCTGTCCGCTGGAGAAGCAGCAAGGTCAGTGTGACAGGGGAGGGGTGGGTGAGGAGGAGAGGGACAGATAAGGACCAGAGCCACCGAACGGGATGAAGTCAGGAATGTCACCAAAAGTCACACTTTATCAGTCACACCTTGTGCCATGAGCTTCTGTATCCACGATTGCACAATTGCTGGGAAGTGCCTGGGCTTCTCTAAGAATGACAGAGGAGGCATGGAGAAACCCTGAGCGCAAGAATAATGCCATCTGGCCCAGCGCAGTGGAACACGCCTGTCATCACGGTGGCTCACAATTCAGAGGCCGAGGCAGGAGGGTCACGAGTTCAAAGCCAGCCTCGGCAACTTGGTGAGGCCCTCAGCAACTCAGGGAGACCCTGTCTCTAAATAAAATATAAAAAGGGCTGGGGAGGTAGGTTCCATGGTTAAGCACCTCTGGGTTCAGTCCTTAGTACCAAAAACAAAAAAAAAAAAGAAAAAGAATGACACTGTCTCATCTTGTACCAGCGTCACTCTACCCGTGCATTTGCAGTGAAGCAGGGGACCAGTTTGCAGGTGACCACAGCCACCCTGGCCAAATGAAGTCAGGTCAGATGGCGGTTGCAGTGGCAGAAGTGACAGGCGGTCGATTGTGGTTACATGATGAAGTCTCATCGGGAGGGTTTGCTGGTGGATTAAATGTGGCGCAGGAGAGAGAAGCCGAGTGGGCGATGGAGCCCAGGGTTGTGCAGCCTCCATCACCAGGTCCATTCCTCAACTTGAGACACCGAGGAGAGGCAATCTTCCCCTAGGACTCCCATATTCAGAGAAATACTCTAGGAATGCAGAAAACAAGGAGCCGTGGAACACAAGCGTGCAGCACTGACAGTGACCATGGGGGTCTGTGGGACTCTATTGTCCTAAACAGAATAGACTTTTTCCCAGGCTCCCAAGCACCCGCAAAGCTCTTCAGTGGAAGAAGGGAGTGGAGCTTCCGATGGGACATGAAATAGCCCCCTTGGGAGTTTTGCTCTCATTTTGCTTTCATTGCTTTACATTTTGGGGGAGCAGGAGGAGCTGACTTTACCAGGGATTGAACCCAGGGGCACTCCACCACTGAGCCCCATCCCCAGCCCTTTTTGTACTTTATTTAGAGACAGGGTCTCCCTGAGTTGCTTAGGGTCTTGATAAGTTGCTGAGGCTGGCTTTGGACTCTCAGCCTCAGCCTCCCAAGCTGGTGGGATGACAGGTGTGTGCCATCGTGCCCGGCTAATGACTTTATATTTTTAAACTGTGGCATATTTAAAGGTGGACACACCTCTCCCTGTTTTTCCTCCCTGTGTCTGGTGTGGAACCATTTATCTCCCTCCTCATCTCTCCCTCTCTCACTAAAAGACAGACATTTTCTCCTTGAAGAGAGTCATGAGCTTCTGTATCCACACTTGCAGGGCTATAACCCCAAGTGAATCCTCGGTGCCCAGCACAAATCAAAGAAGGAATGATCCCTGTGAGGACGAGGTCACATAGATCACTAAATGAGGGTATATAAATAGTGGCCTTGTCTCCTAAGAACCTGCTGTGTAATGTAGACTCAATTACTGAACCTGGAAAACCTTCTCTCCTTTTCTGTCACCGGTGGTGGTGGTGGGCAGGGGGGGGACATTGACATCAATCTCTCAGGGTTTTTTGATGAAGAGTGAAATAAAGCATGTAAGTAAACCATGTTGGCTAATTTATTATAACTTATGAATAAGCTTCATGAAGTGCCCAGAATAAAGTAGATGATCAATGAGCGTTAATGCCTTTCTCTTCTTTCTCTACAAAATTTGACCCAGCATCTTTGAAAGCTGGAGCAAATGATAGTAATATTTGAGAGAGAAGGGCACAGTCCTAGGAAACTGCATGAGAAGTTTCTAGAGATGGGGAGTACCACGGTGAAGGTGAGGAGAGGAGATGGATTAGAGATTCATAACACATGGGATAAATCCTGACGGCTGATCAGAAAAGAAAGAACACACATTCCTTCCTCTTTCTGCCAGACTAAGTTTTTGTGAACATTGTATCAGTTATCAATTGCCCTAATAATGCCGTGTAACAAGCAGTCACAAAACCTTCATATAATAGGAAGGTTTGCTCATGACTTTACTGATCAGTCAGCTAGCACTGATGATCTAAGACAGGTTTATTTAACCTCGGCTACACCCATCTGTAGCCAGTTGACAGGTCTCTTGACACCCAAGAGACCTGTCAACTGGCTCTTGACACCCAAGAGACCTGTCAACTGAGGATGATGAGCTATTGCCTGGAGCAGTACAGTGACCAGACCTCTCTGTGTCATCCAGCAGACTCAATAGGCTTGTTCGCACAGGGTTAACAGAGTTCCAAGAGAGAAAACCAAAGCAGACACACCTCTCGAGCCCTGTAGGAGGAGCTGACACACAGTTCTTTCTTCTATGTTCTAATGACCACAGCAAGCCATTGACATGCAGTGGTCATGGATTTGTGGGGGGAGGGGGGGAGGGATATGAAGATTGAGAATATTTTGAAATAAATTGATCACATCCATCAATTTATTGAAGGCAACACTTGCAGGGGGAGGAGAGGGTGTCAGCCCATAACCTTCGTCTCCTCTTGCAGTCAGCTGGGTCACTCCGAGACAAATTTATTGCAGACGATCCATCTTGAGAGTTATTCATATCCTCTATGGTGACTGAAATATTGAGGTCCCTGTCTAACCTTGTCCTCCAGATCAGAGAGCTCTGCTTTGCAGGAGCAACCTGGGAAAAAAGAAAATCGTATGCAGTTTCCAGTTTGGCAACGGATCCTATCTCCCCAGAGACCTGTTATTTTCGTTCTCATCATTTCTGATTGATCTTGGCAGCGTTTGTGAGTCTGCTATTCTCTAACCCGTGGCTCCCAAATTTCTCTGACAAGCTGATTTACAATAATTTGTAAACAAACACGTCCATGTATCGGACGTGTTTCGTCACAAGGCGATTCAGTGACAAATCCTTCTTTAAGTCGCTTGTCTCCTTTGAAAAATGGGAATTTTTTTTTTTTCAAAATGGAGGAGCCCCTAGATTATTCACTAGTGGACACAGAAATCAGAATATCAGCCGGAGCAGTGCTTCTCCTGAGGTTTTTAGCTAGAAGAATCCAAAGTATCCATTAAACCTATGAACTATTGCTCACTGATGAAGCGGATGATTGAACCCTTCAGTGAGTGGGCACAAACCACTACCAGGTGGACAAGGTAGGCCTGACCCTTACAGGCTGTAATTTTAGGACTATGTAGAATGCACCAATCCATCTGCTATCAGTGATAGCTGAAATAGCGCATAATAGCTATTAATTTATAATTAAAATTAAGGCATTAATGATTGAATTATTACAACTAATTATTACAAACAATATTACAACTTTAGTCATTTTTTTGGTGAAATTTATGTGGTTTCTAATTGCTTTCTATACATAAATTATATGTACTTTTTAATACCTTTATTTTATTTTTTTTTATGTAGTATTGTGGATCGAACCCAGGGCCTCACATGTGCTAGGTGAGCGTTCTACCACTGAGCTACAACCCCAGCCCCATATGTATTATTTATATATATAAATCACTTTGTGATGGATATTCTCAGACATGAATTATTTTCTGGATTTAGGATCATTTCCTATAGAACTGTAGAAATACAATTATTGAACCAAAGCTTATGAAATTTTATCCATTGATAAACAGTGTAGAATTATTGGTAGTTTTGCTTTGTTTCTTTCCTGGTTTGGGAAAAAATGATTTTGTTTGGTAATGGGAAATTGTAGTTCCAAAAGGTTGATCTTCATTTTATTAGGTGCTGAAATTATGCTCACCCTTGACTCAGTGAAGATGCGTATTAATTCCTGTAGTAATTTTCACAGCAAAAGGGTTTTCCTCAGTTCTTCTTTTGATTTCTTCATGAGTTAAGTGCCACACCCGACTGCTGTTACCTAACGTTGGTGATATTAGGTCACTTTCTTTTAAATGTATATAGACTTCTCTAAGCAAATTCAAGGCAGGTTAAGGTTCACTTTGCTAGAAACTCAACTTTGACCTGTTGCTCACTTAATGCAGGTTTTTGTCTTGGATATAAGTGATCATGTGAGAAATGTTCAAAGAGAAGCCAAAAGTAAGAGAGTACAAGATGTAGAATTACATATACAAAATTTTAGCGGGGCTTAAAATAAGTAAATAAAATGAGGGAAAAAACTGGGCATGGTGGCACACGCCTGTAATCACAGTGACTGTGGAGGCTGAGGCAGGAGGATCCTGAGTTCAAAGCCAGCCTCAGCAATGCTGAGGCCCTAAGCAACTCAGGGAGACCCTGTCTCTAAATAAAATACAAAATAGGGCTGGGGATATGGCTCAGTGGTTAGTGCCCCCCGAGTTCAATCCCCAGTACCAAAGCAATTTTTGTTTTAAAAAAAAGGAAAAAAGATAATTAGAAGGTAACAATGTAAACCAGAGTTTATGTGATTGGTGAGACTGGGAAAATTTTTATACGTTTCTGTTTTCCAATTTTTACTTAATGAGTATGTTCTACTTTTAATAATGATTAAACAACTGAATATTTTTAAAAAATCAAGGTTTTAAATTGCAGGTATTCCTATTGGCTCTAACACAGGGATTTGCATTCCTATGAATGATGCAATGGGGTCGGATGCAAAGATGAGGCCTGGACATTCTGGTAATCAATCTTTATTGATCCATTCATTCTTTTATTCATGATTTATCAAAGATATTCTGAGTATTTACTGTGTCCTCCGTTTCTTACCTTCCTCCACCCTCCTTTCTCCTTCCCTCCTTCTTCCTTTCATTTTTACTTCTCAATCCAAAGTAAATCCATTAAATCAAAGTTAGCTCCAAACCTCCAAGCCGAGCTCTCATCAGCCGGAAAGGGCCACGCAGAGACAGCCTCCCCAGTCATCAGTTTTAGAGCTGATGTGTCTGATGCATTGACATCTTGAGACTTTCCTGAAACTGGAAGGAACTCCTACCTCATTCCTGGAGGGGACAGACAAGGTACCCCAGGGGTACACTTTTCATATGCAAACCAACCAATCCCAACCCCCAAATCCCACTACCTCCTCTATTGAACTACTAGATTCAGGACTCACATCCATCCACCTCAGCGACTTAGGGCCAAGAACTGGACTGCTAAGTCGCTCCTCTTCCCCACAGAAGGCCACAGAGATCACTCCACTGGACAGTCCCTAGCCTGACTGCTCTGTTGGGTGTGATTCTTCCTACAAAACCCACAGCAAACATATGGGCCACTCTCCCCCTTGACTACCTCTGCTCTCTGGTGCTTCCCTGTGCGGCCCTGTGTGGAGTGCACTGCTTCCTGCTTCCTGCTTCCAGGTATGTGTGAAGGTAAAAGCTGCTCCCTCCAGGACAGTCACTTCCAGGGCTACGTACCTTACCATAACGCATGGGAACGAATCCCAGCCATGTCTTAGAACACCTGATGTTTTGGTCTGTTTTTCGCTTCTGGGATTAAAAGACCTGATAAGCAAGCACAACTGTAGAGGAGGAAGAGTTTATTTGGGGGCTCAGGATTTCCGAGGTTTCAGTCCATAGACAGCAGGCTCCATTCCCCAGGGCTCCAGGGGAGGCAGGACATCATGGAGGAAGAGTGTGGTGGAGGGAAGCAGCTCACATGGTGATCAGGAAGCAGAGAGAGACTCCACTCTCCAGAGACAAATAGAGACCCCAAAGCCACGCCCCCAATGCCCCCTCCTCCAGCCACACCCACCTGCCTCCAGCCACCACCCAGTTAATCCCATCAGGGGTCCATTCACTGGTTGGGTTAAGGCTCTCACCATCCAGTCATGTCTCCTCTGGACCTTCCTGCATGTCTCACAGGTGAGCTTTTGGGGGACACCTCACATCTACACTATAGCATCTGAATAACTGGAATAATCCAACGGGAGATGAGAAGTATGAGTTTGCCTGGATAAGTTCATTCTGACATCTATAATATGAAGAAAGTGAACCCATAGGCAATCTGCCCGTAACAAAGAAAACAGCCAACGCAAGAAGTGAGATAGTTAAAAGGTCCTGGTGCCCAGCTCCTGAGCTGCCTCGGCTTCCTGCCCTGTGAGAGGAGGGAGCCTGCCTCCCCAGGCCAGGTACCCAGCAAGGGTGTGAGGTGTCAGTTCACATTGTCTTCAGTAAAATGTTTGGAGACAGAAAGTTGAACAGAGTACATCCCTGCCCTGAAGGGAGTTATCTGCTGGGAGTGGGGAAACACAGTGCACAAAACCTCACTGTCAACACACTGAAGCTCTCCGTGGGTCTCTCGGGGAAGGCTACCTGTCCAGTCGGCATTGGCATTAGGTCTTGAAGGATGAGCAGGGGTTTACTTGAAGGTCAGCTTGGGGTTCTTCAAGAGAGGAACCTTAATTGGTTTTTTGCATAAATAAAAAGTGCGTTGAGCCAGGCACGATGGCACATGCCTGTAATCTTGGGCACCCTCCAAGATTGGGCACACCACCTGCTTAGGAGGCTGAGGCAGGAGGATCATGAGTTCAAAGCCAGCCTCAGCAAAAGCAAGGCGCTAAGTCACTCAGAGAGACCCTGTCTCTAAATAAAATACCAAATAGGGCTGGGGATGGGGCTCAGTGGTTGAGTGCCCCTGAGTTCAATCCCAGGTACCCCTCAAAAAAAAAAAAGAGTCATTGAATGTTATGTATAACTTGTTTTTAGAAATCTGATAATGCTTCCATGTTTTGGAAATTTTCCTTATTCTGTATTTTCTTCATAGGCCCTTCTACCTATTCAGCAAATTCTGAGAGTAGAACAGAATCTCAGAGTTGCATATTGTCATTCTCAGAAGATAAATCATCCCTGGGGACTTGTAATTTGCAGGCACAGAGGAAGGTCCTTCCTGTTTTTCAAAACTCAGAGCCCCCTTTCCAGAATCTGGAGGTAGTCAGGAGAAAGCACTAGACTTCACAGGTGTCTGGCCCTTTAAGAGCCATTTGAAATAATACCAGGAAAAGAAAAAGGAATCCGTGAGTTGAATTTTTAGCAGATTTACACTATCATGAGTGCACTTGACTTCTTGAAAGCCCACCCAAAACACTGGAAAATCAGGGTGGACGTGTAGAGAGCACCATTCTCAAGATGCTAGGTAGCAAGGTCAATCATCATATTTGTGCAGTAACCCAGATTTTTTGTTGTTGTTGCTGTTGTCTTAAAGTAGCTCTGTATTCTTTCTTTTTTAAAAATTTTTCATTTGTTCTTTTTAGTTATTTATGACACTGGAGTGCATTTTGATATATTATTCAAACATGGAGTCTAACTTCCCATTCTTCCTTGTGGTTGGACATGATGTGGAGTGTCCCTGGTCCTGTGTTCATATATGAGCACAGGAAAGTTCTGTCCCATTCACTCCACTGTCTTTCCTGTACACATCCTCCTCCCTTCCCTTCATTCCTCTTTGTCTAATCCACTTCTACTATTCTACTAATCTAATGCACTTCTATTATTCTCCCCTCCCTCCCCTTTTTGTGTGTTAGCATTTGCATATCAGAGAGAACATTTGACCTTTGGTTTTTGGGGATTGGCTTATGTCACTTACCCTGATAGTCTCCAGTTCCATTCATTTACTGGCAAATGCCATCATTTCATTCTTCTTTATGGCTGAGTAATATTCCATTGTGTATATAGACCACATTTTCTTTATCCATTCATCTGTTGAAGGGCACCTAGGTTTGTCCCATAGCTTAGCTATTGTGAATTGAGCTGTTATCAACATTGATGTGGTGGCACCACTGTGCCATGCTGATTTTAAGTCCTTTGGGTATATACTGAGGAGTGGGATAGCTGGGTCAAATGGAGGGCGCCCAGATTTTTGATAGTCACTAATGATCATGAGTTCCCAAACTCCAAAGGTTTGTACAATGTAGTCCTTAAAAAAAGGAAGAAGAAAGAAAAATTTAAAGTTCTCCATTAATTTCAAATTGTTCTACTCTGCCCAGAGCCAAAGTGTATTTATTTCCAAAGGAAACAACTCCTGAGAATCGGAAGGGCCTCAATTATTCTAAATCCCTCTTCAAGGCAAACACGAATTAACTGGGGCTCCCGTGTGTGCATGTTTGGCCTCAGCCAGGTGTGACAGAGAAGGCCGTGGATAAAAACACCAAGCCAAGCTGTCGGCCAGACCCTCAGGAAAGTTTGTTTTCAACTGGACAAAATAAAGTCACATTAACCTGTTTAACACATTCATCTGTGTGGGAAGACAACCTGGAATATCCTCCAATAAATAAATACAGTCTTGATTAACAAGGAGCTGCTTCTTCACTATTAAATGCACTAGCAGGGATACTTACATATTTCTTTCTTTTTCTTCTTTTTTTTTTTTTTTGGTACCAGGGATTATTTCAGAGCACTCGACCACTGAGCCCCATCCCCAGCCCTATTTTGTATTTTATTTAGAGACAGGGTGTCACTGAGTGGCTTAGGGCCTTGCATTTGCTGAGGCTGGCTTTGAACTTGGGATCCTCCTGCCTCAGCCTCCCCAGCTGTTGGGATTACAGGTGTGCACCACTGCACCTGGCCCTTCTTATTTTCTTAAGATGTTAAATAGTTACCATTATTTCCTGTAGGAGCTCAGTGATGTTTCTATCTAGACAATATTCAGGGCTTGGAATATTGTGCACGGACATGACTATTAAAGCTGCTAAAAAGCCTTTGGTCTTTTTCCAATTTTCTGACACTTACTTGATATTTCCAAGGATGCTATAAATAATAAAATAAAAGATCTTAGAGATAGCCACTGCAGAGGAAACAGGTATAAAACCAACCGTTCTGCAGATAAACCGTCACCATCATTTACCAAGCATTTATTGTGTTTGAAACACTATGATAAAAGCTTTATATGACAACTCTTGAATTCTCAGAACAGTCTTATGGGGGAGGCCTTTTATTAGCTCCGTTTCATATACGCAAAGCCTAGGAAGGCCATGTACGATATCCAGGATGCCCCCACTGAGAGGGGGGAGGAGCAGGACCAGGCCACGTTCCACTGGATGGCAGACCTGGCCTCAGCACATAGGTAGTGAGGCCACAATGAGGACCCGGCCCTTTCAACTCCCTTGATTTATCCTCATGCAAAATCCAAAATGGTAGCTGATGGTCAGGCACAGTGGTGCACGCCTGTCATCCCAGCAGCTTGGGAGGCTGAGGCAGGAGGATCACGAGTTCAAAGCCAGCCTCAGCAACTTAGCGAGGTGCTAAGCAACTCAGTGAGACCCTGTCTCTAAATAAAATACAAAATAGGGCTGGAGATGTGGCTCAGTGGTGGAATGCCAGGGGAGTGCTCTAGGGATTGAATGCAGTGACATACAGAGCTTATGAAGCAGGGCCTGGGTCAGGGCAAATGCTTAATTTTTATTATTATCAATTATCAATTTGTAATTATCAATTTATACCACGTCTTTGGACCTCCTTGGGGATACTGTGAGTTCAGGGGGGCTGCCATTCCAAAGACAGTTTTGTGCTGAGCCGTGGGGCGCATGCCTATAATCCCTGTGGCATGGGATCTCAAGTTCAAAGCCAGCCTCAGCAACTTGGTGAGACCTTGTCTCAAAATAAAAGCATAAAAAAGGGCTGGGGATGTGGCTCAGTGGCTAACCGCCCCCCCACACACACACCCCCCTGGCTCAATCCCGGGTACAAAAAACAACAACAACAAAAAAGACAGATTTGATCATAAAGCTGTGGCCTTATTTAACAATTTGATCATTTAGAGGCACAACTTCCATTTCCACAGCCCGGAGAAGATGCTGTCCCTGGTCTTAGGATGTCAATATACTAACATTTTTGTAACAGACCTGAAGCACACAAAATTTGTCAATCTCAATACAGAGATAATGAAAGTGATCTACTATGTGTTGGAAATTCATATAATGTCTAATCTTCAACTCTAAGGAAGTCACTATCAACCTATTTTATAGATGTGAACCAAGTGGCTCTGAGAGGTTAAGCAATCTGCATCAGATCACACAGCTAGAAAAGGACTGACGGGAATCTTTTCACACACACACACACACACACACACACACACACACAATACGCCTTCCTTTCACAACCGCTCTGAGTCCTAACAGAACATTATAATCACTTGGGAAGTTTTACAAACTCTTGGTGCCTGGGACCCAGTTCAAACAACAGACTCGGAACTTCACGGCGTGGAGAGGAGACCCAGGGCCCTGCAGTTTCTAGTCAGTGTTGAGAAGAACTCAGCTGGACGGATTATCCGTTCCATTCACTGTTTAAAGGACCTTAACTGAAGACTGACTTGCATCATTTATTCAATGAACTGATTTCTCTTCTTAGAAAGCCATCCATACAGATTTTGTTGAAGGATCCCACAGTATTGAGTTGGTTTATGAACTGGGGATCAAAAATTTTTCCTAGAGATTTCTTTTTTTTTTAATTTGATAATTATTTTTGAGATCCTCTCTTCGTTAACCTTATTTATGTCTCTCCTATTATATTTGATTATTTATATCATGCTATAATATTATGTATAGCATACTATATTATAATTTATAAATAGCTAATATATAATTTATATCATATTATTTATCTTATATTATTATTTTTATTTGAGATCCCCCTTTGTAATCTATTGCTAGTTAGAAGAGAAGTAAATAGAAATAGCCACTATCATAATAATAGTGATAATGATAATAATAGTAATGTCACTGTCAAGAAGCCTGCAGTGATTATTGCAATTACATATCCACTGGGTATTTCATTCACACTGGAAAACCATCAGGCATACAGCAGCAAACAATGAACAGGTAACTCTTGCCCTCTTGGAAATTAATATATAATCACAAACTACAGTAAATTCTATGAAGAAATCAACAGAGAAGGTCTCCCGTAGATTGGGTGATGGAGAACAAAGATATTTTCATGAAAAACAGCTTCAGGATCATGAGCCTCTCTGAGCGTTGTCTGGTTTACTCATAACAATTAATTTCATTACAATGAATATGTTCGGCGTATACCCTTGAGTTTAACTTTTCTCTCAGTTTGCTGTTTCTGAGATGAACCCATCTTATCTCGTGTATCCATAGGTAATTCATTATTAATGCTAAATAGAATGTAATTGTATACATAGACTTTCGGTGATTTGTCTGCAGATAAAATTTTAAGAATCACTGAATTAGATTGCTGATTCCTCAAGGGTACAGACAAGGCCTAATACATTTGTTTTGTTTTCCAAAACTTGGACCCTGGTACTCCACTTGGTAGGTATTCAATGTGCATTAGTTAATTGGATAATTTTGATGTTCACAGATGATATCTATTATTCTCTCTCCATATCATGAGACTGTTTTGGAAAATTTAAAGCATGCATTAATTTCAGCCAACAAGAGACTGGAGTGAGTGATTAAACATTTCCACACAAAGCAAATCATTCATTTGCATGAAGGGCAAGGAATCAGACCAACAGCACTGAACCTTTTATCCTCAGGATGCTTCAAAACTAAATGTGTCTAATGCAAGCAGATATTGCCTTATTCATGAACATGTCTTCAGCCCTGATGCTAATTAACTATCCCAAACTTGGATGCTTTAGGATGGGAGACTACTATATGAGGATCCCTAGCAAAACCTTCACTTTATTCACCTCTGTTCCACTATAGCCTGAGACACAGCACTTGAAGCTAGTAGGTGCTCAATAAATGTTTCAGAATTGAACTCAATGTAGACAAATTGCTTTAAGACCTAACGTGAATGCTTACTCTGTGCGTATCCACACTGATTAGTTTGGCGAATGTTACAGAAACCCTTACCCGGCCTGAATTTTTATGCAGGGCATGTTCTGAGCTGAGATTGATGTTCTCCTTTAATGTCTCCCATGAAGCCAGACTAACATTCAAAACAGTTAGTATGCCAAACGAGGACAAGGAAATGTCAGGGTGGTTTGCGATGATGAGCTGGTCGAAATGAAGAATACAAGCTTCCCTGAATAAACTAAGCTTTTATCCAGGCTGCAGCAGCCCATTAAAATGAAGGGCAACTGACTTGACTAAATCGAAAGGTTTAGACATAATGTTGCCTATTAAAATTTATTTGCTAATTATAGAATAAAACCATTAAGAGTGATTCAGTTTTGATGGGAGGCAGTTAGAGGATCCTTATTGAGCTTGCAGGCTCTGGAGTCAGATAGAATTATGTCTGCCGCTTCCTACCCAAGACCAGGGTAATCCACCTAAGTCCTCTGCACCTTTATTTCCTTATCTATAAAGAGGTAATAGTACTAACAACCTCCCCGAGTGACACTCTGCTTATATTATACAACACATCATATAGTGCCATGCTAGACCAACTGTGCATGGACACGTGGATGTCAGCACCATTTGAGAGACTGTTAGAAATGCAGAATCCAAAGCTCTACCCCAGTTCTACTAAAGCAGAAGGTCCCTTGTAGCAAGATGCCCAGGTGAGAAATGTGGATTTTTTTTTTTTTACTGAGCCACATCCCCAGCCCTTTTTTATATTTTATTTAGAGAAGGTCTCACTGAGTTGCTTAGAGCCTCAAACTAAGTTGCTGAGGCTGGCTCTGAACTCATGATTCTCCTGCCTCAGCCTCCTGAGCTGCTGGGATTATAGAGGTGTGCCACCGTGCCCAGCAAGAAATGTGGATCTTAAGCATATTGCAGATGCTGGGTCCAAAGCAAATGCTTGATAATTATTAGCTATTATCATTCCATTAAAGCTGGAAAAGAGTTCCATTCTCTCCCAAGGGACAGTCACTTGCACTTCTTGACCTTGTTCTGTACGTCTTTGAGGTCTTAGGCTCCTTTCACCATTGCAACAATCAATGGTCCTTTATTCCAGACACAGCATTCAATATAAACACAGCTATCTTATTTTTAACCATCATTTGCAAAACTGGGGTGCACTAGTCGGCATTCAACCCCTACAAGTGCAGCTCAGATGCCTTCATGGACCACAAACTCACAGCTTTATCAAAATTGGCAGGCGAATGTTAAAATGAAATTATTAATTGACCTTTCTCTCGTCCCACAGCCATGAACAGTATATATTGGTTTTAAATGGATTCTTCACGGTCTGGCAGCTTGAGCACTCCTAGCCACACCTAAAATAGACAGAAAGGACGAAACACAAAAAAATAGAGAGCAAAAAATGAAGAGGCCATCATTTCTAGCTCCCTTGAGCTTATTTTAACAAATACTGGAGACGGACTACATTTGGTTGGGAACAACAAGGCTTTGTTCATGGGTTTCCCCCCTCTGTGTCGACATACTTGTGCATTGTCTGAAAATGTCTTAGAAAACTAAGCAGTTCAGGAGTTGGCATGGAGAATTCCCCATCTCCCTTGGATGGAAAACCAGGAACATAATAAACAGCCATGTATTTTTTTTGGGGGGGGGTACCAGAAATTGAACCCAGGAGTGCTTAGCCACTGAGCCCCATCCCCAGCCCTTTTTTCTATTTTATTTAGAGACAGGGTCTCACTGAGTTGCTAGGGCCTTGCTGTGGCTGAGGCTGGCTTTGAACTCATGATCCTCCTGCCTCAGCCTCCTGAGCCCTGTGCCACTGCGCCTGGCTGGCTACGCATTTCTCATGAGCTTCCAATGGAAAGTACAAACTTCAAATGCTTCTCAGCAGCCTGCTGTCCCCAGAGCAAATGGACTGGAGACAGAGTCACTCTGTAAAAAGTTAATTTACTGGAGTCTCTTCTAAGAACAGTGGAGTTGTTTGAAATTCAAATACAACCCTTCTCCATAACAGAAGGGACACGGGAGACATTTACAAGGGAAGCTTTAAGAACAAGCAGAAGATGGTGCTCCCGTTCCTGTGCTCCTCCAAGTTGTTGCCCCTCTCTGCCTTCCTTGATTCTTTATTCTGCTCTCCTAAGAATTGCCTAGACCACCGTGTGGAGAGGAAGTCTCCCAGTGCCCGGGTATATCAATTGTATAATGTGATCTGACGTCTAATCTGGAATATTCACGTTGTTTTCAGCCACTACTCTCTACCTCACCCCAACCCCAAACACACGCTTTCTTCGGTCCTTTAGCTCCACAGTTTTTGGTGAGTTACCAGGGATTGAACTCAGGAGCACTCGACCTCTGAGCCCCATCCCCAGCCCAATTTTGTATTTTATTTGGAGACAAGGTCTCACTGAGTTGCTTAGCGCCTCACTGTTGCTGAGGCTGGCCTTGAACTGGTGATCCTCCTGCCTCAGCCTCCCAAGCCGCTGGGATTAGAAGCGTGGACCACCTTAACAAATTAAAGCTCCACACTTAACAAATTTGCCTTCATGGGTGTCTCAAGGTACCATGAGCATCTCTGATTGTAGATAGTGAATCCAAGAAATGAATGCATCTCCCAATATCAGTGTCTGATAGCACTTTTCCATTATTTAGCTTATTTTGTAATGTTGTAGGCATACAAAAGGCATAAAGAATAGGGCTTTTCTTTGCAATACTCTGCAGAGACTTCCTCTCTCACAGAACATAAAAGCCTGATTCCTGGCCCTAGCAGTGCAGCCCTACAGGAGCCGGGGTCCCTTCCCCAGGCACCCGCCTCTCTCCCTCCTCCTGGCCATTCATGGCTCCCAGCACCAGCCCTCCACGCCTCGCTCCCTGCTCCTAATGTCCACTGACTCCTTTCCCCATGTGCTCGGGCCTCTGAAATGTCTCTGTATCAGGCCGTTCCTGACACCACTAACTAAAACAGCCCTCTCCCACCCCACCCTAGACTCAGCCTTTTATCTCCGTATCCTGCTTAGTTTTATCCATAACACCCATCTCAGCCTTACAGAATATGTATTTTGTTAGGTATGCATTTATTATCTGATTTCCCTGATTAGCATGTTAGCTGCATGAAGATAGTGTCTCTCCTTTTTCCCAGAACCTTGAAAAAAGCCTTCAACAAAATAAGGGCTCAATAAATTATGGTAACAGATGAAGGAGTTCAGCTTTCTCTGCACTCACTAACCAGCTTAAGAAAATTATTGAAATAAACCAGGTTGGTAATCCCAGCAGCTCAGGAGGCTGAGGCCGGAGGATAGTGAGTTCTAAGCCAGCCTCAGCAACTTAGTGAGGCCCTAAGCAACTCAGTGAGACGCTGTCTCTAAATAAAATACAAAATAGGGCTGGGGAAGGGGCCCAGTGGTTGAGTGCCCCTGAGTTCAATCCCTGGTACCCCTCCCCAACAAAAAGAAATAGACATAAAATTCAAATGTATGCGTGTTGAAGTCACCCCCGTAATCTAACCTGGTTTTTGCTCCCTCCCTCTCTCTTGAAAGTAATCCCTACCTCTAATTTGGTACTTGTTATTTCCATGTATATCTTTATTTTTAAGCCTATATATTCTGAAGCAATATGTACCTTGAAGAAGCCATATACCATACTCTATCATTGTGAGCTGGTTAATCCCACAGTAAAGCATATGGTTCTCCAATAGGGAATCACCAGAGGAGCTTAAAACCAATTCCCAGCATCCTGACACTGTAGGAATTCAATCCGAATATCTCCGGAGGGGAACCCCAACCTTGCTTCTCTCAGCCCCTCCCTCCAAGTGCTTCTGGTGGGAGCCAGCACCGAGCATGAGCCGCATTGCCTGTAACTGTGTGCAGTGGTCAGCAGCCAGGCTTAGGAGCCAGCCTCTGGGCTTTGAGTCCCACCTCCAATCTCTCCATGGTCTCCTATGCTCTCCAGATGGTCCTTTCAGCCACCCTGGATGGAGCAGCACCCGGAATCTCTTCTCAGAGGTGTGCAGCAGAATCCAGTGCTACCTTTTCCCATAACCATCCATGGGCACATTTTTTTTTCCTGAAATATTCAACGCTCAGGCATTTCAATCTGATTTTCCATCTATGTCCTTTAAACAAACAAGCAAGCAAAAAGTCAACTCCTTGCCTCATTACTTTTTCTGAATTCTCAAGACTTCATTGGAAGACATACACTGAGGACAGACCAGTCGTAAGTATATGGCTGGGTGAATTTTCACAGGCTGGACACCAAGTAACCAGCACCTAGACCAAGAAACGGAGCATGGCCAGGTCGCAGGCTCTTATAGTCCCTACTCTCTACAAGGGCAAATATCTTATTATTATTATTTGGTTTAGATGTTTTGATTGGTTTATATCAGTGACACATAAGATTAGAATTCTTTTTCACATAATTATAAATATATGGTATGTAATTTGCTTCAATTTAGCCCTCATTACCTACCCTGATCCTCCCCGCTCTGCCCTATCTCTGTTCCTCACCTCTACTTTACTGATCTTTCGGGCTCTGCTGATCTTTACAGCAGCTCTGTTATTGACATGTAGTATAACAGATGAAGTTTGCCTATATTAAAATTTTATGTAAATAAAATAAAGGAATATATCCTCTTTCATCCAGGTCTTTCGTTTGGTAGGGTGGCAACACATTACTTTTAAAATATGTTTTTTTTTTTAAGCATAAAAGTTTTAAAAAAACATGCAGAAAGGAAACCAAGAGTTACTAATGATCGTTAAATGTATTTGATTCGTTGCATGGAAAAAGCAGAGAAACAATGTAAAGGGTTCTTTCATTTCATTTTGAAAGACCTATACTTATTTTTCTTCATAGATAAGAGAAACTTGTAGATGCACCAACTTCAGCATCTTCTCCTGCAATGTGTGTGGCTGAGAAAACAGCATCTAGATAGGTTACCTGAAAACGTGTTATGGGAAAGGTCCCGAGACCCACTCTGGATGCCCTGTTAATAGACTGGAATAGTCCATAACCTAAAACTCACTTCTGTTTCACATAGGAGTACATGTTTTAAGGTCTAAATGTGAATTCATAGTGATAGTTTCAGGGCAAAAACAAATGTTAATCTGAAATACCTCTTGGTTCACCTATTCAACATACCTTGAGCAACGCTGAACCCAGTCTCTGCCCTAATGGATCTTACAGTCCAGCGGAAGAGAGACATCAATTGATGAACCATGAAAATAAATTTAAACTTCATATCAAAGGCTGAGAGGAGGCGGGCACTGTGACTTGGTTGGAGGAACCACTCACTCCGCAAGGAAGTGAGGATGGGTGATCCTTAAAAGCAGGATAACAAAGAAATTGTGTCGGAATTTAAAATAGCCTTGAGCTGGGTGCAGTGGCCCATGCCTGTCATCCCAGCGGCTTGAGAGGCTGAGGCAGGAGGATCACGAGTTCCAAGCCAGCCTCAGCAACAGCGAGGCCCTAAGCAACTCAGGGAGACCCTGTCTCTAAATATAATATAAAAAGGGCTGGGGATGGGGCTCAGGGGTTAAGCGCCCTGGATTCAATCCCCAGTAATAAAACAAACAAAAAAACAAAAAAACAACCCTGAAAAAAAAAATCAGGTTCCATATAGAGAAAAGGATTTTGACCTTTCAAGGTCATGTTTGTCTGGAAGATTATCCAGATTGTTCACTATCATCACTATCAATCACCCCCAATACACACACACACACACACACACACACACACACACACACAATATGCTGTATAGCTCTTATGTAACCTAGGGTGTTAGTTATGATTCCTTTTTCTTAGGGAAGAAGTCTCTGGGTAGTCTCCATGAACCAACAGCAGGTCAAGTGCCCTATTTCTACCCTGTTATACTCATCACGTCTTCCTCCAGGGCATTGGTAGATCTTTCCTCTTCTTTAAAAATTTTTAATTTCTTCATTTTAGATATTCATGAGAGTAGAGTCTATTTTGACATATCACACATACATAGGTATTACTTCCCATTCTTGTGGTTGGACATGATGTGGAGTTTCCCTGGTCGTGTGTTCACATATGAACACAGGAAAGTTCTGTCCCATTCACTCCACTGTCTTTCCTGTACACATCCTCCCCTTCCCTTCATTTCCCTTTGTCTAATCCAGTGGACTTCTACCTTCCCTCCACCTCCACTTATTGTGTGTTAGCATCCACGTATCAGAAAGAACATTCAGCCTTTGGTTTTGGGGATGGGTTCCTTTCACTTAGCAAGATATGTTCCAGTTTCATCCATTTAATGGCAAATGCCATAATTTTATTCTTCTCTATGGCTGAGTAATATTCCATTGTGTATATATACCACATTTTCTTTATCCATTCAAATGTTGACAGGCACCTAGGTTGGTTCCATAGCTTAGTTATTGTGAATCAATCTTCTATAAACACATAACTGTAATATGCTGATTTTAATTTGGGGGGTATATCCCAAGGAGTGGGATAACTGGGTCAAGTCCTGGTTCCATTCCAAGTTTCCTGAGGAATCTCTGTACTGATTTTGCTTTGGTTGATGTTGTATTGATTATCTTTTTGAAAGCATGCCAGAGCAATATGGCCAAAAGTGAGTGGGAAATATGCTAAAAGCATATTGACATTTCCCAAAATCAATATTGTGGCATGGATTAAAAAATACATGATGCAGTTACAATGATACAAATTGAAAATATTAGCATCATTGAAAAGCTAATATTGAAAATTGAAAAGCTAATGTTCATGCATAATGTGATGTCAGGCATGTGATGAAAGCATATGGTAAACATCAGCTCAGATTTTCCTTGAAAATGTAGGGAACAAAAGATGAATTTACCATTATAAGTTCCACTCAGCCCAGAGCAATTAAATAACTTGCCAAAAGTGACACAGCTTATATAAGCTAAGATTTGAACTGAGACTTTCTCTGGAGCAGTTTGTTCAATAGGAATATAATTAACAGGCGTAGGGGTGCACACCTGTGATCCCAGCTACTTGGGAGGCTGAGGCAGGAGGATTGTATTTTCAAAGCCAGCCTCAGCAACTTAGTGAGGCCTTAAGCAACTCAGTGAGACCCTGTCTCCTGTTCCTAAATAAAATATAAAAAAGGGCTGGGGACTTGGCTCAGGGGTTCAGTGCCCTTGGCTTCAATCCTTGGTATGAAAGAAAGGAAGGAGGGAAGGAAGGAAGGAAGGAAGGAAGGAAGGAAGGAAGGAAGGAAGGAAGGAAGGAAGGAAGGAAGGAAGAAATATTTAAGCCACATATGCAATTTTGGATATTTTTAAATTTTCTGGTAGCAATATTTAAACAGTAACAAGAAACAGAGGAAATTTGTTTTAACATTTGCTATTTAACCCAACACATGCAAAATATTATCATTTTAACATAGAATCAAAATAAAGATTATTAATGAGATTTAAATTGTTTTTATCGTCAGTTTTGAAACCCACTGCACATTTTATGCTCACAGCACATCTCTATTGGAATGTACATTTTTAACAGAAGTAGGTCATATGTATTTAGATTTCATACGTTTACAGTTGAAAAAGAAAGTTCACATACCTGAGTTGTTCCAAGCCTAGAGCTTTCTAATATATGAACTGAGTATTCATTTTTCCAATTTTTAATTAAAAGAGTGTTAAACAAAATTAAAGTCACAGCTCCTCAGTCCCACTGGCCACATTTCAAGTGTTTCGTAAACTGCATGTGACTTCTAACTGGCCTATCAGAAGCATAGCACCCGGGCCCAGGCTCTAACCACTACTCCACGCTGCCTCCCTATTACCACACTAACACAATCACAGGGTTAAAGGTAAGAATACCATAAGGCCATTTGCATAGCAATAAGCTATATGTATAGAAGTCAGGAAAATAAGAATGGACTCTATGCCCCGGGTCACCCAGAGTCACTTCGTTCATCTTGGAAACCTCTCAACTGAGCTAACTGAGGCGTGCAGTGGATCCATGAATCTCAAGGTTTTAGTCACATTTTTTACTGCTGTGACTAAAAGCCCTGACCAGAACAACTGCAGAGGAGGAAAAGTTTATTTGGAGGCTCAGGGTTTCAGAGGTCTCAGTCCACAGACAACAGGCTCCATTCCTCGGGGCTCGAGGGGAGGCAGGACATCAAGGAGGAAGAGTGTGGTGGAGGGAAGCAGCTCACATGGTGATCAGGAAGCAGAGAGACTCCACTCTCCAGAGACAAATAGAGACCCCAAAGCCACGCCCCCAATGCCCCCTCCTCCAGCCACACCCACCTGCCTCCAGCCACCACCCAGTTAATCCCATCAGGGGTCCATTCACTGGTTGGGTTAAGGCTCTCACAGCCCAGTCATGTCTCCTCTGGACCTTCCTGCACCGTCTCACACGTGAGCTTGTGGGGTATACCTCACATCCAACCATAACACTCTGGAAGATATATTTGTAAAGGGTCTAAACTATGAAGCCAGTGAAGTCAGTGACAATAATCTCAAGAGACACAAAGTAAAAGATGTGCTATTGAAAGGATCACTTTACAAGGGACTTCTTTGAAGCAGAGAGCAGAATACACAAGAATCACAGTTTCTTGGGTTTAAGGGAAATGATGGGTCACCTCTTATCTTGTGAGTTAAGAACATGTTTAATGAGTTAAAAATGTTAGGGTTAGTGGTACCAATATAAAAATTTCAATTGGGTATAGAAGTGGGGAAGGGGATCTGAAAATATAGATATTCCTTGGGCATTAACTTGTTACCCAAGTTGTCCAAAATCTTAGGGAATTCCTTTTTTAAATAGTTTATGTATTCAGTCACATTTATTTATATTTTACTCAATGAACATTTACTAAGAAGCCACCATATGTTAAATACTTTGCACATATGATCTCATAGAAATCATTACAACTGCCCTCTGGGGAACATGCTGTTACTATTATTATTATCATTATTGTTATTAGGTATCAAGAATTGAACTCAGGGGCACTTGACCACTGAGCCTCATCCCCAGCCCTATTTTGTATTTTATTTAGAGACAGGGTCTCACTGAGTTGCTTAATGCCTCACTTTTGCTAAGGCTTACTTTGAACTCGAGATTCTCCTGCCTCAGCCTCCAGAGCCACTGGGATTACAGGCATGCACCACCATCCCAGGAAAAGGTCAACAATTTTGAGAACACATGATTATCTGCTTATGTCCAGTGGAAAAGAAAGAGCCCACTTCCCTGGGATCCTGTAGGAAATGGCTTTCATTGATCCTGTGTCGGGCTGGACTTGGTAATATATCCATTTTTGTATTTATGAAATAAGCAAAATGAATATAAAATTCTTCCATTGATTGGTTCATGTCTGGCTCACAAGATCTGTACCTGGAACTGCGGTGGCATCAGCTTCACCCAGAGAACTCAGCTGAGATTGAGGGGGGGTCTCCAAAAAAATTCAGTCATTTTGGCCCTTAAAGAAACCTACAGAGCTTGGCCACTCTCGGTGCCCTAACTGTCCCAGGCCAAGAGAGAGATGTTGCCTGCAAATGCCTGTTACCATCAGTAAACATTCACATTTCAATGGGACTTAAAATAATTTTTAGAAGCAGTCATCGTGCCATGTGATACTGGCACACTGGTTTGTTGAGACCATTGTCCCCCCAAAGTGGGGTGGGGGGATATAGGGAGGGTACAAGTGGTAGAAGACAAAGAAGGATCAAGCTGGATGTGGACTTTCATTTATACTAGTCAGAGGGAAAACATTCATTAATCTTCCCTCAAAATTGCAGCCAATGCCAAAGGAGACACTCCTTCATCCTCCACCACCATGACGGCTGGGCCATTCTCTATAGTGACCCAGCTGGGAACTTAGAGCAAAGAGAAGGGTCATTCTCAGTTTTTATAAGGAGCAATGAATTTCAACAGGAATAAAAAAATAGGACTATTTCTGTAAAACAAAACCAGCATACCTCTCAGAGAAAATGAAGCTCCCAGAGAAGTAAACCGAAATTAAAATTTGAGTTTCAGTCTCTGCGTTACATGTTTTATTTGCTATGATTGATTTTTTTTTTTTTTTTTGTGGCAGTGCTTGGGATCCGCTGTGATTGATTTTTACCAGTTAATTAGAGTGATTCCTGATTAAATCAAAATTTCCCCCCAGGGATGCTATAAATCTTTACTGTACCTTTTTTATTTTTCTTGGCAATAAATTCTATTTCCATGTGGTTTTTGTTTTTACTCGTATCTCTTAACATTTTTCATAACAAATGAAAATGTTATGATAGAAACAGGGTAGTTAGACTAAAATGAAACGATGAAATACTTGAAGAAAAGCTTCTAGTAGGATCCAATTCCAACAGCAAGGGAGATAATAAAGGAAAAAAAATAAAGCTGATAAAATGTACTTTGTCATAGTTTTGCTATTATGTTTTAATTTCTGCCCACTTGCAAAGCAAAATGGAAAAAAAATAAAGACTCAAGGGGAGAATGGACAAATTGTGCCACATTTTATTTCACCTTGATGCTAAGAACATCTGCTCGATGAGGTTGTAAAATTCATAATTGAAATCCCACTAGACTAGAACATGAGCCCCATGTGGACCGGGAGGGTTCTGTTTATTTCCACCAGATCTTTGTATTTTCCATAATAATAGTTGGAGAAAATTGTTGGACAAATACATTTAGGGTGAAGAAACTGATGTTCTCAGGGTCAACTGAGCAGGTGTTTCTTACAGCTGTGAGAGAATCAAGATTACGGCACGGGTCTCCTGATTGACCTTGACCTGATGTTGTTTAGCCTGAATGATAATAGCAAGCAACAACATTGTCTAGACATATTGTCTCCATCCTGAAGAACATGTCTCCTCTGCCATACCATACGCTCCTACTTTTCACTACGGATCCACGGGATCTTAAAATATTTGATTGTAGAAGGGCATGGTGGCACATGCCTGTAATCCTAGTGGCTGGGGAGGCTGAGGCAGGAGGATGGTGAGTTCAAAGCCAGCCTCAGCAAAAGCAAGGCACTAAGCAACTCAGTAAGACCCTGTCTCTAAATAAAATACCCAATAGGGCTGGGGATGGGGCTTAGCGGTGGAGTGCCCCTGAGTTCAATACCCAGTACCCGCTTGTGTGGGGTGTGAGTGGGAAGGCTGAATCATTTCCAGGTCTGTGCAGAGAAGGGCCCAGGGTGGACGAGGCCATCTTTATCACAAGCCAGGAGCTAGTTGAATAAAAACATTGATTCCCCTGGAGAACATACCCGAGAGAAGAGAACTAGACCCTGAGTTGGTGGTAAACCTCTGGACCCAACTCCCTACTAAAAGTTTGACCTTCTTTTATTGTTCTGCTTGAATTTCTTGAAGAAATCAAGTCATCCACAACCCAAGGGCGCTTGTAGATGTGCTACCAGGAGCAAGTATGGTGATAGCCACTTAACACAAAATATTTTATTTTGTCTGTACAACATCTATAGGAAATAGTCATTAATTATATTATCACATTTTTACAGATGAAATAATAATGGAAGCTCAGAAAGGATCCAAGATGTGTCCAAGGTCTATTATGGGCTCTACTCTAGCTGCCGAGCCCACACAATGCATCGCTGTGTTATAGTTCCTAAGAGGACATGGCCTCCTCTTGGACTCTCTAAAACTGCAGGAACTAGCCTTTTAATTTGTATTTCCCTCTTCCTAAAAGGCTCTTCTTGTTATTCATGTCTCAGGTCAATGAACATCTCTTAATTGGCTTCCTTTGGACCAACTTATCTAAAATAGGACATTTCCAAGAACTTTTCCTCCATGATACTCTTCTCATTCTGTATATATTCCCCACGAGAATGTCAACTCCAGGAGGGCGGAGACCTTGAACGTCCTTGAACCCTGTCTTGTTAGTGCCTAGCCCAGAACTCCACATGGAACAGGCTGTCAAAAAACGTGATATTTTTGGAATACATGAATACCTAAATTAATTAGACATCCTCGTGATGATTCAGATCATAATCTCATTCCCATGATTGTGTGCTAATGAAATAAAACAGAGAAGAAAAAAATAAAGTAAATAATGCAGCAATGAGCCAGGTGCACGCCTGTAATCCCAGCAGCTTGAGAGGCTGAAATAGGAGGATCATGAATTCAAACCCAGCCTCAGCAACAGTGAGGCCCTAAGCAACTCAGTGAGACCCTGTCTCTAAATAAAATGCAAAATAAGGCTGGGCATGTGGCTTTGTGTTCGAGTGCCCCTGAGTTCAATCCCTGGTACCCACCACCCAAAATAATAATGCATCAATGGAGTCAAGATACTCATGAGCCCTGGTGGCCACGATCATTGGCAAGCTTGTTCTGTGGTGGCGCCTAAGCATGTTGATGAGTCAGCGATTTTGCATTATCTCTGAATAGCCGTGCTATCATTTTAAATGTCCTCTGGACCCAGTCACACGGATGGCTACCCAGACAGCTATTTAAGACAGTAGGGAAAGGAACTGACTGTATGATTCATTGGCACCAGGAGAACAAAAGAAGAGGAAGTGGAAAGCAGTCAAGGGGCTGAATAAGATGAGTCCTTGGCCACGTCTGAGTGAATTCAGGGGCCTCCCATGCCCATTCCCTAACCCACATTATTTACTTTTTATTTATTTTAGTTTTTGGTACCAGGGATGGAACTCAGGGGCAATCAACCACTGAACCACATCCCCAGCCCTGTTTAGCAACCCAACCCACTTTTTCTGGGGCACTTTGCAAAACTCCCAGCTCAGAGCTGTGCCCTGGAACACAGCCCTGAACCTGCCTAATGTCAGAACTCCACTGATGGACAGTTCTCTGTACGTTGCCAATATTCCATCTCCAGAGCGAGCCTGAGGAAGTCTATTTTTTGGTTTTTTTGTCTCAGAGGGCAATCGGGCTCTAAAATATGGTATGATTTGTTTCTTGGTGGCAGCCCTTTATGAATGATGGATAAAGTCAGTAAATAAATAACCCAATCTCCCATTCTGTGATCAATAATTGCCTTTGTCTGTTTTGTATTGCTATAAGAAAATACTCGAGGCTAAGTTCTTTATAATGTAAAGACGCGTATTTAGCTCATGATTTAATGAAGGGTGGGTGGGTTCCCGTTGCTGGCACTCTGGAGGGGTTCCCCAGCTGTGTTACAAGATGACAGAGGAACAGAAAGAGAACCAGCCACATGCAGAAGCAGCCAAACAACCTGCTCTTGCAAGGGAGATGAGTGTGCATCCCTTAATTAAGACAGAGTCTCCCCCATGACCGAATTACCTTCCCCTGGACCCCCCACTTCTCAACACGACCACACTTGGGACCAAGCTACCAGCATGTGAATGTTTGGGGGACAAATTCAAGCCATATTCACATCACAGCCACCAACTTCTCCAAAATTTCCTTGGAGGGTCCTAGGTACAATTGAGTTTTATTTGCCCTGGGCGGCGGGGGTGGGGGGTGGGGGGCAGTTTAACAACAGGAGCTTTACTGGCTTTTACCTCTCCCTCCCTTTCTTCTCCTTCTTCTCCTTCTTCCCCTCCCCCTCCTCCTCCTCTTCCTCCTCCCCCCTCCCCCCTCCCCCTTCCCTTCCTCCTCCTTCTTCTTTACTTTGCTTTCTGGTGTCTCCTTGCAAATGACAAAAAGATTCTCCCAGATTGTGAGGATAAAGAGAAGCCCTCTCTGGGGACTCCACAGAGTAAAAGGGACCCCCTTCCTTTGGCCAGTCAGAGGCACCCTTAAACCTCACAGCTTGTATTTCAGCCCACCTCTCCTGTCCCTTGTCCAGGGGACCTCAGTGAGGCCCAGGTGCACCATGGTACATTACCGTCCTGCCCTGGTTTCCTTCTTCATCCCCTCAGATACAGCCAGTCACATCTAAGGTCTTTCAACTGCCCCAATCCTAAGTGACCCATCCCCCCAAACTCCCTTTGGCTCCACAGTAGTGGTGGTATTTATGTAAATATATGTCCTAGTCAGCTTTTTCACTGCTGATATTAAAACATCTGACCAGAAAAAATTGGGGGGAGGAAAAGTTTATCTGGGGGCTCAGGGTTTCAGAGGTCTTAGTCCATAGACAGCAGGCTCCATTCCTCGGGGCTCGAGGGGAGGCAGGACATCATGGAGGAAGAGTGTGGTGGAGGGAAGCAGCTCACATGGTGATCAGGAAGCAGAGAGAGACTCCACTCTCCAGAGACAAATAGAGACCCCAAAGCCACGCCCCCAATGCCCCCTCCTCCAGCCACACCCACCTCCTCCAGCCACCACCCAGTTAATCCATCAGGGTCCATTCACTGGTTGGGTTAAGGCTCTCACCACCCAGTCATGTCTCCTCTGGACCTTCCTGCACCGTCTCACACGTGAGCTTCTGGGGGACACCTCCCATCCCAACCATAACAATGTAAATATTTAAAACTCTTCTTATCTCACTACAGCGATTCTAATGAAGACTATAAATGTTTAGGTTTTTGTTTCCAAATTGCTGTACCATACATAACCTCACATGTGGTTCTTATTCCTAGAGTGCAGATGAGAAAATTGAGACTCAGCAAGGCTAACTAAATTGCCCAAAGAAAAATGAGCCATCAAGCTAGAAAATGATTAACCTGGTATGTCAACCTGGGTCTTGCAATCACAAATTTTAGAATCGTTCCAGAAGCCCAGGCAGCCCCCCTGAGCAGCCCAGGAGACAACCAGACATTTTTGGAAACTGGATATTCTTTCTTTTACTCTTCTGAGTTCCATAAATATCCTACTGATGTGCAAAGTCATTTGGAAGGATAGGATGGAACTCACAGAAAGGAACAGAGGAGCAGCGTTCTAGAAGGACTCCGTATATTTTTTTCCCCACTAAATGGATGAATGACTGAAAAACAAGTACAGAGGAAATTGAATTTTTTTTCCTATTCATTCCTTAATATGGAAACTTAAAACTCTAACTTCTGACAGTGGTGGCCATTATACCAAAGTGACTTGAATGTGTGAAGAGAGGGTGAGTGGGAAGTGAAACCTGGTTGAACTCTTTTCCTTGAGTAGCTCTGAGACTTTCTGCAAACATCTCACAGGGTTGCTTAGAGAATCAAATGTGATACCGTTTTTTTGTTTTTTTTGTTTTTTTTTTGGTGCCAAGGACAATTTCAGGATTACTGTAGATTGATTGATTGATTGATTGATTGATTTTCGGATCAGAGATGGTTGAACCCAGGGGTGCTTAACCACTGAGCCCCATCCCCAGCCCCTCTTTTGTATTTTATTTAGAGACAGGGTCTCCCTGAGTTGCTCAGGGCCTTGCTAAGTTGCTGAGGCTGGCTTTGAACTCACGATCCTCCTGCCTCAGCCTCCCGAGTTGCTGGGATCACAGGCGTGTGCCACGACACTTGGCCACATTTTAAAAATGAGTTGTTTCATGAATTAACATAGAGTCAGTGCCTACTCTGTTGGTAATTATTGCACAGACTACCCCGGGAACTAATCATGGATGCTGCCAGCCCTCAGCCCTCAGTCTGTGGGGAGACAGGTTTTTTAATCAGAAGGTGGACTGGAAACGCTCCGAGTTCTGACTGTCCTCTGACATTGCACAGTTAATGTGCCCCTTGTTGCCACGTAGCCCTCGTAGGCAGGGAAATCACTGAGCCCCAGCTTTGTTGAGGCGCGTGTGTGAATCATGGGCTGTACTGGGTTTCTCGGTCCCTTTCTCATTTTGGACCTGTCTGCGTTGGTCAAAGCCGAGTGACTCAGGAACGTGCTAGAACACACAATGACACGGGCAGGGAATTTCCCACACCTAAACTGGGGAGTCTCAGAGAAGGAGGCTGGGCTCCAGACCCAGAAACTCTGCATTTTAACTAGTTCCTCTCCTGTGGCTAAGGCAACGGTGAGGACTCTCAGCTCAGGAGCTTAGATGGGGGCTGGGAGTCGGGGGGAAACATTTCCTCATCTCCTTAAAAACCACTTAGTTCCAATGCCACATCCACCCCTGCTGGATGACGGGTAGGGGGTTTGCTCACTTGGGATTCTCCTTCCCTGGGATGATCAGTGCCCTGGAGGTTATGTAGAATCACAGCCTCAGGGAAGCTTCTGTGGTCATTAACTGCAACCCACTCTGAGTGACACCAAGGGGCCACCCCATCCCCCCTCCATCCCACCCCCAGTTCTGGTGGTGCTGCTGCCTCAGGGACATACTTGGGGCCTGGGAGTGACAGGAAGGCTATAGCCTCTGATGGTCTGCAGGGACTGCAAACGCTCCTTCCCCTGGGAGGTCTGGACATCTCTCTGAGGTGCTTTTGGAGAGGACCCCACAAGCCCCTGCAGTTTAAGACACACACACACAGACAGGCACTGTCTCTGCCTTTGTGTCTGTCTGTCTATCTGTCTCTCTCCAGTCTCTTCTCAGTTTCCCAAAGTCCCTTTTTCGTCTAAATGAAATTCTCTCCTTGGGCTCCGATTCCCTCTGCCTTCTCTCCTCTCCTCAGACTTGTGTAAATCAAGCGCTCACATGGGGACTGTCTAGTTCCCTGCTAGCGTCCCCTGAGGCAGGAGAGGGAGCCTTGCTGCTGCAGGAGCCAGCGAGGGACACGGGAAATGAAAAATACACGGGGGACAGAGGTAAATGAACGTCTGCAAGTGACTCTGCCAAGGTGCTGGGCTGCTCGGATTTCAAAGCAGCCAGGAGGGGGGTCGAGGAGGGACCTGAGTAGCTGGATGTCTGATACCTCCCGTACATCAAAAGATGAGAACCCTTTCCTTAAAACATGTGTTTATAGATAATTAGAAGTTAGACATAAAAGAGAATTGCATTGCAGCATTTGTATTTGAGCAGTTTTGTATTTGAGTAGAATGGAGGAAGGGGAGGGGGATGGGAGAATGGGGAGTAGGGGAAGAGATACAGCACTAGGGTCTGCCCAGCCCCTCTCCCTGGAGAGCCTGCATCTAAGGGCAGGAGGGGGAAAGTGATGGACAGCTGCCTTCTGCCATTCATTCGCTGGGCATTTACTATCTGCCAGTAAGTGCCCTGCTCACATTGAAACTTCATATACAGTGGGATGGGAGCTCCATATAGGAAGAAACTACTTATGGCTCAGCTGCGTCCTACAGCGGTGATTAGGGCTGGCACCTGGGTACTCTGTACCTATTTGTTAAAAGGATGAATAGACCCGGGTGGGGATCATAGTGACAGAGAAATATGGCCAATGTGGCTGTTGGTCTCCTTTACCTGAGAGCCATCGACATTCAACCTGTGCTGTCAAACTCCAAAAAGGGAACACAGCACAGAGCAGTTCCCCAACTTGACTGATCATGGTTTCCTGTTTTCAGTGGTCACCTGGAAGCAAGTAGAACTCTGGATTCTGGTTTCTAGTTCTGTAACCCACATCTCTCCATTGAAAAAACAAAATGATGCTCCTTCATATTGAAGTTTTTATCCATAGTTATCTTGTTAGAGTTTAGTTGTCTGCATGAGTGGCATTTGATACTGAGTTGCATGAAAAGATAGGGTTTGTTTTTAAATAAACTTATGGTTTAATAAGAACTATGTTGTGCATTAGTAAATGAAGGAATAAAAATATTGTCAGAATAAAATGCTTTCAAAGATTAAAAAAAAGAAAACACACACACACACACACACACACACACACACACACAACCAAGCACAAACAATGGAGCAGAACATCGTGGCACACATCTGTAATCCCAGCAACAGGGGAGGCTGAGGCAGGAGGATTGCAAGTTCAAGGCCAACCTGGAAACTCAGCCAGACCATGAACCACTTAGCAACTTAGTGAGACCCTGTCTTAAAATACAAAATGAAAAGGGCAGGAGTTTTTTAAGATCCACAATCAATGCTATATACTGTATCAGCAGAATGGCAAACAAAACCCTGGGTTCAATCCTGGTACCAAAAAAAAAAAAAAATGGATAGGCCATCACATGTGACCTAGATCATTTTGTGCCTAAGATCCTACAAATTATAATCGAAATCTTGGGAACTGAACAAGATAAAAAAAAAAAAAAACGAAGTTTCAAATTATAAAAATCAGGAATCAAAGAGGCAGCATCTCGGTTTATCTTATAAAAATAAAAATAGTTTTTTAAAAAAAGCGATTTAAAACTCTCAGCCAACAAATTAGAAAGAATTTGGGAGAAATGGATAGATTCCCAAAAAAGAGACAAACTACTGAAATTGATTCACTCAAAGGAAATAACAAATCTGAGTAGATCTATCACCAGTATAGAGATGGAGTCAATCATCATTTAAAAATTTCCCACAAAATGAGTCCTGGGCCAAAATGGTGAATTCTTCTGAATACTTAAGGAAAAATTAGTAACGAATCTTCACAAACTCTTCCATGGAATAGAAGAAGAGGGATCACTTTTCAGCTTCTTCTATGAGGTCAATGCTGCCCTGATACTAAATCTAGACAAAGGCATTACAGGAAAAGGAA
Source organism: Urocitellus parryii (assembly GCF_045843805.1). NCBI lineage: Eukaryota > Metazoa > Chordata > Mammalia > Rodentia > Sciuridae > Urocitellus > Urocitellus parryii. The sequence continues at coordinate 164,786,035 of NC_135533.1, forward strand.
ACTGCAGATCAATATCTCTGATGATCATAGACAAAAATACTCAACAAAAACATGAGAAAACTGAATTTTAAAAAGTGATTCATCATGAGGAAGTAGACTTTATCTCAGGAATACAAAGTTATTTAATATCCACAATCAATGTTATAGAGTGTATCAACAGAATGGCAAACAAAACCATTGAGCTGTCTAAATAAATACAGAAACATCATTTGACAAAATCCAATACCCTTTCATCATCATAAAAATGCACAATAATCTAGGAATGGAAAGGAATTTCCTCAGCCTGATAAAGTACATCTCTGAAAAAACCCAGGCTCACATTGTTCTTAGTGATGAAAGGCTAAATGTTTCCCCCTAGGATCAGGAATGACACAAAGATATGGCCACTTCTATTCCACCCTTGTGCCAGTAGCTCAAGCCATGTTCATTCTATAAGAAAATGAAATCAGAGTCATCCCAATAAGAAATGAATAAGTAAAACTCTCTCTATGCCGATGGCATGATGATGTGTATGGCTAATCCTAAGACACAAACTACCATTTGACCCAGCTATCCCACTTCTCTGTTTACACCCAAAGGACTTAGAATCAACATACTACAGTGATGCAGCCACATCAATGTTTAGAGCAGCTCAATTCAAAATAGCTAAGCTATGGAACCAACCTAGGTGTCCTTCAACAGATGAATGGATGAAGAAAATGAGGTCTATATACACAATGGAATATTACTCCGTAAATGAATGTAGCTGGAAAATATCATGCTAGGCGAAGTAAGCCAGTCCCCCAAACCCAAAGGCCAAATGTTTTCTCTGATATGCAGGTGCTAATTCACAATAAAAAGCAGAGGGTGAGGCTAGGGAAGAATAGAGTTACTTTGGATTAGGCAGAGGGAAGTGAAGAGATGGGAAGGAGTATGGGGGTAGGAAGAAGAGTAGAATAAATCAGACATTATTACCCTATGTGTGTACACAATTACACAACCAGTGTGATTCTACATCATGTACAACCAGAAGAATGAGAAGCTATACAGCTATACTCCATTTATGTATGATGTGTCAAAGTGAGTTCTATTGCCATGTTATTACTAGAACAAATTAAAAAAATAAAGAAAAAAGAAAAAAATTAAATGCATCAAGATTGCAGTGTACAAAATTGTCTTGCATTTCTATGTACTAAGTTATAGACAGAATGTGCATCCCCAGAATTTGCATGTGGAAGTCCTAACTTTTAGTGTGTGGTATTTGGAGGGGGATCAGGGGAGGTACTTAGGTTTACATGAGTCATGGGGGTAAAATCATTATGATGGCATTAGCAACATTATAGGAAAAGACTGGAGTGAGTGGGAAGGTCTCTCTCTCTCTCTCTCTCTCTCTCTCTCTCTCTCTCTCTCTCTCTCTCCTCTCTGCCATGTGAAACTGTAGGAAGACAGCCTCTGGAGACTTCCCAGCCTCCAGAACTATGGGAAGTAAATATCTATTGTTTAAGCTACCCAGTCTGAAGCATTTGATTGCACTAAATTAACGAAGAGAACTATCGATGAACAATCAAAATGAAATTAAAAAAGCAATTGCTTCTAAAATTGCATGCAAATTAATAAAAATACTTAGGAAAAAAAGTAATCAAAGGAGGAGAAAACACGTGCATTGAAAACTACCAAACACTGTTGAAAGGAATTAGAGAATACGGACTTAAATAGGCATCATTTGGGTCATGAGTCAAGAGACCATTTTGCTAAAATGGAAATATTCTTCAAAATGATCTCTAAATCCCACCCCAATCCCTATCGAAATTGCAATTTTTCTTCTTTGCAGAAACTGACAAGCTGATTCTAAAATTTATGTAGAAATTTAAGGAACCCAAAATAGCAAAATCAATCTTTAAAAAGAACAAAATTGGAAGACTCACATAGCCCAATTTCAAAACTGAATATAAAGTTATAGTACTACTACAGTGGGGTACCAGACCTACAGATGGGACAGAAGTAATAGTTCAGAAATAAACCCTTATATTCACAGTGAAGTGATTTTTCACAAAGATACTAAAAAAGTAAAATAGCAAAAAAAAAAAAAAATACCTGTCTTTTCAACAAATACAGTTGAGAGAACTGGAAAGCCATATAAAAGTGTTAAATTGAACCCCTTTTTCATGCCCTCCAAAATATAAAAATAAGTCATGGATCTAAATATAGAAGTTACAATTTAATGACTCACAGAAGAAAAAGAAAATAAATCTTGGTGACCTTGGGCTAGAATATTGGGAATTTCCATGTTTGCATGTGGCCAAGCAAGAGTATGGAAGCACTTTTGTCTGGCAAGCTTGGCCCATACCGGATATCTCAGCCTCCATTCTCCATGGTGCTACTCAAAGTTTAGCTCCACCTCTTCTTAAGACCCTAGCTTTCCTCCTACTGGGTTAAATGCCCTCCTCCCCAATACACACCCACACACCGCCCCCCCACACACACACTCCCACACACTCCCACAAGTACTGATTGTTGTAAGCTGTATGCCTGACCCCACAGATCCAAACCATCATTCAGACAAACTCCAAGCTACTACAAACTCCAGGAAAAACAAAAGTGAGGTTATTTCATAATCTGAATTACAGAGACTATGGCAACTCAACACAAATGATCCATTCATCTGCCTCGTTCTTGTTCTAGTCCAAGTGGGTGGGCCTAAAATTGGAAATCAAACTATTGGCACTTAGATGGTAAGTGGCAGATTTTATGTCCCTATCCCCCCCATTGATGTGCCACTACCGTAAGTGCTTACTGTGATGAGCCTCAGAAAAGATCCATGGTAGAATCCCACAGCAGCGAGTATTGGCACAGGCAGAAAGGTTCTAGAACCAAAGAGCCACAGACCTAGAGGGCCATGAGGCATGAGAAACACACTCAAGTTAGATCATGCCTCCCTGGTGATCCAGGGCGCAGGACACTGGGGGAGGGACAAGGTGAGTGGTGAGCGCTGGGTGGGCCCCTGGATGCCCCTCTAGTGAAGATCTCTCCACCTCCGCTGCCAACAATGCTCTCAGCAGAAGCCTTCAGCATCCGCCCCTTCCAAGGATGCCCTTGGGGCAGGCCACATCCAATGGCCCGTATCAAGGAGATGGCCAGGAGTATAAAGACCTGGTTATCTTAGCCATACTTGGGAAGCTCAGTGAAACTTTTCTAACTCTTTGAAGAGTTGGCCAAAACTGTCCCTGGGCCTTTGACCCGCTGAATTCCTCTGTCCAGTTCTAGTTCCTTCTCTTTTCTTCCCCAAGGAATGGATCCCAAGGATCACCTCTGAGACAAAACTCACATGATAAACTCCACCTCGCTGACTCCTTACCCCCAAACTGAACCCTTGATGTTCTGACATTCAACATTTTTTTGTCCTTGAAGCACAGGCTCTGACCCCTTGGGATCACTGTTGTCTCTGATTATCTAATACAAAACAACCTCATGGATGGCATTGAACCTGGGAAAAACACAAACTAGACGTGGAGAAGTATGAGGAATTAGAACCTGAGTCAGCCTTTCATCTCTACGACCAAAATACTTGGCAAGAATGACGTCAAGGAGAAAAGATTCATCTTCATCTTTGCTCATGGTATCAGAGGTTTTATGAAGTTCATGGTTGGCCAAGTCCATGGCTCTGAGCCTAAGGTGAGGCAGAGCATCATGGCAGAAGGGTGTGGAGGAGGGAAGCTGCTCATCTGGTGACAGGAGAGAGAGAGAGAGAGAGAGAGAGAGAGAGAGAGAGAGAGAGAGAAGAAAAGAAGAAGAAGAAGAAGGAGGAGAAGGAGGAGGAGGAGTGGGGGGAAGAGGGAGGAAGAGGGAGGAGAGGAGGGAGGAGGGAGGAGGGAGGAGGAGGAGGAGGGAGGAGGGAGGAGGAGGAGGAGTTGAAGAAGGAGAAGAAGAGGAGGAGGAGGAGGAGAAGGAAAAGGAGGAAGAGGAGGAAGAGGAGGGAGGAAGAGGAAGAGGAGGAGGGAGGAGGAGGAGGAGGAGGGAGGAGGGAGGAGGAAGAAGAGGAGGAGGAGGAGGAAGGAGGAGGAGGAGGAAAGAAGGAAAGAGGGAGGGAGGGAGGAAGGGAGGGAGGAAGTGGCTGGAAAGAAGATGAACCCTTCCAGGGCACACCCCAGTGAACTTGCCACCTCTAACCTCCAACCCAGCCCACCTCCCAGTAGTCCATTGAGCCATCAATGGACCAACCCACCAACGACGAGGGCCAAGCCCTCCGGATCCACTCATTTTCTCAAAGCCCCACCTCTGGGTAGAAGAGACTGTGTACCACTTTGCAGATCCAAACGACAACCGGACCTCAGTTTGTCTGTATCTTTAGCTTGTCCTCTTCCACCCAGACTCTCAGGGCCATTGCTCTTTGTCTTCAAATCTCTCTATTCAATGAAGGATTCTCTGGCGTTAATTTTTTTCTTCCCACAGAAGATGAAATTTCTAAGACGTTTCAGTGCTGTCCTCTGACCTTATCTGGGCTTTCATGTTTAGATTCCTCTACAACAGGACAGCCAAGCCTCAGGGAGCCCCTAGCCTGTACAAATTTCAGGGATGGGAAGTAGAGAGGGCTAAGCCTTCCCGCTGTGCCTGCAGGACGTCCCAGTTCCATGTAGTCTGACTTCTTGTGGTGGACAGTGGGTGCCCGCCTTTAGTCAGAAATGCCAGAAAATTCACATGGACCTCACCAAGAGCCTTTGGCCAAGGAATGAACCGTGGGCATACAATCCCTCTAGCACCCTCAGCCCCCGGGTTTCACACAATTGCCCAGAGTCCCACAGTAGGATTCAACTCTAGTGGCGTCTGGATGCTACCCACTAGGGACAGCACATCCGAATCTCACAGCCTGCACTGCCCTGTCTCATCCCCCGCCCACCCTGCCCCTTTGCTTCTCTCACTTTCTAAATAGACTGTTTACACTTGAATCTTTGCTTCAAGGTCTGCTTCTTAGGAACCGAAATGAAAGCCTATGCCATCCCTGACTATAAAGAATATATAGACTATTCCACATCTATATAGATGCAAAAGGACATTTAAAAAAAAAAAGCAGGCAGGCTTCCAATGACCCAAAGAGAATTTTCTGTTTCTTTAAGCCTTTGAAATTGAGTAAATAGTGAATTAAGAATTCATCTCAGCTGTTTAGCATGGTGGCTGTGTGTGTGGTGGCCCTGGGGAGCTGTTAGTTAATCTCATCAAAGGTTGTCCCCCTTGCTGAGAGAGTAAGGTCCTCTCTCATCTCCTCACCCTCCCCTACCAGGGGCCATGTTACCACCAGCACCTCCCTGATGAAAGATTAAGCCACTAGAGAAACACAGAAAGGTTCCTTTTAGGAAACAGAAACACTCTTCTGCTTTGGTCCCAGAATCAAAGAAAGATTTTGATGTCAGCAGCTCTGAGTGAATTGTTAAACTTTTATTTTGAGGCTGAAGGAAAAGTCACCTTGAACCGCGTCCTATGAATAGCCAGGAAGAGAGTGAAGGTGTTCACTTGGGTGTGTGTGCATGGGTGCGTACACACACACACACTCACACACACACACACACACACAAAATCACCAAGTGTGAAGTAGCTCATTTTCCTGAAATCAAGAAAGAAAGAAAGATAATAAAAAAGTAAAGCAACAGACAACCTTTATTTTAGTGCTTCCTAGGTGCCTAGAACTCTCCTTACGACAACCCTAGGAGTAGGTATTTTACCCCCATTTTACAAATGAGTAAACTGAGGTTTAGAGAACGGAGTCACTTGCATGAATACTGAGAAAGAAAGACAGTACAAGTTCCATGAAAGCAGAGATCACATTTTGTTCACAATAGCATCTTCTAGCACAATGTCCAACCTGTAGTAAGTGTTAGGTAAACGTGTGGGGCATGCTGGACGGATGTTGAAAATCTGTCTTGAGTAGCAAGTATTTGCTGCCAAAGGAATCTTCTAAGGTAGAAGCAGCAGATGTTTTCTGCAAAGGGCCAGATAGTAAATATTGGAAGCTTTGCAGGTCATAAGTTCTCTGTGGTCTATACACAAATGGAATATTCCTCAGCCATAAGAATAAAATGATGGCATTTGCTGGTAAATAGATGGAACCGGGGACTCTCATGCTTAGTGAAATAAGCTAACAAAAACCCAAAGGCCAAATGTTCTCTCTGATATGTGGATGTTAATCCACAAAAAGGGAGGATAGGGAGGGGAAGAATAGAATGCACTGGATTAGACAAAGGGGATTAGGGGAAGGGAAGGGATGGGAATGGGAAAGACAGTGGAGTGAATGGGACAGAACTTTCCTGTGTTCATATATGAACACACGACCAGGGAAACTCCACATCATGTCCAACCACAAGAATGGCAAGTTAGACTCCATATATATATGATATGTCAAAATGCACTTTATTGTCATGTATATCTAAAAAGAACAAATAAAAAACTACAGGGGAAAATAGCCATAGACAATATATTATCCAATGTTCATATCTGTGCTCCAATAAAACTTTATTTACACAACAGGAAGAGGGCAGAATTTGAGTCACAGGCTATATTTTGGCTGACCCCTGATCTGGCACCTTGTTACTCAAAGTGGAATCTGTGGACCTGCCCATCCGCATGACTTGGGGCATTAAGTCTAGCATTTCAATGCTGTGCTATATGTATTAAATTAGAAACTGCATTTTAATAAGAACTGCAGGGATTTATATGCAGACTAGCATTTGAGAAGTGCTGCTCTGAGACTTGGATCATGTTGGCTGTCAATCAGGATCATTATAGGGGTTTTTAAATAGACTCTTATTTCTGATGAACACTGCAAGAGTGTGATGATAGCAAGATTTGCTTGGTTTTATGTGATCACCCAGGTCCCCACTGGTTCTTCTTCCTTACTAATGAAAAGGGGAATAAGAAAAATCCACTTGGGCTGGGGTGGTGGCTCAGTGGTAGAGCACTTGCCTAGCATGCGTGAGGCACTGGGTTGGATCCCCGGCACCACATAAAAATAAACAAGTAAAATAAGGGTATTGTGTCTATCTACATCTAAAAAGAAAGAAAAAAAAGCCCACAAAATTGGAACAGACCACCAAATCTGGACCATGCAGTTCCGTATAACTCCCAGGTAATCACTCTACACCGTAGGACCAGAAGCCCCATGCCTCCCACAGAGAAGAAACAGCTTCTACCGCACCAGAGCAATCAGCCTCGAATCTGATTGCTCAGATATGTGTACAAATAATTTAGATGTCTTTGCCATCACAGGTCATTAAATGTCCCACAAAGTGCAAGCTGTTCAAATAAATGTCAGGCTCAGAACCTTGGAAAAAAATGAGTCTCTCTCTCCAAGGGTTTAAAATGCCTGATTGTAAAACTCGCTGATGAGTCTGTGCTTTTTTCAAAATGAATTTGTAGCAAAAAGGACCAAGGAGGCAGAGTGTGGGGTTGAGGGGGCAGTTGGCTCTCCTGTTCCCTGAGTTCCCTACCCCCAGACGCAGTCAACCGCAGACCACTGGCCTGTGATGCCTGCATCTGTGTTGATCACTAGAGACCTTTTTTCTTGTCATTTTTCCCTAAACAATACAGCATAACAAATTATTACCCGACATTGACTTTGGATTACATATTATAAATAATTTTTAATTATACAGAAGGATGTATACTCATTGTATGCAAATACCACCATTTTATATAAGGGTCCTGAGCAATGGTGGATTTGGATATCCATGGGGAATCCTGGAACCAATCCCTCTTAGGTAGTGAGAAATGGCGGTACTGTCCCAGACTGAGAAAACTTGGCCACCTACTCTGCCTTTCATTAACCACACGAGCCTGAACAAGTCAATTGCATCCATAAGTCACTTGAGTATTCTCTTCTGGAAAGTACTGGAAAATGGGGAATAAGAACACCAGCTTCTCTTTTCTCCATGTCTGTAGAAATTCTACTGGTTCCTGGGCTGGGGCTGGGGCTCAGTGGCAGAGCACTTGCTTAGCCCATGTGAGGCACTGGGTTGGATCCTCAGCACCACATAGAAATTAATCAATATAATAAAGGTATGATGCCCACCTATAAATAAAAGAAGCATTTTTAACAATTCTACTGGTTCATAATATTTTGCCCTTACTTACAATTTTAGTAATCTGTTTTCCAAACTTTTCACATATGTAATTCCAAAGTTTGTAGTGAGATATATTCACTCAGTGCTGTTTTCATAGTAAATTTGGAAGCAACCTGAATGCGCAACAATACGTGAGCGGCTAAATAAATTGTGGGACAGCTAAATATGCTAAAATATGTAGCGGTTGGAAAACAAATGGATCTATTTGCACTGAAGTGAAAATATATCCACGCTATACTGCTACATGGGGGGAAAAGACACAAAACAATGACATAGTCCATTGATTCCAAGATGTTCATTTTTCATATTCTCACAATTATCATCTTATAATTGTTGGTGTCTTATAATTGTCATTGACCAGGCAACAGACTCGATGCCGTTCAAAAAAAATAATGACATATTGTACCATCAGTGGCATCTATGGTTTAACACATTATGCAAAAAGAACCACATACATATGTGAATAGATTTGTTCATCTGTTTCTCTTACACTGTGTATATCTATACACACACACACACACACACACACACACACTAGTCTACAGTCTCCATCCTACAATGGTTTGACTTTCGATCATTTGCTTTGCAACAATGCAAAGACAAGAAACATTGGGTCGAAATTATATTCAGCTTTTGAATTTGATCTTTGGCAGGACAGTAAGCTATTTTCTCTAGATGCTGAGTGGCAGCAGCTCCCAGTCACCTGCACAATCACTCATAAGTGGAAAGAACGGGTCCCCTAAAGTATGTTGTATAGCTAAGATGTGAGGCTGGGTGGCTGGGGTGTGTGTCAAAAGCATGGGCGACTTATGATATTTTCCAGTTATGATAGACTTATCCAGACAATCTCCCATGGTAGCTCGGGAAATATCTCTATATTTGAAAATTGAAAAATAGCCAGAAATATACAACCAAAGGAAGAATAATTCATTCTAAGGAGAAAGTTAAATAAATCGAGCTGGAGGGTGAGATCAAAGCAGTAGTCTCTCCTTGTAGAATTTATAATTTTCACAGTTTTCATATTGTGTTGACAGCAAACATATTTTACTTTTTAAATGGAAAACAGAATCGTATGATCCCAATGTTGTCTTTATCATTGTCCCCCAGGACCCAAGTGAAAACGTTACCTTCTGCTGGTAAGTCTGTAGAGCGAGGTGGCGATTCTACTTTGTGTTCTCATCACCAGAGACGATGCATCAGAGACAGAAACTGGAGATATTTAAGACTGACACCATTTTTTTTATTTGGCCTCGAGTGCAACATTTATTCTGTGAGAAAATGAGACAGGACGGCCCGTGGTGACAGGGAAAGACAGTCTCCTCCTGTTGGCTCCCTGGGATATCACTTTGATTGGGAAAGTGTCGTGAGGCGCTCATTCATGAGGCAGATCAGCAAGGAAATGTCAAAACATCGGCAAATTGTGAGTAAATAGACTCAGACGTTTTGCTGCAAACTTGCTGAGAACAGAGACTGTGGTTCCCATATGCCCCAACAGACTCCGCTGGGTAGACGCCTTCATGAATATTAACCAGTGGTGCATTTCAGGGTGAGTGGTGGGTACAGCATGAGTAGCAGCCCAGCTCACGAGGAACCTGGCCCTTGGGTGGGAGAGAACCAATAGTCCACAGTCAGCCTGGCTCCTGAAATGCATTCTCTTGGAGCCAGAAAACCATGCCCTAAGCAGAGGAATCAATGGGACATTTCATCACATCGGATGAAACGTAAGATTGGTTGGCAAACTATCCAGCATCTTGTTTATTCTCATCTTTGTAGGCTCATAGGTACCACACATGACAGTGTTGACACCCTTTGCTTTTGGACCTCAATTCCTTCATCAAACATGTGCATCATTAGGCAAAACACAACCAGCTATAACAGGCAAAAGGTTACACAGTTAGCAAAATTAATGCATCAATGTAACCTCTCTGAGCTTCCCAGGAGAGTTTATGTTTGCCCCTGAGGATCTGCAAGGTGAGTTATTTATTCTCAAGATGTAAATGGCCAGAGGGGTTCACATGGAAAACTGAAGAAAAGGAAGATGAGCAAAACTTGGATGAGTTTAGCAGTGAAACAAGATCATGGTTGAAGCTGGGAGGTGGACAGCCTTGGGGGTCATGAGGCTTTTCACTCTAATTTTGTGTAAGTTTGAGTTTTCATAATAAAATATTAATTGAGAGACTACTGAGAGACTCCTAATGTGATGTGCTGAATTTCTGCATCAGCAGGGAGATGCTAATTAATATGCAACAAAATCGTTATTATGTTCTGTTTCCTTACCGAGAATGGGGAGTGGGAAATGGAGATAATACTTCCAAACAAAAATGAAGATAATAGCTGGGCATGGTGGCACATGCCTGAAATCCCAGCAGCTTGGGAGGCTGAGGCAGGAGGATTGTGAGTTCAAGGTCAGCCTCAGCAAATTAGTGAGGCCCTAAGAAACTGAGCAGACTCTGTCTCTAAACAAAATGTAAGAAAATGTTGAGGATGTGGCTCAGAAGTGAAGCATCCCTAGGTTCAATCCCTGGTACAAAAAGGAAAAAAAAAAAGATAATATTAACTCACAAGGGTAAGATAATTATGAAAAAAATGAAAGTAAAATTCTCAGCACTGTGTCTCAAAGTATGTTATCACTAAAATAAAATCAGAAAAAGATTACATTTTAAATATCTGTATATTGACAACAACTATATTTTAATGGTGGGACTATTTGGATTTGTTATTTTTATCCCTTTCCTATTGTGTACATGGAGAAAAACACATCATTTATGATAATTTTTGTTTGCAACTAATGGAGATGCATTTTTACCCATACAGGGATGGGTCTGAATTAGATTACAAAAAGATTCAGGAACATTCCTAATCTTGGAACTATAATTCCTCCCTGAGTTCAAAGGCTTATGGAATGATAACTTTGTTGCATGTTCCCTGCAAGAGCAATTAAAAAAAAAAAAAAAAAGACACCTAATTTTCCAGGCACAGTAGTGCCCATCTGTAATCCCAGCAGCTCGGGAGGCAGAGGCAGGAATATCACAGGTTCAAAACCAGCCTCAAAAAATTAGCAAGGCCCTAAGCAACTCAGTGAGATCCTGTCTCTAAATAAAATACAAAACAGGGCTGGGGATGAGGCTCAGTAGTTAAGCACCCCTGGATTCAATCCTAGGTATCCTCCTTCCTCTAAAAAGCCAAATTACAGTGTACCCATAACTTCAACCTGGTGGTTCCAATGGTGTTCATATTAGCTGCTGGATAAAATTGCTGTAAAATTAGTTCGTGGTTTTACATGACAAGATGGTTGCAGTAATTTACCCTGTAGTTCCCTTGGGGATAAACAGGAAATACCCTACTACTATTAGAGTGTTATTGTTTGTTTGTTTTGTTTGTTTGTCTTAAAAGCATGTCTTATGTGCCTGTTGCCTCTGCTTTTATCAGGAACCTAAAATAAATAGCGCTCACTGATTTCCATGAGTCCGTGATGCTGATGCTGCTGTGAAAGCATGATATCTACTGCATCCGTCACCTGTCCCCACGACGATGCTGCATGATTAGGCAACATCAACTCGGCCATGGAGCTTCCTTGAGAAGAGCGAACTATTTCAAAGTTTTTCCCTGGAGTAACTGCAAGGTCAGTTACTGTGTCCCTCAAACTATCTGCAGGTAGAGAAAAATGCTCATGGAAAACTCAGCAGCCTATAATAATAAGCATTGATTTCGCTTGCAAGTCTCGGGGTGGGCAGTTGATTCGGAGTGAGTTGACTGACAGGGCTGGACTCAATGTCACCATCCTAAGGATCACTGGCTGTGAGCTCCTTCAGGGTGGCGCTTTCTGAAATGAAGAGGCCAGACCGCCTCTGGGCTCCCTGTTACTTTCATTCTCCCACAGACTATTCTAGATTTATTTTCCTGATGACAGAAGAGAAAGCACACAGCAAAATGCACCCGTACTTTTTCTTCTCTCAACCCTTCCTTGGAAATTCGTCTTATATTTTCCCCTTACATTGTTATTCAAGTGCCTTTTTAAATTTCTGTGGGTGTCATATCTGCTGAAGTCTCATGGGCCAAGCAAGTCATCCAGGCAGCCCAGATTGCAGGGGAAGGAAGCGGGCTGCACCTCCGCAGTGAAAGGGATAAAGAATTGGGGTCCCCCGTGCAAACAATCGGCCACATCCACTTAGATAATAAGGACTCCTGTTTCTCTGTGCTGCAGTCAAGTTTGCGTTGGCATAGAGCGCCACGGATCTCAACAGATTCCCAGGACAAAAGAGAGTTCGTTCTTTCACCAGGAGAACCGTGAATTGTTTCAGTGCTGGAATCCGTTTTAGCTTGTAGCACACTGTCCTCTAGATGGTCCATAGATGCTGTCCACTAGGAACGAGGTGCATCGCTGTCTTTCTTCTTGAACACTTCTCCCGAGAGTCCCTTTGGTGTCTCTAGAGAGAATTCATCATGCCTTCCTCTGATCTACCTTTGCACCTTGCTCCTAATTCAGCTTTCTACCTTCTCTGTTGGTTTAAACCATGATCCACCTCCCTAGTGTCTGAAACAATTAAGAGGAAAGAGCACACGTTATGGGGTCAGGAGTCAGGGTTCCAATCCCGGGTCCTACATGTGGGAACTCCCACAAGCTATTCAGCTGGGCATTGTGTGCCTTCATCTTCTCTTCTATAGAACAGGAATAATGGTGGCACTTGCTTAAAACAGATATTGAGAGAATTAAATGAGAGTTAAACAGTAAAGTACCTGACTGTGCTCAAATTAATTGTGAAATATAACCTCTTTATCCTTAATGCTATTTAACTGACTTCCTGCTGCCTTGGAGTAAAGTTATGACACGGTCTTGACTTCCAAAGAACATATAGATCCTGACGTCTCAATGAGGTCCTTTTAAATTTGATTGCTGAGATGAACAGAAGGGGGCAGAAAACTAATAGCAGGGTAGCCCCCAAAAGACCACCTCATCTGACCCCAATATATAATTCTATGAAGAGAAAGAAAACACAGGAGGATCAAAATGTACCCAATTAATATTTACCTTTACAGCTCTCATTTCTAGATATTGTATTTTTATTCCTCTGAGCAGAAGGTTCACTGAAGTCATTTGGATAAACTCCATTTGCCAAAAACCCACATAATAAGATGATGTAGGGACAATGGGAAATTAAATGGAAGGGCTAGACGAAGCAACAAAATAAAATTCCATAAGCCACCCTAAGTCCTCAATTTGAATGATGCATTACTTTGACGCTTCTCATCTTCAAAATGGGTGAGCTGAGGATTAGAGGCAAGGAACAGATGGCATCTTGATAGATTGCATTAATACTCTGAAAATGAGTGAGGAGATGCATTGTCTACAAAATTCAGAAAGCATTTCAAGTAGAACGGAGCTTATGCTATATTCTGAAGCATCTGAACGTTGAACGTTTGTGTCACCACTGCTATTTTAACATATTTGTCAGGGAGAGCTGAACAAGTAGAGATCCTCTATGTGCTACCAAGTTTTCGATTCAAAAGACCACCTTTCATGGTGAATCATAAGTACACTAGGACTTACCAAAGAAGTTGTCTTTGTAGAAACATTTAATTAGGATTTCTAAGAGATAAAATGCATAAATAATAAAAATTAAAACTCAAAGAGTGCAAAATGGCCTGTACTGAAAACTGAAACTCCCCAATTGTAGTCCCTATTCCTCATGGGAAATGCTATTACTAATTTCTTACATGTTCTTTTTTACGGTTATGTTTGTACATTCTGACAATTGTATTACAAGTTGAAAGAACCAGAATTTTTGATTGCTATGTTCTTCATGCATCTTTTTTAAAACTAAAACCTTGTAGTAGAGAGAATTTAGATGATTTGGGTGAAGTTGTTCAGTGATTCAGTGAATCAGTTAGGATTTAGTCTTAAGTAAACAAAACAAATTAAAAAGTCAGCATACTACAGTGATGAGCTAAATCAATATTTATAGCAGATCAATTCACAATAGCTATGCTATGGAACCAAACAGGGTAACCTTCAATAGATGGATGGATAAAGAAAAGGTGGTATATATACACAATGGAATATTACTCTGCCATAAAAAGGATGACTTTATGGCATCTGCCAGCAAGTGGATGGATTTGGAGACTATCATGCTGAATGAAATAGGCCTGTCCCCCTGAAAAACAAAAGGTTGAATGACCTCTCTAATGTGCGAATACTAACCCACAACAAGTGGTGGGGGAATAGAAGTTTAGTGGATAAGACAGAGGGGAATGAAGGGAGGGGAGGAGGATGGGGAAAGGAAAGACAATAGAATGAATTGGACATAAGTTTCCTCTGCTCATATATGAACACACGACCAGTGAAACTCCACATCATGAAGAGCCACAAGAATAGGATCCTAATTAGAATAAGTTATTCTCCATGTCTGTCTAATATGTCAGAATACATGCTCTGTCATGTATATATAAAAAGAACAAATACAAAGCTATGTGTATGTATGTGTCTCTCAGCTCCTAGGAAAATATCCAGGGGTCGATCTGACAGCTTTGAACACGGCTTGGCTGGCAGCCTTAGCTATTCATTCTCCCTCTCACTGTTTTGGTCCATTCTTCACATGTTGCCTTCACTTTTAGATCACTCAGAATGACAACATTGTGGCCAAAGGGTCTCCTCCTCTCCTTCTCCTTCTCTTTCCTCTTCTCTCTGTCTTTATGCCAAGGATTGAACCCCGGGGCACTTAACCCCTGAGCCCCATCCCCAGCCCTTTTTACTTTTTATTTAGAGACAGGGCCTCGCTGAGTTGCTGAGGCCCTCACTAAGTGGCTGAGGCTGGCTCTGAACTTTCTATCCTCCTGCCTCAGCCTCCAGAGCCCCTGGGATCACAGATGTGCACCACTCCTTTCTTCAAATACAGCCAAATGCAATGTTCTCCAGCCGATCACCAGAAGTCTGAAGACAACAGCCCCGTTGCCTCATGCTCAGCCAGAGCACATCACTGTGCCCACAGACACCTTCTCCCCATCCTCTCGCCCCCTAGGTACAGGGTCTAAGAGGAAGGGAGATTGTATCACCGAGGGGAAAGCTGAGGTGCCATTAGCAAAAGAAGGATGAATTCGTAGGTAGATGGAAATCACAGAAGGTCACTGAACTCCTACGATCCAGAGAAAGATGGAGTTGTGATCTCTTGCTCTGCATCAGAAACTAGTCAGAGCTAGGATCAGGGAGGAAACCTTTATCCTCCTCTTACAATAACACATAATTGTCTATTCTCATATCTTATTTCTTATTACAGGACCAGCCTCAATTGGATCAGTTATGTAAGTTATCTGTCTAAAAGCCAATCCAATGTTTCCATTTTCTATAATAGTGACTTGAATTCAATAGTACAATAATTCAAATCTTGGTCTCTTTCCAAACGCTTTGCAAAATAATTCCCAGCAAACACATGGTGATTGCTTTATATTTTTTTTCATCCTTTCAGGAAGCCAATTACCAAAATGTTCTTAGCCACGAAAACTGGCAGCTAGATTTTTCCATCACCCAGATAACACGAACATGCACGCTAGATCCTCTCTTAAATAGAAATGATGACATGATATCCAGAGGATTGGTATCAAATTAGGAAAATTGCAGGCAATTCTCAAATAGAAGAAGTAAACCAACAGATAATACAAGACAAACTATCTTGCTTTAAGAGGCACATTTCAAGTGACACTCTATATTTACTAGTATCATATGTGCACTAACTGGGTTGACTCATATGGAAAACATAGTCTTTTTTATTATCAGGATTGCAAGGGATTCAGATTGAAATAAAGATCACCAAGCCTCATGATGTGGCTGTCTGATGGACTAGACTATTGGGAACTCAGGATCTGGGTTAAAATGACCTTAATGTAAAAAGCTAATGGATCTGGAGTCTCTCTCTTAGCCATGCTTTTGTAACCTACACTTAAAAAAAAAAGGTAAGATGGCCCCAACTCCTTATTTGATAAACTGTGATACTGAAGTACAGAAAAAGAAAATTGCTGGGGCCGAACCCACATTTAAAACCACGCTGGTCTCCAGATTCTCTCACCTTTTCCTTTCTCCTAGGGCCATTGAGAATGAATCTGAGTGACCGGCTAGTCAAAGCTGGTATGAAATTCTATTAGGAAAATGTCTGGTTGAAGAATTACCAAAATCATGGACTTTAACTGGTCCTTACAGAACCCTTTTCCTGACTGTACAAAGCATCTGTCTGATTTAAGGCTTAGTTGGTTCTTAAGTGAAAGTGTTCTGGGTAAGAAATGGTGTTTCCCTTAGTCAAAGAGTCTAGGTTCACAGAAGGTCAGAACTGCCCTTAAAATGGGTCCACTTCACAGAGCAACTGATTCTTATTGTATCCTCTATTTAAAAAAAAAAAAAAAAAGTGAAGGGAGGGGAGTTTAATACAATGAAAACTTCTAGCTTGTGTTTTTTCCCGGGTGACTTGAGTCTTATTTCCCTATATATAAAATGGTATCTATACAATTTATTTATTTTTTGTTTTGCTTTTATGGTGCAAGGGACAGAACCCAGGGCCTCATACATGCTAAGCTCTAGAAATGAACTGCATCTCCAGCCCTGGATAATTTATTTAAAGTGATGTTTCAAATTGGAATCAGGCAATCTCCACAATCTTCTGGTTTCAATAGGTAAGATTTCCTCTTTCTTATTTTTTTAAAAATTATTGAATTAATTGATTTGTCATGCTATACATGACAGCAGAATGCATTTCGATTCAGAGTACACAAATGGAGCACGATTTTTCATGTCTCTGGCTGTACATGATGTAGAGTTGCACCACTTGTGCAGCCACACATGTACCTAGGGTAATGATGTCCATCTCATTCCACCATCCCCCTGCCCCCTCCCTTCCCCTCCCTCCCCTTTGCCCTATCCAAAGTTCCTCCACTCCTCCCAAGCCTCCCCACCTCCATTGTGGATCAGCATCCACATCAGAGAAAACATTCAGCCTTTGGATTTTTTGGAATTGGCTTACTTCTCTTAGCATGATATTCTCCAACTCTATTCATTTACCTGCAAATGCCATGATTTTATTCTCTTTTAATGCTAAGTAATATTCTATTATGTATATATACCATAGTTTCTTTATCCATTCCTCTGTTGAAGGGCATCTAGGTTGGTTCCACATTTTAGCTATTGTGAATTGTGCTGCTATAAACATTGATGTGGCTGGGTCCCTGTAGTATGCTGATGTTAAGTCCTTTGTGTATCAATTGAGGAGAGGGATAGCTGGGTCAAATGGTGGCTCCATTCCCAGTTTTCTAAGGAATCTCCACACTGCTTTCCAGATAGGTTGCACCAATTTGCAATCCCATCAGCAATGTAAGAGTGAGCCTTTTTCCCCACATCCTTGCCAACACTTATTGTTGTGTGTATTCTTAATGACTGACATTCTGACTGGAGTCAGTTGAAATTTTAGAGTGGTTTTGATTTGCATTTCTCTAATTACTAGAGATGTTGACCATTTTTTTCATATATTTGTTAATTGATTATATATTCTGAGAAATGTCTGTTCAGTTTCTTAGCCCATTTATTGATTGGGTTATTAATTTTTTGGCATTAATTGTTTGGAGTTCTTTATATAGCCTAGAGATTAGCGCTGTATCCGATGTGTGTGTGGTAAAAACTTCCTCCCATTCTGTAGGCTCTATATTCACCTCTAATTATTTCTTTTGCCAAAAAGAAGTGAATCCATCCCATTTATTGATTCCTGGTTTTATTTCTTGGGCTCTAGGAGTCTTGTTAAGGAAGTTGGGGCCTAATCCAACATGAAGATGACTTGGGCCTACTTTTTCTTCTATTAGGTGCAGGGTCTCTGGTCTAATTCCTAGGTCCTTGATCCACTTTGAGTTCTCTGCATGGTGAGAGATAAGGGCTTAATTTCATTTGGCTGCATATAGATTTCTAGTTTCCCCAACACCATTTGTTGAAGAGGCTCTCTTTCCTTCTTTAATTTTAATTTGACTAATTCATCTTTGTATTTTCCACATCCAGCATTACGCCTATCCATAATATTATAGCATTATGTAGAAGTTATATCTGTGGCAGTTGAGACAAGGGGCCACCACTGTACCCATAATTTCCAAGTTTAAAAAATCTGTTAAGTCCCAAGTTTTTAATTTTATGTAGAATGGTGGGACTTCATGGGACAATAAGACTCACTCTTTAGGGCCCAAAAGTCATGACTTGTAGAACTTACTGATTTCCCTGGGGAAAACAGCCAACCATGGCCAATTTCAAACTATTGATCACTAAATATAAGGTTTTAAAGAGAAGTGGCATAGAGCATACCATTATGCCACAGAGATGCAGTTGATGGAAATAGTTTTAAAGTATGGAAAAAGTGGAATGAAATAATTAGAAAGTGATGAGTTTAAGTGTTTTTTTTTAAAATTTAAATATAATTTATTTAATCAAAAATAGAAATAATTTACTTTTTGAGGTGTTATCAGAGATTGAATTCAGGGGCACCAGGCCACTGAGCCACATCCCCAGCCCTATTTTGTATTTCCCTTAGAGACAGGGTCTTTACTGAGTTGGTTAGGGTCTGAGTTACTTAGGGCCTCACTGTTGCTGAGGCTGGTTTTGAACTCACAATCCTCCTGCCTCAGCCACCAGAGCCGCTGGGATGATAGGAGTGCACAACTGGGCCCAGCAATAACTTAATTTTTTGATAATGATTGTGTTTAATAACTGAGATTCAAAGTAAGTGAACATGAACAGCCAATATGATCTGGGTACCTTGTTGTCCCCAGAAAGGGCCATAGCACCAAAAAGGTCTGGGGTTTTGCCATGGGCTTCTGCAACTACTAACTCTGAGACTGAGCAAGTCTATTTCACCTGTGTCTCCATTTCCTTACATATAATAGAATCATGGCAGTAAATGTCTCACGGGTTAGGTGAAGAATAAAGGAGAGAATATAGAAAAAATTGGTGGCATATTTTTAGAGCTCAGCAAATATCAGCCTGAAGGAAGAATAATAATAAGATTACTCAAGAAGGGTTCCCTTATTGACAGATGAGGAAGGGAGACATATATGGATGGATGGATGGATGGATGGACAGAAAGATGGATGTTTTCCAAGTGGGAGAGTAAAAGGCTTTTTTTGATTGAAAAACATACAAAGAAAACGGAGCTGTGTTCACCCAGAAACATGTCCCTGTGGAAGAAAAGAAATCCTCCACTCTTGCACGCGGAGTAGACTTAACCAGCTGCTCTGCTCTCTGGGGCGCTGCAGGCCTCCGTTATATACAAAGAGACACAAAATGACTTGCTATTAGTAGCATCAGCTGCCGCTAAAAAAGCAGGGAGAGAAATGTCTGTGGCTCGCTCCTCCGTGCAGTGGGCTCCCCAGGGAGCCCAAGTGTTAAAGTCCCCCCTTCCAGCCATGATTGGAGAGCTTCTACAGCTATTTTCCTTGGAAAAGGACTGAGCCTGTCTTTTTTCCCCCTAATCCCACCTCAGCTAATCGCCAGTGCCACTGTCTTTTCTCCAGCCACCTTCTCCTCCCCTGAGACCAGCAGGGGAGACGTATCTTTCAGATCCCAGCACGGCCAGCAGGGGGCAGGCTGCAAGCCCACACCCTGTGACCCCCTCCAGGGGTTAGAGTACATCTTTACAGTCCAAAACCTCATTGATCATAAGTGGCTGTGGCTATGGTTCAAAACCATCCACCGATGTTATGAGATCTAAAATCATAAGCAGAAGGGGGAGTGGGTCAAAAGGACCCCCGTGGAGGACAAGTTAATGAATGGTGGCTAAGGTCTAGACCATCATTTTCTGAGAGGGTACATTGTCCAAGAAAAATGGGAACCCAAAAGAGAACATTTTGCATTGTAGAAGAAGAACAGAAACATTTGCGGTTTCTAAGCAGGGTGTGCTCAGCAGGATCAGGAAGGCAGAGGTGGAATTTTCTCATGGGAGAAGCATTTCTTATATGATATGGACTCTCAGGGCAAAGTGGAGTCTGTGTGGTCATGGCCCAGATAGCCTGGCCCATAACCAAGTACTGTCTCAGAGAAAAAAAAAAAATGGAAGCAAAACTCATTTACCATCACACTTTGCAGTATTGTAAATCTTCAAACAAATCCTCCGATGGTGATGCAACTGAAATGAGGACAGGCAACCTGCGTCGAGGCCTAGAACTTTCTTTATGGGATCATGCTGCCTTTCTCCCACCGTGGAGGAGGGGGGGAGTCCTGGACATGTGTTTCTGTACGCGTCCTCCGAAAGCTAACCTCTGAGAGTATCCTTGTGTTTGAGTGCACAAATCTAAACCTGGCTCTTCTATCCTGGACACTTCAAAATGAAGAAAAGGTATCTTGAAATATCTGTCCGTAACAGCCCCGATAAACACAGAAAAGGTTCCCTCGAAGGACAAAAATATAACAAAGTGGAATAGAAGGAGCACCTTCAACCTGCTAAAGATTATCAGCCAAAACCCCAGAGAAGGCCCTGTAGGAAGCATTCCTGTTGAGATCAAGGAAAACACTAGGGTAACTTCTTCCTCTCCTTTTATTATCCTGGAGGGGTCCATGTGGCAGGAAGACAAGGAAAAGAAATGGAAAGGATGAGGACTAGAGAGGAACCCAGGAAGCCACCACCCACCAATGATGAAGAACATCAAGAGCTCAAAAGAATCTTCACATCAGCACAGTGAATGAGACCGTGTAAGAAAGGTTCATGTATATAAAAACCAATAAGCACAAATAAATCTCTCTACTAGCATAAAATATTTAGAGAACAATTTTTTTAAAAAAAATAAAAGCCTTCATTTATATTTGGGAAATTAAGGATGAGGCACCTTCTTAAGGGCCAGGAAAGGACTGCATCAAAAAGTCGTTGCTTCTCACCAAAGTAGATTAAGACCGATTCCAGGAGAAATCCCTGTAGATTTTTCTTTAGTAATCTAAAAGCTAATTCTAAAGTTTGTATCCAAGGGGACAGGCTGAGCCGTGATACTGCTAAAGAAAAAGTTGGGAGAGAGAGAGACTTGCTTTCCGGGTATCAAGACGTAGTAAAAATCTATGGTGATGGTGAAAATGTGATTTGTTTTAGTCATGTACAGAAATGTAACAGAATAACAAGATCAGAAATATACATAGAGATTTTTGTGGGTTGAATTGTGGTTCCCAACCCCCTAAAAAAAGGTTGAAATTATAAGAAGAGACACAGAGATGGTCATGGAGCACCCACACGGGAGAAGGCGGAGACTGCAGTTCCGAGAGGCCAGGAAGGTGCTTGGCTAGAGCTTGAAAGGGAGCCTGGCCCTGCTGACACTTTGAGTTTGAACTTGAACTTGAACTTGAACTTGGGTTGAACTCTCCAGAACTGTAATATATTCCTGTAATTTTAAGCCTCACAGTTTGAGGTATTTTGTCAGGGCACCATTGGGAAACAATTACAGGAATACATGAAAATAAAGTCACAGCCATAAAGAGAAACGTTCACAAGTTGTTTGAGTGGCTTTAAAGGGAAAAAGAATCCTTAAATGATTTCAGAGAAAAATATAAAGGCAAATCTTCATTTCCTCTTCTAGGCACTCTTTATATAATTTGAATACTAATCCATTATTGATACTGCTGGTTACTGGTTCTGCTTCCCCACATGTTGAAGTTTGAACATTGGAGAAGCATGCTAAGGCAAGCATATGAAGCAGGGTTTATTTAAAAGGGGGTCACATAGACTTCTCCAGGGAGGGAGAAGGGGGCCATAGCTGGGATCCTGGTATCTGGAGAAGCAGGAGTTCTGCCCTTTTTCTATGTCCTAGGCTTCCTTTGTTCTCCTGCCTTTCCCCCCTTATCTTTCTCCTTCCTGCGAAGGTGACCAGGCCCAGGACTAGGCCCAGGAATGCTGGTGGGGTGGCCCCAAGTGGGGAAACAGGTGGGCTGAAGGGATGGAGCAGCCAAGGACACATTACAACCTTATAGCTCTCTGTGGGGAGGGGCAGTTCCTGCGACTGGTTACCCTGGCAACTGGTTGGAGCCAGGGAAGGTTCTTGATAAGGGTGGAGGAAGGGCTCTGAAGGAGTTAACATTTCAGTCCTTCAGGGGACAGTCTCATCTTGCTGGACTCACTCAAAATTGGCCTGACTCATCTATCTTACTGGATTTACCTGTCTCTCCTGCCTGCCTGTCGAATCCTGGCTTCATTATCAGGCCTGTGCATCTAATTTATTGTTACCCAGTCTTCCCCCTTTGAGTCAGTGATTGAAACTGAAGCTAACTCAAAGTGACTCAAAGTGAAGCTGCAGACACAGGGACCTCCTTAATTCCTCTTTTTGCCTTGAATTAATTTCTCCAGGAAACTCTCCTGACTCTGCCACCAAATATATCTAAATCTCATCAATTCACGTCATTTTTTTCTGTAATTTCTTAAGTCAAAACTACCATCCTGTACCTCTGGGCCCCTGAAGTATACCTGCCACTACTCTGAGACCCTCATACATCCAGAATAGATAATCCTCCACCAAGCCACTTGGTTTAGAATGAGTAATGATGTTCCAACCTCCAATGTTACATGTTGATGCTCTAATCCTCAATGTGATGGCATTTGAAGTTGGGACCTGTGAGATTAATTAAGAAGTATGATTATTACAAAATATTTTTTAAAGAGAGAGAGAGAATTTTTTTATATTTATTTTTTACTTTTTGGCGGACACAACATCTTTGTTTTTGTATGTGGTGCTGAGGATTGAACATGGGCCGCACGAATGCCAGGCTTGAGCCACATCCCCAGCCCAATTACAAAATATTAATGGCCGTGAAAATGATAATGAATCTATAGTTGCCTCTCCAGGTGATATTTTCTGGGTTTACTCACTGATCTATTGGCCAGGGTTTTAAAAGCACCCATGTTCAGGTCCCTATTGCCTCAAATTCCATTGCTAAAAAAATTCAGTGGTGATTATAGTTAATTTGGTTTTTGATTTAATGAAGATAATAAGAACTATCCACACGACGTGTTATTTAGAGAAAGCTGCTGCAAATAGAACCTCTGAAGTTTTATTTTTTCAAAAAAAATTATTATTAACTTCTCATTTGGAAACGAAACACAAAAACATTAAAAATAAACCCTCTAGATTTCAAGTGAAAAAAAAAAAGCTAAGCACTACAAATAATCAAGCCCTGAAGCTGTTTTTAAAAATCTATTTGTGACGCTCTAACACCTGTTAAATCCCAATCTCTATTTTAAAAACCATTCAATCCTCAAACTAAATAAGATATTATTATGCCCTTTAAAATGGATTTTTGTCTAGAATTATTTCAGATCAATATGTGTGCTCTCTTTTAAAGAAAAGAGATTGACTTTTTGTTTTTGACATACAAAGCGATTGCTATTGATGATCGTTTTGAAATTTATTTCATCATGCAACACAGATCTAAAGGTTTTTATAGGTGCACATGGCTACCCATAATAGTGGGGCTCATTTTGATGTATTTATAAATGTGTGTAGTATAATTTGCTCCATTCGGTCAACAGCATTTCCCCTGTCCCTACCCTCCCCTTATCTATCCTACTTATCCCTTCTATCCTATTGGTTTTCCTTCTATTTATTTATTAACTTCTTAAAATTGGTACAACATAGTTATACGTACATGTGAAATTCATTGTGATATATGCATGCATGCACATAGCATCATCTGGTAAATTTCATTCTGCACTTCTCCTCCTTTCCTACCTCTCCTCCCTCCCTCCTGGATTCTCTTCCTTTACTCCATCCATTGTTCTTCCCTCTCCTTTCCTGATATCCACCCCTCCCCCTTTTTTTTGATTCCTTATTTCTCTCTAGCCTCAGCATATGAGAGAGAATGTTCCATCCTTAACTTTCGGTGTCTGGCTTATTTCACTTAGCATGATGCTCTCCCGTTCCATCTATTTCCCAGCAAATGTCATAATTTCATTTTTCTTTATGACTCAGTAAAATTTCATTGTGTATATAAACCACATTGTCTTTATCCATTTGCCTGCTGATGGCCACCTGGGTTGGTTCCCTGTCTTGTCTGTTGTGAATTGCCCTGCTATAACCATTGGTATACACGTATCTATAAACTCACTTTTTTTATGATAATGCCATGAAAGAAATGATGAAGTTATGTATTAACCTGAAGAGGGAGTCATGGAGTATTGCTGTGTGCAGAGTTTTTGGTTTTGTTCATCTAGCAATATTCCCCTTCCTTTTAGCCACAACAGCTTTGGTTGCTATTTCTCCCAGCCATGGTCGAACATGGTTTCAGGGAAGCTGACCGGACTTCCTGTCTTGGTCATTCACACCTTGACCCAGACTAGGAAAACCAGAATGTGAAAGGAGTGCCTCTGGTCAGTGGTTCACAACTGGACCGTGACCCAAAATGGGTTAATGAGTTTTATGGAACCAGTAGAAAAAAAAAGAAGCTCACTTTGGGCTGAAACCACCAAAATAGAAAAACATAAGACTCATGATAGCTTAGCACTGAGTGAGATGAGTCTTAATATTTTCCTGAAGAGAAAGCAATAGAGAAAACAGAGCCAAGTAATGGAAAGACACAGAGTCCTGGTGACCTGTCTGAGCACCTGTTATTACTCCTGTTGGACCGCACTGCTAGACTTGTAGGTTACCTCTCAGGTCATACCAGATGACCTTGAGTAAATAGTGCTCTCACCTCTAAAATAAAGGTTTGAGACAAGATGACTTCCTAAGATCTCATGTAAATCTCACATTGAAAAAAAAAATATTGTGATTGACCATTCATTACTTGGCTCCATGGATAAAATCTTAAAGCGACCCAATTTTCAGTTGAAAAAAATTTAATGATGCAGGCCATCTTTGCTCTTTTTGTAGATAACAAAGGACGAGTCTTAACTGTATTTGTAATTGAAGAAGCTATGAAGTTTATCTAGTCTTCATTCTGAGTCTCTGATCCTCAGTGGAAAAAATATACAAGGATTATACATGGTATCTTCAATTTGGTGAAGCTCAAGGGCAAATACCCAAGTTAACTTGATCAAAGATGTCATTTTCAACCTATGTCAAGTATCCTTGCCCTTCCTTGTTTGAAGAACAACCCTAGTAGCTTTCTCATTTCACATGTATTTGATGAAATTCTGTCTGTACTACTTAGCAATTGCAAAGAAAAAGCCCTTTCATGTAATCCTTCATAGTTTAATAATTATTTGACAGACAGCATCCATATCCCCTGCTAATTATTTCCTCCATAAGGCAGGATTATATTTCCCAGAAGATGTTTTACAAGTAGGAGAGATTTTGAAAATATATAATATTTTGACCCTTTAAGATAAAAGATTTGTTGGTGAGACTCATCCTTTTTATTACTGAGGTGTCATTCAAAATAAAATAATACGTTTAGACATACTACAGCAATTTACTTGCTATTACTCAAATCTCACCCTCTAATTAGAGGGAGAAATATGAAACCTCATCAGTGCATAATTTAACAAACTCAGTGTCGAGAATTACCATATTTTCTTCTTGCCTATCACCAAAATTTGTGGGCATGAAGGGAAAAAAATTGTTCACTTCTAAAATGAAAAGCTGTGACTTATAACAAATGAATGCTTTAGAGGTGAAAATGTGAGCTTCGGGCTCATCAAAGGTTTTGGACAAGTTCCAAAAGGCAGATTTTAAAATACGACTCCATCTCCAAGTCCCCATCTGCTTTGGGATGCAGTGGAGAAAAGAAATGAAGTCACTTGGGGAGAGAGAAAACTGTGAAAACCAGAACTTTTTAAAGCTTGGAAGGAAATGATCATGAAGCCATGGAGACTCTAGGAAGAGGTCTCACACTGAGAATCACAGTCCCACGTGAGTAGCAGAGACATCCCTGAGCCGGAGACATCCCGAGGTTCACTTGCTCTGCCATTTCTGTACCCACCCTCCATCTCTATAGCCTATGAGGATAGGTTAGAGAAGTAGTCCTAAAATTATAAAGGTGTAACCAAATCAAGGTTAGCGCTCATTCCTATCGTATTCCAATATGTGTGTTCCTGGTCTGGAAGGCTTCTATGTGGTCTTCCCTCTGTGACTCCACCTTTCCCCAGGTCCTTGGGGTGGTCCTCTTCATTCAGACAGGTCGTTGGAAGAATAAGACCCAAGGAAGGAACACTCACATCTTAACTCCTGGGGCCTAGCAGAGATAGAAATCCACTTCCCTTCACTTTCCATTGGCCCCAAAGCACTCATTGTCTGCATTCAGATGCACGGGGGACAGGGACATCTAATCTAACCGGGTGCCAGGAGGGAAAAGACGCTAAGTGCTGGTGGATTTCGATAGACTCTGCCACGCCCCTGTTTTCCCCCACTCTCACACTTGCAGAAGTGACAATGCAGAACAGTTAGGACCCAGAGTAAACTATGCCCTAGAGTCAGACTGTCAGATCCCAGTGCAAAATAATCTACTCTTAGGACCTATACGATGGTGAACAGTTGGGTGAGCTTTCTTTGTTTACTGTTCTGAAAAATGGGAATAAGGAAAGCAATTGACCATAGCATCATTGTGAATGTTGAATGCATATTAAATAAATATTTGACATTAAAAAAAATTAGAGAAATTTTAAAACATTTAAAAATAAATAAATATTAAATAACTATTAAACAAATAAAAATTTAAATAAATGTTAAATAAATATTTGACATTAAATAGATATTAAATAAATTTTAAACATTTTAAAATAAATATTAAATAAGTAGCAAATAAAATTTTAAAAATATTTAATATTAAATATAGATTTAATAGTCAATGAACATTGACTATTAAATATACATTTAATAGTAAATGTATATTTAATGTCAAATAAATATTTAATATTAAATAAATTAATGTCCAAAAAGAACTTAGAATATGCATGGAACTTAGTTACTTCTTTGCATGGAACTTAGTTACTTCTTTGTATCTTTTTTTTTTAGTCCAAAATCTAGTTGACAAGAAAAATAGTCTTGCTGAATTAAGCAAAAGAGAACTCTGGGGGGATCAAGGAGGACTGCAGAAACAAGGAGGCTTAAAAAATAAACAAAGAGCAAGCAATCAGGCAATTCTTCCAGGAGTCAGATCCATCCATGGGTCCACAGTTGGCTTCTGCTGCTTCCTCCCTCTAAATGCCACCACACCCTGGAACACTTAACGCAGACTCCAAATGCTAGAATCAACTGTCGGGTTGGCCAAGCTGAAGTCAATTGCCTGCCCCCGAGCTTGCCAGAGTACCCCAAAGGGGTACTTGGCTCCACTTGCTTTCCAGTTCCCAACAATGCACACACTCCTCAAGGGATAAAGTTATACTGGTCCTGGTACCTTGCCATGATTAGGTACTGGACAAATAAATAAACAAAACATCCCATCCATGCTATGATCCATCTCCCCGTGCATGCACCCATTCAGCCATCCATCTGTCCATTCCTCTACCATCTCTCTAGCCGTCCATCATCTCTCCTCCATCTATCCGCAAAGACATAGATTCATGTCTGCCTGCCAATAAGCACACATCACTAGATTTCAGTCATGTTCTTGATATCCAAGTGCCCATAAAAAATGAATCTATCAAAGGCAGCTTTTATGGACCTAATCCTCCCCAAGGCTCCTGTCTCCGTGAGCAGCAGATGACAAATATCACAGCCAGAAAAGAGTAACTGGAAAGAATTAGGTCCTCTACCTCAATGCCTAACCTTACAAAGGACAGTCCAGCTCTAGGGTGAATGGAATCTCATGTTTCATGAGGTTGATGTTTGTTATGATGGCAAGACAAAACAACCTTGATCAAATCTTAAATCCAGGCTGCTTCGAAAGCCAGAAGATCACGTTCAAATCCAGATAACAAATGTACATTAAAGGCAAAGAGGGTGTACAAATTCTGTTTAAATCTCTCTTTATAGAACCAGATTAGGGTTGCTCTTGATACCACGCTTCTTGATCCTACCCGAGATGTATATGACACTTTGAGCAAAGTTTGAGTCTTTTCTTCTGGAACTAATAACCTAATTGAATTTACAATTGCTGTGTTAGAATTGACATATTCAAAATAGAAGGAAAAAAGAACATTGTTCATTGGTGGAATTCAAATTAGCCTTTCAGATCTCCAACTAGGACAGCCTCTACAAAAGATTCTGTATTATAAGGGGGTTCATAGTTTTGGCATTTTGATGCCATGTTTTCTGGAGAATTAAAATTTAGTCACCAAAAAGTGCTGGGACGAGTCATAAGGGACACCTTGTTGTGTTTGCCTCCTACTCTTCGTGGTTGGATGCAAGGTACCATACTAAGGGGTGTATGCCAATCATTTCAGTTGGTCTTCATGACAACCAATGATGTAAGCTTTACTTTTTTCATTTGATCTCTGGAGAAATTGAAACAAGTTTCTCACCCACCTTCATCCTCAAGTAAATGATAAATCTGGAAGCCAAACCGGGAGTCCTATTCGAGAACCTAAATTTAAATATTATATAGCTCTGCAGATCCACTGATCAGTCTTTCACTGCTGGCTGCTTAATTTTTTATTTTAATTTTTGCTTTTGTGCCAGAGATATTGATCCTAGAGTTGCTTAACCACATCCCCATCGCCCCTATTCTTCTTTTTTTCTTTTATTTAGAGACAGGGTGTTGATTGCTGAGTTGCTTGGGGCCTTGCTAAATTGCTGAGGCTGGCTTTGAACTCAAAATCCTCCTGCTTCAGCCTCCTGAGCTTCTGATATCACAGGTGCACACCACTGCACCTGGCCTGGCTGGCTATTCTTGGTATATGTAATCTTATTATTCTGAGTGATATTATAGGATTAGATATTTTGTGCAAAGACCACCTGGGTTATTTCTGCCAGAAATCTGGAACTAGGATTAAAATAGGGCCATGTACTCTTTGTTCGCTACAGAAAATGAAAGAAGTGTTTGGGTGGGCATATTAGTCACAGAAAGTGGGCTGAATAGCAGAAAAATATGGCTAGCAGAGGGCAGAAAAATTAAGAAAACATGTCAAGAGAAACTGTGCACATTCCTTAAACCATTTTTTGTTTATTTTTATTTTTCGTTTTGTTTTGGTACCAGGGATTATACCCATAGGCATTTAACCACAGAGCCAAATCCCAAGTCCTTTTTAATATTTTTTCAGAGACAGGGTCTCACTGAGTTGCTTAGGGGTCTCCCTGAGTTGCTGAGGCTGGCTTTGAACTCACGATCCTCCTGCCTCAGCCTCCCAAGCTTCTGGGATGACAGGCCTGCATCACCGTGTGCATCAGGCTCTTAAACCATTTTTTAATTAGTATTGGGTGAAACAAGAATTTAATGTCAACCTCAGTAATAAAAGCAATGTTGAAGACATCCCTTCCCAGTTGTATATTATTTCAATTCTCAAGAAAATCTGTAGAGTCTCATAAATTAGAGAAAATGATGGGTACGTGTACCTATTAGTTGCTTCACTACTATAGTTGTAATTGATATTTTTAAACACTTTCTGTAACTCATAGTAGAAGTCCCCAAAAGTTATTCACTTACAGGTAATTATTAAGAATAATGTACTGGTACTTAATAGATCATTTTCACTTAGAGTCCCCTTTTGAAATAAGATAAATTGTTCTGTATTATAGAACTTTGTTAATAGCTTCAAATCCTCTATAATACATGTTTAAATATTATAAACATTAAATCTTTCTACTGTTTTCCTATCCCCATATCTCCTCCCTTCCTTTCATTTCCCTTTGTCTAATCCAATGAACTTCCATTTTTCCCTCCCCTCCAACCTTATTGTGAGTTAGCATCTGTATATCAGAGAGAACATTCAGCCTTTCATTTCTTGGAATTGGCTTATTTCACTTACCACGATAGTCTCCTGTTCCATCCGTCTACTGGGAAATGCCATAAGCTCATTCTTTTTTATGGTTGAGTAATATACCATTGTGTATATATCCCACAAAACTTTCCTATGTTCATATATGAATACAAATCCAGTGTAACTTCATGTCATGTTCAACCACAAGAATGGGATCCTAATTAGAATATTGAGGTTGCGAGGGGAACGGGTAAATAAATAAGGAGAGAAATGAAATAGAGTAGATGGGGTAGAGAGAGAAGATGGGAGGGGAGGGGAGGGAGGATAGTAGGGGATAGGAAAGGTAGCAGAATACAACAGTTACTAATAGGGCATTATGTAAAAATGTGGTTGTGTAACAGATGAGATTCTGCAATCTGTATTTGGGGTAAAAATGGGAGTTCATAACCAACTTGAATCTAATGTATGAAACATATGTCAAGAGCTTTGTAATGTTTTGAACAACCAATAAAAAAAAGAAAAAAAAGAATATTATACTCCATGTATGTATAATATGTCAAAGTACATTCTCCTGTCATGTATCTCTAAAAAGAACAAATTTTTAAAATACCTGAAAAAAATTTAGTCAACTAAATACTGCACATGTTATTGTTAGCTTTCCTGTAAGTCCATTTCCCTCATAAACCCAGTTATCCTTTCCTTAGAATTTTCCTCCTATGTCTAAACAGTTTGTTTTCCGATGTGTTTAAGATAGTTGGAGTTGCTTTCTATTGCTACAACTCAAAATATCCTAATCCTTCAAGAAATGAGGAACAGACCCAATATTTATGAAGTGTTTCCTGCATGGTAGGAAATTTCCAACAACTTGCTGATTCACTTCTCATGATATTCCACCGTAGGATTACCAAGTTTAACGTGTTCAAGTCATTTGGAGATGTCAGAATTTCAGCACTGGGTTTCCTGAACTCCAGGTCCCATGCTCTGTCTCTTACAGCAAGCAGTTTATCTCAGAAATAAGAAAGAGAGAGAGAGAGAGAGAGAGAGAGCACGCTACAGCACTGAATGATGACTATTTACTTATGATCCTGAGTATCTGAGAAAGATAAAGCCAACATAGTTATTGCCATCACATACTCAAGGCAGGATAAAGAGCAAGGCCCTTCATTTTGAAAAATGTAGGGAAAGAGCCAGGGATGAACAAAGAGAGAAGACTTAGTCCATGCAAAACGTTATAAATGGGGTTCGCTTTGCTTCCGCTTTTGAGTGACAAGGAGGAGACTCCACCCAAGTTCAGAAAGCAGGGATCCCAGGACAGTCTCCGTGTGACCAGGCCTAATGAGGACGATGGGAACAGGAGGTTAAGAGAATAATCCTATAGAATGGGCCCACCGTGCTGAGCCCCGCATGCTTTCCTTGTCAAAAAAGCAATCCACCTGCGGCCCCACCTGGGCTAAAGTGGACAGGATATGTCCACATTCCTCAGCAAACCGGGGCAGGGGGGAAGGTCAGGCCATCAGTGTAGGGAATTAATGACGGTAGTCCAGAGAGGATGAAGACTGGCCATCAAAAAGAGAATCACCGGTTGCTGACCCTTGTGATGGCACTCCTGGGCACCCTGGGCTACCAACAACTCACTTCTGCATCCCTGTCCTTGGTCATCTCTATGAGGGAAAAAAGAGAAGTCAATAGTTACAGAGAGGGTCCTGGGGTCTATAAATGGGCAAGACACACCCCCCTCCCATGGACCCCCAGCTCACTAGCCCCTTCTCTGCAGAGAAACCTCCCTGTGTCTTTTTCTTAAATACAACGTGCTTTCTACACCAGCCTGGGCGTTTCTTGGGTGCTCAGCCTTCAGCACCAGGGAACAAGGACCCGCTCCTCATCATCACCAATTCTGTTATTCCTGAGGCAGGAACAGAATCCAAGACAGCGTGAGGAATCTCAGCAGCCGACTCGGCAGATCTTGCCACCAATGCTCCGCCCGAAAGGTGGCCTGGTTGCTCTTTGTCCCTTCTTTGTGTGTTTTGGCTTCTCTCACAGCCACTGAACCACGCTTTTCTCTTCCTCATGGGCTCTGTTTCTCTCTACTTTTATCTCACTGCACATGTGCAGAGTTATCGATTCTCCCGTGTGCTTCTCTGCCCCTCACAAACCCTGCTGTTCTTTGGTTGTTGCTACTGGGATTGAACCCAGGGGTACCTAACCACTGAGTCACATCCCCAAACGCTTTTTATCTTTCATTCAGAGATGGTTTCCCTGAGTTGCTTAGGGCCTTGCTAGATTGCTGAGGCTGGTTTTGAACTCCAGATCTTCCTGCCTCAGCCTTCCAATCTACTGGGATTATAGACATGCATCGCTATGTCCAACTGAGACCAGCTGTTCCTTTTTTTTTTTTTTTATTTTTGGCTTTTTAAAATTTTATTGTTTCTTTTTAGTGATACATGACAGTAGAATTGATTTTGACATAATTATACAAGCATGGAATAGGATAGATCTTATTCTAAGTAGGACCTCATTCTTGTGGATGTACATGATGGTGGGATTCATTGTGGTGTATTAATGTATGTGTATATGAAAATTATTTCAGATTTATTCTACTGTCTTTCCTTTTCCTATCCCCCCTCCCTTCCCTTCATTCCCCTTTGTCTAATTTACTGAATTTCTATTTTTCCCCTCTTCCCACTTACTGTGGATTAACTTTCACATATCAGTTAAAACATTCGACCTGTGGCTTTGGGGACTGGCTTATTTCACTTAGCAAGCTAGTCTCCAGAGCCATCCATTGACTGGCAAATATTATAAAGTTATTCTTCTTAATGGCTAGATAGTACTACATTGTGTATATATATTACATTTAACAGAATGCTTTAAACACACAGGATTCATGATAATGGGCTAAGGAACTGAACAGACATTTCTCAGAAGAGGAAACACAATTGATCAACAAATATATGAAAAAGTGTTCATCATCTCTAGCAACTAGAGAAACGCAAATCAAAACTACTCTAAGATTTCATCTCACTCCTGTCACAATGGCAATCATCAAGAATACAGGCAACGATAAATGTTGACGAGGATGTGGGGGAAAAGGCACACTCATACATTGCTGGTGGGACTGAAAAATGGTGCAACCACTCTGAAAAGCAGAAAGGAGATTCCTCAGAAAACTAGGAATGAAACCACCATTTGACCCAGTTATTCCACTCCTTGGTTTATACCCAAAGGACTTAAAATCAGCATACTACAGTGACACAGCCACATCAATGTTTATAACAGCTCAATTCACAGTAGCTAGACTATGGAACCAACCTAGGTGTCCCAGCTGTTCTTCATGGGAACTTCCAACCTCACCTGGACCATGAGCAAACTGGTTAGTGCCTTGCCTCCCTGTACAAATTTCTGCAGCTAGAATCTGGTTCTCTGAATCCATTATTGCCTGGGCAGAAGCTTGTTTGCTCATCTGTTTATTTGCCAAGTCCTCTCTACACAGCTGCCTGCCTTAGGAGCTCATCTCTGATCGCAAACAACTCCAGGTAAGGCATGTTGGGGAGCGGGGAGCGGAGGGATGAGTAGGCAGGAGAGGTCCAGCCCAGACGGAGCATGCAAATCACCTTGGCTGCTCTCCTCACTAGATGCAGTCAGAAAAAAGCTGTGGCAGCCACCAGAATGGACTTGCTTAGTTCAGGTTCTGCCTCGAGTCTTTGCTCATGAATAATTAAACATCCGTTAATAGGAATCAGCCCTCTACTCTGTGCTAATAGTGACTTCCATCAAGTAGGTTCCTGTTTTGGAGTCCTTTATGAAGTCGACCCCATTATGAAGTATTATTCTCATTTTAGGGATGAAGAAGATGCTAAGGCACAGAGGCCATCTTTACCACTCCATAGATGATAAGTGATTAGGAGCTGGGTTGGGGAGTTTTTTTGAAGGAAAAAAAAAAAAGGAAGACACCATCCAGAAAATGAAATTGGGGGGAAGTTTTTGCTTGTCTTTGGGATTTGCAATCTGCAATCCCTGACTCTAGGCAAACAGACCAACAGCCAGCACCAAGGTTGGAGGTGGTTCCCAGGGTACTGGAATGGGCTGCCTCTTCCAATCTGCATCTTTGATTGTCAGAGGGGAACAGCTAAAGGCCAATCAAGAATTCATCTGGGCTTAACATGTGAGAAGTTCTCCTCCAAGAAGACTCTCTCAAGTATTCCAGAATCTCTCCTGCCCTGGTATATTTATTAGACTGGCTTATAATACCAGGAGCTGGACAGTCCGCAGTGGCCGTCTGCAGGCTGGAGAGCTGGAGGAACCAGCAGCTGCCCAGTCCAAGAGGCTGACGCCCCAGAACAAGAGGTATCAGTGATGCTACCCCAGTCTGAGACCCAAGGCTTCTGGAAACTCCCTGGAGAATCCCTGGCAGAGTCTGCTTTAGAAGAGTGAAGGAGCTGGTATCTTGACATCCTCAGGTGATTGCAGCAGCCATCAAGAATCCATTCAAGAAGAATTGAGCTTGTATCTGCTGCTGGTTCTTCGTTCTTCCGACTTTTATTCCATCCAAGCCTCCAAC
The DNA here is from genome assembly GCF_045843805.1 of Urocitellus parryii. Classification (NCBI taxonomy): domain Eukaryota; kingdom Metazoa; phylum Chordata; class Mammalia; order Rodentia; family Sciuridae; genus Urocitellus; species Urocitellus parryii. The sequence continues at coordinate 164,820,453 of NC_135533.1, forward strand.
CTACTGGACAATGCTACCCACACTATTTCAGTTCACTATCTCCCATGCCAAGCATTCGTAGACACACCCTCATGGACACACCCAGAAGCCTCTTCCTCTTAGGCATCTCTTAATCCAATCAAGTTTGACAGTTCAGATCCACCGTTATACCTGGCCCTCCCCTTGCATTTATTTTGTGGCTACCACCCACGTGCTGTGTGCAAAATAAAAATAAAATAACAGAAAAATCATAAATGATTGTGGGTCCCATGGCTGAGCCTCTTGTTCACAGCTTCCACTGTGCAAGCAGCCAGGGGCTAAAACAGCTACCAGAATATTAATGTCAGCTATTGGAACAGATGCCAAAGTCCAAGAGCAGCCAAGGATCAAGGGAGAATGGTGCCATCTCTGCTCTCTGCCTTGACAAGAAGAAAAGTGCACTTATGCTCAAGTTCATCCCGAACCCTTGCCAGCAAAGAGTTCCCAATCTATTTGAACCAACGGCAATTCTTTTGTAAAGGAAATGGATAAGAGCCTCTTTTCTCCTCACTCTCTCAAACACCAAAGTGTTTTGCTTATCTTTGTAAGCCTAAATTTCTAAGGAAGAATTTCCTGCAGAAGCAGGGGCTCACACACCTCATCACATCACCCTGAGTACTTGGAGAATCAGGTAATGCAGACTGAAACCTGGAGTGAGATGTAGCACAATTCACAACCAACAGCCAAGTTATGGAACCAGCCCAGGTGCCCCTCAGTTGATGAGCAAACAAGGAAAATATATGTATTCACCATGGAATTTTACTCATATTTTTTTAAAAAAATGAAATCATGTGATTTGCTTGTAAATGCATGGAGAACATCACGCTAAGTGAAATAAGCCAGGCTCAGAAAGTCGATGATAACATATTTTTCTCTCCGATGCAGAAGCTACAGGAAAACAAAGATTTTTTTTAAAGGGAGCTCTTTTGAAAAGAGAAAGGAGAAGAGTCAAGTACAGGGAGGGAATCCAGGGAGCAGGAGGATGAATGGGAAAGGGGAGGAAGTGCAAAATGAAATAGACCAAATTATGTGCATGTGTGATTACATCACAATGAATTCCACTTTTATGTATAGCTGTAGTGCATCTATTGAAAGAAATTAATAGAAGGAAGACCAATAGAGTAGAAGACGAGGATCAGGGGAGGGAGGAGGAGAAGGAAAGAGGTGGTACTGGGAACTGAAATAGAGCAAATTATGTTATCTGCATGTATGCATATTGTCACCGTGAGCCCCACTATTATGTATAACTATAGTGCACTAATAAAAAAAAAACTTAAAGAGTTTTTTAAAAGTTAATATTTTTTTCTCGATCAGAGTATGACATTCTTTTAGAAAAGAACCACCAGGATGCTGTTAGTTTCTTTCTTTCTTTCTTTCTTTCTTTCTTTCTTTCTTTCTTTCTTTCTTTCTTTCTTTCTTTCTTTCTTCTTTTCATAGCATAGCAGTATTCTCATTGGGGAATTTTCTTCCTTTTCTTTATTTTCCTTCAAAAAAAATTAGACACAACATAAAACATATCCACATACCTTTTTTTTTTTTTAAGACTTTCTCACCAGGCACAGTGGTGCATGACTGTAATCCCTGTGACATGGGAGGCTGAGGCAGGAGGATAGTGAGTTCATATCCAGCCTCAGAAACTTAGGGAGGTCCCAGGCAACTTAGCAAGATCCTGTCTCAAAATAAAACATGTAAAGGGGTTAGGGATGTGACCCAGTGGGTTCAATTAATACCAAAAAAAATGTTTCTCAACCTTGGCAATATTAATGTTTGCAGCTCAATAATTCTTTGTTAAAAGGGGCATCCCTGTCCCATGCAGGATATTCAACAGCATCTGGGACTCAACCATTAGAAGCAAATTTCCACATACTCCACCCCTGACTTGTAACAGGCAAAGGGCATCTCCAGTGTTGCCAGATGTCCTCAATGTGGCAAAAGCACCTGGGTTGAGACCTAGAGATCAGGCACAGGGTTCTCCTGCAGTTGCCACCCCAGATGTGGATTTCAGTGTAAACCAACAGTGTTCCTGCTGTAATCAAGAAAGAGGTTCAGCATGCCAACTTGACCTTGAGGTCCAACATGGCTGCCAAGCTCACAGGTCACCTCTGCTCTCTGCCCTAGCCATGCTCCCGGCTGCTGTGGTTCTCTGCAAGCTGAGCCTCCCTGTGCAGTCACCTTCCTGCCCCTTCCTTGCAGATCCGGTCCTGTTTCTCCTGCACAGCTCATGAACACAGCACTTTCTCAGGAAGTGACAATCAGCTCCTCCCTTGGTGGGTTTCACCCCTTATCACAGCAACCCTCCATACTCCATGTCTCCATTTGCTCGTCTCAGGTGGAAGTTGACAGTTGTCTGTGGATTTTTAATAAATGTCTCTCTCTCCCCATCAAGCTCTAATTTCCATGAGGGTAGAGACCCAGACCAGATTTGTTTTGTTCTCATTCTTTTTATTTTTGGTACTGAGGATTGAACTCAGGGGCACTCCACCACTGAGCCCCATCCCCAGCCCTATTTTGTATTTTATTTGGAGAACAGGGTCTAGCTGAGTTGCTCAGGGCCTCGCTTTTGCTGAGGCTGGTTTGAGCTCGAGATCCTCCTGCCTCAGCCTCCCGAGCCACTGGGCTCAGAGGGGTGTACCACCGCGTTCAGCTCCTGTTCTCTGATTGTTATTCTCCACCTTTATTGACCAGCACTCAGCACAGTACCTGGACCTCCCTGGATACAAGGTATAACGAATAAATGACTCAAAGGAGTGTCAGGTAAGGTCTGATAATTTGCATTTTTCGGAAGCTCCCAGGTGCTGTTGCTAATGCTGGCTGGGGTACCATGTTTTGATCACCTTTGTTCAAGAACAAGGTTCCAGGAAGAGCCATGGAAAGCCTGGGAAGTCAAGGTTTCTCTCCAGTCATGGCTTTTCTGGGAAAAGCCACTCTAACAACCAAATTGAGGTTCAGGATGGTGAGCCAGAATAGTGAAGCTGGAATCACTCAGCTCACTAGTGAGCAGTACAGTCAGGAATCAGATCTAGCCCTGAGTAGGCTTCAGCCACCCCACCCAGGTATGTCTTCCTAGCCTCATGGCAAGAATCACCAGAAGCAGATGTCGTCGTAGACATACAGCCAGTCTCCTGATGAGTCCGGTTTGAGAAACACTCATTGGCTTCATTTCCTGTTTCCAGTCCAGGGACCCAGCCCTGTAGGCAGAGCGCCATGGGACACATCTTCTTCCTGAACCACCCCCAGGCTGTTCTGTTCCCTGAAAGATGACACAGAGCAGCATCGTCTTCATCTGGTATCTCCCTCGAGTCAAACAGGGAGCCTGGCGAAGCTGCAGAGTAGAAGGGGCTCTTTTTATTACAATTATTATTATTATTCCTTAGTGAGCAACTTTTTAAATTTTTAATTAAAAGCAAGACTGTTACAGGCTGTAACAGTAACTGGATGTGTGTTTAAGGGAAAAATGCACACCTCCGGTGAATCCGATGCTTGAGTCGTGTGAGTCACTCCCCACCATCGAACACCCCAACCGTACTTGTCATCTTTTCTGCTGTTGGAGCAATATGGTGACAAGTTGTAATTGCTTTCTGGCTCAATACAATGTGGGAATTCTCTTATCAGCCAGAGACACAGTGAGGACATCCAAGACGATTGTACTCTCTAGCAGGGGCCCAAAGGCTGATTTAATCTCTGCAAATAAAGAGGTGAGTCACATGTGGCCCCTAGCTTTAAGAAATTATAATCCCATAGGAATTGGGGTGGCCAGGAAAAAATACAGGATGCTGGTTGCATCTGAATATCAGATAAGAACACCTCGTGCAATATATGACATATACTAAAATTATTTTTTTTGTTTGTGTCGGTGATACTGGGGATCCAACCAGGGTCCCTAGCATGCTAAGCACGTCCTCTACCACCGAGCTACATCCTGAACCCATGTTATTTCTTATCCACTTGAAATTCCAGTTTAACTAAGTGTGCTATTTGCCCCAAATCTCCAGCCCTAAGTGGAGCAAGTGACCACTATCCATTGGATTAGAACAGTTGTGACTCAGAGGAGGCAAAAGTCACGCCTGGTTGAGATACTCTAATAGGAAGATGGACGTGGAAGGTGAGCGTTGAAGAAGCAAGATTTCAAAGAAGCCATGTAGGGGGCAGTATTTCAAGCTTGAGTAAAAGGTCAGGAGACAGGGGACTAGGGAGAAGGTCGTAGGCAGAACATAGGTTTTATGCTGATGTCCTGCAGCTGGCAAGAGATGACAAGCCAACAGACGGGGACCAATGTTGGATTAATTTAGGATTAATCAGTGCCCGTGGTTCTGGGGAAAACTCCGGTTTCATGAGATCTGGGCTTCAAAGATTAATCTGATAGGAGCCTGTAGAATAGACCAGAAGGGGAGGAAGACCCAAGGGCTGTTCTAGAAGACTGTGTCAGTTTTTTCTCAACCATGGGTTATGGCTTACTAGTAGGTTGGAGAAATCCATTTAATTCGTCATTAAACAGAATCAACAAATGATAGAAATCAATACATATCTGCAATCATCCCATTTAAACTTTGCTTAGTAAAAGCTTGCTTGTTTTATGGAGGACGGGGGCGGGGTGGTATGAGTGAGCGAAGGGTCATGACATAAAATGTACTTCTTGAAGAGTCACAGTCGGGAAGGTTTGAAGGCCATCATTGTTCTGTGTGGTAGATGGGTCGATTGGTGTCTTTGACTTGTCCATGTCACCTCAAGGAATCAGCTCTCTCCCACTCTATTTGGCAGTGGGGGCTCCATGTGTAATGCCTGACCCCGCCAAAGCCATCCACACCAGGGTGACCTGCTGGCCCAAAAGTAACCAAGCTACTGAGGGGAGCTGAGAAGATCCCCCCATGCCTAGGAGAGGTCTTGAGAACCACGGTCTGCAGTTCCCTGGGTCTGGGGGCTTGAGCTGTGAGGACACGTGGTCTGGCAGACGGTGGCCACATGAGGCTATTGGCAAACTGAAGCCATCAGTTAAGAGGGAGGGAAGTAGCCAGGTTTAATGGTACATGTCTATAATCCCAGTGCTCAGGAGGCTGAGGCAGGAGGATCGAGAGTTCAAAGTCAGCCTCAGTGACTTAATGAGGTCCTCAGCAACTCGGGGAGACCCTGTCTCTAAATAAAATATATAAAAGGGCTGGGGATGGGGCTCAGTGGTTAAGTACCCCGGGTTCAATCTCTGGTAGAAAAATAAATAAATAAAAGGAGAGAAGTGATCATGAAAGGGAAAAGCCCAGTCCCAAAGAGAGGAAGGTGAGACCCAGTGACATCACTGATGGACAGAGAGAGTGTTCCGTGTTCCACACCTCCTGCTCCAGCCCTTGTGACTGCCGCCAGCCTTGGCGTCCATGAGATTGCCTATGGGATCTCCATGTTTTATTGGCAAAGAGTGTTTCCTTTCCTTAAGAAGACAGAGTGGGTTCCGTTCTTTATTAACAACTCGTCTCAAACTGGAGCCGACCATTTGAGCGGTGGGGATGTCAATGAATATTTCTTGGGGAAATAGGTAATGATAACTATTGCATGGTCCTTGTGGAAATGGGTAATGATAACTATTGCATGGTCCTTGTGGAAATGGGTAATGATAACTATTGCATGGCAGAAACAGCAAGGTAGACAGTCCCTGGGATGTGGCCACCAGGCCTGTGAATTCTTACCCTATGAGTGCTAGACATTTTACAGGTGTAGACATTGAGTCTATAAGAGGTTAACGAAATAGCCCTGGGTTTCCTCACCAGTAAGTGGTACTAGGGACGTGCCTGGGTTCATCATCTTTTGCTCTTCGTGGCTTTTCTACCACAGTGCTTGATGTGGCCAGTGATGAGCAAATTCTAAGACAACAAGATAACCAGCCCCAGTGATGATATAAGTAGCCTAGACTCAAACTGTAGCCTAGATTCAAACTCAAACTTCCAATTTCTCTTTGAAACTTCCATTCTAACAGCAGTCAACAATCTTGAACATGAGACGAATATAGGCCACAAAAGGAGTGGGAATGACTATTGTAGAGTCAATTTGATCAACAGTCAAGTTTAACCAAACCAACCAACAAAACAATCTCTAGAAATGATTTGTCTTCTCTGATTACTGGGTTCAGTCCTGCTCTGGCTCTGTGAGTGGCATTAACAAGGCCTGGTGAGTCCATCAGCAAATGGATAGTGGCCCTGTCCTACACCCTTGCCTCTTCTCTTGGGCTGGTTAGTATTTTACCAGTCCCTCTTCACCCCTCAAATGTCAATCAAGGAGGACCCAGGGCTGCTGTGTAGTATCCTCTGGTTCCAGATCTTTAATGATTCTCTTTCTTGAGGATATCATTCCTATTCTTAGTATGATATTTAGATCCCTCCAAAGCCCGAAACTGACCTGAAATAGAAGATTTCCCAACTTATTTTCCACAGCTAATTTTCCCATTTATGCACGTATGTTGTTATAGTCTGGATGTGAGGTGTCCCTCAAGAGCTCACATGTGAGACAGTGCAACAAGGTTCAGAGGAGACATGACTGGGTTGTGAGAGCCTTAACCCAACCAGTGAATGAATCCCTGATGGGATTAACTGGGTGGTGGCTGGAGGAGGGGGCATTGGGGGCGTGGCTTTGGGGTCTCTATTTGTCTCTGGAGAGTGGAGTCTCTCTCTGCTTCCTGATCACCATGTGAGATGCTTCCCTCCACCACACTCTTTCTCCATGATGTCCTGCCTCCCCTCCAGCCCTGAGGGATGGAGTCTGCTGATCTATAGACTGAGGTCTCAGAAACCGTGAGCCCCCAAGTAAACATTTCCTTCCCTAAAATTGTTCTGATCAGATCTTTTAGTCACAACAGCAAAAAAAAAAAAAAAACTGACTAAAACACATGTATACATACATGTTTTATAAAAGAACTTTTACTGTGCTCCTACCACATGCCAGGTCTGTTCTAGACATTGGGCATTCAAAAATTCTTAGTAACAGCAAGAAGAACAATGAACTTATCAAGTAACTAGCACAGACCAGGTTCTAGGCTGAGCAGCTCATTTGCACTAACCCATGCTGTGTTCATTGTAAGAGCAGGAGATGAGTCCGACTGTTTAGCTTCCACTTGAGATTACCAAACCATCCATCAGCTTGGCTTGCCTGCTGTCCCCAAGCACCTGGAGCTGATGTCTCCTCTCTGCCCTTTCTCCACGACATTTCTTTTGCCCACAGTCCCCATCTAAGAACTTGTCTCATCACACCACGGAGGGAATGAGATAGGAAGGTGGACCTCCCATAGGCAGAAGGAAGGGAGGAGAGAACATCATGCCATCCCGGAAGAAGACGCCGGGTCTGGAGAATATCCTGTTACTTGCTGATCCTGACTGACAGCCTTAACCTAATGACTTTTTTTTTTATACCAGGGATTGAACCCAGGGGCACTTAACCTTTCAGACACACCCCCAGCCATTTTAATATTTTATTTAGAGACAGGGCCTCGCTGAGTTGCTTAGGGCCTTGCTAAGTTGCTGAGGCTGGCTTTGAACTTGTGAACCTCCTGCCTCAGCCTCCCAAGTCACTGGGATGACAGGTCTTTGACACCAGAGCTAGAACCGCAATGGCTTCTTAACACCTGTTACTGTTCCTAACAGCTTCAAACACAATAGTTCTTCCTTAGCAACCCCAAAACCCTACTAATAAAGGCAGCCGAACGCCAAACCTAGTCTTAACTGAAGTTCTGCTTCTCCCCAACAGAGGTGCCAAACCACCAGGTTGGACCCATCCTCTTAATTAGGTAAATACAGGATTGAAATAAGAGCTTGATTGGCCCATACTTGCATCCCTCATTACCATAGTCCCCACCAATAACCTGCTCTGCGCCATCAGACATGCCTTTAGAAACCCTGGGGACAACAGACACCCGCTGGTATCCCCTCTCCTGGGACCCCTCCCTCTTGGGGAGCTCTGCTTTCTTTCTATTACTCTAGTAACTCCTGATGCTCTGCCCTCGACCTTGGGTCTGTGGGTTTCCCTCTTTGGATTCCCAAGACAAAGACCCCACCCAAGCTCAGTATTGCACTACCGCAAGTCACCTGTAGCTCCACAGCTACCCTCCCACCCATGGCAGACATGGCTCATCAAGTGTGATGATCTTTCCTACCTCAGCTAGATTTGCTGCAGAATCCTTCTCACCAATGGATGCCTTCAAAGCATCTACTGTTAATTAACTATTAATTTGCACTTTAGATAAATATATCTCTCAAGATAAGAGAGTTTTTTGGGTTTTTTTGGTACCAGGAATTGAACCCAGGGGTGCTTAACCACTGAGCCCCATCCCCAGCCCTTTTTATCTTTTATTTAGAGACAGGGTCTCACTGAATTGCTTAGTGCCTCACTAAGTTGCTGAGGCTGGCTTTGAACTCACGAGGCCTGAAGAGCTGGAATATCCACCTGAGATCACAGGGTTAGTAAAAGGCAAAACCAGGTGTAGCAGCCAGGCCACTTTTCTCTGTTCCAGGGCTCTGTGTCTTGCACCACCTCCTCCCCATCCTTTCCGTATCTGTGCCATCTATTGCCAATCAGGAGAAGTGATGACACACGAAATCCAAGTAAGCAGAGAGAGAAGAGGGACATCAAACGCCAATTACTCACTCCTGACAGACTGGCTGCCCGCCTGCAAGCTGTGTAAGGATACACCTACAGGAAACGTCTTTAATTAGAGACAGATTCCAATAAAGGTTGGCAGTAGCTATGAAAGTCTTGTTTGCATTTAAGTGCATGGAACACTATGCATTTATATCCATCTCCACGCCATATTTGAGTTGAGGAATATTAAATATTTATTCTTCATCCGTTACTGAGTAACATGCTGCTCAACTTTCCAATTTACTCACCCAACTGATTTATTCAGTCAAGCTACATTTCAGTGTGGATAGTTGGAATGTCGCTTTAAGCAGCTTCTTAGGTATTTGGTCAAAATTTAAATTTACAAACAAAGGCATAGCAATTATAAGCCTGTAAGATAACATACTGGCCTGCTCAGGGTTCTTAAATCCTACAGTAGAGGAAGCATCTTTAGAACCAGGAAAATAGGGATTTGTGCCTAATTCTGTTCTTGCCATCTGTGTGGACATGGAGAATTTACTCAACCTCTCTGAACTTGGTTCCTCATCTCAGGGATGCAAGTTTGGTATTAGACAAGAGGATTAATCTAACTCTAAAAATGGCAGTGGTCGTGATCATTCATCCCACTTGTGCATATGCTGTGCTATGCTTGGAGAAAGCCACCCAGATTCTTCAATTCTGCATTTCCACCAGGTCCATTTCAAGTCCTTCCTCAGTGAAATGTGCTCTGATCCCGCTAAGTCCACAGTCACTACTCTGTCCTCTGAATTTTCATGTTGCTTGTAACTTCAGATAGTCATTTGGTATTTAATGTCCACAGCCTTAAATTAATATTTGCTTTTTTTTTTGGTACCATGGATTGAACCCAGGGGTGATTAACCACTGAGCCACATCCCAGCCCTATTTTGTATTTTATTTAGAGACAGGGTCTCACTGAGTTGCTCAGCACCTCACTGTTGCTGAGGCTGGCTTTGAACTCGTGATCCTCCTGCCTCAGCCTCCAGAGTCGCTGGGATCACAGGCATGCACCAATGTGCCTGGATTTTCATTTAACTTTTAATGCATATTTCTGTTTTCTGGCTGAAATGTGTTACCTTTTGCCCACTTTATGCTAAGGTCATAACAGCCGATGGGAAGTAAGGGTTTCCCACCTTCTAGGCCATATAGATCTCCTCACATGGTCGCTGTCCACGTGCTAGTTTGGCTTCCTCACCACAAGGTAGCAGTGTACTTGGAGTTCACAGGGAATCACCTCTACCGTGCCCCACTCGCAGGAGCAGCCGTAAGACCGTCCAGGTACAAGAAGAGAGGGGATGAAGGTTCAGCAAGAACATGGAGGACCAGGGGAAATGCAGTCTGGCTCAGGGAACATTCATGCCACAAGGACAAGAAATTATGTCTGTGTTAATCCGGAGGGTTCCCTGCTCTAGGACAGAATGGAGCCTCTGGCCTGCACAGCTCATCTTCACTGAATGAATCAAAGACTGGCAGTGTGCAGCGCTTGTGACTCATCAAAGGCTTGTTTTGTTGCTGTTTTGGTACCAAGACTGAACCCAGGGGCATTTAACTGCTGAGCCACATCCTCACCCCTTTTTATATTTTATTAGAGACAGGGTTTCACTCAGTTGCTTAGGGCCTCTATAAATGGCTGAGGCTGGATTTGAATGTGAACCTCAGGCCTCAGCCTCCCCAGCTGCTAGAATTACAGGCATGCTCCACCACGCCTGGCAAATGCCTTGTTTTATGGGAGATAAAACCAAGACCTAATGCAGAGAATGGGACTGGGGCTAAGTCCTGGTATTCCTCCATCCAGATTCATGTTCTTTCTTTTTTTTTTTAATAATGTTTTAGTTGTAGATAGACCCAATACATTTCTTTATTTGTCTCTTAGGTGGTGCTGAGATCAAACCCAGCGCCTCACACAGGCAAGGCAAACGCTCTACCAACTGAGCTACAACCCTAGCCCAGATTCATGTCCTTTCTACACCCCAATTCTTCTTCTCCTGGATGAAGTTACTGGGAAAATTCAAGAGTAAAAGCCATTTGTGATTCATCATCTGGCAAAAATGACCAATGTAGGAATGCCCAGAGAGCTCCCGGAAACAGCAACCATCCTCCTAAAAAAAAAAATATCCCAACTAGAAATTGCTAGATGTTCAGAAACCTGGAGAAGTACCCCATGTTCATAGAAACAGCTGGAAACCTAGAGAACATTTATTATTAAAGAATCGATTGCCTGTGGCTCTACCCAGTGAGTTTCACATTGTCTGCTATTACGAAGTCCCAGGGAACCCAGGGCTGTGATATTTTAGAAGGACCACTGATGGCCCTCTGGATAGGAAATGCAGGCCATAAACTCACCCTGCACGGGATGCCTATGGGATTGTATGTAGCTCCCTGTGCAACATGCGTTCCCAAAGGAGCTGCGAGTCTGGTGGCTATGCCTTAGTGTTTGGGTTTCAGAAGACTACGCAGATCTTATGCCATCCAATGAAACCAGTTTACTCTCAGGTCCACGTTAGAGGATATTGTTCTCTATCATCTGGATCTGGAAGAATAAACCAAAGGTCACAGCCAAGGTGGCCACATTTCCTCATTAGAATACCGATAAGGCAGATGAAACCAAGATGTGTGAGCCCACAGAATCATGGAAGTCCTTAATAAAGAAGCCTCATTCCTCCTATTCCCATGGCTTGTAGTGGCTGGATTGATGATTCCCTTTGTGTTTGCCTCATAATCTCCATCTAGACAGACAGACAGACAGAAGCCCGTCTTCCCTGACCTCTTTGGCAAGTCCTTCTCTATGTAGGGGGACCTCCTGCGACTTCTGGTCTCTTCTCACAGAATCCCTTCCCAAGTGGGGACAGGGCGACATCAAGCCCTGACACTGAGCAGAAATCCGAGTTTCCAGACCCACGACACTTGATGTAAGATTGTATCGTGCTTTCCCATGTGCTAAATGCTCCAGAGAGCCACCCTGTGTAGTGGGCACTATCACTGTACCTGCTTTATAGATGAGGAAACAATGGCTCAGAGATGGTAATAACTTGTCCAAAGTAGCATAAGAAGAACAGAGCTGAGAGTCCGAGGTCTCCCTGCATCCAAAGCAGAGCATAAACCATCTGTATGGAACTGTGCATAGTACAGAATCTGTGTGGTGGGTGGCAGGGATTCCTCAGCATTTTTACCTATGTAACTAAAAGACCCGACCAGTACAATTGTAGAGGAGGAAAAGTTTATCTGGGGGCTCAGGGTTTCAGAGGTCTCAGTCCATAGACAGCAGGCTCCATTCCTCGGGGCTCCAGGGGAGGCAGGACATCATGGAGGAAGAGTGTGGTGGAGGGAAGCAGCTCACATGGTGATCAGGAAGCAGAGAGAGACTCCACTCTCCAGAGACAAATAGAGACCCCAAAGCCACGCCCCCAATGCCCCCTCCTCCAGCCACACCCACCTCCTCCAGCCACCACCCAGTTAATCCCATCAGGGGTTCATTCACTGGTTGGGTTAAGGCTCTCACAACCCAGTCATGTCTCCTCTGGACCTTCCTGCACCGTCTCACGTGAGCTTTTGGGGACACCTCACATCCAAACCATGACAATATACCGTGACCCACTCGCACCTCAAGTCTTCACTCACACCTCACCTTCTCTATGAGGCTTGTTCTGGACTGTCTCATCCTGAAATCAGTCTCTTCACTCCCTAACTCCTTTAGCCAGTTTGATCTCTCTTTTCCACAATATTTATAACTTTCTTACAGACCATATGATTTTCTTATTTTCAGGCTTCTGGTCTAGCTGTCTCCCCCATTGAAACATATGTCAGCCAGACACAATGATGCATGCCTGTAATCCCAGCTACTGGGGAGGCTGAGGCAGGAGGATCACCAAGTTTGAGGCCAGCCTCAGCAAAGTAACAGGACCCTATCTCAAAACAAAAGAAAAAAAGGGCTGGGGTGTAGTTTGGTGGTAGAGCAATTCTGAGTTCAATCCCAGTACCACAGGAAAAAAAAAAAAAATAAATAAATAAATAAATAAATAAATAAATAAATGTATGCCAGTGAGAGGAAGTTACATTATTTTGAGTGCACTGATGTATCCCCAGCATCTCTTATAGAACCTGGTTCATAGTAGGTGCTTAACAAATGGTCATCAAAAGGGAATGCAGAACACCCCTAGGTGTATATTTGCAGTTCTTCAACTTTTCTCTCTTCCTATCCTAATAGGTTTCCCATGCCTAAATTAACTCCCACAAAATCTTCCTGATATCTCTGAGTAAATTTAGGTACAGTGTATTTATATTCATATGCAACATTTTTTTCAGCACAATCTTCCACGGTTCCTTCCGGCCTTCTTCCTTTTAAGTCTTGCTGGACCACATCCCATATGCCTGGCCTTCTACCAAGTTCTGGGAAAGAACTGATGAAAAATTCATGATCTTTGACCTCTGAGAGACCACTTCCTTTCTTAGACTCACTAGGAGAAGTCCTTGAGACCAGGATTCGTTGGCTGTTGATTTATTCGGTGCTTTTAGGAGAAATCAGTAAAGGATGCGAGGGACCCGGACAGGGGAGAGGTTAATAGCTGATCAGAGGTGGCGTTTCAAGCAACATCCTAGCCTCAGATGGATCTTGCCAGGGAACTCTGAAGTCCAAACTACCTCTTAGAATTTGTCCCCAAATACACAAGCAGGGAGATCGCTGGGCTTTCACACACCCTACTGGTCTGTGCTGAGCTAAGGGCTGCCCTGGGGCTGAAATAACCCCCAGGCCCTTGCCCCAGGCCTTGCACTTGAGCTGAGCTAGGTCAGGAAAGCTGCAGAAGCTGTTAGAAGCAGCAGCCCACAGAAGACAGACAGGGGAGGGGCCCAGGTAAAGGGGATTCTAAGCGACCTGAGTGGCACACAGTGGTCCGTCCCCTTAACTGTCTGTAACACTCCCCTAGGAACTTTGGTTCTCAGTACTGTTTTTTTCCCCACCCCTGTGTCTTGCAAATGTCTTCCTCCCTCCCTGCGGGAGCACATGTCAATCACTTGTGGTGGACCAATCACGGTGCCCGGTTGAACATCAGGCCTCTGTTCTCATGAAGGCCCCAGCCCCCCCCCCCCAAAATACGTCTTGGACAGTCTAATCTAAAGCACCCCCATTTGGCATTTATTGTATTGAGTATTTTAGCCACTTGGAAGACTTTCCATTACCTTCCTTTAAACCTATTTTATTTCTCCTTCTTGGGTACCCAGTGTTTGTTAGGATGTTTAGAATTCCTCCCAGCTTCATGTGACCTCCATATTTGCTCAATAACAAGTCTTTGAGAGGATATACGGAGGGCAGAGGCCTGTAGATGAATTTCAAGGTTGGCACAAGTATAAGAAGCCAGCAATTTTGAAAATGTGCCATTCAGCTCAACCTCCCTGTCTGAATTTTCTTTTTTCTTCTAGGGATTGTGTGGTGAACTACCTTACATTCATTTAATATAACCCACTTGTGATGAATTTTGGAGAGTTTCATGGAAGAAATGCCTTCGACTCAGAAAACCTTGGTTTCGATCCTGGATCTATATCACGTTATCTGGGACAAAACACTGAATTTTGCTTTTTGTGTTTATCAACTAGGGGGAATAAGACTACCTGTCTCACAGGGATGTTTTGAGTACCTTCTAGGTACCTAAAAAGAAAGTGATTAATAAATCACATTTCTAAGACTTTTCTCATTACAAAAAAGGAAAAGAAGTTATAGTTGAGCATCTTTGTCTGCAAAGAAAAATGGATGTCAGTTATCTAGGACCATAGGAAGGCCAAATGGCAAACAACCCCCCAAACCTATCATACCATTTATACTCGTCCATGCTCCTAAGTCTGTGGATCTGCTGGGCAATTTGGCTGATCTGTTCTCTGGATCGTGCTCAGCTGGTCGAACTTGGGTTCCTGCATAGGTCTAAGTCAGCAGGTGAATTAGCATCAGCTGGCTGGTTGGAGGTCAGCTGGTTGGTCTGTCTTCTGGGAGACCTCCCATCCTCCAGCAGGCTAGCTGGAGCTCATTTCAAGACATGTTAAGAGTCCGAGAGATTCAGTAGCAATGTGTGAAGTGCCATGAGAGGCCCAGCCTCAGCAATGGCATTGCATCTGTTAACCAGAGCAAGCTGCAGGATAGCATGCATTCAAGGAGGCGGATGGACCTGGCTCAGTCTCTTGATGGGAGATCCTGGAAGTAACATAGCAAAGGCAAGAGATGAGGAGCCCGTTAGTGGAAGTCCCCATGCCATCAACCTGCCACAGATGCATTCATTTTTCCTTCTTCAAATGCCTCTTCTTCTTGGCGCGTCAGACCTTCACCACTCTGACTTCATCTTGCTAATCTGAGGTTACTTTTCTTTCCTCTCCAACTTGAGGCTTCCACCGTGGCGAGGTCAGGCTCTGACATGTACCTCTGTGGCTTCCCCAACTTAGCTGCTGCTAGAAAGTAGCCTTCTCCGGGGGATCCCTTCAGGCTCTACTCATGCCCCTGGTCTGGGCTCAGTCTTCCCGGTAGCCATTCCTGGCTTCTCTGATTCATCCTTTCCTGAGCACCGTCCACACTGATTATTACTGCAACTCGTTCAGGTCACATGTTTCTCAATCTCAGGGTGAAATGAAAGTTAAAAGGTATCAGGGACTTATTAGACCCACTGGGCAAGCGCAGGAGAAGATTGCAGAGAAATAAGACCCCGGGAGAAAGTGGTACATAATGCTTTGGCAAACTCTAGGCAATCTGACCCACCAGGGCTTGAATCCCTGCACACCGAAGCTGTGTGTTATTTAAGCTCTTTGAACCTAAAATCTATTAAATAAAATGCTATCTTATGGAGTTTTAAACAAAAAATGTACATAAAGCTCTCAGTCCAGTGCCTGGCACTCAGCATTCCATAAATGTTAGCTGCAATGACAGCTTTGACTGTGAGCAGCATTCTCTGGTGATAATACCTGATTTATTTTTCTATCCACTCCTCCATTCTCTCAGCAGAGTAAGTCAAATTCACCAAATTAGCCAGGTGCAGGGGCACATACCTGTAATCAACTGTAAGCAACTCAGGGAGACCCTGTCTCTAAATACAAAATAAGGCTGGGGATGTGGCTCAGTAGTCGAGTGCCCCAGAGTTCAATCCCGAGTATTGGTGGGGGGGGAGTCACCAAGTCATGATGTGGCCTTCCAATTTTTTGTTTGTTTGTTTTTGACTATCTTGAAAGGTGGCACTTAGAAACTGAGTCCCCTGCTTATATGATTAAAGAGCTAATCAAAATGTAAGCATTTACTTTTTGGAAACGAGGAAGTCAAATTGGTTTTTATAGGAGTGTTACATTTATTTATCTTGGATTATTTAATCACATTTACCTGAGCACTAACCATGAGTCTAACCTTAGTTATTTGGCCATCTAAGCCATGGTGAGTCTTGGGTCTTCCAATTAGCTCCTAAGTTGAACATAATTTTCCTGGGATCATGGGTTCCTCTCCAAATATTGCCATCTTTCAGATGATTAGAAGAAGCACATCAGAGTCCTGAACCAAGGGACATTGTAAATTAATCTTCAACCTGAGACATCTCAAATTTCTCATCATCAAGAAACTGGATTGGAGTGTATATTCCAACGGGGCAAGGACCAGAGTCATGTCATTAACAAATATGTAGTCAACAACACAGTACCTGGTGCAAAGCCAACCACTGATAAACATGTGAGGGATGAATGAATAAAGGAATGAACAACATTAGAATAAATTCCAAAATTTCTAACAAGAATGATATTGAAGGTCTTAAACCACTCAGAGTTCTTTAAGAATCAAGGCAAGATATTAATTAATTTGCTAAAATCCCTAGTTTACCAATCTAGTGGATGTCTCAAGAAAAGGAAATCAGATTACATTACAAATAATTACTTTAATGATCTTCCTCTAGGGATATGTTTTCCTCTAATCCATACGACAAATCACCGCCAGATTAATCTTCTTGAAATTTAATCTTCTACTAATTTATCACTAATTTTAACTCTCATATGTAGGTACTTACTCTGCTACTTCAAGAAATTTTATCAAGTATTTCAATTAGATAATAATAACATTCTCTTAAGGTATAATGTTTACATTTCCGTGGGCGTAGGTGGTGGTTGTGATTTTTACACTCCAAGTTATAAATCTCCTAGAAATGTACTGTTTTACCAGAATGACAATTTTAGATTTATTGATTTATTTATTTATTGGTATCAGAGATTGAAGCCAAGGTCACTCAACCACTGAGCCACATCCCCAGACCTTTTTTATATTTTACTTAGAGACAGGGTCTCAGTGTGTTGCTGAGGCTCAGTAAGTTGCTGAGGCTGGCTTTGAACTCTCAATCCTCCTGCCCCAGCTTCCCAAGCCACTGGGATTGTTGGCATGTGCCACCACACTCAACAACAAACATGTTTATAAAAACTATATATTTTTCTCTCTCTTTTAAATTTCAAGCTGTTTAATCAGGAGGAGAATGGAGAATCCTAAAGGCAAATAGCATCATTCAATATAGTGAGAGCCTCCTCTGAAATGTGGTGAGCAAATAGATATTTGCAGCTATTCTGAAAATAGAAAATTGAGACAAAGATAACCATTGTAAGGGTCCGGCGAAACGTTGGAGGGAGAGACCACCCAAGAGACTGACTCCATGCAATTGGCAAAAAAGGGGTTTATTGAATCAGCATGCTGAGGTTCCGGGCTCACTCAGGAAGACAGAGCAGCCCAGAGCCCAGAGCAGAGGTCAAGCAGAGCTTAAGTACACTTTCTAGAGAGGGCGGTGGGCTTTGCATACATCAGAACAAATCATCATGAGGCGCGGGAAAATTGAACAACAACTCTAAGTCAGGATTAGTACATACATTGGCGGGAACAATCAGGGCAGGGGTGATTGGTCATTTCTAAGCGGGGTACACATTTAAACTGATTGGTTTTGGAGCCTAGATGCTTACGTGCCAAGTTACTTAGAGCCCTTAGCTATTAAACAACCAGGGAATCAATGGAGATATTTACTGGGCAATTCCAGCATTGTCCTAACAGCTACAGAGATTACAGTTTCCAGGGGTAGCAGAAGAATTTTAACAATACCTAGTCTTTACTTTTTAGCCCAGGCCTTGCCATTTAGAGACCTTACAATGCCCGGTCTTTTACACTTTAACTCAGACTTTTGCAGCTTAGAATCAGCTTAGAAATTTTACCTTTACACCATCATGGAGAGCTAAACTTTTTTACAACCCTGCTAGAGTACTCATTTATGACGAAGACCTGATGATATGAGCAACCTCTCCAGAAGGTAATGTTTATAATAATTATTAATACCTGCCATTCATACATTACTTGCTTGTTTGACAATCACTATGCTGCACGTTCTGTATCTGCCAGTTTAGATAATCCTCACCTCTCTAGAATATTGTTACTACTATAATCTCAGTTTCATAGATGAGGAATCTGAAGCTCAGAAATATTAAGTAACTTGCCCAAAACACTCTGTTCTCCAAATTCCTGGTTGTGTTCACTCTTATCTATTTGATTTCCTTCTATAAATTTTGCCAGCCTTTTCCTGGACACTTTTAATTAGTCCCATCAATAGAGCAATTGGCAAAGCAGGAGGGAAATAAAGGCAAAAGCATGATGAGCATCCAATGTGTATCAAGTGTAAAGTGGGTTATGGCCATCTGCCCTAGCTGGCAACCTGGGCTCACAAAGTCTGACCAGTCCAATAACTTAAGAAAACAAGAAAGAAAGCATGCAAAAACACAGAAGTACCTTTTCCATAAACCGGGGACAGCTCTGTGACCTTAAGTGTCCATGGAAAGAGAGAGAGGACATATCAGGGGAGTTTCTATGGAATATTCTATCCCCCAAAGACTAAAGGGGTAGGATTACAAAGGAACAGGAGCCACGCCTTATTATCTGAGCTGGGGTAACGCCCAAGTTACTGCAGAAGGCAATGATTGTTCAGTGCCCCGGGGCATCAGGACTTAAAAGGGTGTTCATCCAGGGCATCTCTGACCAGAGGTGCTTTCTATAATTATTCCTTTTAATCAACACACCAGCACTACTGGGAATACAGTGCCTGCCACCAAGTAAGTATTCACTAAATTTGTGCTGAGATCAACACTCGAGCTCGTACTGCAGAGAAAAAGATCAGGTGATGGATTGGGGGCCTCCCCAAGGAACTCACTCTTGGTTATTTTTCCTCAAAATTTGTCATGACTCAGTTTCCCAATCAGATCTGTGAAAATTCTCTTCCTAAGTGGAAGTGTTCGGAGGGAAAATCAATAACGTAAAAATTTGAAAGTAATATTCAGACTCTAGATTTAAGCTTAAGTTTACGTCTATATAATCCACCAGCTAATAATGGCCCCAGATACATGAGAATGTTAAATATGAATGGTACCTAAGCAGGGTCTAGAGTCTAATTTTATGGGATATTTGTCAAGACAGGGGTCCCAGAATACAAGGAAGATGGCTAGGTGGTCTCATAGACACAAAGAGGTGAAGGGAGCCCTACCCCAAGGAATCTGCGCACAAATCCAATGATGCTGGATTAAACATGCATTTCCACAGGGTGGGGCAGATCCTCTGACCACTTCCTCCCACAATAACTGCATAATGTTCCTCCCCTCTGCCCCTTTCCAGGTACCCATGGGGGGAGAGCCATCCTTTGCAAGCCCTCGGCTAACAGATTTAGAGCCTTGTGAGAGCCCCAAGTAGCTTTCTCTATTTTTAGATGGCTTCATCCCTGGCTAGCCTTGGGGTACAAGCCAATCGCTACAAAAAGGAAAACCATAAAATATTAAGGACTTTGAAAATCAAATCCAGGAGAGCAACTGTCTCTTCCATTTCATAGACGAGCAAAGACATGGAGACTCGGAGAAGGTAAGCAACTTTCCTGAGGTGGTAGAGTGGGTTGCAGGGGTCAGATTGCTGTGCCCGCAACAGGGGTCCATTCTTTTATCCAATGAGAAGACAGAACAGAAAGTTTTCCAAAATATATTTATAACTCCGAATTCAAACAAATCTTATGGAGAGGGGAATGTAAAAATCCAGGAGCAAGATGGTTCATGGACCCTGGGCTTTAGCAAGGACTTGAGCATCTAAACAGCTTGGAGCCGAGATGATAGAGGTGTGGAGCTGGTGGCGGGCACCCAACAGACCATTGGAAGAACCTCGCTCAAGGAATCTACTGTCTATTGGGAGAACAGTGAAGGTGGAGAAGGGAATGAAGCCAAAAATCTAGTTCACACAGAGTTTAAACCAGAGTTTAAACACAGGACTTAAACCATGCCAATGTCCACTGCTTGAATGCTTGGGAGGTTTATATTAGTTAGAAAATTTATATAAACCAGAGCTGAGGTTTAAAGGAAACGGAAGACAAGTGTGACCAGACCAAAGCATTCCTTGCTTGAGGGAAACAAGATGGCGGAATAGAGAGAGGAAGGGCAGCCCAGTGGCACCTGGGAAAACCAGACCTATAAAGTGGGGAGACTGCGCCTCAGAGAGGTGAGGAACCAGGAACCTCACCGAAACTTCATACAGAACTGGAAAAAAAATTCATAGGGCTACAGAAAGCTGGTAACTTGAACCTAAGAAATAATACCTCAGAGACATGTGGAGCGAGGAGTGTAGACAAGAGAGACATATGGCCACAGGTAAAGAAATTTTAAATCAACTTTAAAAAAATGGGGGGAGGGGGTCTGTGGGGGCAGCAAGGCCTCTGACAACATAGAACATGCCAGAAGGTGAGGAAGATATTTCTAGGAACTGTTCTCTCCTTCTCTCTCTCTCTCTCTCTCTCTCTCTCTCTCTCTCTCTCTCTCTTTCATTCCTTTAAGTTAACTTTCTATTTCTTCTTTTTTATAGCTAGTACCTGCTCCCTATCTCCCTATCTCCTTTCTTTCCTCTGATCACTTTTTCAAGCACTTCAATCTTTCTCCTGCCTGCCTTCTCAATTTTCTCTTGAGAAATTGTAATCCTGCTAAATAATAGAAATTATAGGGCAAGAAGGCCACTATATTCTGATAAAGGAGACAATCCAACAAGTGGATATAGTGATAGTAAATATTTAGGCCCCAAATGTTAGCTTATCCAATTACCTAAAACAATACTCCATGATATTAAATCTCAACTAGACCCCCACACAATAATACTGGGAATTTGTATTACCACTAGTAAACAGGTTATCACACCAAAATCAATAAAGATATTCCCAACCTAAATAAAACTATAAATCATATAGATTTAACAAGCATCTACAAAATATCTCATCCCAAATCAACTGAATTTACCTTCTTCTCAGCAGCTCATGGAAGCAGAATCTATTCTAGGTCACAAAGTGAATCTTAGCAAATAAAAAGAAATCAATATAGTCCCATGCATCCTATCAGACTATAAGGGAATGAAAATAGAAATGAACAGCAAGAAAAATAACAGAAACCACATAAACACATGAAGATTGAACAATACTATATTAAATAAAGAAAGGATCAAGGAAAAATTGAGAGTAGAAATCAAGAAGTCTTAGAAATGAACAAGAACAAGGATACAACATATCAAAATCTCTGGGACAGTATGAAAACAGTTCTAAGAAGAAAATGTATACCACTGAGTGCCTACAATTAAAATAAATAGATTCCAAATAAATAAGATTATGCTCCACCTTAAGAACTTAGAAGAACAAATTAATCTCAAAACCCCTAGAAGATAGGAAATAAGTAAGATCAGAGCCAAAATTAATGAAATCTAGAATAAAAAAATACTCGGGATCAATGCAATAAAGAGTTGGTTCCTTGAAAAGATAAATAAGGTACATAAAACCTTAGCCAATCTAACCAAAAGAAAGAGAGACAAGAAGCAAATCAATAAAATCAAAAGGAGTTATCGTAACAGACCCTTCTGAAATCCAGAGGGTTATCAGAACCTATTTTGAAAATTTATACTCCAATAAACTGGAAAATCCAGAAGAATCAGACAAATTTCTAGACCATATGACCTGCCCAAATTGAACTAGGAATATATAGAAAACCTAAACAGACCTATATCAAGTAATAAAATTGAAACAGCAATTAAAAACCTTTCAAGAAAGAAAATCCCAGGTCCAGATGGATTCTCAGCTGAGTTCTAACAGACCTTTAAAGAACTAACACCAGTCCTTCTCAAATTATTCTGTGAAATTGAAACAAAGGGAACACTCCAAAATATATTCTCTGGAGCCAGTTTTACCCTGATGCCAAAAGCAGATAAAGACACAGCAAGGAAAGAAAACTACAGACCAATATCACTGAGAAACATAGATACAAAAATCCTTAATAAAATATTAGCAAACCACACTCAAAAACACATAGGAAAGCAAGGCACAGTGGCACATGCCTGTAATCCCAGAGACTCAGGAGGTTGAGGCAGGAGGATCTCAAGTTCAAAGCCAGCTCAGCAACATAGTGAGACTCTTTCTCAAAATTAAAAAAAAAGAAAGAAAAATATTAAGAACAGGCTGAGGATGTGGGTCAGTGGTTCAGCACCCCTTGATTTAATCCCTGATACAAAATAAATAAATAAATAAAGTTTAAAAAAAAAAGTAAATTAAAAAGATAATACACCATGATCAAGTGGGTTTCATTCCAAAGAGATGCAGGGCTAGTTTAACATATATATAAATCAATAAATGCAATTCACCACTTAAACAGAATTACAGACAAAAAGCACATGATCATCTTATTAGAGCAGAAAAGATCTTTGATGAAATCCAGCCTGCATTCATGTTAAAAACACTGAAGAAGCTATCGATACAGCCCCTTCAGTGTTTATAGCTGCACCATTCACAGTAGCTAAATTATGGACTCAATAGATAAATGGTTCAAGAAATTGTTGTATATTTGAACAATGGAGTTCTACTCAGCTAGAAAGAAGAATGAAATTATGGCATTTGCTGGTGAATGGATGGAAAAGGAGACTATTGTGCTAAGTGAAATAAGCCAGACTCAGAAACCCCAAATTTGAGTGTTTTCTCTCATCTATGGAAGCTAGAATAAAACAAAGGAGAGAAGGAGGGAAGGATAGCATATCATAAAGACATAGGGAAGATCAGTAGGTGTAGAAGAAGGAGATCAGAAGGAAGGGTGGGGGGATAGGAAAGGGTGGGCAATGCAGAATGAATTCTTAAAAACCATGTTATGTGCATAAATAAATGTACCACGGAGAATTTCACCTTTATGTGTAAGTAAAAAGAACCAATCAAAGTTAAATAAATAGATAAGTGAAAGGAAGTCCAGCAGAGGAGAGGAAGAATGGGGGAAGGGAGAGAAGACCAGAGGGAAAAGGAAGGGATTGTGAACTGAAATCAATTTCCATGCATATATGATTTTGTCCGGATGAACCCAACCACTATGTATAACTACAAAGCTCTAATTAAAAAAGTATTCCTTTCTTTACTAGTAGTGCCCATGCAGAGTCAAAAGAATTAAAACTCCAGGCATAGTGGTGCACTCTTGTAATCCCAGCAGTTTAGGACGCTGAGGCAGGAGGATTGCAAGTTCAAACCCAGCCTTAGCAACTTAGTGAGGCCCTAAGCAACTCAGGGAGACCCTGTGTCTAAATAAAATACAAAAAGGGCTGGGGATGGGGCTCAGCAGCTAAGAGCCCTCAGGTTCGATCTCCAGGATCAAAATAATAATAATAATAATTATTATTATTATTATTATTATTATTATTACTAATATGACAAGGGCAAAAACCAAAAACACTTTGCCAAGGCTCTATAGTGCTAAGAATCATTTTGTCCTTGTAAGAGCCATTAAACACAAAAGAAGTCAGCAATACCACTTGGATCCAGTTCAAAGGAGTAAACTTTGATCAAATTCTGTGTAGATTAAGACCCTTCCTAAACAGAGGGAGACTGAGAAACGGTCACTGGTGCCAGAGACCTGCGAATGTAACTGAGGTGCAATTACATGATGCTTCGTAACTTTCTAAATGAATCCTGGGGCTGGGGATGTGGCTCAAGCGGTAGCGAGCTCGCCAGGCATGTGTGTGGCCTGGGTTCGATCCTCAGCACCACATACAAACAAACATGTTGTGTCCACCAGAAAAAAAGAAACAAAAAAAAATAAATATTAAAAAAAATTCTTTCTCTCTCTCTCTCTCTCTCTCTCTCTCTCTCAAAAAAAAAAAAAAATTAAATAAATCCTGGAACACAACAAGCACCTTGAATGGAAAAACTCAGCAAAATCCAGTTATCCCGAGCCTTGTTATTAGTAAAGTACCAATGTCAGTGTCTTTAGTTTTGACACAAGTTCAAAGTTAATCTTTCCAGTGGGAGAAAGTAGGTCAGGGGTATACAGAAGATTTCTGCACTATCTTTACAACCTTTCTAAACTCTGAAATGATTATAAAAATAATATAAAGTTAACCTTTCCTTGATGGTACACTGCGATATTTCTGTAGTGCTCCTCCAATTTGGTTATCGTCCTATTATCACCATAGCAACCAGTGTCCTAGGACTGGTGGTGGGGTGACCAAAGGGAAGGAGATAGTCAAGTGACATTGGTTCTCAATTGAGGGACTTGGTCCATGAAGCACTCTTCCAGCAAGTTCCTCTTCATTCTGTTGTCATTTTTTATCTTGGGATAGAGAACACCCACTTGCGGACACAGGGAATATTTCAGTAACTGCTTCTGATGGTCTTGACTTGAAGGGTCTTGCTTACTCCATAAAGGTTGAACCCGGGCTTCAAGAATCAACAATGAGCCGGGTGCCATGGCACACACCTATATTCCAGCGGCTCAGGAGGCTGAGGCAGGAGGATCGTGAGTTCAAAGCCAGCCTCAGCAACAGTGAGGCCCTAAGCAACTCAGTGAGACCCTGTCTCTAAATAAAATACAAAATAAGGCTGGGGATGGGGCTCAGTGGTCGAGTGCCCCTGAGTTCAATCCCTGGTACCCCCCCTGCCCCCGCCAAAATGAACAATCATAAATATACTCACATTATATCAGTAAACACATCCCCTAGGGAAGAAGATAAATCAAACTTTCTAAGAAAAAGACACCATGGGAAAGTCCTGACTATAAATGTGGAGAGCTCAGAAGTTCAAAAATTATTTGCTGCCTAACATAGAAATCAAAGAAGGGGGGGAAAATTACTGGCCAAATTTTCTCTTCAAGAGAGAGAAGAAGATTTAAAAAAGAAAAGCCTTCACAATTTGGAAAAATCCAAAAAGCACCAGGACACTGGATATTGTTTTTTGAAGATTCTATTATTTAGTAACAGTTGGTTGGTATTAAAATCTCAAAATAGTTCAACTTCGAAATTTTTGACTTCATGACAGTGCCTTCAGTAGAACTAGTTCTTCTAATTTTGAACTTTGCTCTTTCCATAAGCTAGTGGATAAGTGATGTGCTAGTGTGTCACCATGCTGGGCAGCAGGAGAGAGCTACAGCTCCTACAGCCCTGCAGTCCTGATCACCAGGGGAAACAACCTACCATCTCCAAGTACTGCCTTGCTAAGCTGCTCTGTAGGTGTGCTAAATGCATTTTCAGCTTGGGATGTTTACAACTTTGGATGGCTTTATTGGGTTGTGACCCCCATTCTAAGTTGAGAAGCATCTCTCCAAGATGCCTTTCACTTAAAAAAGTGGTTCATGCTTTTCAAAAAGGTATCTATAATAAACTGTGCGACAGAGGCCGCATGTTTGCAGACTGCAGCATAAACTTAGGGAAGTGACTAAATTCAAGCCAATGATAGGTTGCCACATGGACTTCTGAGTTTGAAAGTGATACAATAGGAAACCTTCTGTAACTTCCTTTGTAACATATCTGGGACAAACAGGATACTGTGCATCATCTTTTATTTATAAATTTGTACATATTTACGTACTGACTACATTTATGTATTTTATATAGTAGATATGCATATCATATCAGATAGCATAATATACACATACTACCATGACTTACAACAAATCAAGGAAGAAAATAATTCAAATGACTAGTCTGCCCAATTCTTCACCTGCAAGCTGGAGAGGTAAGTCTCAGCCTTAAATAGTAACTAAAGAAAATATTTTGGGAAGGAAAAGCATCATAGGTGGGTCTCTTTGGTCCTTGGTAGACAATATCCATCCTAGGGGTCCCCCATGGGAAATGCCATAAAAGGAGAAGTCAGACAATATCTCATCCCCATCCCTTTCTTGGGGTTTTCTGGTCTGTTCAGTCGTAAGATTTTGGTTCTTAGACTCGAAGAAGGGCTGGGGTTGTGGCTCTACCACTCAGTGCCTCACTTGCTTAGCATGTGTGAGGCACTCAGTCCGATCCTCATCACTGCATATAAATAAGTAAAAATAAAGGTTCATTGACAATAAAAAAAAAAAACACTGGAAGATGCCCAGCCCTAGGGGGTCTACTCTCTGAGACCATTCTGGCCAGGAGCAAGCTAGGCGGTCTTTGCCTAAAACCTACCACCTCACCCAGCCTGTGTGGATGAATTTATTCAGGGGTATTTATTTTAAGTATAAATGGAATATGGACTTATAACAAAGAGTCAAACAAAAAATTAATAATATGTGTTTCCCTCTAAGCATCCCTCTCTGTATCTTCCTGGTAATAATTGAATGATACTAGGTTAGTGGATATGGTTCCACTTGGTTATCTATTCTCCAACACATGAAACTGAAAATCTCACAAGCAGACTTTGACACAGTATTTAACAACAACAACAAAATGGAACCCTATTCATTTACTCTGATGCTTGTTTTTTCACTGGACAATTTTATCATAAGTGTCCCTTTGGACCAATACATACAGATCTAACTTACTCTTTGGGGTTCATAGCCCATGATACAACATGATATAAATGTGTCATCATTTAATTGACCGTCCCTCTACTGGTGGGCTTTGTTTTTCACTACAACAATTTCACAAAAACTAGACGTATTCATCTCTATGTATCAGAAGTCTACATTTGCATGTAAATATGTATGCATCATCGTGCTTTATTTTTAAGAGAGAGATCAAAAATGAGATTACTGCCGGGTGAGTAGTAATTCACATTACAATACAGGTGCAGAGGTAATTATAACCACCAACAGTCCTTCTTTTTCCCTCTTTTTAATATTTGGGACCTATAAAGGGTCATAGAGTAACACCAAAAGACAATGGTGAGTTCACTCTAGAATACATTTTTTGGCAAAACACCCTCCACATCATGGGACCAAAGACCCAACTAATTGGGATGCAAAGAGCTCCCTACAGGATTTCATAAACCAACGTGGGAAATGACTTCTTAGGTCCTTCCCCATTGCATCCCATTCTGGTCTCCATGACAACGTCTTAGCTAAAGGGGTAGGAAAAGGAGTTTCAGGTGGTATCTTCAGCAGGGTGCCTGTTTCCTCCTTGAGAATATCAAGATTCTTCCATCACTCTTTATGGCTGTCATGAAGAATCAAGGCACCTAAATACTTTTTCAAACAAGGGAGGGCAGACCCTTCCTTTGAGGGTGGTAGTTTTGCAAAATGTAGCCACTTTCTCAACAGTGACTTGGGGAGACATGAATCATTAAAGAAATGCCATCTCTCATCTGCATGGCTAAGGTGACCCTCTTTGACCCCAAGATGTCTAGCTAGAGAAAAGGCCATTCCCTTAAATTGGAGCCACACTGAGATCTTTAGTTTCTTAGAGTAAATCTGAGTTCCTGTATGATTATTAATGTCATACCTCAACCGAAGCTTTGACACAGAGATGGCTATGAAAATGGATCAGCCCCCAGACGGCTTTCCAAATACCCACTAGAGAGGAATTTGTGTGATGTACGATCCCAGAAAGGGATCCTATAGCTCAGACGCTGGCCCTTCAGTGTGGCGGAAACCAGTTGGGATTGGAACTCAAAAGAGCCAGACAACGTACAAACCCTGAGCTATTGAGCTTCATTCTGAGTTTGCCCACAGAATGGGGGCCCGTGCTCTCTTCACCTCACAGCGGCCAATGGCATTAGATGCCTGGAGAAACCAAAGCCAAAATAAAGATGGAGGTTGAGAGGACAGATTGACTTTACTGGCAACCATCTGGATCATCCTGATCCTGTTATTTATCCTCTGAATTCTAGCTTCCAAAACCAGAATCCTACAGCCACTGTTATGACTGACGGAGGAATGAGCGGGGGTCACGCCTTCAAAAGTGCGAGCACCGCACCTGGATACAGCAGGACCTCAGTAAAGGAGGGTTATTATTTGTAAAGTTCCACTTGGATGTGATCATCTTTTCCCAAAAGCTACAGCTCTTCTCCAAAGTCATTTAAGCATTCTCTCCCCTTCAGTAGCTATTTGCTTCCCTCTCCTGAGCCCTGTGTTCTTGCTAAGGTCCATTTGTTCTGTCTCTGGGAGATAAATAAGGGTCTCGGTGTTAAAATCAAGTCTGCACAAAAGGGTTGGGAACATGAGACCCAGCCTGTGGTTTGACTGGAAGCCAAGTCCTCAAAACACATTAAATCCTGATTGTTCTGCAACCCAGGATTAGCCCCAAAGATCAAAGCACGCCACTCAGGGCCAGATGCAGGTAGAGAAGTTTCCTTCAATCCATTTTGACACAAAGTAAAGAAGGAATTGGCAAAATATATCCGCTGTCGTTAGCCTGTTACCAGCTGCCCTGTCCTTAAGCCTGGGTAGTGAAGGTGATACTCATTTGTCACTTCACGATAGGGTTGCATCATTAGGCGATTTCATCATTGTGCGAACACCAAATTGAAACTATACAAACTAGGCTGGCTACGATGTCTGTCACTAGGTGATATAATTTCATGGGACCATTGTCTATGAAGCCCATCACTGGCTGAAGTGGTGTGATACATGACGGTACTTGTGTAAGTCAGTCATGCCCGTGCAACAGTGAAAGCCAGTATGTATTTGCCTGGGTTGGGGCAGGACCATTCTACCCAGCTCTAGTGTAAGGCACAGCTCTGGCCTTCGATCTTGTATTCAAAGATCCTTGTCAAAAGAATCTCCATGTGGCCAGGAGCTGTGGTGCACACCTGTCATCCCAGCAGCTCTGGAAGTTGAGGCAGGAGGATGACAAGTTCAAAGCCAGCCTCAGCAACTTAGCAAGGCCCTAAGCTACTCAGCGAGACCCTGTCCAGAAAATATATAAAGGGCTGGGATGTGGCTCAGTGGCTAAGTGGTTCAATCCCCAGCACAAAAAGAAAGAAAAAAAAAAGTAATCTTCATATGAAGGAGACGGATTGACCCACGTAACATGGCGAGAGATCAGAGGGCCAGAGACCCCCTCCATCATGTACAGATGCTGCAAAAAGTAATAGATATTATCCCATATTAAATTTTCCTCTGGTGATTTCCTTTCTCTAAACTTTAAGCCTCCTGCTAAGCCTGTTGAATACCACAACCCAGTTGCCATTAGGCTTTGAAAGGTTCAGGGAAGGGTTTGTGGTCATGCTTGGAGTGAATAAAAAGATTATAAGTGAATACAATCTTACAAATGGCTAAAACATTACTTGCTGAAAACAATGTACTCATATTGTTCTAAAGATAAATTCCAGGGATAAGGGGAATTGGGGGAATGTATGCAGTGAAGCCTCCAAAACAGATTTCAGAGTGGATACTCTGAAAAACATCCCTGAAATCACCTAGGGAGGAGATGATAGCCTACTGAGAACAGCCTCGGGGTGTCGCCTTCTGGGTTTTAGACAGAAGGGTGATTCCCCCAGGGAGGAGAGCCACGAGCCACCTGAGTTACATCATTATCTGAATAGTAACTGGCAGCTGCTGACTCCTGACCAGCAGGGAATATGCCAAGGGCATCGGCAGCAATACAAGGTTGGCCCCATTCTGCAGGTGAGGATTAGTGGCTTGAGGGAAGCAGTTTCTGTCCCTTACCTGAGGTCCTATCCTGAGTATATGGCAATCTGGGAGTCAGACCCCAGGTCTGTAAGTCTCTAAAGACTGGGCTGTTCTCTGCACACGTGGTTTCTTGTAGGATGTGCCAGAATGTCCTGCCAATCATGCACTCAGATTTCCTGGCTTGAAAGTAGAAATGGGGGGGAGAAGTAACAGTTATGAGCTGTTGATTCTTGCCTGTGGGGAGGGTAAGAGGTGCCTCAAGCAAACCACATGTAAAGGCAGAGGGGCATGGAAGGGCATGGGCTGTGTGAGAATTTGGATCTGTGCTGTCCCCCAAAAGCTGATGTGCAAGATAATACAGGACTGTTCAGAAGTGGAACGATTAGATCAGATTTTGAGAGCTATGACCTACTCAGCAGGTTAATTCACTTGAATGGATTACCTGGGTGCTACCTATAGGCAGGTAGGGTATGGCTGGAGGAGGTGGGTCACGGAGGGCCTGCCTTTGGGGTTTACATTTTGCTCTCTGGTGAGGAGACCTCTCTGGGTTTCCTGGTTGCTAGGTCCCAAGCTCTTTTCCTCCTCCCCACCCTTCCACCATGATGTTCTGTCTCACCCTGGGCCCAGGGCCATGGAGTCGAACACAGACTAAATCTCGGAAACCATGAGCCCAAATACAATTTCTTCCTCTGGGTTCTTCTTGTCTTGTATTTGGTCTCAGTGATGAAAAGCTACCTAAAATAAGCTGCTCCCATTTCTGTTTGATGGCAGAAAGGGTACCTGTAGGAATGGTGGCCAGCATCCTTGGCAAGGTGGGTTTGTCTGGGGGCACGCCTTGGAAAATAGTCAGTTCCCACCCCCTATATGGAGACTGGAAATGACATTAGGAGTCAGCTACCACCTTCGTCCAAGGGAACTTTCTTCAAGGAAGGACTTGTTCCCTATTCACCTTAGCTACACGGGTCTATTGAGTACTTTAAATGGGAATAGGGCGCCAAAAGAATGGACTTTAAATTTTATTGCTTTTCAATGTATTTTGATTTAAATAATCACGTGGGTCTAGTAGCATATTGGATAATGCAGGTCTAAACCAACCTTCTGCTGCCCAACATGGCTTTATCAAGGCTGTGTGCCAGAGAGCCACACCCTACTCCCATGATCGCTTCTATGAGAAGGAGCATGGTGTTTGGGAGAGGCTCCGAGGTCCCACAGCCTGCCTGGCACACTGCTCTTCCATCGACTACCTGTGGAATGCCTCTGTGTCCCAGTTTCCCCATCCATAAAATGACGATTAAAATGGCATCTGTTTTATTGGGTAGTGAGTGAAATGAGCGAGGGTTTCCAAACTCCTTACCTAGTGTCCAGACCACAGTGAAAACCGAATAGATACCGCTAGACAGGCATTTGTTCAGTCAACACTTGAGTCTCCGTAACTCATCTGACCCTGTCCTCAGTTCCATGAAAAGGATACAAAAAGAAGTATGATAGTTTCAATTACTGTCTTCCCTTTAGGATTTTTACTTATTCTATTTCCCCTAATTCTTATAGTCCAGTGATTACTAATTCATGGTCCAGCAATACCTGAAGAGTGGGATCACCCAGCATAGCACCTGGCGCATGATTCTAATTTTTCCCTTGCAATTGAGAGTCTATTACTTGCAAAGCTAGACTGGGCCCAACTGGGCCTACAGTCTTGGGCTCCTTGCATCTTGGATGCTCAGGCAGGTTAAGCAGGAGGTACCAGCACAGGGTTTGTTTTGCTGCTTCGGTTTCTGGGGTCCTATTTCAGAGGCTGCATGAGATTTGGAGTTATGAGGTCCCTGGGGGTAGTGGGTGCTCTCCCATGTCCAGAAGTCCAGCAAGATACTCACAGTCCTCATTTGCTTTATCTGATTAAATAATCTGCAGGAGGTTTTTGTTGCCTACAACATTCATCGATCTTTCTTCACAGGGTGCTATGGTTTGATTGTATCTGACAAAAGTTCATGTGTTAGAACTTTTTAATTATTGAAGGAGTGTTGGGAGGAAGGACCTAGTAGGAGGTGTTTGAATCATGGGAAGGAGCCCTTATGAATAGGTTCATGCCCTCTTGTGGGAGTGAGCTCTCAGGAGGGAAGTCTTGCTCTCCCAGGACTGGATTAGTTACCACTTGGGTGGTTTTTATTAAGCCAGTTTACCCCTCCTGTTTTCTCTGCTTCTCTTTCCACCATGAGTTGACATAGTAGAAAGCCCTCACCAGATTTGCTGCTTGATTGTTGAACTTTCCAGCCACCAGAACCAGGAGTTAAATAAACCTTTTTTTCTTTATAAGTTACCCAGTCTTGGGTATTTGGTTATACCAACAGAAAATGGACAAAGATAGAGGACCAAACCCATATTTTCAGGAGAATCACTCCTTTCTTTCCCATGTGATTTTGGATCATGTCCTTAGTAAAGCTGTCAAGCAAAATGACATTTGGTCCAAATAAATCCAATCAGGTTCAAATCAAAACTTTTGAGGGATGCGTGGGAAGAAAGAATATTTCTTTCTAAAGGACAAACAGAAGGACTATTGTCTGGAGTTGCTGAGAGCTTTTCCATGGAGAAGATCTGACAAAGCAAGGCAGAACCAAAAGAAAAGGGACCACCATGACTTGTTTTGAGCCCTGTACACAATCATGGCAAAGCGCTATTGTTGTAATTCAGTATTGTGAGCTGATATATTACCTTTTTGCTGTGGCCACTTTGCATTAGGGGTCTGTTTCTTATGACTCATGCAGGATACTCCCTCTGCCTCTTTCTTAGAGCCCAGCAACTCAGATGACCCGCCCTCTGGCTCTCATGCTAGCCGTCTCAGAGCCCTCTTCAGAAAAGACCAAGTGGCAAAAGCTGCTCACAGCCTCATGGCTGCAATTTTAAGGATGTCCTGTGTGGGACTGACCCTAGGAAGGGATTCTAAAAAGAGCCTGGCTTATATAATTTCAATTCTTAAAATAACTACCCTTAGAGTCTGAGGATCCCTCTGGGGATCATGACTGCCTAACCTGGATGGAGAGGTCAGAGGTTCTCAGCCAATGAAAAAACTAGGCTGGGAACAAAATCATCTCTCATCCTCGGCAGAGGATAAGAGTGGGTCAGGACTCCAGGCAGGAAATTAGTGGCTGCATTTATTTAACAGCTTCTCACGAATACCTTTAGCAGCACAGGAGGAGAGCTGACCCATTTTTGGGGGGTATGGAATCAATAGACTAATAAAAGTAATCCTTAAAAATAGCTTTGCCTTCTTAAAATATACTTCCCATTGAGCAACAACTAGAAGAAAAAATTGTTCTCTGGGCTCTGATGGGCTATGACTCATTTTTTTTTTTTTTTAAACAGATTGAAACAGTGAGATAGAACCCTAGGTGTACCTGGTGGCCATTTGCCTGAATGCTATGCACAGGGCTCCTGTTCCTAGTGGAAACTCCAGCTCAGGTTTTGCGGCTGGGTTTGGCAGCTGCTCCTCCCCCAGTGGGTGGGGAAGTGGGCGTGGCCATGTAGGCTCCCAGGCACCATCCCTTTGCCTAGACAGATGCTCTTGGTGTTCGCATCCTGTTTCTATTAAACTAGAACCAGAAGCTGAGCATAAATAGTGACAACTTGGAACATGGCAGGGAACCTGTTGGAGGAACAACCCCTTTGATGACCCCTGAGTTGATCAGAGGATGAGATTTGCCCTGTGTGGATGGTTCCCTTGAGGTTAGACATCTCCTCATACTGACTGTCCTAGAATGATATTGTCATTAAGACCCCATTTGTGTGCTGGGGTTGTGGCTCAGTGGAAGAGCGCTTGCCTGGCCTGTGTAAGACACTAGGTTCTATTCTCAACATTGCCTATAAATAAATAAATGAAATAAAAAGGTTCATCAACAACTAATCAGGGGATAAAAAAGAAAAGACCCAACCCCATTTGTTTTTTTTTCTTTTTTATTCAAGAATTCTTTTTCCTACAGATGTAGAGGACAGTATCTTTCAGATTCTATCCATCATTCCTATATCATCAATAATTTGTTGTCTACATCCCATCTCTTTCTCCCACGTGTCAAGGGAATGAAATTTACCCAATGAACATTTCTTAAAGTGGGGACCTAGGCTACCTGTGCCAATCTCCCCTAACACACTTGACCCCAAATGCATATTCTAGAAAATGACTGCAGACTTCTTACTTCTGCATGTCAGGAAATAGAACCCAGAAATTTCCATATTTTAGGATTTTCCTTGGCATCCTTTATATACATGAAAATTTGAAAGCCACGGTCTAATGATGACAGCTGCTAATGTTCTGAGTTGTCTGGGCACATAGCAAAGAAGAGTTTCCTACTGCCATGCACATTTGGAGAAGGCTGCTGTGAAGGTGGGCTGGGCAAACTTGAGAGATAGGGGAAATTTTAAAAAGAGAGGAGATGGGTACTGTGGCACATGCCTGTAATCCCAGTGACCCAGGAGGTTGAGGCAGGAGGATGGCAAGGTTCATGCCAGTCTGCGCAATTTAGTGAAACTCTGTATCAAAATTTAAATGTAGCATAGTTGTAAAGTGCCCCTGGGCTCAATCCCCAGTACCAGGATAGATAGATATATAGCTAGCTACATACATACACACATACATACAAACAAACAAGAATTGAGCAGCTATGATTTTCTATCTTCCTTCTCACTTCATTGTCCAAACATAGGGTCCTATTTCTTTCAAGATTCTGGGAAAAGAATTACCTTGAAAATCCCAGAAGTTACATGTTTCTTCATGAATCCAACTCAGCCACTTTTATGAAACATGTGGTTAATATTGCTTCGTGGACTTTGGAGTTTTGGCTGTACCTCCTGCTGCCAGATGGTAATGTGTTATGAAAATTGTTTTCTTAGGGACCATAATCTGCATTTTTCGTAATGGGGACAGTGGCTATTTTGCATCCGTGGCTTTTGAGCTCTGAGGCTCAATAATCTCCCTCAGGAGGAACAAAGTAAAAATGAAAAACTCGTTTCAAGATTTTTTTTTAAGTGGAATGTGGAAAGGATGAGAGAGAGTAGAGATTGTCCATGGGACATCGAGTCTGATTGAGGATGATTGACAGGTGCAAATTGAATCAAAGGGGCTCTGAGGAGTAGAAAGAGTAAAACTTGTCCATGACGGGTTTTGAATGGTGTCTCCTTGGAGCAAAGGTGGTAAAAAAAAAATAATAATGGCAAAACCCATTATAAATTATATATTCACTCAAGAGCCCTCCACAAAGTGAGTAGATTGGAATTAAAACCAAGGGGGTGTCCTAGCGGTGCATTTGAGGAGTATGTCATGTCCTTGAGGAGTATGGAGGAAACTGGTGATGGTTATTATGAGCCCTCTAGCAGTTACACCTCCTGAACTTGACTCCACAAAGTAACTTGCTGAGATCCCCGTGTGGAACATGCCCTTTAACCAGGATTTGAATCCAGGTTCCTGTAGCAAAGGATCTGAATCTTAAATCTTTTAATGATGATGTTTACAAGGGCCCCAATCAAACTACAAGCTAGATGCAATCTTAGAACTGCATTTGCCCTACAGAGGACTGAGGTGTCTAAGAGGACAGGCTCAAATCAAGACTCTGGAGAGCATGTTGAGGAAAAAAATGAGAGAAAATATCTAAAGTCCTACATTAATTGGGGTTCCCAAAGAGAATCGACTTCAGAGGATATTTTATCTATAAGACAGAAAGAGAAAGAGAGACTTATAAGGAATTGATTCTGAAATCAACTGAAACCTCAAAAATCTGCAGTGAGCAAACTGGAGTCCCAGTAGATCCAAAGAGGAAGTTCCAATCCGAGGGCAGGAGAAGCCAAAGTCTCAGTATGAGCAGGTCTGGCAGGAAAAGTTCCCTGTCTCCCAGCCTTTGCTGTATTCAGGGCTTCTGTTGGTCTTTGGTCATTGGTTGGTGGAGAGCTACCCTCACAAGGGAGGTTAATCTGCTTTACTTAGTGTATCAATTCATCCAAAACACCCTTAGAGATACATCCAAAAAAAATGTTTAACCAAATGTCTGGCCACCCTATGTTCCAGTGAAGTTGACACCTAGAATTCACCTTTGCAAACACTGGGTCTCTGCCTTGCTAAGCAAGCACCCAGAGACTAGCCTGGTATATAATGTCATTGTTTTCATTAGCATCATCAGCAACATTGGACTTATCATCATTACCATGATGTTCCAAATAGGGAAAATATTAAGGTTACTTAACCTCAGGTTTGCCAAAGTTGACAACAAAAGTCTAAATCAAAAATAACCCAGGTGCCTTGACCCATGCTTGTAATCCCAGCGGCTCAGGAGGCTGAGGCAGGAGGATCACAAGTTCAAAGCCAGCCTCAGCCACTTAAAGAGGCCCTAAGCAACTTACTGAGACCCTGTTTCTAAATAAAATATAAAAAGTAACTGGGGATGTGGCTCAGTGGTTAAGTGTCTCTGAGTTCAGTCCCCAGTACCAAAAAAAAAAAAAAGTCTAAATTAAAAATAGAAGGATATGGGGCTGGGATTTTGGCTCAGTGGTAGAGCGCTTGCCTAGCATGTGTAAAGCACTGGGTTTGATCCTCAGCACCACATAAAAATAAATAAGCAAAAATAAAGGTATTAAAAGCTGTATAAAAAACAGAAGGATAAAGCAAAATATGAGGCAGTGTCTGAGTATATTCATTCTGGTGGGAAGTTGTGACTTGGACTCAGAACTACCTACTTTTAGGACCCAAGAAAGTGCTTCCCTCTAATATTCTATTCTTTGTCCTGAGCCTTTGCTTACTTACCTGGATCTCCCAGCCTATAAAACCCCTTCGGATCCCCTTCTCCATTAGGATAGCTATCAGCATAGAAACATACTATCATAGAGACTTGTTCAGCAGCACAGAGATTCCACGGTCCCTAAGAGCCCCTTCTTGAGCCAGAGCCCCTTATCATTCTTCTAGGGTCCCGTAACACCTCCATAGCCTGGCTCTGTCATGGGACATTCCAGAGGGTATTCTCTTTACTTCCTTTAATTGCCGATGTTCCAAATCAGACTATAAGCTTGGAAGCGGAAAATCTGGCCCATTTTACTTGGCATTTTCAGGATCTAGCACAGAAGGTGGGACATCATAAGAGGTTCATCAATGAAAAAAATAATTGAACTCTAAAGTCAAGGGTTAACAAGTGCCCATATGCTTAAGCGGCAAGGATTATCAGTGTCTCTACTCACCACATCTAACTTAAATGACAGGCGATGCTACTAACATATCCACATTTCAATTAGCCGAATCAAAATGCCATTGAGGTCCCCGGAATGCACTTTGAGGGTGCATACAGCAGAACTCTGGGCTCACTGTATAGTTTCTCATAAAATTCTTGTCACTTATCATGCTCTGGCTTTAAAATTGGCACATGCTGAAAGGAATCTCTGGGGTAGGAGAAAATCCTGATTCCCTGATATGTTCCAACAGGGACAGAAGGATTGTGGCTTCATTTCCTGCCAATTTTTAAATTATGAATATTTTGCTATCATTATAAATAAGCATGACAAGCCTACCAGGGAATCAAATAATCCCAGAACGTGAAAACATAGATTATTGTTTTCCTTCCCTCTTCCTTTCAAGTTGATTTGTTTCCATGTTGCAAAAGAAAATAAGGTCAGGTGGCAGAAAAATAAATACATGGAGAAATTTAAATCTACAAAACCATAGTAATAGGAACTTTGCTGTCCTTTACTTAGTCAAATCATTTCAAATGCATATAGCTCTCCTCTGGTTTCCTTGGAATGATGAACATATCATTTGATTAATTTAAGTCCTTTCCTTTAATAGAGGCATCATGATTGACAGTCCCATCCCCCCACCAAATAAATCCCTCTTCAGGTTGGGTAAAGCCTTTAGGAACCACCTCTTGGAGATGTTGGTAGTAAAATAGAGGCAGTTTAAAAGAATTCTTAATTCAGAACAATAATAGAGGTGAAACCTGACTTCCTTTTTTTAAGTTTCTGGAGTGAAAGGAAAAAGCAGATTTTATAGCATATTTCTGTAGTAATCTGAAGCAAGGTTTTTGTTATGTTAATGAAACGAGCTCTACTATTTGAAGACTCACTCTATTTCCTTTCATAGGAAAGCACTTTCAGAATCCAGACAGATGAGGTTAGAGCAAGACTACCTTTCTCATCACCACTTTATAAGCAAATTTTCCAACATCAGCATATGTTAGTTAGTTGAATTAATGAGAGCGATCAACAAAGAAGCCAAGATTAGCCATGAACCTACTCAATGGAAAACTTCATTTTACTCCAAATGGTCTCCTTTTTTTTTTTGTTATTTGAATGTCATTGCTAAATATGAGAATGCTTTCTTGTATACTTCTCTGCATGTTTCGGTCTCCTTCACAGACTTTCTGACTCACCCCTATTCAGGATCAAACACACATGGCACAAAAGGTTTAATTGCATCTAGACTTTAATAAATATTCCACTTGGGATCTGCAAATAAAACTATAGGAAGGTGGGGGAATCTTTTTGTTATGCAAATACTAGCTAGTGGAGCTCTTTATGAAAGCTATTTAGCTGGGCCCTCCAAAAGCAATGTTTGAATGGTCTTTTCTTTCTTTTTTCTTTTCTTTTTTTTTTTTCCTTCCAAGAATGTCAACCTCATTACCAGTCTGGTTATAACATCTCATTTTGTGGTCAATTGGCAAATAAGTTCTTCCTGAGATGAATTTTGATAAAATACAGAATGATAACTTCATGTATTTTTATAAGCGTTCTCTAATGAAGCTCTTTATGTAGAGATGGAAAACCGAATTCTTGATAACAAGGAGGAATTTTTGCAGAAGCTTCTGCAACAGTATCTGACCTCTCTGCAGAAGGCAAACGCTGGATATACCTCTTGTAGTTTTGCTATTCAGTGAGACACAAATTGATGCATAATATTGATAATACCCTCCATTTCCTGGACATATCACAGACATGGTGCTGAGCATTTAAGAAGCATTAAAACTTGATTCTTCTTCTCAAAAACCGTAGTTTTATTGCCCACTTCAAGACTAAAGGACTGAGGATCAAAGAATCTACTACATTTTCCAGGGTCATGTAGCTGGTGAGACCAAAATGTAAACCCCAATCTGTGTGATTCCAAAAGCACAGTTTATACCCTTTATGAAATGCCGGGTGTTTTCTTTGATTCTTTGTTCAAGGGTTCTTTTTCTTTCTGGAAACAACAACATGAATAAAACAGGAGTTTACCTGGACAAGTTTTATCCAGTGAGCTATGTCTGGAAGAATTAAAAATCCATATATAAAGCAGGGTCATAGCAAGGGTAATTATGGGAAGAGACACACCAGGTATTTGATTTTGGGACAGTGGCAGTCATTGTGGAATAAAAACATCGCAATAGAGATGTCAGGGGTGTGCCTTTATCACCTACCTGCCAGTCCACCTGCACAAATTCAGGGGAAAACCCAAACTCATAACAGGTGACGGTTTCCTCTTCTGTTTTGGCATGAGTGGCTCCCTTGGGAAATTAAATTTTAAAATCACGTGTTTCGTGTAAAAGTTTGGGCACCATTGAATATTCACTTTTTATTACCCAACATCTAAAATGTCAGTAAGAAACTGAAGACTCAGATGCCCTAAAGGCCTTGCATTCACAACTGAAACCAAGGATGGAGTTTTTCTGTGATGAGGTCATCCCACCACCTGTGCAGCCACCAGAGGTCCTGCCTATGTGTGCAGAAGAAAAGGGATTTCTCTGTTTTTGGGTGATGACTCAACACATCGCCTGCAGGCACCATGGCACAGGTAACGTTTTCCACTTTTCACGCATTTTTCCCTGTAATAATCAAAAGGGTTATGACTACTGTATGGTAAATGTGCTGCTTCAGTGCCTGGCGATACCTCACAGGACTCTTATTTTGTTGGGCAGTATAAATAATAATGCAAGGAAAGATAAAGGCCTTCTATGATTTAGTTCTAACTTTTGCAGACTCTCCATTGTGAGTTGACTTTGATCCTAGAACATTCTGTTTGTTGCTTCTCCTGTGATGACATGATTGAAATGGAAATTGGGTTTCACTGGTCCAAGGAGAATCTGTATGCTGGTTTTCAAGATGTGGAAAGGTCTCTGTGGCCATTGATGACCTGTTCAAATACACTTCCGTTCAATTCTTCCAGCCTAACTACTCCTGGCTATCCTTTATTTCAGTCTCCTTGAAGACTGAAATACTTTCTGGTACCTTCTAAAAATGTAAAAGTAGGCTAGCACATGAGAGAGGGTGAAGAAGGAACAGGTATTAAGTCTATATAGCGGGGACACAGCACCCACCCCCTCCAAGACTTCTATGGTAGCCACTGCTTGATCCTCAAAGCCTACAGCAGATTGCAAATCCTAAGTGGCCTTGCTCTTAAGGGCCAGAATTTCCTCCTTGGCCTCAATAAACAATGTGCTCTTCCTCTTTTTCCAAAAAAAATGGGGCTCAGTCTTGTTATTTGGAATAAAAGATCATATTCAACAGCATCTCCATCTCTACTGGCATTGATCAGAGCTTGCTATGGGTCGGGCTTAGTTGGGATCACATACATTAGCTTTCTATCTCATTCAATGATATTGCCAAAAATAGCGCCGATGGCATTGCAAATAACTACCACGGATGGACAGAAATCCACCCTTGAGTTAGGTCCAGATGATCTTCTCTCTTCTTGGTTGAGAAATAATAAGGAGTCTCACTTGGTGAGAAGTGGTAACTCGCATTGTGATCTTAAAGGGAGAATGGTGAAGGAGCTCATGACACACGATCCCCAAATTTGGAACCTTGGTATTTGAGAAAAGAGCTGGGGTCAGGAGGTCAATTTCACCTTCCCCCACTCTTCTCCCATAAAGCAGGCCATGAAACCTACAGGGAATTCTCTAGACTTCCTCTAAAGCAAGTCATAATACCTTTATCTGAGAGGTTTCCAGTGTATGCCTGGGGGAAAGGAATGTCCTGGTCTCTCAAGGACATGGGGACACAGAAAATAATCAGGACCAAAAGCTTATGCTAAATTTCCCCCAGTTCACTACTCTTGGGTCAGACCCCCTTTGTCCAGTTGTACTTTTCTATGTTCACACTTCATCAAACTCAGGCACAAACATACACGGCTTCCATGTTTCTTTGGGTCTTCACTTCTGAAGGCTCTGGTGTTATGTAAAACTTATATTAAATAAATTTGCATATTTCCCTCTTGTTATTCTTATTTTAGAGAAGAACCTAGTTATGGGTGAGAAAAAATAAATACCCCCTTTAAAAGCAGGCTCCTGACTCTCCGATAACTCTTTTTTCACCTTCATCCATCACCTACTCAAGAAGGAAAAGTAACCCTATCTGTCAGGTGACTTCTGTAGCTGAGACATGGTTCCTATGGGGTAGGTCTCTGAGCATTAAAAGCTTCATCACTCATGTACATTTGTCTTCTAATTTATTGTGGTTTCCATATGAGGTGTCCCCCAAAAGCTCATGTGTGCAAATAAAGCAAGAAAGTTTAGAGGTGAAATAATTGGGTTATGAGAACCTTAACCTAATCAGTGCATTTGGATTAAGGGTGGTACCTGGAGGCAGGTAGGAGGTAGTCACAGGGGCCATGACTTTGGTGTATGTATTTTGTCCCTGGTGAGCAATTGAGCAGCTCTCTCGCGCGCTCTCTCTCTCTCTCTCTCTCTCTCTCTCTCTCTCTCTCTCTCTCTCTCTCTCTCTCTCTCTCTCTCTCTCTTTCTCCTTCCTGGTGCCATGTCCTGAGCTTCTTTCCTCCACCCCACTCTTCTGCCATGATGTCCTGTCTCATTCAGACCCAGAATAATGGAGGCAGCCATCTATGGACTGATATCTCTGAAACCTTGAGCCCCAGATAAGCTTTCCCTCCTCTAAATTGTTCTTGTTGGTCTTTTGGTCACAAGGGGGGGGGAAAAAAGCAGATTAAAACATAGTTTCTTTTTTATTAATTAATTTTTTATTATTTCTTACATCACAATAGAGGAGTGCATTACATTCATAATTTTTTTGCATTGCAATTCTTAATACACCTTTATGCCACAATTTATCAAATCTCTGTTTGTATATGAGGTATGTTGACACCAAATTCACATCTTCATATATGAATTTTGTATAATGATGACCCTCTCCTTCCACCATCCTCGCTATTCCCCTTCTCCCTCCCACCCCTATTCCCTATCTAGAGGTAATCTTCCTCCCTTGCTCTCCCTCCCACCCCCATTTTGAGTCACCCCGCCCCCTTAGAGAAGACATTCAGCATTTGTTTTATTGGGGGATTGGCTAACTTCACTTAGCATGATCTTCTCTAATGCCATCCATTTCCCTGCAAATGCCATGATTTATTATTTTTTAATGCTGTGTAATATTCCATTGTGTATAAATGCCACATTTTTTTTATCCATTCATCCACTGAAGGGCATCTAGGTTGGCTCCATAGTTTAGCTATTGTGAATTGTGCTGCTATAAACATTGAAGTGGCTGTGGCCCTGTAGTATGCTGTTTTTCGGTCCTTTGGATATAGTCTGAGAAGAGGAAAAGCTGGGTCAAATGGTGGTTCCATTCCCAGCTTTCCAAGGAATCTCCATACTGCTTTCCATATTGGCTGCATTAATTTGCATGAAATAGGACTTTAAGAACTGAATCACCAAAATAATATAATATAGAGGAGTTGTATATGCCCCACTTCTCCACCTTTAATATTTTCTTTTTTCACATGACTGAGGTGAGTCGATTCAAGATCTACAATCTTGGGGTTGACCAAAATTGTAGATTGGATTCTCTTTGGC
Organism: Urocitellus parryii; assembly: GCF_045843805.1. Lineage (NCBI taxonomy): Eukaryota > Metazoa > Chordata > Mammalia > Rodentia > Sciuridae > Urocitellus > Urocitellus parryii. The sequence goes on from NC_135533.1 coordinate 164,862,701, forward strand.
TGGTTTTCCTAATTGTACTAATTATTTCAGTTTCTATACCTTGCAGTGATCAGAGGACAATATAGTATGAAGGTATGAATGAATTCTGGCTGATGAAGGTAGAGATTCTGTTTATATATAAGGCCTAAAATATGTGGTTTACTCTAGCTTTATCCAAGTTCTGGGCTAAGGGAACGTGGAGCCCTGTTCCAACTCTCACCATAATGGCATTGTGATTTCTATAGGCAACTGGTTGTTTTGTAACTGTCAAATGTATATTAGATGAAGGACAGTGAAAAAAATAAGATTTGTACACTCCTGAGTATCTGGTTGAAAAATACAAATTCCATCATAACGCTACCCCAAGTTCTTACAGAAGCCTTTTGCTTCTCATAATCCATCATGAGATACATCTCGTAAGGGCAAAAAAGCATGATGTCGGCATCTCCTTAAATATTCTTTTGGAACCAAATTGGGACTGAAAGTTATTGTCGAAAGGAACAACAGGAGAGTAGGGGTTTCTCCCAGACTGGAAGAGTGGAATTTACTATGGAAGAAGAGTCAACAATCACCCTAAGAAGAAGAAGAAGGGCATTTTGCAGAGCTGAGGTCATAACCTTTGGCACTTTTCCTGGACGGGCTGGCCATGTAGGTAACTTGAGCTACTTTAGAACATTCCCCCAATGTGCTTTCCCTGTTCACCCATAGCCCAGAACACTTTTTGATGGGAGCCCATCCTTACTTTATTGTTACTCTTCATTCATTAAAGCCTCTTTCATTTTTCTTTTCCTACCCAGTTACTTTCTCCAAAACCATAAGTCACATCTAGATATTTTAAGCCATCCTAAACTAAGAAATCCTCTTTTTTTTTCCAGTTAAATGAAATTGAAATGTGTTAATAGGAAAACACCCTCATTTCATTCATTCCTATTTACAATCTGTAGAAAGGCCTCCAGTCTGAAGCCTGTGGACCTCAGAGGCTGAGGTTTGTAAAAGCAATTAAATAGAACCCAACCAACTCAGAGCATTCTTTGGAGCAGTCAGAGATGTAATCTTACCAGTATTTTTATCAAGACAAACCTCACTGGAGTACTGGGCTAATTGGGAAAATTATCAGCCTGATAGCTTATCGTCTGCAAACAGCTATTTGGGTGTTTTTTCCCCCCTGCAGTTTGCTGTCATGTCACTGCAAAGCCAGAGTCAATGCAAAATGACAAAACCCTCCATCTTGTCCATGTAAATACTGCATCATTGCACAAACCGCATTTCAATCCCAACCACATCTAGCTCCCACTTCTATCAAAAGAAATTGTGTACTCAAGGAACACAGTCACCCCTGTGAACAGTTTTCAGAATTCACGTTAAATATTTATCATACAGTGGGCTGTTCCATTTTTCTTTTTTCATCTTCTTAAGTAATAAGAGTGGTTTCTCAGGACCAAGTTTTACAAGTTAGTATTATTGATCATTCCAAAACATGCTTTGTTGCCTGGAGTGAAAGAAGATGTTTTTGTGTGGCTTGATTCTATTACTTTTAGTTTTATGATTATCCTTTAATTCCCTTCTAACCTAGTTCAGTTCACTTTTGGAAGAATCATTGTATGATGAAGAGTAATGATAAAAGGAAAGTAGGTTTAGAACAAAACAGATCATTTTCTAAGCCTCTGGGGGAAAAAAACATCAAAAACAAGAGATGGTTCAATTAAGTAAATTCGCAAATATCCTATTATTTAGGAGGCACTATTTCTGGATTGTTTGATGCTTCTCTTTCTTTCCTCCCAGTCATTTGTGTTCAATTTTCTCATCACTCTTATTACAAGCCCCTCTCCCATCACTTGAAAAGCATATCTAAAGCTAAAAATCTGTTCAATTTTTATGTTATCTGTTCTTACTTTTTATGTCATCTAATTTAATTCTTTGGTCATTCCAAGACAAGGAAGTGCTAGGACCTCCCCTTTTACAGATGAGAACACTGAGTCTGGGTCCTCATGTCATTTGCTCAGTATGACTCTGCCATTAGGTAGCACAGGCAGGACCACTGGCATCAAGTTCAAGTCAATCCCTTTTTGGATTCATGAGCAATTCTTGTAGTTTAAATATTTTAGAAAATATTGATTAGATGAGCATGTCGCAAGTATGAAATATATTAGCATTTTTTAAATAAGAAAATTGAATTGACTAAAGTCTGTCTTCTGGTAACAAAGCCCAAAATATCAAAATGGAGATCATTCAGGTTTACTAGTGAAACCCCTGGTTTTATGTCACAGTCATTTCCTTTCTTCTAGATTTCATTTAGGATTAGCAAATTCAGTGTGACAACTTTGATTTTTATGATACAGTCTCCATGTGGTTGGTTAAAATGTATTCTATCACCTTGAGGTTGCCCACATTTCCCACAAAGCCAAACCCAGTGTGTGTGGGGTGGGGTGAGTTAATGCACCTTACCTAAAATACCTTGCTTGAGGAGGTGAATAGGTAACTGTATTGGAATTCCTGGTAGAATTGCACTTTTTGTAAGAACACGGATGTTAACAAGAGGTATATGAAAGTTAAGAGCCTTTGGATATGTTGTGGGAATATTTCCTTCTTTATTTACCAAAATGTGCATCTGGGGAGGCTATGACCCCTGGTTTAGTTGCCTAAGGAGTTCTGGTTGGCCTTCCTTATTTACAACACTGACAAAAATTTACAATATCTACAAGGACATCAAACTACTTTTGGCTAAAGTAAGAAGTATCTTTGAAAGGGTGTATATTAAAAATGAGAGTTGTGCACATCGGTTGAGAAGAAAGTTATAAAAGTATTTCTGGTACAATCTGGTTAGGCCTCTTTGAATACTCTTAGAGGCATTGAGAAGGTCATTATATATTATCTAAGCAATGTTATATGTAATATTTATAATGTTATATTAGATTTATCTAAGCAATGTTATATATAATGTCCAAATTGTAGGTTTATATGAGTAGCAAATGGCAGAGATTGAGTTTCCATATTAATGACAATAATTGGGGAAAAAAAACATATAACCCCAAACAGATTTGCTAAGATACAAAACCTAGTGAAATTTTATGGTAGGACTTGAGAAATTCCAAATGGTTCTACAGACCAAATCCATGGCCATTCTGCCACCATTTTATTATTTGAGAATATTTGAATGCCTAAACTTGTTTAAATATGGACCATTTAATCATCACATGGCTTTTGGCTTTCAGGAGCACCTCCTCCCCAAATCATCACATATTCCCTGGCTAACTGAATTTATTTCTTTATGTCCTAAACACTGTCCCTCTGCTTAGCCAAATGGATTCTATTTCATCTCACTCTTTCCTACTTGGCGTACCCTTACCTATCCCTGCCCTATTTCTACAGAATTCCATGCTTTACTTAGTCAGTGTATCACTATGGTTTTGCAAACCACCTCTTCTCTTTGTAATATCTTCTATTTTTACCACTCATTCATATAGTTCTTTCCTTTACTATTTCACTCTTTTTTTGAGAAAGAAGAATGATTCCCTTCCATTCCAAGTTGCTTTATTCATGCACGCTTTTTGCAGGTTGCTAACCTGGATTTGTTGATACGCTGACTTAAAAGAGTGCTGTCAATCTTGTTCACATGTTTATGTTGTATCTCCCAAAGGAGATTATAGACTCTTTACAAGAGACTGTCTCCTAAGAATTCTGTCTATGCCAAGTGTCTAAAACAATGTTCCTTTAGAAATGCCAAATAAAGGTTGTTGATGCATAGATTTGCCTATTAGTCACTATTAAAATACAGGAATATTTTGTTCCAGAGAAACCAACAAAACATTGCTTGAACATCTTTTACTTCTTTAGAACAATTAAAAGCAAGGACTGCTAAATTTTAGAAATTCCCATATTGTCCATTTTGTGTGTGTGTGTGTGTGTGTGTGTGTGTGTTGCTAGGAATTGAACCCAGTGCCTTGTGCATGCGAACCAAGCACTCTACCAACTGAACTATATCCCCAATTTTTTAAAAAATTTAAGTTGATTCAGAATGCATAATGAATGTAACAGTTGTGTCCTTTAAGTGAGATGATAGTGAAGTCAAATATAAGTCATCTGCATATTATTTAACTTAAAAAATCAAACAATTTTTGGAGTGTATGTGAAATTCGATGTTATTTAGAGTTATTTTTCAGGTCCCAAATAGGATAGCCAGAAAGCTTTATTTGACTTATCCAAGTTTATGGTAAAACTCATGGTGAATTGGAAAACACACAGACTGTTGTGTTGTAAACTTAACTAATGCTATACATCTACAGTAGCTCCCAAGAGTACCTACAGATAATTAGAAGAATTAGAAAACACATAAATATCGCACATGGGGTGCGGGGAGGTGGAGAGAGGTCTCCAAACAGCCTAAGCAGCAAATGTGGAGGGTACTGGTTTGTTTTCCATCCATCTGCAGGTCGCTGATTAGATTCAGCACGCTGGCCAGCTCCCCCGTGCAGGGGTTTTATAGGCCTAAGCGAAAGGAACTAGGGGAAGGAAGGCACCATCAGCTGCTCTGTATTAATAGATTACCCCACAGACTGCAGCCAAGACCGTGCAGGGGAGTCGGTACATTAATATCTGGATGCTGCTCAATTCTTGGGGTGTGTCTTTCTCATCTGGGGGGAGGGGGCACTCCTGGGCTTACCTATTCCAGCGAGTCAAAATGGGTGGAGAAAGGGCTGAGAGACCAGATGCCTTGCTTTTTCAGGGGTAGGTTCATCACAGTATAAAGTGATTTCAGTTCTTCGGAACCTAAGAATGCTCATGCTCATCATAGCTTTAGGGAAGTAGGCAAAAGCAGGGGTTTCACTTAAGAAGTTGAGCTGCATGGTCGATTCGACAACACACTCAAAATTTGATTCCCTTGTATTTTAATTAGAGTGGGCGTCTGCGTAGTAAATCGCTGGAATCAGAGTTTTTACGGGTGGGACAAACTTGCTGCCCAGCCCCCACCGCCCAGGCGTGAAGACTGGGGCTAGGAGATCGACCCTTTCTTCACCACACGGAAACTCGCACACTTCCTCTGAGTGACGGACACCTCTTGATTTGGCCTCTCCAAACGGCCTGTTCTCCGCTGGTAAAAGTCACTGGTTTCTGTATTTTTCCCTCCCCCAAGAACTTTTTTTGTCCCCTGGAGGGGAACAGAGGTCAAGACAATGAGAAGTGGGGATCAAGGAGGAAAATATCCACAAAAGGGAGGGGGCTAGGAAGAAGTGAAGGCGTTAGGGTCACAAGTGCTGCGACGCTCAGGCTTTGGGGACGCTCCGCACCCTCCCCCTCTCCAAGCCCTTTGCTACCGCCCTTTACGCCGCGGACACGGGAGAGTTAAGCCAATAAACACGTAAGCGCCGCTCCCTCCCCAATCGGCAAGATGCCTCTCCGGCTCTTGGCTGCATCGACAGCTTGCAACACTCGGCATCTTTTCTGGAGGCGCCTCCTTCACCGGCTGCAGATGGCATCCGGCTGCGGGCTTGGGGCTCGCAATTGATTCTCGCCCTTGCCCACCTCGGATCCACGGACGCACCTCTCCCTTCTCCTCCTCCCCTCGCGCTCCTGGGTCTAAGCCCAGCTCGCGATCGCCGGGCGGAGGAAGCAGTCGCGGCGGCCGAGGCTGAGCAGCAGCAGCAGCGCGCTAGCTCCCTGACCTGCGGAGAAGCGCCCACCCGCGAGAGCCGACCTCCGGCTGCCTCCAGCGCCCCCCACCTTTTGCACCCCAAATCGAGGGCTCCAGGGACCCCCCTTCCCAGACGCCACCATGCTGGACCCTTCGTCCAGCGAAGAGGAATCGGATGAGATCGTGGAGGAGGAGAGCGGCAAGGAGGTGCTTGGCTCGGCCGCGTCCGGAGCGCGCCTGTCTCCCAGCCGCACCAGTGAAGGCTCGGCCGGCAGCGCCGGAATGGGGGGCGGCGGCGGCTCTGGGGCCGGGGTGGGCGCAGGCGGCGGCGGGAGCGGCGGCTCGAGCAGCGGCGGCGGGGCCGGGGGACTGCAGCCCAGCAGCCGAGTCGGCGGCGGCCGGCCCTCCAGCCCCAGCCCGTCGGTGGTGAGCGAGAAGGAGAAGGAAGAGTTAGAGCGGCTGCAGAAGGAGGAGGAGGAGAGGAAGAAGAGGCTGCAGCTCTATGTGTTCGTGATGCGCTGTATCGCCTACCCCTTCAACGCCAAGCAGCCCACCGACATGGCTCGGCGGCAGCAGAAGGTAGGTGCGCCTGGGAGGCCCTGGGAGCAGCCCCGGACGTCGCCAGGCGGGCGGGGCGAACAATGGGAACTGGCGGCGCAGCTGGCGAGGAGGAGTCGGAGCAGGTGGAGACCGCGCCCTGGGAAGAAGGGGCTGCGAGGCTGCCTCCCTGAGGCCCAGTCCGGCCCGGAGTTGCTGGGACCCGCGCGGGGCCTGGAGCGCAGCTCAGCGCCGCGTGCCAGGGCCTCCCTGCCAGGGTGCTGGGCAAGCAGGTCCCGCTGTGTAACCCCGTAGGCTCGGGAGTGACTTGCAGCCCGCGGCGCCCAGAGAGGCCTTGCTCGCTTGCAGGGCTCCCAGCGCTCTCCAGCGGCCGGCGGCTGCGCTCAGCTCCGGCCCGCCCTCTTGGGCGTGCGCTAGGCGGGCGGGGGCACCGGCAGGTGGGGGCGCCGGTGTGCTGGAAGGAGAGCACCTCCGAGTAGTGTTTAGCTCCCGAGGACTCACGGTAGCCTCAGGGGCCAGCGGGAGAGACGCTGCGAAGGGCACCCTTCTTCCAGCTCATCAGCTGATCACCAACCCGGGTCGCCTAAGGCCCTGGGGCACCTCTCCCCACTGGTCGCTGTTCTTTCCAATCGACCTTTCCCTTTCACACTGACTCCTGAGTAGGGGCGCGCCTGGTGGGCCTTCTGCCAGGGTCAGCACCTCCACCTTCTTCCCTTTGACCCTCTTCTCTTCCCAAGGTGACTTCGCTGCCACCTTCTGGCTCGCCGAGGCCCTCCAAACCCTGCTGCTTCATAAAGTGCAGCTGCAAAAAAAAAAAAAAAAAAAAAAAAAAAAAAAACCAAAAAAAAAACACCCTCGCAATTATAGGCATCAGAAAAGCTTTTTGTGTCTGAGGCTGGGGCAAGGCTAAAGCGGTTCCGCGCCGCCTTTGATGTGGGGAGGGAAAAAAAGCGCCTATTTCTATCAGCTATTCTCCAGCCAAAGAAAGGAGGGGAGTGGTGCACACGGCAGGGTGAGGGGCAGTGGCGGGGGACCAGCAGAGAAGCAGTCAGGAACCCAGGTGGAGTTAGTGAGGAAAGTCAGCAGTGGAGCTAGCAAGAAAGCCGGCGAAGCCCCCAAGGGGCGATGTGACCCCATCACATCAGGGCAGCTCTAACCCCATCAAGGGGGTTAGTTTCTTAAAAGAGACTAGTGTCTTAAAATAGTGCATTTCTCCGTTGCTGTCTTTTAAATCTGAATTATATGTTGCTGTAGTAGAGTGTTAGATTTTTTCCATATTTATCTTACATCATTATCTTGAGTTAGCACAGATTCCTGTTTGTTTTGCTTACATACGTACGCACATTACCCAACCCTGCCGATTTATTTCAGCCATCACAAGTTTGGATGTCAGTTTTTACTAAGAAATAAAACTCATTTCCTGGCTAAGAGCCAGAGGTGGGCTCTTCACCCCACCCTCAGAGTGGCCCCTTACTTTTTTTTTTTTTTTTTTTTTTTAGTATCATAGAGCAAAAGTATTCTCAGAGCAAGGAAATGTATTTTTGTTGTTGTTTTTAAGGTTGGATGTTGGGTCCACAGAACTAGACATTTCAATTTTCAGCTTGGAATTACTGCAGTAATTGTGTCTTCCTAGTACTGCCAAATCCATCTCCAGTGTATCCCATTAGTGACAGCACTAACTAAAGATGTGCTATACTTTCACAATGAAAATAAAAAAGAAGGGGGGAAAAACTCTTTCATTAACAAAGTCTCAGTAACTGCATCCTTTAAACAGATGATTTGTCTCCATTCCAACACTGTTACAGGAAAAAAAAAAAAAATCCCATGTAGACCCAGTTCTTCCAAACAAACCTTCAGCCATCTGACAAAGATCATTATGAGGTCACGTTTTTCTGATCTGATTATATGTTTTACCTAAATGCATTTAAAGCTGTGGTTTTAAGGGGCAAGCTGATTCTGTTTTAACCCATGACCTTAACATCAGAGAAACTCCAGAGCAGATAGATAACATTGCCCTGTGGTCAAACTATTTTTAGTTATTGCAGGACAATATTGCTAAATATATATCCCAGCAAAGCAACCCTAGGGCCTGTTGGCTCTACTGGGAAGCTGAATATATATATCTTCTTATGTATAAGAGAAGATAAGCTTTTCCCATTGTTGTATTTTGAAATTTTTAATGCATTTCTGGAAAAGTATTTTTGCTCCTTTTCCAAATAAAAGTCTTAAAACTCTGATTTTTTTTCTTGAATGAATGATCAGTGAAAGTAATTGAAATGTTTTCATAATCATTGTGCTAAGACTGTGGCCAGCAAGTGGAATTGGAGAACTAAAATTAGCCTTGGAGAAATATAAACTACTTAACTAAACATGAGTTCATAATAGAATAGAAATGAACTAGAAAAACCCAGAGAGAAGTAAAATGATGTATAGAAAGGGATTTAGTGATATGGGAGGCAAAGAGATAGAACTGTCTATGAAAAGGAATTGCTGAATAGAGGAAAAGATCATATTGTAGAAAGTATAATGCACCTTATAAAACTAAATAGTCTGTATCATGCTATCACTTTTCAAGTATCCATTACTATATGCAAGAGGCCACACTTTGATCATTTTTTAAGAAGATAAACTTTATTTTGTAGAATAGTTTTAAATTAGCTGAAAACTGAAAATCAAAATAGTACAGAGAGTTGCTATTGACCCTACAGCTAGTTTCCCCTATTATTACTTAATATCTTATGGTAGTATGGTACAGGTGTTACAATTGAAGGAGCCCTTAGCAATACATTGCTATAAAGTCCATAGTTTATTTAGATTTCCTTGGTTTTCATCTAAATTCCTTTTTCTGTTCTTTTTAAATCATTTTTAGTTCTCCTCAAACCCTATCAATATGCAAATTACCAAGAGAAAACTGAGATTTGAAGGTTTTGTGGTTGCTTAATACACTAAGTAGATAGGTAAATGAATGAGAATTAAGACATGGGACATTCTGATTCCAAAGCCTATCTTTTGAATAGGAGAAACTGACCCAAAATATTCTAGTACAAGAACAGAAGCACCATGATAACATGTCAAGTGTACCTGTCCACCCAGGGTTATTTCTAGTTGACTTGCTGTCTACCCCTCTACCTCTGGGAACCAATCAAATGGTCAACATGGGCATTTAGGTATTAACCTCATAAGGAATATAGAGGAAAGAGCTAAGCAGTTAGCTGGTAAATCCAAACACCAGACTGTTGTCAGTTTGGCTATGTGATTCTAGCTGAAAAAAAACAAGTATTTTAGCTTAAAAGAATAATTGGGAAGGAGCCAGGGGAAAAGGTGTCATTGTTTGGATAATTTTGATAGTTAATTACTTGGGTTTCACTTTTCCTAGGGTGGGGGATAAGTACCTGGGCATTCCAACCATCTTATTTCATTAGAAGACAAGACTCTGAACAGACAATTTGCAAACCCTATTTTATCATTTATAGGCATATTTTGCTTGCATTTCTGTGACTCTAAATATAACTTGATGGTGTTCATCATTTATGACCCAAACAAAAAATTCCGTACCCGACTGTCAAAATTTAGATTTCAGCAACTCATAATGACAACAGTTCTTTGCTTTCCCTGCCCCCCTCTTCCCCCCACCCCTTCTTTTGTCAGAATGGTAGAATGAATACCTAGAAGTTGGCATGGCAAAGCTACACCATCTGTTTCTAAACTGTGTAGTAGTAACGGTGTTGGGTGGCTACCTCGTGTGAACTAGCTACATATAGATGTTACTGAGGGCGTGTACAAGCAGGCATTGTAAACAATTCTGTGTAATATTTAGATTGACAGCACCATTATTTTTAATTGGGAATCATTCATCATGCCTGGATTACGAAGAGTCTGAAGCAAGCCTTCTTGTATATGTGGGTGTGTGTGCCTGTACGTCTCTGTGCAGGTATTTATATGATGGTAGGAAGGAGTGATCCTAAAATTGTGTCTACTTCATGGCGTCTCCTATTTCATTCAGGAGGACTTGATGACTGCACCAAATGTGTTATAAATTCAAGCTACTCATTTCCATGTGATTCAGCTTATAACCTTCCCCTGAAAGTACAGCCAATGTTGAGTCACTTTTAGCCATAGAGAATCCATGTTTACCCATTTACTTATTTGCCTTTATTTGGGCACAACTCAACAGCAAGGCTTTTCATAAAATTTAAGATCTAGTACTGGTTAAGTCTGTCTGTGTGTGTGTGTGTGTGTGTGTGTGTGTGTGTGTGGATTTTAAATCAATAATAGTGATTCATTCATTCTGATATGCTTGGAGGCCCTTGGATTGCTCCACTATTCAAAATTCTTAAGGTTTGCCTTGTCAATGCAAAATATGATTTGCATTCAAAAAAATAAAATAGTCTAACCTTTTGAGAGAACTAAGTAACTGTTAAACCAGATTTCCTTCCAGCAGAATTACATGTTTCTCTTTTCATCAGAGGGAGAATTGAATTATTTAAATATGTTTTTTGACATTTTCCCTGCAATCTCTTTGGTGCAGACAGAACTGTTATGCCCTGGTACTAGCAGAGACTTTCTGAAGATGCAGAATCTAGAAGAAGTAACAAAAGAGGTTTTTGCCTCATTACACACCTGAAATAGCCTCCCGCTTCCCTAAAACTGGACTGAAGGACAAAGGAAATTAAATCTTTCATTCCTGAAGAATTGCACTGTGTAAAGTAATAAAAGTCAAATGATTCAGGGATCTTTCCCCTGCAAAAGCAAATTCAATACACAATCATAGGCTATCACTTTGAAATATGACCAGTATTTGATTTGGGGCCAGGTATCTCCAAACCAAAGCTGAAAAAGATGAGGAGAGTTCTCATGTCCAGCTGAGTTTTAAATAACCCACTGCACCAAGCACTCTTCCAAGCTTGGAGGCAAGAACCAAAAGCTGTCTGAGGGATGAGCTTGCTAATTTAGGGGAGTTTAGGCTTCAGTTGGGAAGAGGACATATATATGTGTCAAATATGTTGGGAGAAAGTATTTAATAATAAGAAGCTGATTACAAGCTCTAAAGGAGAGAAGGGGGAAAGTGCATAGGCATAAATACATAAAGATTGGAAGTGATACAGGGAGAAATCCAAGAAGGAAGCAGGCTAGTTCAGGTCTTGAAGAAGGAACACAAGTTGGGTAAGCAGAAGGAGGGACAGGTACTCTAGTCTGCAAAACAGCAGGAGGCAGCAGGAATGTAGAGAAGAGTCCCTGCTGGATTGGAAATGTTAGATCATTTTGATTCCTAGTGGCAGAATCCTCACTCAAGTGGCTGAATCAAAAAGAAAAGAATGTGGCGGGCAGGGGGACAGCTTCTTAGTGGGTATCATTGGAAAACCCCACATAGAAAGAGAGTCTCTAAGTTCAAATGAATACAGAATTTTGAAAAGCTAGGTGATGGGGAAAGGCATGGCTATTGGAACATGCACTGGAGCTCAAACATGACCACTAATGAATTGCTGGTTGTAGGCAAGTTGTTGGTCCTTGGGGTAATTTCTTCTTCATTTGAAGATGGGGATGGAGAAGCTCCAGGAGATTTCTAAGGTCCCTCCCAATGTAATCACTTGTTGTTCTTTCTGGACCATGAGGTCACTCTTTATGAAGACTTATAAGTTCTTGGGGCTGAGGTTGTGGCTCAGAGGTAGAGTGCTCGCCTACCATGCATGAAGCACCGGGTTCAATCCTCAGCACCACATAAAAATAAAAATTAAAAAATTAAAGATATTGTATCCACCTATAACTAAAAAATAAATATTTTTTTAAAAAGACTTATAAGTTCTTTAAAATTGGACTTGCTTATGTTTTTACAAGATATGGCACAGTCTTCAAAGAATCCCTGATGGTTAGAGATGAAGTTAGAATTTGTTGAACCCAACCTCTTAAATTTTCAGATGAGGAGATCCGATCTCAAAAGGTTAGAAGAAAACAGATCTCATGGGAGAGGTTTAGCCTACCCCAGAGAGCCATAGAGGTACTTTGTTTACAAAACACTTTCCAAATTTTTCAGTTTTTTGAACTAATTATCAACATTTAAAGCTATCAAGATTCTCTCTCGCGCGCTTTTTTTAAATGTGGATTTCTGGGTTCTCTTAAAATGGGAAGATGTTGCAGGACTAGGCCAAAGTTTTCATAGATTTGCAAAAGGTAACAGCAGTAAGACTCCCCAGCCATCACTTAAATAGTGGAATCTTCATCAGGTTTAACTGAATTATACTGTTCCAAGTGGAAAATCATATATACATGCGTGCAATAAGACGGCAGCTCATGGTTTTTGTTGACACCATTTCTTAACAAGTATTGATGGTTAGGTCCTGGCCCCTGTAAATCCTCCTAGTGAGTAATCTGGAATTTTGAAGTCTATGCTGTTTCTTGTTATTGTAACAGTTTATTGTTTCTGCACAGTTGTAGCAGTGAGGGTCAGAATCACCTTTTTATTTTTTGTCTGCCGCTCCAAGCAAGTGATGGAATGAATTTTCTGTTCTTAACAGGAAATAAAAGTAAAGAAGGCAGCCAATAGTTTGAGGCTGGTAGTTGTTATGGATAATCTTGACAGACGGTGAAGAACAGAAGTTAAGATCTTAGATTCTGAATCTACAAGGCCTGCGTTTGCTTCCTAACTGTACCAGCCTGTTAGAGGCTCTGTGATCTTGGGCAATTTATTTCATCCGTATGAGGTTCCGTTGACTTACCCTCCTGTAAAAACGGGCTAGCAGTGGTACCTCCATGATTGGATTCCTGTGGAATTGAGATAATCAATCAAAGCTCTCAGAAACGGGTCTGGCATGCGGTTCAGGCAAAGTACGTTATTAGCTCTTGTTATTGATAGGTTGATATATGTGCTGTGTATTATTTTTATTGCTATGTTGATATATGCAGCAATGTATTATTTTTATCTGTAAAAGGATCAAGCAAATTAATATATGTGAAGTTCTGGCCAGAGAGAGCCTTATAGTTGTTATCCTTGTCATGGTCATCGTCATCAACATGATGAGCAGACCCAGGAGGCAGGTGGTTTAGATTATAGCATCCTCCACAAGCCAGCTGGGGTCAAGGGCACAGTGCATCCTGCTTTCTTCTTTCATTGAGCCGCTTTACTCGTGTTACTTCAGACAAAGAATGGGCCATCTCTCTGGCTTTAAAAACTCACTTTGAACAAAAGCATCAAGGACAGGATTTCCAGGTGATTTGTCAAATGGTGGATGCCAAGCACACTTTGATGGGGTACGGGTGCCACAGGCTTATCAGAGGACTTGTAAAGGGTCCCACAGCAGTGCATACTCCCCATGTGGCCTTTCTTATTCTTGCTATTATGGAGGAGGTCACTTACCTCTTCAAATCTTGATATTTTGGTCCTGATTCTAATGTCTTTTTTTTAAGTGTTGAATGATGTAAGCCCGTAAACCCAGCAGCTTGGGAGGCTGAGACAGGAGGGTCGCAAGTTCAAAGGCAGCCTCGGCAACTTGGCAAGGCACTAAGCAACTTAGAGAGACCCTGTCTCTAAATAAAATACAAAAAAGGACTGGGGACGTGGCTCAATGGTTAAGAACCCCTGGGTTTAATCCCTGGTACAAAAAAAAAAAAAGTGCTGATTTACCTTATTGGTATTCACTATTGCCATTACAAGTAATCTCACCAATTACATGTTTTTATATGTGTGTAAGGAGTAAATTCTAAGAATATCTGACTAACTGTAAGTGCATCTATCTAAATATATATACATATACGTATACGCATGCATAGGTATTATTCATCTATCAAGGAAAAGAAGTCTCACGTGAATAGACAATGTGCAGACAGACCACAGTGCGCTTCAGCTCTGTTCTCAGTCCCTGGTTCAAATTCTTGCTTGCTTTTGTGACCTGGTGCTGGGTGATTGCTACAATTTGGACATGAAGTATCTCCCCAAACCTCCTGTTAGTGCAGGCATATTTAGAGGTAAAACAATTGGATTATGAGAGCTGTATCCTAATCAGTCCTAATCGGAAGGTGGATCTCTAGGGGCAAGCCCTGGGAGGGAGAAATCTTCCCTGTGGTCCTTTCCCTCACTTTCTCTCTCTGCTTACTGACCCCACCATGAGCTGAGCAGCTTTCTTTCTGGGCCCTTCTCCCAGAATGTGCTGCCTCAGCTCGGGCCCAGAGCAATGGAGCTGGCCATCTATAGACTGAGACTTCTGAAACCATGAGCCCCCAATAAACTTCCCCTCTTCTAATTTGCTCTTGTGGGGGTGTTTTGGTCACAGCAACGCAAACCTAACTTAGATGGTGATCTTATGCAAATTATCCATCTCTTTATGTCTTCATGTTCCCGTTTGTAAAATTGGGAAAAAATAATAGAGAGGATTACAAGAAAAGAAGGATGCCAATTGTTTGGCAAGACCTCGGGATGGGATGATGCTCAGTAAATGTGAGCAGCCGCAGGAATAATAGCGCTCATGCATTTAGGTTCACTAAAGATCCCCACGCTATTTCATACGTAGACACCTTTGCTTGGGTCACTTCTTATTCCAGAAGGTCTTTCTCGCCTTTCTTCCTTGGATTTGTTCTTTGTTCTTTAATTAGCTCAAGTGTCATCTCCTTTAGGAAACTTTATCAAACCTTCATACTGGGCTCAATCTCTCACAGCTCTGTAGTCGGCCCTTCTTAGCTCCTGTGCACTGGGTTAAATTAGCTGTTATGCCAGGTGGGGTGGCACACACCTGTCATCCCAGCGGCTCCCAAGGCTGAGGCAGGAGGATCACGAGTTCAAAGCCAGCCTCAGCAAAAGTGAGGCCCTAAGCAACTCAGTGAGACCCTGTCTCTAAATAAAATACAAAATAGGGCTGGGGACGGGGCTCAGTGGTGGAGTACCCCTGAATTCCTTCTGTGGACCTTTAGTGGACCACCCTGACCCTGGGGACAAAAAAAAATTATCTTTTATGTGTGCATCTCTCTCACCAGCCTTTAAGAACCCCCAAAACAAAGTCACTGTACTCCATTTGATTTCCCCATCCTCCAAACAGTGTTTGGGCACACAGTAGGTGTTCAGCAAATGTTTAGTCTTCTCACTGACGCTTTATTTCCTAGAGAGTTTTGAAGATGAGGAAGTGAAGGGATTTTTAAAGACAATCTACTTGTACTATAGAGATACAAGTTATTTACTTTAATAAAATCTTCTCAGTGGAAAACATGAAGGGTGAAGCAATTACCAAGTGATTTCAAGATAATTTATGCCACGGAAACATACTATCAATTACCTCAAGACTTGGCTTGTTTATACCAAGAACTGACAAATTCCTAGTTCCAATATGGACAAAAGTCTCTTAAAAGCCATGCACAATTATGAATCGCTTGCAATAGCTAAATCTGAATTGAACCGTAGTGCATGTCTAAATGGGCAAACATCAAAATAAAAATGAGCCACAGTGAGAACTAAGTTTCTATGTTGGGTTTGTGTTTTATAACAAACTGTATTTAAATTAGCTTTCTCTGAGGGAAAAAGTCAAGAGCATTATAGTGAAAGTTAAGCTATATATATATATATATATATGTGTGTGTGTGTGTGTGTGTGTGTGTGTGTATACACACACACATACATAAATACATATATTATATATATATACACACACACACACACACATACATATGTATACCATTCCCAGCCCTTTTTATTTTTTAACTTTAAGTTGCTTAGGGCCTCTTTAAATTGCTGAGACTGTCTTTGAACTTGTAATCCTCCTGCCTCAAGCCTTCCAAGTGGCTGGGATTATAGGAGTGCACCACAGTATCTAGTTGCTTAAAATATCATCAGTCACCAGGTTGTCAAAGTTATGTCATAGAGCCTGTAAGTTCTGTATGTTTAGACATAACTGTGCTTCTTTTCTAGACTTTTATTCTTTTATGAGATTCTGGCATTATTTTCCCTGTTCTTTGAATGTAAGCTGTCTAAGGTCTCTTCCAGATGGAGCGAGAATATAAATAAATTATAACTCTAGGACTATTGCATATTGAACATGTAAGAAGAACATAATATGCATGGAATATCTATTAAAAAAAGGACAATTACGTCTTAGGTCTGGCCTTTTCTTGATACCTTTCACTACTCAAAGGGGAAAAAAAAATGCTCTTTTACCGTATCATTCCTTTCATTTTAACAAGTGGGAAAAAAGATTTGAAAAATGCATTGAATTATCAAGTCTTCAAATGTTCCAATCTGCCGGCTGGTATTGTAAAGTTGAGAGATAGGGAGGAAATTGATCATGTACTGCTGGCCTTTCCGCAGACTATGAGAGGAAAATATCAACTTCATCTTTGGTAGTTCTCTAAATCACTTCTGTACAGTAGTAAAGTTCTGAGATACTTTGAAATCAACTTTTTTTTTTTTTAAGTTCCCAAGTGTTGCAGGAGCACATGCTAAACTACAAACCCTTCAGGGGCTGTAACGTTTTTCAAGAAGACAATGGGATTTTGGCAAACACGCAGAGAATCTACTGTGCCACTTAAGAAAGCAAATGGAAAACATTGAAAAATTTTTGCAAATAATTACGCCTTCTGCAGAAAAAAAAAAAACAGCCTTTTGGTGTGGATGGTAGGCTCAGAGTTGTTTAAGCAAATGAGTTGAAATATATCTATGAACATCGACTTTGGCGATTGTTTTTTCTGAAATATGTAGCAACTGCTGTCTATAAAGCAGCGTGTCGTAACATTCTGTGCTCAAAACATTTCTTGGGGGCTTTTCCATATTCAGTGTTTGTTTGTTAGACATCGTCAGACAATGTTATACATTGCATAGAGACACTTGTACATACAAGGAACTTACTAGATCCTAGAGGCAAAACGGCACAGAGATGTTTTAGACAGCCTTCCTGACCTCTGGGAGTCTGCGGGTCTGGTTGGGGATTGGAGGATCACCTACATAGAACAGTGTAAGACAGGATGGGCTGAGTGTCTGAATGTCTCGCCTTCGCACTGACACTTTATTTCCTAGAGAGTTTTGGAGACGAGGAGGTGACCCAGAGCAATGATTACCCAGAATCCACATCTTTTTAAAAAGTTACTTTTTCTTTTGGTTCTTTGTCATAACCGAGTGCCATCTCACTATGGCTGTAGCCACTAACATCTCTGTGTTGAGAATTCTCCAGTCTGTCTCTAGCATAAGCGTCTTCTGTAGACCACCAACCCTTTATGCCTGCTCAGCTGCATGAGTGCCGCTCAAGGAGTGGCTGCGTGGGTGTTCAATGTCGTGAATGCCTTGTTCTGACCTACAGGGAGGTTAGGAACTTGGACTGGAACGTGAATCAACCTCCTGCTTTGTTCTGTAAGGTAGTTTTGGTGCCAAAATATGGTCAGTTGACTTGTACAGGAGGAAGTTTTACCATGAAGTTGATGTCATTTCAGGTACAAGTGCTTTCCCATGATGAGGGCCGGTAGCCAGATGTTCATAGAAAGCACAGACTAGCAGAAGATATTGGAAAGAATATTGACCTTCAAGATATCTCCCCTGGCTGGCCTCAGACCACTCAATAATAACATGTTATCTTCTCATCCATTTTATTGTTTTTATTGGATTTTTTTAAAATTTGGGGTTTTTTTAAAGATATACATGACAGTAGAGTGTATTTTGATAAATCATACATATGGAGTATGACTTATTCTACTTAGGGTCCCATTATTGTGGTTGTACATGATGTGGAGTTTCCCTGGTTGTGTATTCATACTTGAACTCCAGCTCATTCCACTATCTTTGCTATTCCCATCCCCCCACCCTTCCCTTCATTCCCCTTTGTCTAATCAAATGAACTTCTATTCTCCCCCACCCCCTTATTGTGTGTTAGCATTGGCATATCAGAGAGAACATTCAGCCTTTGGTTTGGGGGGATTGGCTTATTTTACTTCACATGATAGTCTCCAGTTCCATCCATTTACTGGCAAAAGTCACAAAGTCATCCTTCTTTATGGCTGAGAATATTCCATTGTGTACATAGACCACATTTTCTTTCTCCATTCATCTGCTGAAGGGCACCTAGGTTGGTTCTATAGCTTAGCTGTTGTGAATTGAGCTGCTATAAACATTGATGTGGTGGTGTCACTGTAGTACGTTGATTTCAAGTTCTTTGGGTATAAAACCAGGAGTGGGATAAGTTGGTCAAATTTCTGAGGAATCTGCATACTGTTTTCCAGAATGTTTGCACCAATTGGCAGTCTACCCAGCAATGTATGTATGAGTGTACCCTTCCCCCTGCCCACATCATTGTTATCATTTATTGTTACTTGTGTTCTTGATAATAGCCATTCTGAGATGCTATGGAGTGAGATGGAATCTCAATGCAGTTTTAATTCACATTTCTCTAATTGCTAGAAATGTTGAACCCATGTTCTTTTCCCCTTTATTTTCTAACTCCATGAGTGGCTCAGTAGCATTACTATATAACGAAGCTGCCCAAGGCCAAGTCGTGCAATTCATCTTTAAATCTCTAATGATGTTGCTCATCCACGCCACCAAATGACAAGCCAGTCCTGTTGATGTTCCTCTTAAGAAAACTGCCATCTCATCCTCCCTCTTCCCCTTTGTCACTGATGTCCAGCTATGGGCCCTCATGCTTGCTTGTAGGAACTTTTGCAATAGCATTCCAATACTTCTTTCTTGCTTACACTGCACCAGAGTGATCTTTCAAAAACACAAATCCAGTCTTGGACATCTGTGGTTCTGAGTTCCTCTATGGCTTTTTTTTTTTTTTACCAACACAGGATAACATCCAAACTTGTTTGTGCGGCATGATTCCCCTCCCAGCAGTGTCAATGCCTGCAGTTTTCTTATCCTGGCTGCAGCCCCCTGAACCACTGAACATCCCCTGTGCTGTCCATGCACTCTTGTGCCCCAGGGTCTTTGCACTGCCACATGAAAAGTCCTCCTCATCTTGCCTTCTGATGCTCTCCCAGGCAAAAGATGGCACTCAGTTATGACAAAGAACAAGAAAAAGTGGCTTTTTAAAAAGATGTTTATTCTGGCTAGCCATTGCTCTGTGTACTTACAAGCCTTATGTCAGGTAATAAGTAACCTGGTAATATAGTGACTAATCATCCCTCTCCTACAACTAAAAAATAAAATAAAGAGGCAAAGCAGTTAATAAACTTGTCCCAGGTCTCATATCTAGGAGCAGTAGAGCTGGGTTGGGGACCTAGCGGGCTGACCCGAGTCTACACTCTTTTTTTATTATTTGTTCTTTTTGGTGATACATGACAGTACAGTGTATTTGGACATATTCTACAAACACGGAGTCTAACTTATTCTAAATAGGATCCCATTCTTCTGGTAGGACATGATGTGGAGTTTCCCTGGTCGTGTGTTCATATATGAACAAGGGAAAGTTCTGTCCCATTCACTCCACTGTCTTTCCTGTTCCCATCCCCCTCCCTTCCCTTCCTTCCCCTTTGTCTGATCCAATGAACTTCTGTTCTTCCCTCCCTCCCTTATCACTGCATATCAGAGAGAACATTAGGCCTTTGGTTTTGGGGGACTGGCTTATTTCACTTAGCACGATAGTCTCCAGATCCATCCATTTACCAGCCAATGCCATCATTTCACTTCTTGATGGCCAGCCTACACTCTTGACCAAGTGCCTATTAACTGTGTGCGAGAATCCAGCCCATCTGACTTCCACGTGCCTTTCTCCACGCTCAACAGAGCTGTTTTATGGCATCCCTAGTTGCCACCTACCAGTGCACACCCGTGACAGGTGCTCAATCCATATAGGTGCTGCATGAATTCATGACTGTTCAGGAAAGAGTCATATCCCAGCCACTTATTAGCAGATCCACTGAAAAGACCTCATTTCTCATCTCTTAACCTTTTTTTGAGTAGGTAGGACTTGTTTTATAAATCCTTGTTTTGTAATGCAAAACGGAAAGTGGGTTTCAGAGAGGTTCCCTTGATTGGGAAGAACTGCAGAGTAGCACCCGGAGGCTCCTACCTGTCCTTCTACCAGAGGACTCTCTCCACTGCCCTGTTGGTCTCAGATTCACACTATGACTGGCCAGGACCCCTGGACTTTAGAAGGCCATAGTGAGTCACATTTTTATGGGGTATAGCCCCCTGAATAACAGATACATTAAAATATACCTCATATTCCACATTCATTTTTCTAGTTTTAAGCTGGAACGCATTTCTTTCCACCTTGCTTTTGAAATTACCTGTCTATATAAATTGGTTAAGGCATGACCATTGGTTCTCAGGGGTCATGCTGTATGCACAGCCATCCTTGCCAGGAAAAAACTCAATTTCACCATCGGATTTCAATTGTGGCCATGTTTGATGAGGACAGAATTTAACAGTGGAGTCGACATGTATTCGGAAGTTATTTAATGGAACACTTACTAATTTAGAGTTTGGGGTTTTATGTGTCCATTTGGACAACAATGCATTGCTATTTGGGATCTCAGCTTTGCATTTTTTTAGGCCTCTGGAAAGTGCTACACCTCCAGGTACCCAGCCTTAGTCACCTTTGTTTGTTTTTTGTTTATGGGGGATTGAACTCAGGGGCCTTCAAACACTGAGCCTTAGAACCTCATTAAATTGCTGAGGCTGGTTTTGAACTCTCGATCCTCCTGCCTCAGCCTCCTGAGTGCTCAGATTACAGGTGTCTGCCACCACACCCGGACCAGGCTTGGTTTTGAAAGAAATGGCATTTGAATGAAGTTCTGACCTGACTAAGAAGATCAAATGCTAATGGTGGGTCATATTTGGGGGGAAGAAAAATACTTTCAACTATTAAGAGATGAGAAAATGCAAAGCAAGTTGGAGAACCTCTGAGAGGCCAAAGAGAACTGCATAAGATTCTAATATTGGAGTGAAATAGAAGATCGAGCAAAGGTTAGCTCATGACAGTGTATGCCCTTGAACACCAGAGTAAGATGCCTGACCTTTAAGCTTCATTTAATTCTGCAGTCCAACATTCTAATATCTCCGTGATCAGGTGCCAAAACACTCCCCAGTATCACTGTAGAAGATACCACAGAAGGTGGGCATAGTGACACACGCCTGTCATCCTAGCAACAATGTGGGAGGCTGAGACAGGAGGATCACAAGTTCAAGGCCAGCCTCAGCAACTTAGCAAGGCCCTAAACAACTTAGCAAGACCCTGTCTCTAAATAAAATATAAAAAGGGCTGGGGATGTGGCTCAGTGGTTGAGTATCCCTGGGTTCAATCCCCAGTACCAAACAAACAAAAAGATGCAGTAAAGCTTAATCTAGTCCCAAGAGAACATGAGGCCCACAGTGAGCCTCATTTTAAATCAAATCTATAAAAGGACCGAGGAAGAAGCCAGACTTTGAGTGCAGGCATGGATGGGATCCATATAGAAAGTCTCCAAGAACCCAAGCACACTCAAAGGGAGTCTTGGATCTGTCCACTCCTGTAGGTGCCCATCCCCCAGTGGAATGGATGGGCACCTAGAGAATGGGACCCACTCCTCACCACTCCCCGAGTGGGAAGATTTTGACTTTGGTGCTAAGGTTCCAGAAAACTTATTTGGGCCAACTTGATTAGTGTTCCTTGAAAAGGAAGCAGTGGTTGTCAATCATCTGTTTCTCCTGGTACATTCGGCGGGTACCATCATCTCTTCTTTTATGTGTCAATAGACGTGGATGATTTGGATCTGGGCAGAGGGGTAGAGAAAAGTGAGGTGCTCTGGCCAGCCTTCCAGAATTCTCCTCCTTGGGATTTCATGTTCCAGTTGTCGTTAGAGCTCTCCTGAGAGGTCAGGGTGCCTTGATCTGAGGGAAGAGTCCGGTGTCCTCGGATCATCTGGTCAGTGCACCATCCTATCAGCTTCGGAACACCCCTTCAGCTCTCAGAGGGTCTCTGCTCTCGGGAGGTGGGTGCATCTGCAGCAGCAAAGGAACAGGTCCGGTTGGAACGTGAGGCAGGAGATTAGGTCCTTCAGGGACAGCCTGAGGAAAGACAGAACTACAGCAAGCCTCAGGCCAAAGGTAGATCATTGGAAAAGGAAGTTGGGTCCAGATAATGGTCACCAGGGCAACTGACAGGGCTTCATCAGTTCCTTACAGGCTAAGGGGGTAGGGAGGTCTGGGGGCTTTTCAAAATCCCTGAGTTGCTCTGATGTCCAACTGCACTGGTTCTCCAAACTGACTCAGACACCCCCGGTAATTGCCAGAGGAAGGGTGATTGGCCTTGACTTTGTCTCAAAGTGATTTGCTTTCCCACACATCATTTTGAGGCTTCAATTTTTCAAAAGGTATGGTCATCACACACAGGATGAGGACATGATTTGCTCCATCATTTCTCCCTGGCCAGGTGGGAAACACATTCCTATAAAAATTTTGTGGGGATTTGGGTTTTTATTTTGTTGTTGTTGTTTATTTTTTTTATTTATTTATTTTGGTACCAGGAACTGAACCCAGCACCACTTAACTATTGAGCCACATCTCCAGACCATTTTTGTCTTTTATTTAGTTATTGTGGTGCTGGGGATTGAAGTCAGGGCTTTGTGCATGCAAAGCAAGTACTCTACCAGTTGAGCCACATTCCCCAGCCCCTTTTTTTGTACTTTATTGAGAGACAGAGTCTCACTGAGTTGCTTAGCACCTCACTTTTGCTATGCTGGTTTTTGAACTTGCAATCCTCCTGCCTCAGCCTCCTGAACTGCACTGGGATTACAAGTGTGCACCACTGCACCCGCCTCCTATGAGGTTTTGTTTTTTTTTTTTCTTTTCTTTTTTTTTTTTTTTTTTTGGGGGGGGGGGTACCAGGGATTGAACTCAGGAGCACTCGACCACTGAGCCCCATCCCCAGCCCTATTTTGTATTTTATTTAGAGACAGGGTCTCACTGAGCTGCTTAGGGCCTCACTTTTGCTGAGGCTGGCTTGGAACTCACTTTGGCCTCCTGAGCTGCTGGGATGACAGGCATGCCCCACTGCACCCAGCCATCCTTGAGGTTTTGACAAAAGCCACAGGATGTTTGCCAGGCTTCCTGGAAAAAAGAAAGGGATTTCTTCCCCCCTGCCTACTTTGTAGAGACAGCCTCTGCGCGGCTGTGTGTTGTGATTCAGTGTGATCGACCTTCAGAGTCAGGAGACACTGTCAAGGTCTGCACTTGTTTTAATTAATTAGAAGGATGTCCCCCTCCTGCCCTGACCCCTGGCAGCAGTTCTAAACAATTGTAGATCTGCCATTTACTCTAAAGAGCTTTTCATATTTCCCCCCTCTGTTTCTAGGAGGACAGCCCAAAGCTATCTTTTCAGTCAATATTCAATTAGGATTCGTGTTGTGTGAAGCTCCTACAGAGCTTCGTCACACAGCGGCTTTTCCACACACCTCCATTTGCTCTTGTGAGGAAAACAATCCATCATTTTTTTTCCACTCCAGAAATGTGGTTCTGCTGCAGCCTCATTTCAATAGGATGCCAAATTAACAGCGCCTGCTTACTTCCTTATGACCTGGCCATAAATGACTGCGAGAATCATTGCAAAGGAAAAACAAATGCACCATTAGACATATTGGATCCCTGCGTACATGGAGGGAGATTTATGGTCCAGAACACTTCCCTCTCCATCCGCAGCAAGAACTCTGGGCCTTCCCTTTTCTGTGCCCTCATCCAAAGGCTTTTATGTAAGGCTTTCCCGAATCACTCTCCTTGGGCATATCTTTTTGTTTCCCGAACAATCCCATACTCAATACCATCTTTGTCATTGAACTGTGGTTTCAGAACAAAAACAATTCACTCCTAGGATTTAAAAAAAAAAAAAAGATTTCTTTTGTTCAAATGTTATAGCAACAAAGATATCAGAGAGTACGATGATTCCTTTGGATTTTATTTATAGCAAATTAACCTGTCTCGTTTAACAGCCAGATCTTTGGAGAAAATAGCCATCTGAGGCATTTCCATTAAGTTGAAGGAGGATTTTAAACTTGTTCCTTAACTCTCGATTCATCCAAGCAACATCAGTCATTAAAGTGATGTGGATAATCTACCAATTTACCCAGTGAAATTAATCCATATGAACTGCTCATATGCTGTGATATGCTGATTTTAAGTCCATTGGGTACATAATGAGGAGTGGGATACCTGGGTCAAATGGTGGTTCCATTCCCAGTTTTCTGAGGAATCTCCATACTGCTTTCCAGAGTGGTTGCACCAATTTGTAGTCCCACCAGCAATGTAAGAGTGTGCCTTTTCCCCCCACATCCTCACCAACACTTCTTGTTTGTAGAGTAGATTTGATTTGGTTGCACTTTGTAAATATAATAAAATCTATAGATCCTATTTTTAGTGGATGTGATTGGGTATCTACTTTTTCAACCTCCAGTTTCAAACAATTTCTTTTCAGATTCCTTCATATCCCTCTCTTCAGAAAGAGACACAGATTGCTTTAAGCCTATCAGCACATGGTACTGAACTTGAAATACAATTGGTTCATGAAAGACAAAGTGACCTAATTGATATAATGAGACCCAAGGGAAGGATTTGTATGCTGTGCTGGAGAGAGGAGTCCTGTTCCTCCTTCCCTGACCAATAGAACCCAGGAAGGATGTGCGATGATAGCTGCTGGCAGTCATCTTAGCACTAGGAGGAGACTCAACCTAGGCCATAGCCGGGACTGAAGGTTGTGAGGCAGGGAGACATGGAAATAACTTGAGCTCTCGGTGTCAGTCTTGGACAATGATAACAAACCAGGCCTGGACTCCACATTACATCAGAACTTCCAACAATATTGTCAATTCCCTTGGTGTGTGTGTGTGTGTGTGTGTGTGTGTATAATTTTGCAATCTAATTTTTTGCATATCATTAGATAAAGGAAATTTTACCATGTTGGTGAATATAAAAATATGTCTTCCTTCTAACTGACTTCAGTAGTCAATCTTTTTACGAATGTATCACAATTTACTTAATCCATTATTGATTGATCTGTCTTTCACTATTCTGCAGTGAGTCTCTTTGTCCACATCTTTCTCTACCCTTTTATTGCCTGTTTGTATTTCATCTTTCACCAGCTCCCTGCTCTACCATCCACGACTATATTTATTATTTATTTTTTAAGAGATTATTCTATTTGTTGTTGCATCTTTTTGTGTGTGTTTGCTGCTTTGTAGGACCTATTTATGTTTAGATGAGCAGAATTTCTTAATGATGTAAAATGTTTCCACTTTTTCTTTTATGGCTTCTGAGTTTCATGCAATGAAATTTTTTCTTCAGCAAAAAATTGTAAAACTGCTCAGACATATTTTCTTCTATTACTTTTTTTTTTTGTAATGAACCTGAACCCAGAAGCATTTAACCACTGAACCACATCCCCAGCTCTTTTTGAAATATAAATATATATATATATATATATATAAAATTTAGAGACAGGGTCTCACTAAGTTGCTTAGGGACTCATTAAGTTGCTGAGGTGAGCTTTGAACCCACAATCCCTCTTTCTCAGCCTCCCAAGCCCCATGCACCACCACACCTGATTTCTTCTATCACTTTTATTATTTCATTTTTTACCTTTATGTTTCAGAATCATTGGATATTTATGTTGATATAATGAGTGAATCCTCAGACCAATTTACATTTTTAACAAATGAATGGTCACATGTCTCAACATCATAGACTTTGAAATAATCTGTGCTTAGGTTATATTAAATGCCTCCATATTCAAAAACATTCTTATTAGTGATTGAAGTTTGTTTTTTGTTTGGCTTTGGATAGAAAGCCATTGATGTATATTATGGTTTGGGATGTGAAGTGTCCCACATGTGAGACCCTGCAAGAAGGTCCAGAGGAGACATGACTGGGTGGTGAGAGCCTTAACCCAACCAGTAAATGGACCCCTGATGGGATTAACTGGGTGGTGGCTGGAGGAGGTGGGTGTGGCTGGAGGAAGGGGCATTGGGGGCGTGGCTTTGGGGTCTCTATGTGTCTCTGGAGAGTGGAGTCTCTCTCTGCTTCCTGATCACCATGTGAGCTGCTTCCCTCCACCACACTCTTCCTCCATGATGTCCTGCCTCCCCTCGAGCCCTGAGGAATGGAGCCTGCTGTCTGTGGACTGAGACCTCTGAAACCCTGAGCCCCCAAATAAACTTTTCCTCCCCTAAAACTGTTCTGGTTGGGTCCGTTAGTCACAGAAGCAAAATAGTTGACTAAAACAATTGTCTTCTCTCAGCAAGGTCTGACCCACAGCCTTCAGAAACTCTAGGATAGAATTCAGTATGTTCCAGGAAAGACCATGTCCCTGCCACCAGAGACCCCGATGGCCCACTCTAGTGTTCAGGGGACACGGCTGCAAATGGAGCATGTTGTGAGGAATCTGTTGCTTTTTTTATTATTATTATTTTTAGTCATTTGATAGACTTTTATTTTATTTATTTATATGCGGTGCTGGGAATCGAACCCAGTGCCTCCCACATGCCAGGCAAGTGCCCCACCGCTCAGCTACCACCCCAGCCCCGAATCTGTCGCTTTAACAGGGAGATCAGTCATTTAATTCTGTCCTGACCACACGGACTGGGTCTCTCTGTGTGTGTAATTTAGGAAGTGTTGAGATTGTGGGTTGAAGTCGTTGAAAAGCAGCTCATTTCGATCCCTTTCTGAGCAGACAGGAAGGCATTCCAGTTCATTCCGTGGACACATTCCCTTTCTCCAAGGCCTTGGCAATGCTCTGTGCCGTCCATGCCAACGGCACAGCAGGGGGTTGAGCATCCAGGGACACCAGGAGCCCAGAAGCCAGTCTTTCTTCCTACTTATTTTGTTTTATATATTTTAGGAGCTTTCTCACAATTTATCACTGTCTTCTTGACTGTTGGCCATCCCCACGGAAAACGGGGTGACTGGGGTGACGGACCCTGTTTGGACTTGGCCTGGGGGAATCGCCTTTGATTTCCTGGAGGCTCTTCATGCAGTTTTTCATTCTGCTTTTAGAAAGAGAGGGTGAGAGTGGCAGCGACCACAGGGACGTGTTCCTCTGTTTGAACTGCTGTTCATTTGGAAATTTGGTTCACAACATTAACAGGTCAAGTGCAAGATAAAGCATTTGATCCTCCATGGGGGAAGGCCTTCTAGGGCTTGCTATTTCTCTTAGATATCAAGGAGGTCTGGGAAATGGGTTCCAGAAGATGTTATCAGACCAATAGCTTTTACATTTTTTAAATTTTTTTGTTTGTTTTTTATTTTTTTTTTAAATACAGGACAGCAGAATGCATTACAGTTCTTATTACACATAGAGAGTATGGTTTTTCATATCTTTGTATATAGAGTATGTTCACGCCAATTCATGCCTTTATACGTGTACTTTGTTGTTGTTTTTTTTTTTTGCATTACCATTCTTTTGGCACATATATACCACAATGTTTCATATCTTTTTATATATAAAAGTATGTGGACACCCAATCTGAGTCTTCATCCATGTGCTTTGGATAATGATGTCCATCCCATTCCACCATTCTTGCTGATCCCCTGCCCCCTCCATTTCCCTCCCAGCCCTAGGATGATCAAAAGTTGGAAATATCAGTAATAGGTCTCTGATCTGAAAAATTCCCAAAGGAGAAAGCAAAGGGAGGTGGCTTGTGGCTGGTGGACACATCTAGAAGGAGATAGCTTCTTATCCGAGCCCTGGAATATTCCTGGAATGGCCAAAGGTGGAAATTGGGGATTGGCTTCATCCAAATAGTGAGATACAGAAATGCAGGACATTTGGAAAGCTGTAGAGTGGTCTATTTTGATTGGAGCCTGGGATATGCTTCAGAAAATTCAAAGTTAATGGAGACCGGGGTGCGGTAGGGGGCAAATGTGTCCAGGTCAGGGCAGATCTCAACAGTTGCAGCAGTGAGCTTGTATTTATTTTGTGTACAAGGAGAAAAGAGGTAGTAATGATTTTTTTTGTAAGGGAAAGCTCTGCTTACGGGATTTTTTTTTTTTTTTTGATAAGCCTATGTGGTGTGGGTTAGGAGAAGAGGGGTCCATGGAGGAAGAAATGTTCACAGTGTCTTGATGGGGCCGTCAGGAACCGGACTTGACTCCTGGCCAAGGAAAAAGAGACAAGAGAATGGAGGCCAAAGTCATCTCAGAGGAAATGCCGATGGGACTTTGGGACTCTGAGTGGTGAGACCGGAACATTTTGTCCTATCAAAAAGCAAAGAAGTCATTAACAAAGTAGTCACAGCTACTAGGATCCCATCAAGAGGACTCGAGAGCCTACCCGAATAGGCTCTGACCGGCCCAAGAGGGGGCAGTGTGAGGGTGTGGAAAGAGTGGAGATGGCTTCAAACCATGCATTTGTTCACATCGACCCATTGATAGCGACATTAAGAGAAAGAGACTCATCTTATTGGTCTGTTTGGGAAGATGCTAGAAAGACCTATATATTGTGAAAAAGAAAATGGATCCAAGGAAGGACCCACGCATTTATTCTCTTTCCTCAGGACAGGGCATTGGGCCAACCAGATGGGGGAAGTTTCTCCTTTGAGAGCACATGACATAATATATAAAGAAGGAATGGCAGAGCTGGGTGCAGTGGCTCACACCTATAATCCCAGCAGCTCCCGAGGCTGAGGCAGGAGGATCGTGAGTTCAAAGCCAGCCTCAGCCACTTAGCAAGGCCCTAGGCAGCAAAACAAGACCCTGTCTCTAAATAAAATATTAAAAGGGGCTGGGGATGGGGCTGAGTCGTTGAGCACCTCTGGGTTCTATTTCTGGTACCCAAAGGGAAAAAAAAAAAAGAAGAAGGGATGACAGGATCAGATCATCATCACCGTTTTACAACTCCAATGAATTGATGGATGGGTCTAGGCAGCGGGTGGAGGGTTGACATTCTCAAGAGAGAAAAACTAGACTTTACAGGTCTTCTGATGGAAGTGCAGCACGCAGTCTAGCAAGTGGTCCTGCCAGAAACTGAACGTAATTCTAGCCATTCATCTGATTATTCACAGAACAGGAAGTACATGGAGAGCAGAGCTTGCCAAGTACCACATGGGAACAAGATCAGGAAAGTTTGCGCAATCAGAAGTTGATGATTTTTTTTTTTTTTTTTTTTTTTTTTTTAGTACCAGGGACTGAATCCAGAGGTGTTTAACCACCAAGCCTTATCCCAACCCTTTTTAAATTTTTTTTTTTTTTTTTATTTAGAGACAGGGTCTTGCTAAGTTAATTAGGGCCTCATAAGTTGTTGAGGCTGGCCTCGAACTTCAATCCTCCTGCTTCAGCCTCCCTTGGGTTTACAGGTGTGCACTACCATGCCCAACTAGAATCTCTTTAAAATAAAACCAGGCCTCTTCAACAATATCAACAAAATACTGCCATAAGAAGGGATAGGTCAGAGAGGGAGGGCAAGAGGAAAACCATGAATAGATTAAAAGAAATTTAAAATTTAAATTAAAAGAATTTAAAAGTATTTTTCACGGAAAATATTTCAGGGCAATAGGGTCTCCTTTAAATGGAGTTTGAAATTTAATCCAGATTCTCAAAGTTCACTCTTGCTAATTATGACAGTAATTGCAGTGATGCCGACCATCATCCCATTCCTGTTGACAGAATTGAGCATATTTCCTGTGTTTCCTCCTGACAGTATTGTATAGGCCAATATACGGGATGCTTACGCTGGGCCTCATAACTTATATTGACCTGTATAACCTCATGTCTTCCTCAGACAGCTCCCCGAGATCTGTACTCATCACCTCTTCTTTGGAGGTGATGGAAGTGAGTGAGAGACACAGAGTTCAGATAACGTGCTCAAGGTCACAACATCTGGTAAATGGCAAATTCTAGGCAGAGGGCTAAGTTGTGGGCTTCTCAACATCTGGACAGTTCTACTTGGGGGACTTTGGTGTGAGTCTTGGGATATGTAGTTCCATCTTCCCTCACAGAGAATGGCTCAAAATGGCCAAGTACTTGTTCCTCAGGTTCTGTGAGCCTAGAAGTCAGACCCACGGTGGCCAATCTGATGGACATTTCCCCCTGAGATGAAGAGCATAGAGTAGCTGAAGTGAAGTGAGAAGAACCATTTAGGATTTACTCCATCCACCGGGAGACCAGCCAATGTCCAGTGGGGCTCAAGGTCACTGAGCTGAGAGCCCCACCCTGGGATGCGGTGTGCCCCTGACTGTTTCTGAGTATGAGAGGGATCTTTTTCTTAAAGCTCAATGTTGGTTTCTGCCTATTTTCTAAACCTTTCTGCCTTCTTGAAGATTCTGTAGCTCACCCAATATCTTTCCAGGAAGATCTTTTATTTTATTTTTTTAAAGGAAGTTATCCAGAATAAGTTTCTTGGCACATGCTTATAATCTCAGCGGCTCAGGAGGCTGAGGCAGGAGAATCAAGAGTTTAAAGCCAGCCTCAGCAACTTAGCGAGATGCTGAGTAACTCAGGGGACCCTGTCTGTAAATAAAATATGAAAAGGGCTGGGGAGGGGGCTCAGTGGTTGAGCACCCCTGGGTTCAATCCCTACAGCCAAAAAAAAAAAAAAAGTTTTATTTAAGCCCAAGAATCCTGATTAGCATGTGGCCAGGGTTGGACCACAAGCTCATCTGAATCTGGGACGATCATTTTGCCAAATCACAAAATAAGGGAGTAGTCTCCATCTTTTCTTATGTTTATCCACTGAGAATCCTGTGTCCTTAGCGTGTGGAATAACCTACCTCATTGAGATGCTGAAGTCTCTGGTGACGGTTTTGGAATAGTTCAGAAGTCATGTTAGCTCAGGATCCTAAGGATTTCCTTAAGTTGGCTTCATACTTGGATTGGCTACTGCTCCCCTCCCAATCTGGATGCTGCTGCTTCTTGGCTTTGGAAGGCATTCATCGGGATGGGGATACTCCTCAGTAGAACATAGTCAGAAAAGGAAAAGGGGGAGAGAACCTACATATGAATCAAACTCAGGGGAAAAAAAAATTGAACTAGCTCAGAGGAATAGGCAGCTATGTCCAAAAGTGGGGGTACCAGCCTCAATCAGGTTTCCCTTTCTTTGCACTTTCTAGCTGGATTCTCATTTTCAATCAGGTGGTTTTACTGCTTGATGTTTTGCCTCTCCTTAGAGTTCAGTGGAGCCTAAGGTGTCTGTTGTCAGCCCGAAGACCCCAAGTGAGTGCGAATGGATGACATTTATGCTTGTTAAGTTCATCCCAAGTGGCAGTAACTGAATTTCATGATTTAACCCTTTATGTTTCCTTTCCTGACAATGGAAACGTGGGCTCTGAGATATCCTTTTGGAGGAGCAAAACAATATTATTGATCCCTACCCACAAGTATCTTGAGCTCTGGATGATGCAGTTTTATTTAAGCCTTTAGATTTTTATATAGTTAACCAGGGCTTAGATGTTGACAGTAGATATTTGCAAAGCCCTAGATAATGTTTTATTTTAAAGGAAAAAAAAGTATTGGTCTTTTTACATTCTGAAGTTCTAGTGAGGCTTTTCATTGTCGTCTAACAATCCATTTTCCTTTTCTTCCGAATAACAGAACCTGATATTTTTTCCACGCTGAAAAGAAAACAAAGATATTTTTTTCCAGCTCCTCTCTTGTATTTAGGTGTTATACCAAGACTAAGTTCTGGTCCATAGGATGAAGTCAGTAACTTCTAGGAAGTGTCATGAAGGAGGTGGCCTCTCCCTTCCTTCTTCTTTCCTCTTTCATGCTGGATAGAAAAACCCGATGGCTGGAGCTTGAGCAGCTACCTTGGACCATGAGACAGAAGTTTTGTTATGAAAATGGTAGAGAAAAAGTAATGGAAGTATTTGAGGGCTGAGGCAAGGTTTCATCTATGTCTGTACTTCTTTGCTTTAACTTTGATTTCATGCATACACACGAGCAAGCACACACACACACACACACACACACACACACACGCACATGCACACACACATACACACACCAGGGGCTATCTTGTTTATATCACTGTTGGAGTCTATTATAATTCAATTTTACTTATTTTAGAAATACAAACATAAGATACTGCCTTTAACATAGAAATCTCAGCTATTCCTTTTTCAGGTCCACGAATCTTTGTTATTTAGTAACTTTGCTAATAATGAAAACGTGTGTATTCATAGTCAAAACAAATAGTAAGGAAATTGAGTGAGGTATCATTTTCTGTTTAATATTGATTAATAATCACTAAAATGGTCGAGTATTATAATGTTTGGATGATTAATTCACTTTCATTTAAAACTGCATCATTTGTCTCCTGGGAAACAGCATTCTTGATAGAATTACCTGTTCATGTTTTCATTTTTTTTGCAGTTTAGAAAAAAAAATTGGAAATTAATTTATCCAATGGAACAATATAAGCAAAAATTTCATTATACTAGAGCCCGATCATGCCTCTAAACTTAGTGATGAATTGACATTTTTATTTTAAACACCTTTGTCACAGTCTTTACAGAATGCCAGGCATCCCAGGGGTTAGGAAGAAAACCAGCTCCCCACCAGGCTGATGGGGCTTCATTCTAAGAACCTTCCACATGAACCTTGGTTAAAGAGCACAGATATGTTTGCATAGTTGGGACGACGACGGGGAGTATAAAACTTTTGAATTATCCCAGTTCAAAGCAAAGACTGTGTCTGTACAGGGAGATTATGTCCCAGTCAGAGGGACTTCGCCTCGTGAAGACCAGACCCTGGCTCCTCGTGTGGATCCCGGCAAAGACCCTTAAACCTCTGAGCCTCAACTTCTCTCATCTACAGAAATGAGGCAAATTGCTGCCTTGTAGAATTTTTTAAGGTCTCAATTAAGTGAAATCATCCAGGCACTTATGGCTAGCATATTGCTATGCATATGACCTGCAGACAATAGGAAAACACTTATAATTATCATTGTTAATGAGTCAGTGGATAATTAATAGGATTGTGTAGAAAGTCAAACACATAGTTGATGTGAAATGAATAACAGAATTATTTTCATTGGTTATACATTAGAAGGTTGTACGGAAGAACATTCTCATTCAATAATGGTTAGAAATCCAGACTCTTGAACCTGACTCTCTGGGTTCCAATCCCATCCCTACCACTTACCAGCTGTGTGACTTTGGGCAAATTACTTAACCTCCCTGGACTTCAGTTTCTTCCTGGGTTCTTGTGAAGCTTCAGCAAGATGATATGTGTAATGCTGTTAGAATAATGTCTCTTTTGAGTGGGGGCCAGTACTAGGGATTGAACTGAGGGGTGCTCCACCACTGAACCCCATCCCCAGCCCTATTCTGTATTTTATTTAGAGACAGGGTCTCCCTGTGTTGCATAGGGCCTCACTTTTGCTGAGGCTGGCTTTGAACTCTGGATCCTCCTACCTCAGCCTTCCGAGCTGCTGGGATCATAGGTGTGCATAAGTGCCCAGCTAGAATAACGTCTTGATGCTGGTGATTGTTGTATTTGTATTAGTTCTTTTTATTGCCAGGTATGCATGAGAATGCACACACAGACACACCAGGTGCTGTCTTGTTTGGACCCATGATGAATGAGGTCCACATAGATTTGTCTTCTGTATAAACTATCCCAAATATGGTAGTTTATTTCAAATAAAAGAATCTGCTTCTTGGATGTGGCTTAAATATTTTTTTTTCCCAGAGTTGGGTTCGATCTGAGGACATCTATTGTATCAATCTACACTCTTGGCTAAAGTCCCAAGACCAGGAGAACTGTCAACGGTGACATTCTCCATACACGAATACCATCTTTCACTTCAAGGAAATGAATCATTTTTTTTTCCCTCCACTCCCATTTGTCAGGGCAGAGAACCACAGGGAGAGGGAAATCATATGTTGACATATTTGGAAAAGAAAATTATAGTTGGCAGGCAGAGTTTCTAATTGCATGCTTAGGGAAGTCCCATTATTACAAGGGAATGCCTGGTGACCGTAGGATTTTCCAACTTATTTCCTTTTGATTCTGCGTCTTGCAGATCTCAGGGTCAAAAAAGCAAGGTCCAGGGGGTAATGTTTTCTCCTGAGAAAAGAGAGTCATGAGGCATGCCCACCCAGTGTGTCTTCCACGCATGTCCCTGGGAGGAGTACCCATGGAAAATCTGGGACGGAGGGCTGCCTTTCACCTGTTCTGGATGAAAAGATTTCTCTTCTCTCACTTACTACTGGATAAGGTTTTCCTCCTGACAGCCCTTGTGTTGGCTGGTGCCTAACAATGGATTTAGATGAGACTCAGAGGAGATATTTGCTGGCAATAGGACTATTAAAGAAGAGAATGTTACAGGGATCAATTGACAAATCTCATTTGCTGCCTGGAGACGGTTAAGGGAGTAAATGAGCTCCTTGTGGCTCTAAAGGGAGTGGATTTTTTTTAGGTGGACGAATTCAGAGACTCTCTCCGGTTCTTGGAGGTGCCAAGATCACTGGAACTACAAAACCAGATTTTAAGTAACCAGTTCTGTTGCAATTTCTGGCCATGTTCTGCAGATCACAAAGGATCAGCAGTAGTCCGGCAAAACTCCTTTATAAATCAGAGTCTTATGTACCTGCAGAAATTCAAATGGGTTTCTCCAAATACCTGGGAAAATTGTCTATCCTTAGTTTGAACTTTTTGTGGGGGGAGGGTATGGGGGATTGAACCCAGGAGCACTCAACCACTGAGTCCCATCCCCAGCCCATTTTTGTATTTTATTTAGAGAGACAGGGTCTCACTGAGTTGCTGAGGGCCTTGCTTAGTTGCTGAGGCTGGCTTTGAACTCGAAATCCTCCTGCCTCAGCCTCCTGAGTTGCTGGGGTTACGGGCATGCACCACTGGCCGCTGGCCTTAATATGAATTTTTAGTTTTTTTTTTTCTCCTATGACCCAGTTCTGCTGTTAGAATATCAAGTGTTTATGGCAAAGTGTGGCAATTCTTTATAAGAAGCATCAATGCCTCAGCTTTGATTGACCGATGAAGTCCAGGGACTCAGTTGTATTACTAGGTTGTTTATTTCCTCTCTGTACCTGTGAGGGTGTACACTCTTCCAGACACACACACACACTTTTCCATACCTACATGTCCAAAAACATATGCGGTATTTTTGTCTTCTGGGAAAGAGTCCTCAAAAATAGACATAGGGGAGTTAGCATTTAATCATATCATTGATGAGATTTAAAATATCATGGCAATATGGCTTTCATATTAAACCATGCATATCAGAGCTCTAATTGCCTTCTCGTTATTAAATATTGAGGAAATGATTGTTGTGAACTGTCTCATCTCTGAATTTAATGGCATTTAATAATATTGCATTGGATTTCTGTATTTTTCCTACAAAGAACTGGATACTTCATAAACAATTTCATTTTACGCTCAAACATCCATATGAAATAGAGAGAAGGGGTGATTATTATCCCCATGGAAGTGGATGGAAGATTTAAGGCTACAAGAGGTTAAATAAGAACTCTGAAGTTCTTACTGTAAGCTAATGGCAATAATAATGAGGATAATTGGGTTGGTTTTTTTAGCCTATGAAGCAGTCCATGTGCATTATCTAATTTAATCTTTATTAGAAGCCTATTCTGGATTTACTGAATATGTTCCTACTCAATTTAATTCAACTCAGTATTTCCCTTGCTCAGTTTATCCTCCTCTGTCCATCCCTCTAAAAACACACTTCAGCTCCTCCTCCCACTCCTAAATCCAAAGGATGGGGTCATCATGCACCTAGTCACTCCAGCTAGACATCTCAGCCATGGGACTTGAACGTGTCTATTTTTAAAAAGTTTTTTTAATTTTTTTTTTTTTTTTTTTTTTTTGGTACCAGGGATTGAACCCAGGGGCGCTTAACCACAGAGCCCCATCCCCAGCCCTTTATTGTGTTTTATTTAAAGACAGGGCCTCACTGAGATGCTTAGGGCCTTGCTAAGTTGCTGAGGCTGGCTTGGAAATTGCAATTCTCCTGCTTCAGCCTCCTGAGCTGCTGGGATGACAGGTGGGCACCACTGAGCCCGGCTGAACATGTCTACCTCTTATCCTACCTATAATCCATTAATTAGCAAGTCATCCCATGTTTATCTCCTAAGTGCTCCATGCATCTGTCTCAGTGCATGCTTTGCCCTTAGTTCTTGACATGCCTCTTTCTCTATATCAACTTCAAAGACCTCTCTTAATATCCCTCACCTTAGTCTTGACCTTTCTTCACCCATGCCAGATTTATCCTTCCATGTAAACCCTACAGGGAAGTCTTAGCTCCTCAAAAAAGCAGTATGGAGATTCCTCAGAAAATTGGGAATGGAACCACACCATTGGACCCAGCTATCCCACTCCTTGGTTTATACCCAAAGGACTTAAAATCAGCATACTACAGTGACACAGCCACATCAGTGTTTATAGCAGCGCAATTCACAGTAGCTAGACCTTGGAACCCACCTAGGTTTCCCTCAATAGATGAATGGATACAGAACATGTGGTATATGTACTCAATAGAATATTACTCAGCTTTAAAGAAGAGTAAAATTATGGCATTTGCCATTAAATGGATGGAGTTGGAGAATATCATGCTAAGCGAAATAAGCCAATCCCACAAAACCAAAGGCTGCATGTTTTCTCTAATAAGCGGATGCTAATTCACAATAAGGTGGGAGACGTTAGGGAAGAATAGCATTACCTTAGATTAGGTAGAGAGAAGTGAAGGGAGGGAAGGGGAGGGGATGTTGGGAAAGGAAAGATAGTAGAATGAAACAGACATTATCTATCTATATATATGTGTGTGTGTGTGTGTGTGTGTGTGACTACATGACTAATATGATTCTGCAACATGTACACTCAGGAAAAATGAGAAATTATATGCCATCTACATATAACAAAGTGCATAAATGCATTCTGCTGTCATGTATAACTAATTAAAACAAATTAAAAACTTTTTTAAAAAGCATTCAGGCTGGGCATGTGGTGCACACCTGTAATCCCAGCAGCTCAGGAGGCTGAGGAAGGAAGTTCCCAAGTTCAAATCCAGCCTCAGCAACTTAGCAAGGCCCTAAGCAACTCAGTGAGACTCTGTCTCTAAATAAAATACAAAATAGGGCTGGGGATGGGGCTTGGTGGTCGAGTGCCCCTGAATTCAATCCCTAGTACCAAAAAAAACCCAAACATCAAAAACCCCACTCAGGCTGTTAGTGGTCTGGCTCCATCTGACTGTTGTTCTGTGGACTTCTAGAACATGAACCCCCAACAGCTCTTCCCACTTGGAGCACTGCTTCTGGTCTCTGAGCCTTTGCATATATTTTCTGCTTGAAAGACTCAGACCATTCCCTCCCCCTGCAATGCTATCTCTTTAAACAAAGCTTTCCTGGACAAATATTGAAGGTCATGTCTTCCCACAGCTGAATTAGCATCTGTCATCTGTGTCCCCCTAATCCTCTGAATATATTTGTTGTTAGACTCCACAGTTAATTATGATTATCTGTTTATGTTTATTTTGCCACTTCTCTGCCCACCCCAGATGATGGGTTTCTTCAGGAAAGGAGTAGTCTCCCAGTCACATGTATAATTAGAGGGTCTGGAGCAGCGAGGGAGGTGTTCGAAGATATTGGAGCAGGGAGACTTCCTGTTTCATAGATTGAATATCTAATGCACAGTGACTTACTTTTTTTAAATTTTAGGACAAGGTTAGTTCAGGACCCAGAAATCCAGGGACCATGCCGTTCCTTCCAGATCCCAGATGATGATTATCAGTGAACACTGTGTCCCAGGTGCTTTTCTAGCTGCTTTATGAACATTAGTTCATTTAATTATAACTGTGGTCTGAGATAAGCTTTATTATTCTTCCCCCAAAAGGTTACGCAACTTTCCTAATCATCACACAGAAAGCAGCATGGCAGGGCTCTGAACCTGGAGTCTGCTCTTAACCCTTCCGACCACCCAAACAGTGTAGACCTTCTGCTCATAAGTGCATGGACCACAGAGTTTGCACACGGTTTTAGGGGCTTCTTGGATTCCTTCATGTCCACAGAGGGATCCCTTCTCCAAGAACCCCAAGTAAAGGACCCCAGAACCGGATGTGCCTTCCTCTCCAGACCCTCAAGGCTTTGACCTTCAAAGTGTCACTGGGTTTGTATTCAGCCCCTCCTGCCTTAGACTTTTTCATTTATCTTCTACCACCCAGGACTGTCTCCCTGTTATTTTAAGTTGCATT
Source organism: Urocitellus parryii (assembly GCF_045843805.1). NCBI lineage: Eukaryota > Metazoa > Chordata > Mammalia > Rodentia > Sciuridae > Urocitellus > Urocitellus parryii. The sequence goes on from NC_135533.1 coordinate 164,900,948, forward strand.
GCCCTCCTCTGTCAGAGGAAACCCGCACACTCCTGAGACCTCAGCGGGCCTTGTCATTCCAGACACATTCCTCAGTGAACCCAGAGGCACCCTGGGGATGGACCCAGCCTCTGGGTTGGTCTCCCCCACGCATGCGCAGCCTTCTTCCTCCGCATGCGCAGATGCAGAGCTCTCTGGAAACCGGCTTATGGGGCCTGTGGAGTCTGCGTCTGCACCAGGGTGGCGTGTCTCCTAAAACCTTGTGCTTTCATGTGGAGCCAATCTCACTTCAGCACGTGGGCTCTGGAGATTTGATAATTTAGTAAGTTCCTAGAGATTACAAGAAATCCCTGGTCCATCCTTGAAACCCAGGGGTGGCTGAACACTGAGCCCCATCCCCACCCCTTTTTATATTTTATTTAGAGACAGGGTCTCACTGAGTTGGTTAGAGCCTCGCTAAGTGGCTGAACCTGGCTTCGAACTCACGATCCTCCTGCCTCAGCCTCCTGAGCCGCTGGGATTACTTTCATGTGCCACTGCACCTGGATTATACCAGTGATTTTTAGCCTAAATTGCACATGGGATCCACCCAGGAACAGCTAAAAGATTCCAGAAGCCCAGGCATCAGTAGGATGCAAGGTCTCCCCAGGCGATCCTAATACACACTCAAGATTTAAGAAACTGGATGACCCAGGAGGTGCTGGACCAACGCACAGGGCTGAACTCATTCCACCAGCAAATCTCACCTGGGCAGGGAGGCCAGGTAGATGCAGTTGTGAATCAATGAGGGCAAGAGAAGAATGAGGCAGGAAAAAAGTGTTCGCTTTTGATGGAGTCACCTAATGAGTCACTCCCCCTGTTAACACACAATGGTGTCCCAAAATAGTGGGATTTAAGCCGTGTCAGGTTTTGCTTTCTCTTGGTTTTTTTTTTTTTTAATCTGTCGAGCATGGTCGGGTCTCGGTCTGGGCTGGGCAGCTGTGTGTTCCCTGAAATGTTGTGGGTGGATCTCTGTAAGCATCGGGGCAAACATGAAGTCTGGTGCTTCCTGTGGTCTACATGGCACACAAGGTTGGGTCCTTCCCTGAGACCCACCAAGTCACAGACTCAGTAATGAAGAACAATAAGAAAAATGGGTCAGGGTGTCATTTTACAGTCATGACTGCAGCAGAATTGAATTGCGGGGGCGGGGGGTACTGGGGATTGAACCCCAGGGATGCTTAACCACTGAGCCGCATCCCCAGCCCTTTTTATTTTCTATTTTGACACAGGGTCTTGCTGAGTTGCTTAGGGCCTCACTCAATTGCCAAGGCTAGCCTTGAATTTGTGGTCCTCCCGCCTCAGCCTCCGGGGGAGCTGCTGGAATTAAGCATGCATCACCAGGCTCAGAGAGAGAGAATTAAATTTGAAGATAATAGGAAAACCTGGATAAAAACAGGGTTGTTTTGAAAAATCAACTGAAATATGACATTTTACATGAAATTTTATGGATTTGACATACTCATCATCTCCCTACCATTTCTTGATTATCTTCATTTACCTTAAGTAAAAAGCCTGCAATGTCAGTTCTTTCTGTTTTCAAAACAGTACTTAATGGTGAAAGTAACTTTACCATCTGATCTTCACTTATTTGCACAAAACTAAAAAAAAAAAAAAGTCCCTTGATTTACATTACTCCAATTCAAAAGGCACCACTGAAACATTGTTTCTTCAACAAATCAATGGATATTTTGCAAAGACTTAGAGAACTTTCAAATTAAATTATGTAACAATCTCTCTTTCCTCATACTTAATATTTGGAGAAGCATGGTTCATTGTTCAGCATATTATCTGCTCTTCCAAGCAAATGGCAAAGGGAAGTAAAATTCTATATTTGAACTCTGGTGACAGACAGGATTATGATCCTACTCACTGTTTCATATTTGTCTAAGAGAATTACAACTGAGAGAACATTGCCATCTCTCGCCTGAGTTGCCTCAAATGCTCAGGGAGCCCCTTCTCTGTACCATCAAATCATTTTCTATTACTTGACTGGGCTTAAAATGAAATACAGCTGAGTGGCGCACGCCTATCATCCCAGGGGCTCAGGAGGCTGAGGCAGGAGGACGGCGAGTTCAAACCCAGCCTCAGCAACTTAGGGAGGCCCTAAGCAACTTAGGGAGACCCTGCCTCTAAAGAAAATATGAAAAAGAGCTGGGGATGTGTCCCAGTGGTTAAGTGACCCTGGGTTCATTCCCTGGTACCTGGAAAAAAAATCAATTATGACTTTGATGCTTCCAGGGAAATCAGGTGGGAGGGGCAAAGAAATTGGATAATAACACTGATTCCTAGTGAATACTTGGTGAACTCAGACAGGGCTCAGTCCCATGTGACCAGATGTGCGTGAGGTTATTGGATCTAAGCCTCATGGTAACTCTGAAAAGTAATCTCATACCCCGATGTTCCAGCTGAGGAAGGTGGGTCATGGAGAGAAAAGGTGACTTGCCCGCGGCTGTCAGGGTGCATCCCAGGCTCTACCAGATGTCTGACCCCAAAGTTGGAAAACTTGACCCCTCTGCCCTAGCTTCAGTTTGTCATTGAAGAAGGACCAGCTGCCTGTTCCTGTCATCAGGGTCCAGTTGACAATGGCAAACCATCCTTCTTGGAATGGTGAGAGGGGCTGTGTGAGAGCCACACTCCCTTGTTTCCTGTGTGGACATGTCAGCTCTGAGATACCCCAAGGCACGTGCTTCTGTTATGGAGCTGGGGGCCTGCTGGGGCCTTGGGGGCCAGTCCTTGTGAGTTCACCAGAAAGAATCAAGCAGAACACAGAGAAGCCAGCAAAAGTTCAATAGGGAGAGTGAACGGAGAGGGTCGGGGACAGCCTAGGGGCTGTGTGTCCTGCCCGGAAGAGAGGATGGCGTGGAGCTCACAGGGCCCGCGTTTTGAGTCCTGAATGTCCTTGTCCCCCCTCAACTGGTTTATGACCCTTTGGATAGCCCCCAGCAGCTTCCTCTGTGAGGACCTGGATCTGCTGCTGGATGAGGTGGTTGTGACCTGGTGGGTTGCAAGAGATATTGATGGTACTTATCTGAAAACCTCGGTGCCCCCTGAGGGGTCCCAATCAGCTGTAGCTGGGGGTGGGGTGTACCCACCCCACTTTTCTGATCCTTAACTGTTTTAGTTAAGGTCCCAGAATTTTTAGTAATAATTTCTATTATAGTTTGGATGTGAGGTGTCCCCCAAATGCTCACGTGTGAGACGGTGCAGGAAGGTTCAGAGGAGACATGACTGGGTGGTGAGAGCCTTAACCCAACCAGTGAATGAACCCCTGATGGGATTAACTGGGTGGTGGCTGGAAGAGGTGGGTGTGGCTGGAGGAGGGGGCATTGGGGGTGTGGCTTTGGGGTCTCTATTTGTCTCTGGAGAGTGGAGTCTCTCTGCTTCCTGATCACCATGTGAGCTGCTTCCCTCCACCACACTCTTCCTCCATGATGTCCTGCACCCCCCTGGAGCCCTGAGGGATGGAGCCTGCTGTCTATGGACTGAGACCTCGAAAACCCTGAGCCCCGAAAGGAACATTTCCTGCTCTACAGTTGTGCTGGTTGGGTCCTTTAGTCCCAGCAGCAAAAAAAGCTGGCTAAACCAAATCCCTCAAGGAGTCATGTTCTCTGCAGTCTGGGGAAGTTAGGCATTCCAGATCTCGTGTCCCAGCGCTTACCTGTTGAGATAAGTCTCAACACAGTTTCAGTTCTATGGCTCCTGGATGCTTCTTGGGGCATAGGCCTAATGTCTGCCCTTCATTATCCTTTCCCTGTATCCATGGCTAACTCACCTACCTAACACTTCCACCCGAGGCAGGGCTGACCTTGCACCAACACACCTTAGCAGACCACCCCACACCTTCACGTCGGCAAACAGTCCTCAACGTCAGAATGGTTGTACACATGGGTTTTTTTTTTCTTTTTACTTATACTTGTGATGATTTTTTCTACAAATTCATGACATAGTACTTGGAAAATACAAATAAGCACGATAGCAAAAATATGCATTATTACCAGTGAAATCAATAAAAGATGAGTTGGGCCGGCCTGGTGGCACATGCCTATAACTCCTGCTACTCAGGAGGCTGACACAGGAGGATCATCAGTTTGAGGCCAGCCTCAGCAAGACCTGTCTCAAAGTTTGAAAACTAAAAATAAAGGGCTGGGGATGTAGTTCCGTGGTAGAGCGCTTGCCTAACATGCACAAGGCCCTGGGTTCAACCTCCAACATCTCCCCACCCACCCCCCAAAAAAGAACAAAAACAATAAGTCTCTGCACATATTCTTCGTACCTTCTTCCTGTGCATTGTAGATAGATATACAAGGTCATCATATACCCATGATTCAAGATCCGATTTACCCCAATTAGTATGTTTCAGCAACTCAGTTTTCTTAAAAGCAATCTTATACAGTACCCCATCAGACAAACAGATGAAAATAAAGATGCCATCTTTAATTTGAAGGGGGGTGCAGAGAGAGAAGAGTGCCCCCAGGCTGTGTCCCAGCACCTCTCTGTCTCAGTGAAGCCCTGGAGGCTTCTCAGAGCCCCTTTGACAACCCTCATCTTAATTCCAGGTGAGATTTCATTTTGTTTTATACCAATGAAAATTCCAGAATTTTGATAATGAATATCTCCTCCCGGATAAGATAGGGCTAAAAGATACCAGCAGCCACCATGGTCAGAATGATCATTTATTAAGAATTTGAGAATCCTTGGGGTGCAGTGGCACATGCCTGTAATCCCAGCGGCTTGGGAGGCTGAGACAGGAGGATTGTGAGTTCAAAGCCAGCCTCAGCAATTTAGGAAGGTCCTAAGCAACTCAGTGAGACCCTGTCTGTAAATAAATACAAAAAGAAAAAAAAGAAAAGAAAAAAAAATAATAATAGTAATAATCTGAGAATCAGAATTCAGTGCTGTCTTCACCCATGTATTAAGAATAATCTGGACTCTCCCTAAAACCAGGCATTAAAAGGAATTGGAACCAAAGGGAAGGCACCTTGTGGATTTCTCACTGTTCCCTAATTTTAGACATACAAATATGTTTTGGATGCTCCCTACCTAGAGGAAGCAGTACCTCCAAAAATGGAGCAGGAGAGGTTTGTGGATTGTTGTTGTTGTTCAGTAGACGTGGAGGGAGGCTCTCTCCATCCAAGCAGAGATGGATCCGCAGCCAGCGCCGAGCAGATGGCCCCTTCTTCTCTGCCTTTTAGTTTTCTGACTGCGCTCCTGGGAGATATTTTCAGCAGTCGCGATAGCTGCTCCATCCGTCAAAGCAGGGGACGCTCAGCGGCTGCTGCTTGGCACCTGACATTTGGGATGGTGGCTGTGGACTGAGCGAAGCCTCGTGTTTTCACATCAGGAGCTGATGATTGTGGGGAGACGGAGTCAAAGAGATTCCACTCTCCATTTCTGAGTCCTGCTGGTGACAAGTGAGCTTCAGGAGGAAATTTACAGCTGGAGGTCAAAACTCTGCTTCAGAGGTGAAATTGGTCGTCCTCTGTGTCCTCTGGTGGAGGGAAACTGGCTTCCTGGCCATATTTCACACTGACTGAAGTAGTGGCAGTGTCTTTATCTCACAGATGGTCCCTCAGCTCTGAGCCCAGGGCGTCTGGATTCTGGGTGCACTTTGGCATTCTTGTGCTGTGTGCCCTTGAGCAAGCCCGCTCCGGTCATCGTGCCACCATCCCCCAAGGCTGAACACAAAGCCCTTCTTTAAGAACTCTGCAGGCATTAGTGGCTCTTGACCTTAGCTGCATGCGGTAGGATCACTGAATTCATTTTTTAAAATTGAATATAATAAAAAAATTGAATATCAAGACCCTGTAATTCTAAAACAGCCAGAGTTTAGAAAAGCTTCCCTCTACACACTCATGGAGAATCACTCTCCCCTCCCTGTGCACGTTCTGTATTTCTTTTATAATGGTCACCTGACAGGTGTCTCTCTGTGTTACTTCTGTGCACACTTATCTATGGACCGTGAACTGTCTTCTTCTTTTCTTTTTGGTACTGGGGATTTTACTCAGGGGCACTTAACCACTGAGCCCCATCCCCAGCCCTTTTTATTATATTTATTTAGAGACAAGGTCTCTCTGAGTTGCTTAGGGCCTTGCTAAGTTGCTGAGGCTGGCTTTGAACTCATGATCCTCCTGTCTCAGCCTCCTGAGCTGCTGGGATTACAGGCATGGGCCACCGTGCCCGGCTTAAACTGTAAGTTTCTTGAGGAAAGAGACAGTTGTGTAATGTGTCTTTGTGTCCCCACCATCTTTGTCTCTCAAACAGGGAAACTGGGTTGAAAAATCAGCTTTCATTTTTGCCAGTCAGGAGCTCTTGGGCAAGACATTTAGTTCTTCTGCACCTTTATTTTTCTCTTGTCCAAAATGGTTGGGAACAGGATGATCCACACTGCAGGGTGGTTGGTATTAAGGCTTAATGAACTTGTTCCTGTGAGGTTTGTAGCACCCAGTAGGCAGTCTATCCAGATCTAGTAAATGTTGGCTGAATATAAAGGCCCTCGTGCAATGATCACTCACACAATGAATATTTTTTAGCACTTCCTACTGTGGATCTAGGTATTTAGGATATTGTAAAGAATATATGCTCATGGCATTTACATTTTTAAAAATCATATTTTCTACCTCATTTAATTTTTACAAACTCCTGTTTCCTTATGCTCAAATCATTTGAGAGCTTCAAGGGTAAGAGTGATTATTAGTGTTTTGTTTTTCTTTCTTTCTTTCTTTTCTTTTCTTTTCTTTTTTTTTTTTTTTTTGGTAGCGGGGATTGAACTCAGCCACTGAGCCACATCCACATCCCCAGCCCTATATTGTATTTTATTAGAGACAGGGTCTCGCTCAGTTGCTTGGGGCCTCACTTTTGCCAAGGCTGGCTTTGAACTTGCAATCTTCCTGCCTCAGCCTCCTGAGCTGAGATTACAGGCATGCACCACTGCCCCCAGCTAAAGTGTTTTCCTTAAGGCCTCAGTATGATGGAGCCTCAGTATTCATTTTAAAAGACAAAAACAACCATTGTGTTTCTTTAATCAGTGATTGGGACAAAGGGGCTGTTGTCACAGTGGGAGCATCATTTAGGGGATTAGAGTGTGAGTTCTGGAGTTGGACTGACAGTGACCCGGGTGCTTAACTGTGTGACTTTGGAAAAATAACTTCACCTCTCTATGCTTGAGTGGCTTCATCTGGAAAGGGAAGACAACATTTTCTTCAAAGAGTTTTGTGAGAATTAAATACATGTCAAATGCTGCCCAGTTTTTGAGATTGGCTTCTTTTATTTAGCATGATAGTCTCCAGCCCATCCATTTACCAGCAAATGCCATCATTTAATTCTTCTTTGAGGCTGAGTAATATTCCATCATACATATATAGACACACATGCCATATTTTCTTTGTCCATTCATCTGTTGAGGGCACCTAGATCAGTTCCATAGCTTAGTTATAGTGAGTTAAACTGCTGTAAACATTGATGTGGCTGCATCACTGTAGGATGCTGATTTTGAGTTGTTTGGGTATAAACGGAGGAGTGGGATAGCTGGGTCAAATGCTGGTTTCATTCCAAGTTTTCTGAGGAATCTCCATACCACTTTCCATAATGGTTGCACCAATTTGGAGTCCCACCAGCAATGCATGAGTGTGCCTCTTCCCCCACATCCTCGCCAACATTTATTGTTGTTTATATTCGTGATAATTGCCATTGTGACTGGGGTGAGTTGAAATCTTAGAGTAGTTTGTTATTAAGCAAATATCCTAGCTTATCATCTTTTCAATGTACCCACGGTCTATAACTCTATGTCTAAAACATGCAATATATTTTTGTGTGTGGTAGTGGGAATTGAACCCAGGAGGCTCTACCCACACAGCTGCATCCCCAGCCCTTCTTTTATTTAGTTGTGAGACAGGGGTCTCTCTAAGTTGCTCAGGCTGGTTTCCAACTTGCGATCTTCCCATATTAGCCTCCTGAGTCACTGGGATGACAGGTGTGAGCCACCGTGCGCAGCCTGGGAAATGCAGTGGTTTGACATTTGTGCGGAAGAAGGAATAAATCCTCCTGAGCAAACTGGAATTGCTCTCTGGCGCACAGTGGGTCAAGTCCACAATTTTCATGAGAACATGTGACCATGTTACACAACCATTTTATTAAGAGACTGACTGGATAATAGATATACCCTCTGCAGTCTATACCCTGAGCTTGGAGGAGGTGATCAGCGTGAGTGTGTGCACACTTCTGCTTTCCTGGGACGAGGGTAATCTAATTGCTCCCTGCGGAACACGTGGGGTCTTATCTTAGGAGAGAAATGTCCAGGCCCAGCACACCCCATCCGTCAGTGAGAGAGCTTTAAGAAGGTAGAAGAAGGCCATGCATTCAAAGGTCTCTTGCATCATGTCTGTTCAGCGATCACATCCATTTCCTGTAAGGAGACTTTGTTTATTAACTGAGCAGAGTTGTGAGGTTTTGAATGAATGTAGCCCTTCTCCCTTCACCTTGTGTTTTCCTGTATTTAACTCTTCTAAGATACAAATGGGGAGAAGAAAACAAAGACTAGACATTCCTCTCGCTTATTGTTCCAATTTGGCAGATAAGTGTATCCAAAGGGGAAGAAAAGATTGTTAGCAGATGATGGTGATTAAAGGAGCCAAGGAGGAAGCTTTTAACTCAGGCGGGGGTAAATGTTCTCTTGAATGTCAAAGAAGATCCTGATTTGTAAAAATGTCAAAACCCAGAACAACAACCCTGGTGGCTTGCTGGGGGCGGCTAGCAGGGAGAGAGGATGGTTTTCAAAGATGAGCCTCAGTTGGATCATTCAACAGATCATCAAAATGACGACCCAGAAATTACCAGGCCCCCCAGTGGGGGCTGAGATGGTGGAGGATGCTCCTGATCCCCTGCGACAGAGCACAGGGTGGGGCGGGAGCAGAGAGAGGGCACCCAGCCACCTGGCGGTGGTGTCCAGAAGAGAAGGAAGAAATGTCACCACAGCGATGCCCCTTGATTGACACCAGGTTGACTGCTGGGCAGGAGAGCTCCCAAGGGCTCGATCTGGTGAAAAGCAGCACCTTCTTTAATTTCTCTTGTCTCCATTTTGCATTCTTCTTATCCTCTATCAAAGAGCTGCCTGTCAGGAGCAAGTGAAGTGTTCATTAACATTGAATGCAAACCCTGCTGACCTAACAATAGCTCCATGAAGCCTTGACTCCTGCATTATTCTTGGCCGAGAACCCAGGAGTGTCTAGTCAATTGGAAGGCCCGCCAGAATGGGCCAGAATGGGCCAGAATGGGCAGCTGCTGCAATTCAAGTGTATCAAAATGTTTCCCCTTTTATCCATTTGTCCAGCTTTCACCCTCAACCCCACAGGGTTGAACTAACAATTCTAGCCTCATTTTGAAAAATCCAGGAGCACTTGACCACTGAGCCACATCCCCAGCCCTTTTTCTGTCTTATTTAGAGACAGGGCCTCACTGAGTTGTTTAGAGCCTCGCTAAGTTGCTGAGGCTGGTTTTGAACTTGTGATCCTCTTGCCCCAGCCTCCTGAGTTGCTGGGATTACAGGCATGCGCCACCTACTGCACTTGGCTCTTCTAAACCTCATTGTTTTTATTCTGGAAAACCAAGTATCAGAAGGGGGCAAATCTGTTGTTCCTTTAAATGGTTCTCCATCAGACCCCTCAGATCTTAATATGTTACCTATTTTTATTAATCTTCAGTTTTTTTAGAAAACAATAAGCACCAGACTAAAGTACTTCTACATGGCCATCCAACTAAAAAAAAAAAAAAAATTAACATAAAGTCAGTGTAATACAACCAGGAGCGGCAGAGACAGAGATAAGGAAATCACAACCGAATTCTTTTTTTTTTTTTTAAAGAGAGAGTGAGAGAGAGGGGGACAGAGAATTTTAACATTTACTTATTTATTTTTTTTCTTAGTTCTCGGCGGACACAACATCTTTGTTGGTATGTGGTGCTGAGGATCGAACCCGGGCCGCACGCATGCCAGGCGAGCGCGCTACCGCTTGAGCCACATCCCCAGCCCCACAACTGAATTCTTAAAAACACAGCCCAAAGCAAACACTCCCATTGATTAGTAGGATTGGTTCCATCAGTGGCCAATTTGCAACCTGAACTAGAAAACTGAAATGTAAAATATACCCTAAGCAGAATGAGTCAAAGAGAAAACTTGAAAAATAATCTCCCCGTATATGTCTTTACATGTTACTGAAAATATTCTAAAAGATTAATTTGGTTTACAAACTGTAAAGACATAATTAGGTACACTATTAAAATGTTACTGATATGCAAACTAAATGCAGGCCTAACCCTTGTGTTAGGAAAAGGTAGCATCTCTCTCTGTTTGCCCACGGTATAGATTCTAGGAACTCAACGTTTTCAAAAAATAAGCAGAAAGTTATGGCCAAAGCTATTATTTCAATGACCAGTTGGTCCTTTGCCCAATAATTCCCCTCTTTGTGTCCATTTTTTGTAAAGCATGCTCCCTGATGACTGGCATGAGGGGACCGCTCCACAGAGGCCACACAACCTGACCAGGCTGCTGTACATCTCTTGGCTTAGCATACTGACCCAGCAGAAGGAACACCAGCATTGCCACCAGAGCTGTGGTCCTGTAACTTGAAGGAGTGTGACTTGCTGTCCTCACCCAGTCCATATACCAGTGGATCTCCAGGGGACGTCAGTTCTCCTAGGACACATTTGAAAATGTTGTTGAAGCCAGGTGCAGTGGCACACGCCTGTCATCTCAGCAGGCTCGGGAGGCTGAGGCAGGAGGATGGTGAGTTCAAAGCCAGCCTCAGCAAAAGTGAGGCCTGAAGCCACTCAGTGAGATCCTGTCTCTAAATAAAATACAAAATAGGGCTGGGGAGGTGGATCAGTGGTTAAGTGCCCTGGGTTCAATCCCCTGGACCAAAGAGAAGAAAATATTGTTGAATGGACGGTTGGTGGTGACAGTGACCAGGCAGAGCTCTTGGCCTTGGGTGGTAGGAGCTTTGGGAGGATGGCAGACCCTTCAGTGCACAGGACAGCCCCGTCCAAGGAACGCAGTGGTCTAGGCCAAGCTGGATTCTCCCTTGGAGAATCGGCGCTCTGGATGATTTATTTATCCTCCATGAACTGCATTTTCCTCATTTGTAAAATGTCCCGCTGAGTTTATAGGATTATCATGAAGATCAAATGAGATAATATATGCGAAAGTGCTTTCTAAGCCCTAAAGCACTGTATACATGTGTGGTATTAAAATGATTACTCTAAGTGGCAAAGAGAGGCCAAGGTCTTATAACAAATGGGGAATTGTACAGATCTGTAATCTCCTCCTCCTCCTCCTTTTTTTTTTTTTTTTTAAAGGTAGCTTAATCTGGACCATCTGAGCCAGGATGGTTGATTTGTTTCATTTAAGGGCTTCTGGTTTCTGATGTTCTTTAGAAACCTCTCAGTCCCTGGATGCATTTATTTTTGAAAATCTCAGCTACAATGGTCATTTACCAGTATCTGATTTACTATCAAAGCTACTCAAAAATAGAGTTTCCAGCCAGAGAAGTGCTGGCACATGCCTATAATCCCAGAGGCTCTGGAGGCTGAGGCAGCAGGATCACGAGTTCAAAGCCAGCCTCAGCAACTTAGGGAGGCCCTAAGCAACTCATTGAGACCCTGTCTCTAAATAAAATATTAAAAAGTATTTTTAAAAAAGGGGGGGGGGGGCTGGAGATGTGGTTTAGAAGTTGAGCACCCCTGGGTTCAATCCCTGAATGCCAAAAAAATGTACAGATTCCCAATGATTCACAGAATCTTAGAAAAATCTAGGCTTGGAGAAGTCCACAGAACAGACACACATAAGGGCTAGAAGTATGAATCTAGATGTGAAAGACATTCATTTAAGGCCAGACCCTACCACTTCTTTATTAGCTGTAGGGACCTGGGACAAATGAATTCACTTTCTAGCCTTCAGTTATCTATAAAATGTGTGCTGGGAAGCATACAAGGAGTGACATTTGGCTTAGTGAATGTTTCCAATAAAAATATGCTTTGATTTGTTCATCCCCCAACATCTGCTTGACCAGTGGCCAACCTGACTTGATGTCCACACTTCACCACCCATGAGAGAAGTACGCTTCCCGCTTTTCTGTCTTCTCGGAAAGATGTGATAGGAACTCCATTATCTTCCCAGTTATAGAAGAGAGAGATTCCTCTACACAGCTGGGAGTAGGGGAGCAAAAAATAGCCTCCCTTCCTCTGCAGGGTATTGTCTGATCTTGTCTGCAATCAAATTATCTGCTGGGATGCGGTTTGTCACATCCAGTCACCCATCAAAACCATTCACAGGCAGTCAGCTGATGTGAAATTCTTGGCACCAGCAACAGCTTAGGTGTATTTTTAAATATTCCGTCTGGCAGCTCAGAGAGAGGAATTAAAACCACCAGCAGATTTCTTTCCAACAAAGATTTCTTCCCCACCACCTGTCCACCCCTTTCGAGGAAGAACAGGTCGAGAGATGCTACATCCGAAGAGCAGAGTGGTCATGTTACCTAGCAACCACCCCTCAGGAGGGGTATCAGCCATGCCCACTAATGACCAGAGCAAGGAGACCTGGGAGTGTCCCCTAAACTGAGCAGGAGCAACTATGTTTCAGCAACTTGGGGGGAAAGGTTAAGAATGATGTGAATTCCCACCTCCGAGGAATGAACACGGTGCCCCCCCACCCCCCCCACCCCCTCAGAGATGACCGTCAAAGCCATAAACTAGTGAGTTCCAGGTTACTTTTCCCAGACCACATTCTGCCCTTCTTTCTGCGACATCAACCTTTTTTTTTTTAACTTTTGATTTTGAGAAAATGCATTCACATACAGCTGTGAGAAATAAGATAGAAACCAGGAACAGTGGCACCTGCCTGTAATCCCGGTGGCTCAGGAGGCTGAGACAAGAGGATCGTGAGTTCAAAGCCAGCCTCAACCACTTAGGGAGACCCCTATCTCAAAAAAAAAAAAAATTAAAAAGGGCTGGGGATGTGACTCAGTGGTTAAACGCCCCCAGGGTTTAAATAATAATAATAATAATAATAATAATAATACAGAGAGATCACAGGCATCCTTTACCCAGTATTACTAATGGTGATACTGTCAGCTATCATTCCTCATCACAGCCCAGAAAAACGGCATGGATCCAATCACCTATCAGCCTAATTCAAGTCGGCCCCACTTTACATGTCCCAGGTTACCACCTCTCAGGAAAATATCAACTTCCATTCCTAGTGAAACGGACACCTTGCTTAACTTCTAGAAGGAACCTCCTTCTCTTTCTGGGTCACTCTGATCTGTTGAATACATGACCAGAGCAAAATCCCCAATGTCCCAGCAATCTCTCTGTACCTCCGTAAGAATCTTCTTCTCTCCTTCTCTTTCCACCTCCATGATCTATCTCAACCTCCTGACTTGGAATTCTTGGGATGGGACAAGGTCCAACTAGGATGAGGCTCAGGGCACAGCGTCCCATGTTTCAGTTATTTTTACCTATTTAATTATTTATTTGGTACCAGGGATTGAACCCAGGGGTGCTTAACCATCGAGCCACATCCCCAGTTCATAAAATATTTAAAATATTTTTAAATATTTTACTTAGAGACAGGGTCTCGCTGAGTTGCTTAGGACCTCGCTAAGTTGCTGAGGCTGGCTTTGAACTCATGATCCTCCTGCCTCAGCCTCCTGAGCCCTTGGGATTACAGGCACCTCGCTCAGCCTCAGTTATTTTTAAGTTCATGCCCTGTATGTAGTCAGATACTGAAGTCTAAGTTCTTTGGGGCCAAGGAATGTGACGATCTTGTCACCCTGATGCCTTAACTACAACCTCCCAGCTCAAGGGTATGATCCCTTCTCCCTCAGAATGAACGCTGAGGGTAGAAGAGAAGGTTTGACTGGCCCCTGAGTAGGAAGGGTCATTGACCTCCCCCTGGGGGCAGTCACTTTGCCTCTCCATAAGGCCCGGCAGAGCAGTTTCCAAAGTTGGAAGCTCTTTTTTTGTGGCCAGTTGTAACTATGTGAAATGCCGCTTGGAGAGGGTTTCCGGTTAGAAAGTGAACTAGCTGGAGTGTCAGTCCCAGCCCCTTAGTGTCCAGCATGGTGACCATGGGCCTTATGTTTCCAAAGCACTTTTACTTCACCTATGAAAGGTTGGAGATGGAGACGGCCGTGCGTCTTCATAAGGCATCGGTGAAGCTGAGATGATACAAGGCAAGGAATCTCAGATCGGAACATGCATCAGAAGCACTTGGAAGATTTGCTAGATCTAATCCCCAATTTTTAGATTAATTTTGTCTCTAGTGAAGGCTCTCTAATAATTTGCACTTCTTTATTCTGGGTTTTTTTTTTTTTTTTTTTTTTTGGTGGTGGTACTGGGGATTGAATCCAGTATTGCTTTATCACTGAGTCCTTTTTACTTATTTATTTATTTGTTTTAATCTCAGCCTCCTGAGTTCTGTAGATTACAGGTGTGCACCATCTAGCACCTGGCTACAATTTGCATTTCTTAACAAACTTGTAGGGGCTGCCCCTGGTTAGAGGAAATCATACTTTGGAGACCCCCATCATCACTTTTGTAGTCACATACATGACTTTGGGTCTTCACAAAAGGGAAGTTAATTATCCTCTAAGATAATAAGGATAATAAGGATCCCCCCAGTCCCCTGCTGCCTCCCAGCCAAAATGCCTGAATTTTGTGACTTTCTAAAAACTGATTTCCTGGTTAACAGAAAACCAACCATGTCTAAACACGCACTGTAAAACAAAGGCTGTGAAATTATCAAGCAGTTTAACATGGGTACACAGCCAATTTTGTTATTTCTCAGGTTAAAGGTTATTTTTCTAGCCAGATGTGATGGCACAACCCTGCAATCCCAGCAACTTGGGAGGCTGAGGCAGGAGGATCCCAAGTTCGAGGCCATCCTCAGCAGTTTGCCAGGCCCTAAGCAACTTGGTGAGATCCTGTCTCAAAATAAAATATAAAAAGGGCTGAGGGTGTGGCTCAGTGGTTGAGTGCCCCTGGGTTCAACCCCACCCCAGTACCACCCACCAAAACAAAGTGATTTTTCTTCCTAAAAGCAAATTTAAGGGTGGGGAATTTATGCTAGATTTATGTTCATGAACATATGTACACACACCTCTAGGCTTTTTACAAGACAGCTGTACCCTGACACAGAATACCCTATCCAGGCAGGGCTATTATATATGCTGTTTTTTAGCATGTGTATGTGGGAGAGAATGTGGGAGAAGAAAGCTTGAGAAAACAAGTGTTCTTAGAAGAACTCCAAAGAACCTCTCATTAAAGAAGCGATTAAAATATTTCAGTCCCTGGGCTGTTCTCCTTAAATACACCACATTGCATCAGATCTTGATCAAAGAATAAGCTGCAGACTTTATAGAATGATCTTCTTTATTTAAAAAAAAATACGCACTGATGTATTTCACTTGTGCTGTGAGCTATGTATAGTGATCACTCTAAATGCTCCTTTCTTTATCACTATGGATTTATTTTTTGCAAGAGGAGGAACCCTCAGCATAAACCCGAGGGATTACTTTTAATAATTTTTGGTTCTCTGGACCTCCTGACATTGCATGCAACCCTTGCTTCTTTTATATTAGCTCTCTCCAGGCTCATTACATGCTCTGACTTCCACCATGGGTGAGAACATTGCAACCTATGATAAAACAGACTTATCACTGTAGCCTGAAACCACAATTCCATATTCGCCATGCTATTGAATCCACATTGCTGCAAATGGTATAATCGACTCCATTTTTAGCAGATAACTGTTGAATATTCATGCATCAGAAAAACATCAGTAGCTTTATTTTTCTGTGAGATATGTGGCTTGGCTTTGAAATGTATCTGCAAAGATGCATCAGGGCTTTTGTTTTGTTTTCTTGGGTTTTTTTGAGGTTGTACCAACAGGTACCAAAACACAAACCGCGAAGTGTTTCAGAATCAGGAGCTATGAATGACAGTGGCAATCCCAGCCTTTGTATAGCAGTTTCAATTTGGTTCTTTGTTCAAATCCTCCAAATCTGAGATTATTTCAGACCATTTCCCACCTTGCTGGTGTATTATGTAATATCTGCAAAGACGAAAAAAAGTCAGATTGAAACTCAGGGCAGAAACGTGGTCAGCTTTGCCACGGGCTGCCCGGAGACTTGTCAACCCACGTCCCCTGGAGGCCCAGCAAGAGGGCAGTTGACAGGATCCTGATTCCCAATCAAGTTGTTCCTAGGAAAGGAAACCAGTAGGAATTAAAATGGTAATTGCTTTTCTTTATTCAAAAAAATCATGGACGAGAGACCATGAAACAGATTGAGGCTTACCTCCCTCAGTGCACAAATATATAGAGAGTCTGCTTTTCTGATTGGAATCTGTCATTCCAAGGGATAGGCCACAGGAGGTCCTGGTAGGGAGGAAGGAGAGAAGAGATAGCCTTAAAATGTATTCAAATCTGCAAACTACAGCTGTGGATTTCAATTCTAAAGATACACATTGACTTGTCCCCTCTTTGAAGTCGGCTGTTCTGTTAGCTACAGGTTCCCGACCCCAACCACTTTCCTTACATCTTTTTAAATGACATTTTAAAAATCCATTTAAAAAAATCCAATTGCATTGAATCACCCAGAGGGAAAATATTAATGAAGGTAACTGTATTATCTTCCATGAGGAGAAACTTTGGAAGTGTGATTAATTTGGAATACTATAAGGGTCTGATTGTATCATTGGAAATGCAACATTGTTTTATCTAAAAATACCTTTTTTCTCTCCCCCAGCAGGTTGGCGGTTTTATACTTACAAGAGCCTGTTTATCCATTTAGCAATTCAGCTGAGGACTGAGTGTAGGTTTTAATCTTGGCAGTCTGCATATGTCTGTTGGTTTAAGTTGAACCAGATAGGTGAGCACAGTCCCCAAATGCACATACTGTGTTCTCATTAGCTGTCACACAATTGTCTGCACCTATTAATTTTTGGAAAAGGGTATAGATGTCCCTGGAGAAAGCAAGAGAAAAATGACACAATAAATGTCAGGTTATTTCTCCCTGTGGCAACAGAACTTCAGCACTTATGACTTTCTGACCATCATCAGTCCAGGTCCTGGGTTCATTATCTCTACTTTGTCCTGGGGTTTCTCATTTGCAAACTCAGTTTTGTCCTACCATTTCCGTGCCTGGGATGGCGGGGAGTCGGGTCAGTTAAGATCCTGCTTCTTAAGGTTTCCATATCTAAGGTGCACACTAATGGATCAGCATCACTGTTGAACCAAGAGAAATCCGTCTGTCTTTCCACCCATGCATTCGTGCTTCCATTCATTGATTCATTCATTCAAAGTGACTACTGGGTCGCCTGCTTGGTACTCAAGATCCCAACTGTGAATAACAAGCATTTATTCCCTCCCCTCCTGGGGCTTACAATCTAACATGGAAGGCAAATGTTGAATAAGTAATTACAAGTTGGAAGAAAGGTGCCAAAGAGATTGGCCAGGGGATGACGTGGGGCACAGAATACCAAGAGCGGCCCCCACTGGCCTGGCCCTCAGCTTTGTGTGTGTAGAGCACCTGTGACTATCCCGCTGCCTTCACTGTGTTGTTTTATGCAAAGGAGAACTGATCCCAGTGGCCATGATCTAGTTATGTGAGCCCTGTCAGAGCAGAACTCTTTCTCCAGCTGTTGAGCACCGGGAAAGTCAGAGGGATTTCACGTGTAAGAAGGATTTGGCACACCATACTAACTTGAGGATGAAGGAAGTCACAGGATGAAGGATGTTAGTGGCCCTGAGAAGCTGAAAGCAGGCTCCGGCTGACAGAGTTCTCATTCCTGAAGCCACCAAGTACCAAACCTTGCTAACAACTGAATGAGCTTGGAAGTGAAATCTTCCCCACAGCTTCCAGATCCGAGTCCAGCCCAAATAACACCATGGGTTTACCCTGTGGGACTGTTATGGGTTGAACTGTATCCATCAGAAAATATGCATTTTTTTGCAGGGCAAGGTGGTGTGTGCCTGACATCTCAGCAGCTCAGGAGGCTGAGGCAGGAGGATCATGAGTTCAAAGCCAGCCTCAGCAAAAGCAAGGCCCCAAGCAACTCAGTGAGACCCTGTCTCTAAATAAAGTACAAACTAGGGCTGGGATGGAGCTCAGTGGTCAAGTGCCCTTGAGTTCAATCCCAGGTACCCCCTCCAAAATAAATAAATAGCAGATATATTGAAGTGCTAAGCCCCAGTCCCTGTGAATGTGTCATTGTGAAGAGTCAAGATTTTTGCAGATTTGATGACGTTAAGATGAGGTCATTCTAAAGGGACTTAATGCAGTATGACTCTTGTCTTGAGAAGAACAGACACAGTGAAGAGGGTCATGTGAAGACACACAGACATAGAGGGAAGACAGTCACATGAAGATGTAGGCTGAGTACAGAACGATGCTGCTACTGTTATGGGGAGCCGGTTCAGAAAACAGTCTGAATTTGAATCAATGAGAGCTTTATTTACCTGGCCGGGGACTGTCACCCACCTATAGAGACTGAGCTCTGTGGGAGAACAGCAACTTCCTGGCCTGTATCCTGGGAACTTAAACATGAAAACCACAACTCACAGGCTTTCCTTAGCATCATGCAAGCAAGCCAATCACAGAAGTTAAGACAATAGTAAGTGGGAACTTCTAGCCCTAAGCAGGACTGGAATTTTCCACTTAGCAAGCAAGCAAGTACAGAAGCTAGAAAAAAAGGCAATCTGCTTGCAACTCAGTTAACCACATTTCCAGGTTTGAGCAGGTGCTAGACAACTGTATCCTGAGTTTGAGCAGGGGTTGACGGGGGGCGAGAATTTATTTCAAAATCATGTAGACCCACAAGTGCACTCAATCCCATGACCACCGCTGCATCCTGAGTAGGGTACAATTTGTGGGCTAAAAAGTACAGAAAAATAATTTTTATAAGAGAACAGCTTCCATTTCCATTTCTCAGAAACACATCTTATAACAGTTTTTTTAATAAAGGCAGCGAAATGGAGTCTTAGGCCTGTCTATGACAATTCTTGCTTTATAATTGTCTTATCTCACTTATTATATCTATAATTTTACATTTTTTTACTAATCTATAACCTATAACTTACAGGTTTCCTGATTTCATTGATTAGTTTATACCACAACACTACAAACCTAGTATTCATGCATGTGTTTGTGCACGTGTGTGTGTGTGTGTGTGTGTGCACCCCGCACACATGCACATGCACCTACGACGTAGTCCCCAAGACCATCCTCAGTTTGATGATCCTCTTAAGGGACTTCGAGAAACAACAAAAGCTATTATATATTCATAGCGACAGTTTATCATAGTAAGGTGACAGATTAAAATCAGCCAAGAAAAAAAGGCACCTAGGGCACAGTCGCAGAGACACCCTGCACAAGCTTCACTTGTCCCCACCCAGTGAAGTCACATAAACAGCGTTGGCTCCTCCCAGCAACAGTGGGTGACCACATGTCCAGAGTGCTGCCAGGCAGGGAAGCCCACTCAGACCTTGGTGTCCTGGGTTTTGCTGGGGAGTGGGTCACGTGGGGATGGAGTGCATGATGAACCTGATCCTGCTCAGTCTCTGGTTCAAGGTCCCCATGGTTCATGACCCAAGGCCCCAAGAACAAAGATACTCATCTGTGGTAGAGCAAAATGGGAACTTCAGCAGTGTAAGAGGTGACGGGCTGTGGCTTTGCATGCTCACACACAGCAGCTCTGCTGACTGTCATTTAACCACAGAGGCCTGCAGTGGCTGACAGGTACCTGTAAGAGATAACTGCAGTGGTGGAAGCAGGAAACACAGCAACGGGACAGAACAGTCCCCCTTTAGGCTTAGGACAGTGGAAGTCTCTAAGCGGTATGAGCTCAGAGTCCTGAGGCTGTTGATGAGCTAGGACCCACATAAGGAATGTCGAATGCACCCTCCAATAGAATGGCACCAACCCCCTTGCCTTGATGTGCCCCAAACTTACTTATGTATAAATGTAAAAGCCCTGCTGTGCTCCGGGCTCAGACTTTGGGAATTATCCCTCTGGGCCATGGCACCACTAATAGAGGGTTGCTTCCAGATCTCGGTGTCCTGACCCACGTTTCCTGCTATAATCCAGCATGACAGTCCTCCACCCAAAGCCTGCAGGGGGTGGCTACACCATTCTTTGGAATGGGCAGAATCTGAACATCACAGATCCACTGAATCAACCCATCACTGGGACACACACACAGCCGACTTGTCACCACTTCAACCCTAACCCCAAACCTCGCCTTCCCAGCAGGTTGAGAGCACCATCACCAATATTGGAGTTGTAGCAAAAAGTGAAGTTTATTTTGCAGTGCTCCTGCTGGCTTTCCCTTGATGCTGTGGTTCACAAAATATAGATTTGCATTGTAAATATGTAGACGTGTTGATCACTCTTCTCCTTGCAGTCTTACTTTACTCAGGGATAGTGCACATCCATTCAAATGAACAGGACTCAGGACTTATGTGCACACATCACATACTACTTTCAAAATATAGACCATTTCCATATCTTACAAAGTTTTCTCCTCCTCTTCCTTCTCTTCTCTTCTCTCTCTCTCTCTCTCTTTTCTTTCTTTCTTTCTTTTTTTCTTTTTTTTTTTGTGCTAGGGATTGAACTTAGGGCTTTGTGCATGCTAAGCAAGTACTCTACACGAAGGTACATTTCCAACCCACTGTTGTTCTTCTTTTACATTTCCTTGTTCTAAAACTTCATGCAAATAGAACCATGTAATGTATGGTCTTTCACATCTGTTTCTTTCATTTTGTTACCATTTTGGGGGAGGTACCAGGGATTGAACTCAGGGACACTCAACCACTGAGCCACATCCCCAACTCTTTTTGTATTTTATTTAGAGACAGGAACTCACTGAATTGCTTAGGGCCTCAGTAAGTAGCTGAGGCTGGTCTTGAATATGTGATCCTCCTGCCTCAGCCTCCCAAGCCACTGAGATTACATGCATGTGCATACATGCCCAACTATCCATTCTTCTTTTCATGGACATTTGAATTGCTCCCGGGTTTTAGCTGTGATAAAATTGTTGTGCATGTTCCCATATAAATTTTTCTGTGGACATATATTTTTATTTCTCTTGGTTAAATATAGCTAGGAGGGAAGGTGCTATTTGGTAAGGAAGGTTTGGAAAAATCTACCATACCATTATGCAAAGTGGTCGTACCATTTGTACATCTACTAGCAACATCTGAGAGTCCTAGCTGTTCCAAACCCTTCCCGGTGTGGGTGGTCCATCTTTGTCATCTCAGCTGTTCTTACAGGTGTGTAGTAAAATTCCATGGGAGTTTCGTTTTCATTTTTCTGATGACTAATGATGCTGAGTGCTTCTTCATGGACTTACAAAGCGTCCATGCATCTCCCATTGTGAAGCATCCCTTTATGTCTTCTGCAATGTTTTCACGTTGGCGTGTTGGACTTGTTGGATTGAGTTTTGGGGATGCTATTTGACAAGCCTCTCCTGAGGTTTTGATACGGTAGGTCTAGAGTGGGTCCCCTCTGTGACTCTGAGGCACAGGAAAGTTTCAGGGTGATTGTGTTCCTTGGTGTCTCATCATTTCGCTAAGACTTCCTCTCTGTTGGCAGGCATAACTTGAGATTTTCCCCTCCAGAGGTCCACACCGTGATGATTTCATATTGTCATTTTACTCTAGAAAAAATGGTTTCTAGAGGGTGATTTCCTTCTTACTCTGAACGTGCCACTGAATTTAGCATCAAACTTCAGTTAGAAAATCCCTAAGGCTGAACACAGTCACTTAAACCAACTGCACACAAGGAATTACATAGCTATTAAGGGCTTTCCAGTGGATTAGCATCGCACATCCCATTTCTCTTCCCTCAAAGGGAAATGTGGGATGTAGAGTTGAACTGGGAAGCCCACACACGATTTGCATTTTGGGCTCGAAAACTACTTGAACCTTGTGTCCCTGTTTACCGTGTACCAGTTGATGTAGCAGGAAACCTTCCTCATCCAAAATATTGGCTTCTTCTCTGTAATTCCTAAAACCTTTGTACTGATCTGCTTAGGGACCTCTGTTTATCCCCAAAAGAAGAGATTTCACAAGTCATTCCATCCAATTATTTAGTAAACTCCAAATGGTTTTTCTTCTTTAAAGTTAACTCCCAGTGTAGAAGTTGTCTGAACTTATGGTTCATGGCTCTAGGGGGTTAAAGGGCTAAAGCATCAGAGTATTTGTGAGATCAAAGCCAGCCTCAGAAAAAGCGAGGCCCTAAGCAACTCAGTGAGACCCTGTCTCTAAATAAAATACAAAATAGGGCTGGGGATGGGGCTCATTGGTCGAGTGCCCCTGGCACCCCCTACGTCACCTTCAAAAAGAAAGAAAAGAATCAGAGTATTCAAGGAATTAGAAAGTTCATACAAGCTTATGCATTTTAAAAATTTCCAGTGGATCATTTCTTTTTTTTCCCCAGAAAGCCTGATACTTTAGGCAAGATGACATGGTAGGCTTTGTCCCCTATGAAAATGCTGGTTGGTTTGATTCTCTTGAAGGATCCTGAAGTCTTAGAAAGCCTTCTCTGTCACCCAGGGAAGCATGCTGCAGTTGATTCGTGATGCCCATGACCCTCGGCCAGAATATACCTTTTTCAATACAGTGTATATTTGACCTTTCAAAATATGAGGTTCTGAAGCAAGCCAGGCAGCAAACTCAAACAAGCGGCACTGTGTCTATCAAATATTCGGTCATCCCAATGTTTGGAAAGTCTCATCAGGTAAGTTTCTGCTTCTGCATGCATATGAGAGCAATAATTTAAAACCTAGGGAGGAAGGTATTTACATCCTTAGGGACTCCAGATGACCTTTTGCTGTAGTTTGGATTTTAAGTGTCCCCAGAAGTCCATGTGGTAAAGACTTGCTCTCCAAGATGGCATTATTAGGAGGTGGTGGAACATCCTGGAGGCGGGGCCTGGTGGGAGGTCTTTAGGTCATTGGGGGTGTGCCACTGGGAAGGATAATGGGACTCTATCCCCTTCCTCTTTCTTTCATTTCTCAGACATTAGATGAAAAGTTCTGTTCTGCCCTGGGCTCTCATGCCACCACAGGCCTGAAGCAGTGGGGTCAACCGGTCATGTACTGAAATCTCTAAAATTATGAGTCAAAATAAGCCTTTTTTTCTTATAAGTTATCTCAGGTATGTGTTATAGTGATGGAAAGCTGACCTCTTTCCTAGGGTCCTCACTTGCCTTTGCTTTTACTTCCTGTCCTGAGACCATTTCATGGTATTCCCACTCGGTTGAAATTGAGAAAGCCCAAGAAACATTCCAACTAGCTCCTTCCCTTCATCTACAACTTTGGCTAGAATACTTTATAGGCAAAGAGGAAGGAAAGCTTGGACTTTGTTCAGCTTCTGGTCACTAGATGATCTTTGTTACCATGGACTGAGGAGATAGGGAGGTTTAGCACAAGGTGCTGAAATATGAGAGAGCTCTGTGTTAGCTCTGTTTTATTTACTCTGGGAGAAACTGCACTCTTCAGACTCTGCTGTGGAAAATGTGATGCTCTCTAAATGCATAACTTCTTCCCATTCTGCACGGAGTCAGATTTCTGCAAAGATGGTGGAGAATCCTTACCCATCAGGGCCAGGAAGACTGCATTTATCCATATCTGACTTTTATTTTTTCTTTGAAACTTACCATCAAGGGGAAATTTCTTCCTTTTTCTCATCCTGGAGTAATGCATTTACTCTAAATGAAGGTCCTAAGCTGCAAATGGATTTTTTTCCCCTTTTGAAATCATCTGCCATAATTTCCATATAGTGCTTTGAAATGAAGGTCATTTTAACACAAGTTGCATTAGTGGCAGGCAGACTAATAAATACCCATCGTTGTAAACATATTTATTTGAGAATGGGTGTGGGTGGCGGATGAGAAGCTCAGAATGTGGCCTGTTTCTAGGGGACCACATCCACAGCCTGCAAGTGGCTGATCTTTGTACAGAGGCACTAGCCCAGGCCTAGTGCAGATGGGGAAGAGTCTTGTCCATCACATATGGGCCATGGTACGCATGACACATTTTTCAACCTTTTGGCCATACCTATATTTCTTATAACAGAGGCAAAATGTTCATAGCAGAAGAGGGTCAGAGTGTCTCTCATGCCATTGTTCATTTAAAATTTTATAAAAATGTCTCCATTCCCTATAGTCACTTCTCATGAGTTGAGTGAGTAGAGAACAATTGATCTGTTCTTCAACCAAAGAACAGAAAGTAAAATGATCAATCAATAATAAATATTTTAACTATTCAAGTGCCCCATTTTAAGCACAGAAAGAAAAGATTAACTGGAACCCTTCAGAAGCTGGCGCTCTCTCTCTCGCTCTCTCGCTCTCGCTCTCTCTCTCTCTCTCTCTCTCTCTCTCTCTCTCTCTCTCTCTCTCTCTCTCTCATGCCTTTACTCACTTGCACAAGAGAAAGGCTGGGACCCAGGAAGTCAGGGCAGAGGAAGGAGCTGGCAGGAGGGAGACAGAGGGAAAGTCGCAGACATTCACAGAGAATAAAGTGCCTTTTACTTAAAAGCCACAGCAGTTATTTTATCTTATTTTAGTATGAAATTCAAAAGGGCAGAAGCCAGAGGCAGCATTGTGATGTGCCGCCAACAGGAACATGAGCCAGGAGTGTGTGACACCAAGCTTCTGATGTCCTCCAGTTGTTTTTATGTAAATGGCATCAAAGAATAATGGACATGCAGAAAATCATACAAATCATGCACCCAGATTAGGGGACGGGATGTGACCTGTGCCCAGGAGACCTCTCCTGCTGCCTCCCCACACATGCCTCCACCAATGGTCCTTGTTCTGTGTAGTATCCCCTTGAGGATAACACAATTTTTCACTCATTCTATTTTTTGGGGGTGGGGGTGGGAGTGGGGGGTACTGGGGATTGAACTCAGGGGCACTCAACCACTGAGCCACATCCCAGACCTATTTTATATTTTATTTAGAGACAGGGTCTCACTGAGTTGCTTAGGGCCTCACTAAGTTGCTGAGGCTGGCTTTGAACTCACGATCCTCCTGCCTCAGCCTCCTGAGCCCCTGGGATGACAGGCATGCGCCACCGTGCCTGGCATTTTTCACCCATTCTATAGGGGATGGACATTTTGGTTGTTTCTGGTGTCAAGTGATTAGTATTGTATTTCCAGGTTCAAATTTGTGTATACATATGGGTGAACACTTATCTGTAAATATGGCTTCCATTGATCATAGAAACCCTGTCTTACAAAGGTCAAAGAGACAAGTTCCATTTGTTTATGAGCAAGACCAAATAAAACACAACTATATGCATGTTAAAGAGGGGGATGGAACAATTTCTAAATGGTCGACTAGCTCCGCAAATATTTTAACTATTCAAGCACCCCATATAAGCACAGAAAGAAAAGACTAGCTGGAACCCTTCGGAGGCAAGTTTAGGAAACAATAAGGTTGAAGCAAAGAGAAGGCAGAAGTAAAGCAAAATCTGTTTTGTGAAGTTTATGTCTCTGCAGAGCCCTTAAAATTGAGTTGATTTTAAAAATGTTCAAGTGTGTTCAGTGATTCATGCCATTGACTAACTGCTTTGATCTTTAAAGTCATGAAACAGTTGGAAGAGGCAGAGAGTGGGAACTCCCTGTGCTCAACCATTGAGTTTCTTGGAGGTGATTCCTGGTGAGGCCACACTCATCTGAAACATGTTCTTCCAGTAACAAGTTCACGTTGCAATCTTCCATATAGGGCTTGCCAGTCTTGAGGGAATCGCATGTTTGACAGCCATGATGATTTGGGTCCTCTAACTGTGGAACTTCTTCCTGGAATTCAATTGGACATTTTGGAAAGTTACAGACCCATGCTGAGATGTGTCCTACGTGAAATACACACATATTCAAAACAATCATTTTTGAAAAGCAAACAGCATGGGTAGCTTTTGACAAAAATTAATTATATTTTGAAATGAGGATATTGTGAAGGTATTGGGGGTTAAGTGTATTTATTAAAATTAATCTCATCTGGGCTGGGGTTGTGGCTCAGTGGCAAAGTGCTTGCCTTGCACATGTGAGGTGCTGGATTCGAACCTTAGCACCATATAAAAATAAATAAACAAAATAAAGATATTCTGTCCATGTATAACTAAAAGAATTTTTTTAAATTAGTCTCATTTATTTCATTTTTACTTTTTGAAGACAGTTACAAAAAACTTAAAATTATGTATGTGGCTCATATTGTGTTGCCATTGTGTGTTTAGACTCTTGCTTTACCTGGCCGATTGGAAGTTTAAGAAACAATAAGGTTAACAGAAAAGGGGAATACTTTTTCAGATGATATAAGTACTTGCTCTATGCATCTACCCTTGATTTCACAGCAAATGTGGGCTTAGTGCAGTTGCAAATATATTATTAATAGGTACTGGGGATTGAACTTAGGGGTGCTTAACTCCCGAGCCCCATCCCCAGCCCTTTTTTATATTTTATTTAGAGACAGGGTCTCACTGAGTTACTTAGGGCCTCCCTAAGTTGCTAAGGCTGGCTTTGAACTTGTGATCCTCCTGCCTCAGCCTCCAGAGCCACTGGGATTGCAGGAGTGAGAGCCACCACTCTCAGCAGTTGCCGCTATATTTTACTTTTTCTTTGGTCATAGTTTTTTCATAAAGTGAATACATATTTATTAAGTGCCAACAGTTTGCAGAGATGAGACATGTCATATGGCCAGGGCTTCTGATTAAAGTGAAGAACTCCATGTATTTCATTCATTCATTCATTCATTCAATAAAAATGTATTGAGCTTCTGTGTGCTGGCAACAAGACAAAGTTCAAGGGGTTGGTGGTACACAAAGCACTCCTGTGCTTGTTGTTTTCTCCTGGAACAAGGCCAAGGCCATTTAATTTCTACCAGGAAGTCAGAGGATCTGGAGGGTGGCTAAGAGGCTCCTACACATACACACGAGTCCCATTTCCTGCAGAACCCTGCCCCTGGTCTGAGGCTTGGCATGCTCTCAGAGGGAGTGATGGAGAATTCTCTCCTTCTCTCTTAACTAACTGGAAGGAATTCAATAATATCTGATTCCTAAAAGAGCTTGCATATGTTGTTTCGGATGATGGTGGGGACGCACTTCGAACCACTCGGCTGTCCCTATGATTTGCATAAGGCCTAAGGAACCATCTAGACAGTGTGTGTGGCCTGTAACATCATGCACCTAAAATGAGGTCACACACCCAAAGTGACACAACCCTGGATGTGAGATTGTACCTCAACGCTGATTCAGAATGTAAAAGATGTCTTTTTCATGAACTCATATTCTCTCTCTCTCTCTCTCTCTCTCTCTCTCTCTCTCTCTCTCTCTCTCTCTCTCCCAGGGATTGAACCCAGGATTACTGAGCCCCATCCCCAGACCTTTTCATTTTATATTTAGAGACAGGGTCTCATTGAGTTGCTTAGGGCCTCACTAAATTGCTGAGGCTGGCTTTGAACTCGTGATTCTCCTGCCTCAGCCTCCAAGCCGCTAGGATAACAGGCATGCACCATCCACCGAGCCATGAACTCATTTTCTGGCAGCAAAGAATTGTTTCCAGATGGTGACAGGTTTGGGCTTCACATTCCCCTCTGGCACTCAGCAGCTAATTAACCTTGGGCACATCAGCCAGACCCTAAGCATCATCGCCTCTCAGTTCTTCAGCTTACAAAGGAAAAAGAAAGGCTATTGGAAAGTGCTATCTGTATGATGGTACCAGTGAAGTGTTGCTCATTTTGCACACATGCAGAAAAGCATATTAAAAAAAGTGGAAAAACCACTTATATTCCTACCACCAAAAACAAATATGTTCCCATTTTTGCATCTTTCCTTTCAATGGCTTATGGATTTCTTTTTAGAACTGAGGTCAAACTGTATTTAAATAGTAACATATTTTGTCTTTTTCACTTGGCATTAATGTTTAATCATTTTGCCTCGAGATGAAAAATCTTTTTAACAACCTAATTTTGATTTTCTAAATAATAATACTGCATGGGATCAACATATATTATTTAACCTTTGGGAAAACATTTGAGTAGACAAAAGTCCATTTTAGAACTTAGAAAAATAAATATTAGTATCTTTGAAGTTTAATGTAAGCCCCCGAAGGTCCTTTTTATTTAAATTTTATTATTTTATTTATTGGTGCCAAGGATTGAACCAGAGGGGCTTAACCACTGAACCACTTCCCAAGCTCTTTTTATTTTATTCATTTATTTTTATTTATTTATTTTTTTTGAGATAGGGTCTCGCTAAGTTCTTGAGGGCTTTGTTAAGTTACTAAGGCTGGCTTTGAACTTGTGATCCTCCTGCTTTAGCCTCTGGAGCTTCTGGGACTACAGGTGTGTACTACCATGACCAGCTTGATTTGATTTTTTTTTTTAAGAATATAAGTTAATTTGTTTAAGCCATGGTGCTCAGAGACAGCAAATGTCCGCATTTTAGGGAGAAATCTACTATCTAGCCAAAGTCAACTGAGCATTTAATAAACACTAGTCTTTGGCTGTGGATGAACAAGTTGTGAATTGCCCATTACATACCAATGCAGTTGTTCAGTTGTCTGGGCCAAACAGTAGGTTGTATGCCCCTCAGAGAAGGAAAGTGGGGTGGGGCTGTAGAGGGTGGTCACTGGATAAAGTTTGGGAGCAAGTGGGTCAGTCTTTGAGACTGAGTTTTGAAGGCTAGACTAGGATTGAAATAAACCCTCATGACACAGGGCTTTTGGTAGTCACGTGGCATATCCCTGAGTCTACACATATTGGCTTTTGCAATTGTTTTAAAACAGACATAAATCCATAGCAAATGTATGCTTTTTAAATTAATTAAGTTTTTTTTTTGGTACTTGGCATGGGACCCCAAGGTCACTGAACCACTGAGCCATATCCCCAGCCCTTTTTTATATTTTATTTAGAGACGGGGTCTTACTGAGTTGCTGAGGCTGGCTTTAAACTTATGATCCTCCTGCCTCAGCCTCCCAAGCCACTGGGATGACAGGTGTGCGCCGTCGTATCCGGCCGCGTGCACTTTCTTCAGGCTTGGGGTGCTGACAGTGTGTGCTTCTGAAAGGTGGAAATGCCTAGCAGTTAACTCTAGTGGTGGGATCAGGGTGCAGCTCTGAAGTGGCAGACTGCTTTTTTTTTTTTTTTTTTCTTTTAAACAAGATTGCCTGGTGGGAGGAGTGGGTGGGATATATGGAAAGAAGAGAAGAGAACAATTTTAAAATGTTAGGCCACTCACTCTCTGAGTTCAATATTAATTAATATCGTGGAGAGTTTGAGTTGATTCATCTAAATGTGCTTTACATCCAACACTGTCTGTGATCTGCATCTCTGACTCTTGGCTTGGATGAAGGCATCCACCTGTTTTGAAAGCTTCACACCTGCAGACTTGCATTGTACTTTCCAAACAGAGGTTGCATGCCTTCTTAAACTTTTTACTTATCTTACCTGGGTCTCAAGTGAAGAAGGCTGATGTACACACAGATGCTGGCTACAGACTCCCCTGTTCTGGTTCATATCTCTACACACACACACACACACCCACCCACCCACACACACACACACACCAATTGCTTTGGATCTGGTATCAGGCTCATCTGAATGGAAGGGGAGTAGGAAGCTCAGCCTAACCTCACCCCTCTCTGCTGCCGGTGCTAGACACCAAACGCACCACAGACCCCTGAATCCTCCCCTCACAGTAGCTCCAACAGGAGTAGAGAATCTCCAGGGCAGTCCTCAGAACAGGAAGCTCACAGGGACCCAATCCTCACCAGTTAAGCTGCAGCATCAGAAGACACGTACACAACTCTTGCTGCCACTTGTCAGGTAACGTCACACATTGATTCTGCTCCAGAATTTCCTTTCAACTGAATAGCGGAAGTCATCCCTTGACCTGATCTATCTCTACTGGGAACAAGCGGCTGGGAAAGAACAGACCATTGATAAGAATCAGGCAGAGGAATCGTGAAATTCACCAGATACTTCTCATCAGAGTTTTTCCCAAAGGTTTTACTATCTGGCGGACAGGCCTTTGAAAAGCTACTTCTTAGGAGCTGAAGGGTCATGGGTGATGTTGATATTAATAGTAACACTAAGATGAGCCCTGCTGCTTATGCTTTGTGTGCTCACTATAACCTCGTGTTTATATTGGGTGCTTATAGGAATAAAACCACTCCATTATTTAACGGTAGATAATATGGTTTTCCTTACTTTTAGAGGGAAAACTGAGACCTAGAGAGGTCAAGGAAGCTTCCCGTGATCATCCAGGTAGAAAATGGTATGAATCCAGATGTATATGGCACCCCCAAACCATGTTCTGAGGGCTCCTCTCCTTTGCCTGTTAAGAGCTGGAAGGGACCTCAGAGGAGGTCATTTTACAGATTAGGAAACAGAGGCCAGTTAAGGTAGTGCCTGACCAGCATCTCACAGCTCCTTAGCAGCAGGGAGAGGATCCCACTCGAGTCTCTAGTT
The DNA here is from genome assembly GCF_045843805.1 of Urocitellus parryii. NCBI lineage: Eukaryota > Metazoa > Chordata > Mammalia > Rodentia > Sciuridae > Urocitellus > Urocitellus parryii. Next base: position 164,931,484 of record NC_135533.1, read on the forward strand.
ACCGTTGTATTTGGAAAGTCTGTAGGCCAATGCAGACCTCTTGACAACACTCCTGGTGTTCAAAGGTGATTTGTGGATGATATGGCTAGATTGGGGCAAAATTATAAAGCCATGTTTCATGACAACGTTCAACTGCATTTGTTCAAAATAAGGAGGCTGACAAGCTATTAAAGAAACATCCAGCGGGTTGCTACTCTGATGATTGTACAGGTGTCATGGTTTGGGTGTAAGATGCCCCCCAAAAGCTCACGTGTGAGACAGTGCAGGAAGGTCCAGAGGAGACTTGACTGGGTGGTGAGAGCCTTAACCCAACCAGTGAATGAACCCCTGATGGGATTAACTGGGTGGTGGCTGGAGGAGGTGGGTGTGGCTGGAGGAGGGGGCATTGGGGGCGTGGCTTTGGGGTCTCTATTTGTCTCTGGAGAGTGGAGTCTCTCTCTGCTTCCTGGTCACCATGTGAGCTGCTTCCCTCCACCACACTCTTCGTCCATGATGTCCTGCCTCCCCTGGAGCCCTGAGGGATGGAGCCTGCTGTCTATGGACTGAGACCTCTGACACCCTGAGGCCCCAAATAAACTTTTCCTCCTCTCCAATTGTTCTGGTCATATTTTTTAGTCACAGCTGACAAAAAGCTGACTCAAACAGCAGGTATTATGCACCACCTACGACATGGTTGTGCCAGGTGGTGGACACGGAATGGCAGTCAGAGGGACCTCATCCCTCCTCTCATGGGCCTGGCGTCCTCATAGGGTTAGACAGATGACAGTTCTGCAGATGATCATAAGGAGAAGATCAGACTGTGACAGATGCTTGGCACAGTGCAAGGCCTGGATGTTGTGATGGTTAGTTCCTGGGAGACTTGAGATTGGACAGTCAGGGGCGGTATTGTGGAAGCTGAAATCTCAGCCACAACATGAGACAGTCACAGAAGGCAGAAAAAAAAAAAAAAAAAAAGGTTAGTGCATTGAGAATCCCCTGGGGCAGGGCAGGCTCTGAGATTGACACGTTTGGAGAAACAAAAGATCCCTGCCACCCCACAGGCAGGACAGTAACATTGCAGAGATGATCAGGAGTTTGATCTGGGAGGTGTCTTTGAGCCAGAAGATGTTTGGTTGCTCTTCTAAGCACCCTGGGAGGTCACGGGACATTTTCTGCAGGTGAAGTGACATGATTTGATTTCCTTTTTTCACATGATCACTGGCAGCTGGGACATATGGCAAGAAAGGAAGTCAGAGCATTAGTGAGAAAACAGCAATTGCTCGGCAAGAGAGGGTGGCGAGGCCTCGCCTGTCAGCAGCATGGATGGAGAGGGGTAGACGGTTCATTTGGTGACCTATGCAAGGAAATTTGACAGTGGATTAACTGAGGGGGAAATAGAAACTGAATTCAGAATAAGGCCAACATATTTTGGTTTGTGCAATTGAGTCCACGATGGTATTGTTTATTGAGAGGAAGGAGGAAGATGTTTAGGATGGAAAAGCCCAGAATTTTGTTTGGGCTGTGTTTGGTTTAAGATGCACGTTGGACTCAGGAGGCTGAGGCAGGAGGATGGCAAGTTCTAAGCCAGCCTCAGCCATTGAGCAAGGCCCTAAACAATTAGTGAGACCTTGTCTTTAAAATAAAAAAATAAAAATAAAACAAGACTGGGGATGTGGCTCAGTGGCTGAGAGCCCCTGGGTTCAATCCCTGGTACCAAAAAAAAAAAAAAAAAAAATGCATGTGGGACTCGGCCACCTTGAAGATGGAGGCCTCCATCAACCATTGGGTCTCTAAGTGTACAGCTTAGTGGACTGCCAGCCTAGAGACAGAGCTTGGGTGTCATTGGCAGAGGAGTGGCACTTAGAGCTGCTGGATCGGATGAGAACACCTAAGGAGAGAAAGGAGGTTGATAAAAGGAGACCCAGGGCAGGACCTGGAGCTCCCCAACATTTCACATCAGAGGAAGAAGGTGGGGTGAAGTGGTGCATGCTGGGAAGGAAGGCCAGGGCACTGGGAGGACCCCCGGAGAGTCCAGGACCTTGGAAGAGAAGAGCAGTTGATGGGATAAGACCTCACTGGGAGCGACTCAGTGAAGTGAAGCACTGAAATGGACATGAACCTGAAACAGGACTTGGGACCCCATTAGAGACTTGGGGTTGGTGATTAAGCCACGAGGAACACCTGGGGCTCCTTCCTTCCTCTGGCTTTCAACTCTCCCTCATTTGTTCTCTGCCTCTCCAATGGCCCCTTGTTTTGAGAGTCTGATGCTCCAAGACTTGCACCTTGGTTTTCTCATGAAGCTATCCATCTTGGACCCCAGTGATGATTCTGGGGATATTTAGAAACACTCAATATAGAGTTTAAGGGAGGATACCACAAACCACACACACGATGTAAACCTGGTATCACCTACAAAACAGTGGGAGAGAACAGTTTCTTGACAAAATCTAATTTGCAGAAGTTGGCTCAGGAAAATGAGCCTTGATAGAAATAGGGGCTTGCGAGAAGAGTCACGTGGCCAAAAAAAAAAAACATTAAATAAAATAAAAATTATGAACCTTTCAAATTAGTGTGTGCATAAACTCTAATGGATGGCACACATATTTATTAAAGCTTTTAGAAAGAAATGAGCTCACCCTCCGTGAAAGCATTTTTGATACAATAAAAATGAAAATGGGAAATATTGGGTGATTCAATTGTGGGCTGGGTAGAAATTTGATTAAGGAATTAAATTGGCTTAATGACTTTTACCCAAGAAACAGTTGCCTTGATGAAGATTGCCCAGTGTTGATTAAGTCTGATTAATATTTACAATCAAAACATTTGTGGCATCCAGATGTCAGGGTCAAATCCTGGGGTCAAAAATTGTTTTCCCACCAGGCACCGTGGTGCACGCCTGTAATCCCAGCAGCTCGGGAGGCTGAGGCAGGAGGATCACAAGTTCATAGCCAGCCTCAGCAACTCAGGGAGGCCCTGAGCAACTCAGGGAGACCCTGTCTCTAAAAATATATATAAAAGCAGATGCGGATGTGACTCAGTGGTTGAGTGCCTGGTACAAAAAAAAAAAATGTTGTATTTCCTGATAGACCCATTTTATCATTTATGCAATTCTACATCATGAGCAGAAAGTATAAAGGGCAAAGCTTTTAGGGCTTTTCAGAGGTGAAAGCCCACTGAAGTCATCCCTGATTTTGAAGGCTTCGATTGGAAAAAGCGACCACTCTGGACTTAAACCTTTTCCGTCTCAATTAAGCGTGTAGTGCTGGAGGCAAAATAATTATTCCGGCATCGCATCCAGACCGAGTTGAGGACGCCTTGCTTGAGCAATTACAATTTTTGAATTAGTGTCATCTGAATTAGTGCCTTTTCGACTGGAAACAGTTCTCTCTAAAATACTTGTTTGTTCTTATGCTTGTTTTCTCTTTTATTTTTAATTGCATTTGGTTGCAAGTGAGGTTAATATTAGTTAGATTCAATTCCACTTTGATCACTTCATTCGGTAACAGGCTCTGGCACTTGGTAGCTGTGTGCCCTTAAACAGGTTACTTAATCTCTCTAATCTTCTTTCCTCAGCCCTATAAATGGGACCAGGGACACACACCCCCACACAGGGTTACTGTGAGGATTTAGTGAGAGAAAGACTTTCCATGCCCTGGTTTTAGGTAGAGGCTCAATGAATTCTAGACTTTACTACTGCCGCCGTCACCAGAGTATTGCATATTTTCTTTGCACCCAATATAGTTACTCGGGCTGTTTGATTTGTCTCCCAGTTGGTACAAGATTTCTTAAGACAAGGGGTATTTCATCCCTCTGTATCATTCATAGCAGAAAACAGCTAGCCCATCCAGAGTGGGTCATGGAGGGGAAGGAGCTTCATGCGGCTACCCATGACAGGGAGCCCTTAGCTTTAAAAGGCAGGGGGAGCCCCCAACGCAGTGGTGCACACCTGTAATCTCAGCAGCTTGGGGGGCTGAGGTGGGAGGATCGCAAGTTCAAAACCAACCTCAGCAAAAGTGAGGCCCTAAGCAACTCAGTGAGACCCTGTCTCTAAATAAAGTACAAAATAGGGCTGGGGGTGTGGCTCAGGGGTTTAGTGCCCCTGAGTTCAATCCCCAGTACCAAAAAAAGGGAGGGGGCGCAGGGGACAAAGCTCCTCGTGGAAGATTGCAGCCATGGAAGAATGGAAGAGAGCCCTAGGACCAAAACTGGGGGGATTAGGTAGAAAAATACCAGACCCGCCTCTAATCTCCTGCAGATGCTTCTTATTGACTGAACTCAGCAGAAGGGCCGCAGGTAAGACTGGTTAAGTCAATCTGCACGCCTGTGATCCCAGCAACTCTGGAGGCTGAGGGAGGAGGATCACAAGTTCAAGCCCAGCCTCGAAGCTTAGTGAGACACTGTCTCAAAATTTAAAAAAAAAAAATAAGAAGGGGCTGGGGGGAATGTGGCTTGTTGATAACCTCCAGTATCTAAAAAAACAAATAAATAAAATAACCTTTAGAAGCCCACATTCCTGAACACAGAGCGGGGACAGGAAGGGAGGAGAAGAACGGAACTGGGCAAGTCAAATGCTGAGGACACTCTGGGGCCTCCTTAATAAATACAGCTGCTTTCCATGGAGTTGGTGCTCATCGATGTTTGCAGACAGAAAGGAACGGAAAACAGGCTGTCGGACATTCATCAGGTGCAGCAGGTTTATCTTCAAACATAGACTGAGAGAGTTTCCACTTGATAGCATAGTGGTTTAAAGATAAGATTTGGAAATAGACCAGTTTCAGTTCCAGACATGCCTCTTCCTCTTCCGGTGTGATGAATGGCAGTTACTAAATGAGTCTGTCTAAGCCGGGTGTGGTGGCACATGCCTGTCTTCCCAGTGGCTCAGGAAGCTGAGGCAGGAGGACCGCGAGTTCAAAGCCAGCCTCAGCAACTTCGTGAGGCCCTAAGCCACTCAGGGAGACCCTGTCTCTAAATAAAATACAAAATAGGGCTGGGGATGGGGCTCAGTGGTTAAGCACCCCTGGGTTCAATCCCTGGAACCAAAAAAGAAAAAAAAAAAATGAGTGTGTCTGATGTCTCCTCAGAAAGGGAGAGACATAGAGTTGATTAGACATAGAGTTACTACCTATGTCATGGGAATAAAGGAGATGAGGTAGGAGTATGGCTAGCGCAGTAAGAAATGCTTAAAAGATGTGGGCAAATTAATTCTCCACATGAGTGGCTCTTGGCATGGGGTGGCTTTGGCCCCCCTCCTTCTGCACCTCCCTCTGGGAGAACCTTCTGGAGTATCAGGGGACAAGTGTGAAGTGCAGCTGGCATCTAGTGGGCAGAAGCCAGGTGTCCAACTAAACATCCACTGTGCCCAGGACAGGCCCTCACCACAAAAATCATCTGGCCCAAATGTCAACAGTACTGAGATGGAGAAATCCTGGGCCGAGTTATCTCGGTATTATTATCCTCAGGCCTCTGTTTCTTTTGGGGGGAGTGGGGACACAGGGCGGGGTACCGGGGATTGAACCCAGGGTGCCTAGCCTCTGAGCCCCATCCCCAGCCCTCTTTTGTATTTTATTTAGAGACAGGGTCTCGCTGAGTGGCTTAGGGCCTCACTAAGTGGCTGAGGCTGGCTTTGAACTTGCAATCCTCCTACCTCAGCCTCCGGAGCCACTGGGATTAGTGTGCACACCCCCCACCTAGCCCTGTCCTTCTTGATGCTGGCTCTGGATTTCCATGATGACCAGACCTTTGTTTACTCTCAGATGGTGTGAGATTGTCGTCATCTCTCTTCCCTAGTAAGATGAGGTCACCTGACATCTACAGTCCTTCACACTCTCTAACTTTGTCCTTTCAACTCTTTTTGAAATAAATAAGCATAATATAGAAATCACGGTGATGATGGGCTCTAATCTGGGCTGCGGTTTCCCAATATGAAAGCACTTTGTGTCAAGTGGACGATATAAATTTGCAGGGTAGCCACAATGCAGGGCTATTTCTAGGGGCATTTCAAATCTCCAGGGAGCCATGTTTTGGAGCAGGCTGTGATTTCTGCATCTGAAATCTCCAGCCAGGCTCTTTCCTATGGGAAACAAAAGCCACCAACAAATTCACGATGCTAATGAGTGTGAACTAGGTCCCAGGAATTAAGTGGGACTTTAAATAAGTTCAAACTAGTTTAAATGTGTCTCTTCCTCTCCATCCCTCTTCCCTGTCCCCCAGCTCAGTCCCAAGGTACCCAGAGTTCTTACTCCTGGGCAACAGAATCCTCTCCTGTAAAGAATGTACAAGTCACCAGAGCAGGACGCTCTCCCACCTCCAAACAACCTCAAAACAATGTTTTAACTGAAGCAAAGGGAGAGGGGGGAATCCCTGCAGGACTGCATCCAACCAAATAAGTCACTAGAAAGAGAGGGGGAAAAAATCAGGATTCAGGAAAACCTAGACCGACTTGATGCTCTAAAGCAGAAGTGGACTGGGACTTGGAGGAAAGAACACCAAGTTTGAGGTCAGAGCTCAGCTGTGCCTCCTCTGTGACCCTGAGCAAATTGGCTTCACTTGTCCGAGCCTGTTAACTATAAAATGGGGATAATGACACCTATGTCCCAGATACAGGGTCAAGCCTGTTACACAAAGATCTCATTGGACAACACTACAACCCTGGAAGTAGACGGTATTATCTACATTTATGCATAGATGTACTTGAGACTCCAGAGAAGTTAAATGAGTTCACTGGGGTCACACACAGAAGGCAGGACAGCCAATACTTGAGTGTGAGTCTACATGATTTCAAAACCTGTGCCCTTATCCTGTCATTTTGAAGCTTGCTGCTTCAAAAGTATTTTTGATCCAATGAACTTCTATACTCCCCCTCTGTACCCTCCCTTATGATACATTAGCATCCGTATAGCAGAGAGAACATTTGGCCTTTGTTTTTTTGTTTTGTTTTGTTTTTGTTTTTGTTTTTGTTTTTGTTTTGAGGACTGGCTTATTTCACTTAGGATGATATTCTCCATATCCATCCATTTACCAGCAAATGCCATAATTTCATTCTTCTTTATGGCTAAGTAATATTCTATTGTGTATACAGACAACATTATCCATTCATCTGTTCAAAGACACCTAGGCTGGTTCCATAGCTTGGCTACTGTGAATTGAGCTGCTATAAACATTGATATACCCTTCTGTTATGTGTATCTAAAAATAACAAATTCAAAAATATAAAGGAAACACACACACACACACATATTTCATAGAGGAAACAAATTGCTTTTCACAAGTAGAAATTTAGAATGAGTCTTATGAAGGCACTATCCTTTATCTTACAAGATATCAAGGGAGGTAGCTTCATATGTGAACATGTTGCCTGTATTAGTCAGCTGTCCATTGCTGTAACAAATACCTGAAATGATCAGTTTAAAAGAGAGAAGGTTTATGATCTTGCCTCACAGTTTTAGAGATTTAGGTCTACAATGCTTTGGGCCCATTCCTTGGGACCCATGTCAGCACAAGCCAGCCAAGGCAGAGCAACACAGCTGACCTCATGATGACTGGGAAGAAAATTGAAAGATGAGACCAGAGTCCCTGCATCCCTTTCAACCTCTGAAGACCTGAGGACCTTCCACTAAGCCTCTCTCTTAACATTTCCACCACCTCCCAATTGCACTAAGCTGTGGACCTTTGCCATGTGTGCCTGTTGGGGACTTTCCAGAGGAACCCTAGCCCTGGGAGGGTATCTGACAGCCCAGATCTGCATTGAGGATTCTGCCTCCAGAGCTGCCATCCTTCTCCTTCCGGCTATGTGGCTGACCCTGGACACACTGGCCCTTTTGTTTGGCTTTTTAACTTTCTATTTAAGGAACCCAGAGTTCCTGGGAGCGCCTCAGGGTCAGCAGCCATCTACTCTCTGCAGAGGGCTGTTTTTCTCCAGGAGCTTCTGGGCAGCCAGGCCCCCAGGCCCACGTGGGCTGCCTGCAGCAAGACCTTGCCACCAGATGCTGGGAAACGGCCACCCACAGGAGCCTGGAGAAGCGGTTTTACAGGGTGACACCAGAAGCTGGTGATGCAGTCAATGCCAAAATATTTGCTGATGTCTAAGACTCATAGCAGAGAGTTCTCCATCGAAATCTGGAAAGTTCTGAGGCTTTAGGAGCCCGTACGGTCATTCATCCATTCACTCAAAGAGTTCTCCATGTCTGAGATCCTGGTTCATGATCTGGTCTAAGTACTGACAAGGAAGCCTATTTATTAGAACCCAGAATGAGGCAAAGGGAGCTGTGTAGATAGAATTAATTGAAAAGAGAGAGAGAGAGAGAGAGAGAGAGAGAGAGAGAGAGAGAGAGAGAGAGAGAGAGAAGAAAAGAAATGACTTATATAGTTGAGGGACTTTGGGGCCGTTGTCAATGAGAAATACTTGAGCTGAACTTTAAAAGAGAAGTAGAAATTCCAAGTCCTCCTCCATCTGGAAAGTTGGATGGATGTATTTTGTACTTACAGGCTGTCTGTCTCCTGTGTCTTTCAAACCCATCACGTTCACAGTCACAAGTCACCCTAGAGCACAGTAAGGCTTGGCATTTTGTTGAATGAATGAATGAAAGTTAGACATTGAGTTTTGCTTGTGTTCTTCATGATCGTGTGTGTGTGCGTGTGTGTGTGTGTGCGTGTGTGTGTGTGTGTATGTGTGTGTGTGTGACATTTTTCAGTCTCAGAAGATTGTTTTGTCAGAGGGCACTTTCAGAACCTTTCCCCCTTTTGTGGTGATACACTACCCATCTTCTATACCAGGCAGGAGGCAAAGGGAACTGAAATTTGATTGGCTGGTGCACTCATCATTCATTCAAGATGTTTGGAGTATCTACTCCATGAACAGAGCTGGAGGTGAAACCGTCACATGGAAGCCAAAGACAGGATCCCCAACCATGAAGGACCCAAACGGGACCAGTGCCGTGGTGCACGCCTGTCAGATCCCAGAGACTGGGGAGGCGGAGTCAGGAAGGTCCCAAGTTCAAGGCCAGCCTCTGCAACTTAGTGAGGCCCTAAGCAGCTTAGCGAGATCCTTTCTTAAAATTAAAGAATAAGGGCTGGGGTTGTGGCTCAGTGGTAGAGCGCTTGCCTAGCATGTGTGAGGCACTGAGTTCAATTCTTAGCACCGCATATAAATAAATGAATAAAATAAAGATCCATGAACATCTAAAAAAAATTTAAAAAGAAATAAAAAATAAAAAAGGCTGGGGATGCGGCTCAGTGGTTAAGCACCCCTGGGTTCAATCCCCAGAATCAAACAGAATAAAACATAAAACAGCCACTGGACATTCTGTCTGAGCCTGCTGTACAAGAGAGAATAAAAGTAACAGGCAAAACTATCAACAGTAACAAAAGAAAACAAAAACGAATGGAGAGGTACAGTACAATCCCATGCATATCCACTGAGCAAAACCCAAACAGTAACTTAAACTGATCCTTCTGGGGGACAAGTTTTTGTGCTGAGTAACACAGATAAACTCTTCGAATTGATCAATTTCCCCAAACTGTCTCTCCCTCCACCTTACTTTCTTCTCTCCCTCTCTCCCCCTCCCCCTCCCCCTCTCTCCCCCTCCCTCCCTCTCTCCCTCCCTCTCTCTCTCCCCCTCCCTCCCTCTCTCCCTCACCTCTCTCTCTTTCCCCCCTTCCCTCTCTCTCCCCTGCCCTCCCTCCCTCTCTGTCTCTCTCTCCCTCCTTTCTCTCCCCCCTTCCACCCTCCCTCTCTCTCCCCCCTCCCTCCCTTTCTCCCTCCCCTCTCTCTCTTCCCCCTCCCTCTCTCTCCCCCCACCCTCCCTCTCTCTCTCTCTCTCTCCCCCCTCTCTCTCCCCCACCCTCCCTCTCTCTCTGTCTCTCTCCCCCTTTCTCTCCACCCTCCCTCCCTCCCTCCCTCTCCCCCCTCCCTCACTCCCTCTCTCTCTCTCTCTCTCTCTCTCTCTCTCTCTCTGCAAAGGGGAAATTATGCAGTTGGTGAAATTGCAAAAATAAGCATACTTACAGTTTTAAGAAAAACGAGTTATGCTTAGAACTGTCCTACTTATTTAATTAGTAGGTGATTACTAAATATTAATAGGGTCTAGTGTTTTCACAGCAATCATTAATTTATCCAAAGAATTTCTGTCAAACATTTTTTTATTCCAACATTCCCTACGTTTATTCCATTTTTCCCCCTCTCTGTAGTACTAAAGCCCACAAGTTTATTAAATAGTCTTGCTCATCCTCAAATGTGCTGATCCTGAATACTTATAAAATATTTAGGCAGGACATTTAAGTTGAACCAGAGATGGTTTCCAATCAGAGTGAAATCATCGCTCAGTTTAAGCAAATGTTGCCAGTATAAAAAAGAATTGCAGTTATACCCTAGACTCTGCTGTATGCCTTCACTCCAAAAAAAAAAAAAAAAAAAAAAAAAAAGTCCTTTTAGTGTACCATTTTTCTTCTTATGTAACTTCCTTATGGACCTCCCCATCATTCTTTTTTTTTTTTTTTTTTTTAACTTGGCCAAGTGCAAACTGCTACCCTGAAAAGCTTTAAGGTTGTTTTGGGGTTTTGTTTTTTGGAACCGGGGATTGAACTCAGGGGCACTGAGCCCCATCCTAGCCCAATTTTGTATTTTATTTAGAGACAGGGTCTCACTGAGTTGCTTAGGGCCTCGCCAAGTTGCTGAGGCTGACTTTGAACTCATGATCCTCCTGCCTCAGCCTCCCGAGACGCTGGGATTACAGGCATGTGCCACTGAGCCCGGCAAGGTTGCATCTTAAAAATATGAATAACTTCGTACCTGCCCTGAAGATTTCCTTCTCCTGGATACAACCCTCAATGGTTCCCACTGGTCACAGGATGGAGTTTCAGACTTTCAGCATGTGACTTGAGGTTAAGCATCACCAGGGCCATGCCACCCTTTCGTCACACTGGACCATCTGATCATCAGAAGCACAAAAACCATAAAAGCAATATCAGTGCTGACTTACCAAGTGCCAGAGACTGAGCCATGCAGCCCCAGGCACCGGTGGCCTCTGGAGTCAGGCTCCGTGTATTCAGACGCTATCTGATCTGTCAAACAGAGGGATGGAGGGATTAACAGTGCCTATCCTGTGGTCCATTGGATAATAGGCAAAAATAAATAAAATAGCACTTTCCATGTACTAACGTAAACACAAGCTTCCCTAGATCATTTATTTTATATTATATTTTATATTACATTTGCGATAATAGCAACAACCTTCTGGTTAGTTCTATTGTTCTCTCCATTAAACATCCCAGGGAATTTTAGCAGCTGTTCATAACACACCAGGGTTGTTCATGGTCAATGGAAGAGCTGGGAATTAAACTCAGACTGATTGCAGAACCCAAACTTGCTAGCTTACTCTCTTTCTCTCTCTCTCTCTCTCTTTGGTCCCAGGGATTGAACTCAGGGGCATTCAACCACTGAGCCCCATCCCCAGCCCTATTTTGTATTTTATTTAGAGACAGGGTCTCACTGAGTTGCTTAGGGCCTCGATAGTTGCTGAGCCTGGCTTTGAACTCTTGATCCTCCTGCCTCAGCCTCCCAAACTGCTGGGATGACAGGGATGCACCATCACACCTGGCTGGAACTGTCTGAATCAGCACTTTCTCCTACTTCTTTCCTTTAAAGTAGAGCTATCTGGATTGGAGACTTGCCCATTCATTCACAGTTTAATTTGTCCTAGTTGGACTGTGTGTTTCCTTTGCTTACTTGCTGTTCACAGGGGGTTAAGAGAAGAAGGCTGTCTTGAGATGGAAACGGGAGGGCTTTTGGATCAGGCCTGGACCTCAGATCCTCAGCACAGCCAGAGAGTTCCACAGGCCCAGGCAGCAAATTGGATGCTAATTGGAGTTCTTGCTTTCCAAGGGCTTTTTCACAGCGCCCCTAAGATTTTTTTCATGATGATTTTGAGAGAAAAAAAAATCCTCAAACACACACGTACATACGCACACCTCGTCCTCAGGATGGGCTTCAGGTTTTTAAATTTTTTTCTCTGAAAATCAGAGATCCTTCAACTTAATTATTGAAATTCCCTACAGACCATATTACCTCCTAGAAAATGATCTCACTTCCAATCAGTGTGGGCACATCAAGTTTGCCTGGGGAAAGGACCCGTGTTGGTTGAGGTGGTCAATTTCTAGCAATGGTTGATGTCAAGAGGCCCATGTTCTGGGTTAACTGTGATGCTCAAAAATGAGAAAGGCCGCTTCGTGGATTGGTCAGCTGCACAAGTGCGCTCCAATGCTGAACTTGGTCCTTGAACCTCTTCTACATTTTTCTTTTTTTTTAATTCAATCTCTGGAAAAATTTGGTCAGCAGTATCACTGAAATGGATTCTGTAAACTCAAGTCTGTGTGGAAACCTTTCCCAGAAGACTCCAGTTACATAGAATGCCGAAGGGAACCTGCTTCAAATAAGGAGTGATTCCCCACCCTGTGAGATTGAGCGTTAGGGCCAGGCACGGTGAGTTTCACACCCCTGTCATCCCAGTGGCTTGGGAGGCTGAGGCAGGAGGATCGTGAATTCAAAGCCAGCCTCGGCAACTTAGTGAGGCCCTAAGCAACTCAGGGAGACCCTGTCTCTAAATGAAATACAAAATAGGGCTGGGGATGGGGCTCAGTGGTTGACTGCCTCTGAGTTCAATCCCTGGTACCTTCCGCCCAGGAAAAAAATGAAATTATATGTTAGGTTTCACAGGCATTATAACTGCTCCGTGTCACCTGGCATTCAGCTGTTGAGCTGGACACTGGGCACAGATGTGGCAAATTTATAAAGAATGCTCTGAAACCCTTCTTAGGTTGATAACCTTTGGGCAGGTTTTTTTTTTTTTTTTTAATTTGCTACTGAATTCTTTCTCTTTTTTCTTTCTTTTGTCTTCTTCTTCTTTTTTTTTAAGTACAAACATGTTTTATTTTGTTTGCTGCTATTACCTTTCTCGCTTATTTTCAAGGAGCTGCCAAGGACCTGACACTCCGCCGAATACTTTCAATAACTCAGCTCACTTCACATCTCACAGTGCTGCAGCTTGATGTTATTCCAATTTTATAGAGACTGAGGTTCAGGGAAGTTGAAAAAAAATTGTTTGTAGGCCACAGGGTTAGACCTCCAGTCCCAGTTGTGTGGCTCTAGGATTCACACTTTAACTTCGCAGCTATCCTGCCTCCCAAAATTCTGTTTTCAAGAACTATTTGTGAAATAAATGGATGATCCGGTGGGTTCCAATTGAAGAGAATAGGCCAAAGTCCTGTGGCAGGCACTGTGGCGTTTAAAAATTAAACAGGCACACTCATTGGGTAGTACATGAGTTGATGACCTGATGATATTTTGTTTCACAAAGAATGAATCCATGTCCCAAGGGTCCTGCCTTCCCACATGCCTTCCCACTGGTAACAGTGACATTTCCTAAGAATGATGATTGCTGAGATTCAGCATCTTTGCACGGTAGGCTATATAGTTCGACTTCCCTCTGCTACAAGGGTCTATCTCATCTCAACAACAAGCTTAACAGAGCGAATCTCCTGCAGCTTCATTCTAAGAGCCTACATCCGTAAAACAACAGCAAAAGTTGTTATTTCTTGGATGATTATTGTCAACCAGGCATGGGGTAGGCATTCAGTTTGCATGAGCTCATTTACAAATCGCTTCTGTTTAAAGGAAGTAGAAAGAGCCTCAAGAGAGTGCAATTAGCTTGCTGGAGACGATGCATTTTTAAACAGCATGTCACAGGCCGGGTTGATCCCAAGCTCATTCTCTCAGCCACTCGCTCCACCCGCTGGTATCCATTCAGGCCCCCTTCTCCTTTCCTCGTGGTGCCTTTTCCAGGTCCAGTACCATGGACAGACACTAGCACCTGCTCCCTGATAAAAGTAGGTTGGTACTGGATGGACAGATCAGCAAAACGGAAAGCTGAGCGGTTTTCTCTAGAGTGATGCTTCTGTACGTTAGTTTTCACACCAATCTCCCAGGGGTGTTGTTAAAATGCAGATTCTAGTTCAGTCGTTTCCGATGGGGAATGATATTCCGCATTTACAACAATTTTGCATTCCTAATAATTCCCGGATAGCGCTGATGCTGCCGTTGCATGGACCGCCCTTTGTACCTTGAGCTGTCCAGGGTGGCAGCCAGGAGCTCCAGGTGACTGTCTGGACTTAAATGAAGTCATCGCACCGACATTCAGTTGTTCCCACACATGAGTCCCATTTTGAGGGGTCCAGAGCCACCTGTGGTTTTTGCCCACCCTATTGAACAATGCAGATCTGGAGCCCTCCGGTTGGATGGCGCTGCTGTAGAAGATTCAGTTAGTCCAGAACTTACTTTCTGTTACCAAAGACTGACCTGCTCATGTCCCTGCTCTGGAAAATGGTGTCACCTGTCTCCATCTCTTACATTGTCCTCTCTGCACACAAGACACTCTCATCTTTAACAAGGAATTGAAATCTGGCACAAAGAATACTGATAAATATGTTTGTAGTTTTTCTGGGGGTCCAGTACATGCTTGAGGAAAAAAAAATTGTTTTTTTTTCCAACATTTTTTATCAATGCATTATTATTGTACCTAATGGTGGGATTTGTTGCTACCTGGGCATACATGCACACAATGGAACGTAATTCCCCTTTCCCTCCCCGCCTCTCTCCCCCAGGCCTCTTAAAATAACACACAGTAGGAATGTCACGACCCTGACAAATGCAACAGAGCTTTATTGAAAATATTCTACTCAGAATCAGGAAAATCTGGACGTCCATCTGCAAAGCCAGAACCCTCCATCCTTTTTATCGAGATGTGACTTTTCTCCAAACATAGTTCTGTCAAAGACAACTTCCATGGATTCCCTGGGCCCCGGAGGCCAAGTTCACTGACAACAGAGTGAGGGAAATCATTGTTGATGATTGATCATATTCTTTAAAAAAAAAAATAAAAGAGTCACTTTATTTACCCATTTTACAGATGGGTAAAAGAAGGCTCTGTGTGGAGCCGTCATATGCAGGGAGTTCCTGGTAGTTAGTCCTGGTCCTGGGGGGATAGTGGTGTTTCTTGAACTGATAGGAATAGAGATCTGTTTCCTTGCTACACTCTCTGCTATTGGAGAGTGTCACAGACACTGCAGCAAAACACTTCTCACTTCCAGTTCTTTGCACTGATTCAAAAATATAGTCGATATTAGATTCAGACCCTGATATGAAGACAGACATGAGACTCAGAATAGTTCTGGCTTGGAAACAAATAGGACTCTAACATTTATAAGGTCATTTCTTTTTGTATCTGTAGTGGTTGTTCATTATAGAAATTTAGAAAATACAAACCAAGGGATGCAATGTACATCACCCATGATTCAGCTCTTCAGAGATACTGCTATAAATTTGGTGATTACTTGGCCTTCTTGTGTTTTTCATTAAAAAAATATACGTATGACCCCTACTCTTTGGCAATACCACTGACATTTCTCTGGATCATTTTACAAAATTCTAAAGCATTTCTAGTGATTGATGTAACATTCCATTGCATAGAAGTTTCCAAATTAATCCATCCTAATGACAATTGCTCAACATATATAGTATCACCTACAAGCAACCCTGTAATGAGCACCCTTGAATGAAAAAAAATTGATATAACTGTCTTTAGGATAATTTCCTAAAGCAGAATTGGTTCAATCACATTTTAAAAGGTTTTTAAAATTTTAACACTATTTTTCAAGTCTTACTCCAAAAATCTTTTATTTGTATATCCAAAAATTTCTGTGTTTTAAAGTTTCACTGCTCTGACTGAAGGACCAGACCAGAATAATTGTACAGGAGGAAAAGTTTATTTTGGGGCACACGGTTTCAGAGGTCTCAGTCCACAGACAGCAGGCTCCATCCCTCAGGGTCAAGGGGAGGCAGGACATCATGGAGGAAGAGTGTGGTGCAGGGAAGCAGCTCACATGGTGATCAGGAAGCAGAGAGAGACTCCACTCTCCAGAGACAAATAGAGACCCCCAAAACCACGCCCCCAATGCCCCCTCCTCCAGCCACACCCACCTCCTCCAGCCACCACCCAGCTAATCCCATCAGGGGTCCATTCACTGGTTGGGTTAAGGCTCTCACCACCCAGTCATGTCTCCTCTGAACCTTCTTGCATGTCTCACACTTGAGCTTTTGGGAACATCTCACACCAACCCATACCATTCTATATAAAAATAAACTCTCTGCATGAACTATGATTATTGTATTCAACCATGTATCCATAGAGCTCTAACTACCTAGTATATATATTCGACACAACAACCCCCAAGGAGCAAATTAACCTGCTCAAAATTCTAATAAGTTTATGAAAAACAAAAGAAAATGAAAAAAAGCTCACCCTCTCCAACATAAGTGTTTTTGAATGAGCAGGTTGGACTCCCTCTCCTCCTCCCCCTGGGAAATACAGTGGCTTACTTAGAACACTGGCTGTAGGTTGGCCCTTGGAGTTTGCCATTGTGGCTGGGTGACACTGGAGATGCCATTCAGCTTCTCTAAGTCTTTCCCAGTTGTGGGAACAGTACCTGTTTCTCAGAGTTCTCAAGAGGATCCCCTGAAACAGTTCCATAAAACTCTTGCTACCAAGTGTACCACAAATAGTGACCAAAGACACTAGGACTTCCTTAACCCCAGTGATTGGAAACTCAATATCTGTATCGTTTCATGTTCCCCTGGTTCTATTTTGTGGACTTGGCGTTTGCTTTCAAATTCCAAGAGAGGAGTGCATTCGATTTTGCTGGGCTTTCCCACGGAGAAAAATTTCAGCAGGTTTCACTGAACCCGTTTTCCACTTGGAGAAAATGAGACCTGAAGGCATACAGCAAATGCACCTAGTATACCAGAGACCCAGCAAAGCAAAATATCGGAATTGGAATTTGAACGGGAGTTCCTCCATTTCCATGTCAAAGTGTCAGACAGTTGCCTGATCATCATGTAATCAGTGTTCATCGATAATGACCATCATGATAGAGTTAATAGGAGCTTGCAAAAAATGAGTGCTGTGTTGGAATAAATAAGTAAATTGTAAATTGTCTCACATCATCTCATTTAACCTCAAAAACATCCACAATCATAGGTACTATTATTCCCAGAAGTTGTATTCATTTTCCAAAGATCACAGAGCTGGGAACTGCCAAGATATAACCAGAAAACAAATCCACTTGACACCAAAACCAGTGCTTTTAACCACCACAGTCTGCCCAATAAAACTCCTTTGTTCAGAAACTAGTCCCTGCTCTTAGCAAAACCTTGGAAGAATACTCTTTATGATCACAGAATGTCTGCTGAATCACCAGCATTGACTATGTAGCCAGATCAATATCAGAACCTAACCTCTGTTTCCTGTTTACAGTCCTCTGAAAGATCAGTGAAATATACTCTAAGCCTCTAGCCTTTCAAATTCAAAGTTTAGTAGAATTTATTTTTAAAGTCTTCTTGGAAAAACATCTCTGTGAAATCCGGCTTACTTTGTTTTTTTTTTTTTTTTTTTTTTTTTTTTTTGTACTAAGTATTGAACCCAGGGGCACTTAACCACCGAGTCCCATCCCCAGCCCTTTGTTATATTTTATTTAGAGACAGGGTCCCACTGAGTTGTTTAGGGCCTCGCTAACTTGCTGAGGCTGACTTTGAACTGGCCATCCTCCTGCCTCAGCCTCCGGAGCTGCTAGGATGACAGATGTGCACCCCATTGCCTGGCCCTCCTGCTTACCTTTTTGAAGAGAGATTTATTTTTGCCTGTATTCATTAGCTCTCTGGTTGAGCACACAAAAGAGGACCAAGTCAGAAGATTATTCAAATAAATAAGCCGTGTGATTGAAAGTCCACTGATAACCCTTGATTTAGGAGGGTTAGGGAGGGTCTCTACCCTACCTACAGGAAATCTCCAGCAACAATAGTGTCACTGAATCAGATTCTAAAACAAGCATTAACGTGCACATGAAATAACTGTGCAAAATTAAATAACGCAAGTGTGATGGTCCTCGAGGTCTTTCTGATGGGAGTCTAAGACACAGGGACGGAAGGCAGAGATCTTATGTAAGTGGTCACTGGGAAGTGAGTAACATTCCATGAGTCATTGACCTCCTGGCTACCCCATCCTAAAGTGCATGGTCATTTTAACGTCTTCATTCAGTTTGCCCTGATCTAGGGACACCTTGGGATTCCACCCCCAACAAGCAACACCAAAGAAGAAGTCCAAGAGAGGACTTGGGTAGTAAGAGGGGGCCTAGCACCACATCCTGATTTCTTCCAAGGGTCTCTTATGTCTCTCGTGCGTCCTTGGTAAACATATTAAGAGAGTAAACTAGTGAGAAAAGTCAATGCACTTTCTGTCCTCCAGTTAGTTCACATTCCACAGCATGTGGTTGTCATTGTGTCCCTGGAGCATGCCTCTGGGGACACCTGACCCAGTGGAGTGGCATGCCTTTAACAGAACTGCTGAGATAAATCATGGGGTTCATCACACAAATGAGGGGCTCTCTCTATTTTTTTAATATGCTCTTTTTTATATACTTGACAGTAGAGTGTATTTCGACATGTTATAAGTACATGGAGTCTAACTCCCCAATCTTGTGGTTGGACATGATGTGGAGTTTCCCTGGTCGTGTGTTCACATATGAACATGGGAAAGTTGTGTCCCATTCACTCCACTGTCTTTCCCATTCCCATCCCCCTCCCTTCCCTTCATTCCCCTTTGTCTCATCCAAAGTACTTCTATTCCCTCTCCCCCTGCTTATTGTGTATTAGCATCCACATGTCAGAGAGAACATTCAGCCTTTGGTTTTGGGGGACTGGCTTGTTTCAGTTAGCATGAGAGTCTCCAGATCCATCCATTTACTGGCAAAAATCACCAAGTTATTCTTTTTATGGCTGAGTAATATTCCATTGGGTATATATACCACATTTTCTTTATCTAGCCACCTGTTAAAGGGCACCTAGGTTGGTTTCATGGCTTAACTATTGTGAATTGAGCTGCTATAAATATAGGTGTGGGTACATCACTGTAATATGCTGATTTTAAGTTCTTTGGGTCTATACTGAAGAGTGGAATAACTGGATCAAATTGTGGTACCATTACAAGTTTTCTGAGGAATCTCCATACTCTTTTCCTTAGTGGTTGCACCAATTTGCTGTCCCACCAGCAATGTATGAGTGAACCTTTTCCCCCTACATCCTCGCCAACATTTAGTGTTACTTGTATTCTTGGTAATTTCCATTCTGACTGGAGTGAGATGGAATCTCAGTGTAGTTTTGTTAGCATTTCCTGAGAGGCTCTCTTAAAGACACCCTGAAGATTGATTGAGTTTTACTGTTTAGAGCATTAATGGATGATAGTGACCAATTTGGTTGCAATATGAAGACAAGGATGATGAAGACCATGATAATCCCTAACATTTTACTTTATCTCATTTGATTGTTACAAGGATCACAATGAAGATGCTATTAATATACTTGTTTTACAGACAAATAATCTGAGGTTTAGAGAAGCCAAGGTGCTAGGCCAAGGCCACATTGCTAGTGGGCAGTGGGTCCAGAATTCAAACTGAGGCATTCTGAGTTCAGAACAGAGAACTTTAATCACTGTTACGTCCACGGTCTCTAAATTGTTTTGAACACACACTTCATGAGTAAAATATTTTGAGGACACCCCAGATTTGCACTTACTGATTAATAACTGGTACTATGCCAATATTCTATATAAATAAAAGTACACATAAAAAGTACAAGTTCATCTCCAGGCTTGGTGCTGCATGTCTATAATCTCAGCTACTCAGGAGGCTGAGGCAGGAGTATTGCAAGTTCAAGGCCAGCCTGGGTAATTTAGCAAGACTCCATCTCACAATGATGATTTCTTTTTTAAAGGAATGGCAGTGTAGCTCAGGGGCAGAACCCTCACCCAGCATGCACAAGATCCTGGGTGCAATCCCCAGTACTTCAAAAATAAAAAGGATGAAACAAACATGAATTAACATTTAGATATTATTATATTTATCGATGGTATGAAAAATGTTTTTGCATGAATGAAAATCCAGTAATAATTTTTGAGTAAAAGAAATACACTTGAATATGCTTTAGAATTTTTATTTTTTTATTTTGGTTTAATCCTTTGTGGATTAGTCACTCAAAAACCCCATTCTGGATGGTTTTTCAATACTTGATCCAAATGGGAAAAGAGGTTTCAAACTGATTCATAGATCCAAATGGGAAATGGATATCATTGGCTCCGCCTTTGAAAGCAAGATTTCCATGTTCAATTGTGCCTAGCAATTTTGTTAAGATTTTTTAAAATCCAGTTGTAAATTGAATCTCTCCCAGTGTCAATCTATGGTTGTCATTGGACAAGTGTGCGTCTTTATATCTTTAAAACATTTCTTTAGAACTTACTAAAACTCTTAATTCAAACTCTTAATTCGGGTTTATAAAAATCATTTATTCTGCCTGTGCGGCGGAGCACGCTTGTAACCTCAGCTGCTCTGGAGGTTGAGGCAGGAGGATCCCAAGTTCAAAGCCAGCCTCAGCAATTTAGTGAGGCCCTAAGCAATGCAGTGAGATCCTGTCTCTAAATAAAATACAAAACAGGGCTGGGGATGGGGCTCAGTGGTTAAGTGCCCCTGGGTTCAATCCCAAGTCCCTGCCCCTCAAAAGCATTTATTTTAAAAGGAATTATGGGGGCGTAGACAAAGACAGGATTTTTCTTTCTTTTTTTCTTTTATTGTTGTTGTTGTTATTATTATTATTTTGCTTTTTAAATTACCCGTGGATGCTCAATGTCTAATAGATGCACATTGGTGGTGCTCAATAAATAGTTGAACGGACGCGTGGGCAGATGGATGGCTGAATTGGAACTCCAGAAGCTTGAAGGGTACATGCTGACCTTGAACCTGTGCTTCTGTCCTTGGATATTACCAAGAAAGGGAAATGCCTTCTCTGCCTCCGGTTTCTCTGTCTCTCCTTTCTCCAGGATCCTGAAGCGGTTTCTCCCCTGCGCCTGTGCCTTCCTAGTAAAATCTAATTTGCCATTTTTAGAAGATTTGTCCCACACTGTCCCTTTTTTATTTCCGCTCCAGGATTCTCAAAGGCTACCCTGGCTGGGTGTCAAATGCATCCTCACCCCTTCCCTGGGTCCAGGGGCCCAGGAGGCTGGCTCTGCTAATCTCCTCTGCCCTGGGCTTCTGCACCCGCTTCTAAGCCGCTTATCCAGAGGAGGAGGCTCGGGGGGCGTGGCTTCTGCATGGCCAAGTGGGGGGAGGGGAAGACAGCCAGTGCAGATTCAGCTTCCAGGTCTCCGCCTGCAGATCCCCTGCTGTTACTCAGCCACAAAAGGGCAGGTGGCTTTGTTGGTGGGGAGCCCTGGGGCAGCAAGCATTCCAGAGGGAGGTGCGCACCCACCCGGTACAAGCTGCCTCCTGTGGTTTGTGTCAATGAGATCCAGCTTGTCTTCCCAACTTGGAAAAACAACCATCCCTGCAAGGTTTGTTCTAGTCCGTCCCAGTCCCAGCTGCAGCTGGAGTCATTGATCAGAAAGGAGATTCGCCCTTAATACGCATCAGCCCCATCTTTCTGTAAAAATGTAGAAACTGCCTCCTGAGAGATGGATGAGGACTAATGCTTATGGACTAGCTCTTAACCCCAAGCCCTCTGCTGAGTCCTTTATGTATCCTCAAAGTGCCTTTATTACAGAGTTAAAAGCACGCTTTTCATATGTATGCATAATGAGTGTTTATCAGAAATGTCTCTAGCTCATTAGTAAAGGAACTAGTAGTGTGGCAAAGCTGGTTCAGAGAGCAATAAAGAAGGGAAAGGTTTAGATTGTCAGCAAGCGATGGAATGATACACTAAGTTGGCTAAACGTTCAGAATTAGGTCATGCTCTTTAGGTCAATAAATCCCTTGGGTTTATAGACATTTTTGTTGTTGTTGTTGTTCAGACAAAGATAGTTTGCAATTTGTTGAGATTCAGTTAAGTTATCTTCCAGCTTAAGAAACTGTACCCTAATCAATCAAGTAAGTCAAACAAATTTAGTGTTCATCTACAATGGGATGGCCTGTGACTTTTTCTTTTTTTTTTTTTTGATACCACGGATGTCACCCAAGCAACAGCACTTTACCACTGAGCCACATCCCCAGCCCTTTTTATTTTTTAATTTTGAGACAGGGTCTTGCTAAGTTTCTGAGGACCTCACTAAGTTGCTGAGTCTGGCTTCAAACTTTGGATCCTCCTGTCTCAGCCTCCAGAGCCCCTGGGATTACAGGAGTGCAGCTACACAGTCATCTTTGTATTTGTTTTCAAATGTTTGATATTTTTCTTTGTGAATTATCTAATTTATTCTCCACGATCAAAATATTGGATAGATATGGATACCCTCATTTTTTTAGACAAATGTAGAAAATGTAGGGAATAAGCCTAAATTTCCCTGTTGGAAAAGCAGAGAAGACAGACAATCATCTTTATTCCCCAGCTAGGGACTTGTTCAAAAATATATCCATCCGTGTTTTATGACATGTTCATTTATTTAACAGATATTGAAGACACAGACAGCTGTGTCTCATGTGCTCTCTTAGTGCAGGAGATTCCATACTGAGGGGAACAGACCCCAAACCAAACTAGACCTTCTGGGCACATTCTAACAGCATCTGGATTCACTGTCTGTCTCTGAACACGAGGGTGGAAGGTATTTCAAACTGAGGGAGCGGTGGATGTATAGAACCTCCTCTGGATGCTCACGGAAGCTTTCCTAGAGCATCATTTTGAGTTTGGTATTAAACCTAGGGTAAGAGACAGGAGGTGAAGCATTGCAGACCTTCCCCAAGTTCTGTATTGGGACCGAGTTTGTACCTGCATGAAGATTACCCAGCTACTAGATTCAAATAAGAATTCTAGATTTTAAATAGGGATGATGGAATTTCTTGGGAGTTTCAACTAACACTGTCTAGCCCTAAGTGAAGTCGAATATGGATGAAGAAGGAGGGGGATGGAGAAGGGGGAGGAGAGGGAAGTCCAGGGGAGCCGGAGGAGAGTGTGTCAGCTTCCCAGGGTCACTGGATCACAAGGAAAGACTGCTCAAGTTTCAGGAATTTTGTGAGCTACACAACATCCCAGTAGTAGCTGGAAAGCCATCATGGTGGAAGCATTTAGATTAGGGACATCAGTGAATGCTACAAACCAGGGACAATTTTTTTTTTCCTCCTCTGGGAAACCCAGTTCCTAGGCCTCCACCTGCACATTGTGACGTTTTCCTCTATGGAATATTCAAAACCACAACTTGAGTTTTCATTTTCAGAGAAGATAATTAGCTGCTTCTTGTGTCCACGAGGAATACAGTTCTAAAGTAGAAATTCACGATAGAATAAAGTACCCTAGACTCTGGGCGCAAGGGGCCTTGATAGCCAGATTTTCTAATCCTCAATTCAGTGGTGACTGCCTTCCACACAGGGGATGTTCACAAAGGCAGGAAACGGCCTCCAGTGGCGACTGGATCCACTTTCAGAGTTTCAAATAATAGAAACTTCATCTCCTGTCATCCCTAAATACACCTACCTTTATTTTCTACTTAGTCCTATTTAGTCTTCCGGAATTTCATGGAAAAATCTGGTCTCTATTTTACCTGATGTCATAGGATATTCAATCCATGCTGAAGAGAATAAGAAATATCTTAGATCTGTCCTTAAAGTTCATGCAGTCAGTACTCCCTGGACTGGTTCTCAACCTTGTGCATCAGAATGCTTAGGAAGTTTCTAGGGGCCGGGGTAGAGCTCAGTGGCATAGCATGTATGTGGCATGTAGGAGGCCCTGGGTTCAGTCCCTAGCATACACATACAACTTTTTTGTTGTTGTTGTTAAAATTGGGTTCCTGTCACTGGACATCCTGAGTGACTGGTCTATGGTGGGGCCAGGGACATCAATATTTTGGTTAATGTGGATGCAAGGTGGGTGATAAAGATCTTACTTTATACCCATATTATATACATAGGACTAAGAGCCCAGGAATCAGAGTTGAGACCAAAGGTAAGTGGTTTAACACAAGGAGGAACAATCAGAGAGAAGGGACCTTAACAGCATATTGATAGACAAGGTTGAGCTAAGGGAAGGGAGAAGAGAAAGAAGGCTTGCCTAGAAATGGTACAGATAGGCACAGAACTTTGGACTCCCTAAATTGCTGCTAATCAACCAAAGGACCAGGGTTCTAGATACAGCAGAGAAAAGCCATTGTCTCCTGATTTCAGACCAATGTACAAGGGAAGAAAAGGAATGTCCCTTACAGAGACTTCCGTGATATTCCGGAGAGCACTCGGGAGTACTTACTTGAGCAAGAAATAAATACCTCTTCTCCACTATTAAGATCAGTGAAGTCACTTGTCTCAAAGGAGGTCCCTCTTCCCTACAGTTTCCAAGGAAGAACCAAAGCAATTGCAAAACCAATGCCTTTAAAATATGAGTAATACCCTGTCCAGGTGCCATGGGCCAAGCCTGTCGTCCTAGCAGGTCAGGAGGCTGAGGCAGGAGGATCATGAGTCCAAAGCCAGCCTCAGCAACTTAGTGAGGCACTCAGCAACTCAGTGAGACCCTCAGCAACTCAGTGAGACCCTGTCTCTAAATAAAACACAGAAAAAGGGCTGGGGATGTGGCTCAGTGGTTGAGGTCCCCTGAATTCAGTCCCCAGTACCTGCCCCTTTATACACACACACACACACACACACACACACAAATATATAATACAAAATCACAGAGGAGAGAGTTAAATCAACAATAAATATCATTTTAGTATACAGAACTCATTTGTGAGTGCAGAGGGTCTCTGAAACCACTGGCCCATATTACCATGTGACACGGGATTCAAAAACACTGGTGGCTTTTGACTGTTTCCTGCCTCTGAATTTCAGGGCAAACTTCAGTGCCAGTATTTTCTGTTTGTCCCTTGGCAGTGTGTGTGCGGCTGTACTTGGGTCTCTTTATAGAAGCTCGCTAGAGGTGTGTGTGTGTGTGTGTGTGTGTGTGTGTGTGTGTGTGGTGTGTGTGTTGCAGTTCTAGGTTCACAGACAATTTGAGCACAAAGTCCAGAATTCCCTTAGACTCTGGGCCCCTCTCCAATACAGTTTTCCCGACTACTAACCTCTTGCTTCAGTGTGAGCCTGTGTTGCAGTTGATGAACCATCAGTAATCCATTACTAGCTGAAGCCCCACCCCCTGTGCATTATTAACACCTGTGTTCTAGTTGTTTCCAGTGTCAGAGCACCTTCCAACTTGGCCGCATTTGCTCTCTCTTTCTGGATGCTGGATGGAAACTGCTAGAATAAGCAGTTAAGCTTTGCATATTCTTCCAAATAGCCCAGCACCCTGAAGAGGAATTCCAGTCCATTGCACCTGTTATCACTGTGCATGACTGACAGGATGAGATTCTTATCTCCATCAATTTCAGTGAAGTTCATGGTCACAGTTTGGAGGGTACAGCATTAAAGAATTTTATACAGCCTACCCATAGACCCCATTCAGGTTTTTTTTTTTTTCTCACCTTTTCCTTTGGAAATAATTGCAACGGGATAAGTTCATTGTTAAACCTCCTAAGACCCAAGATGGTGTCTAGTGATTAGGGATTTCATATATTGCTGCATTGGCCCTTTTAATCTGGGTTCCAACCCAAGGAAAATACTTGCCCATCCATTTCCAGCCACCATGATGTTTACTTTTGGACAGCCCTGTATGCTAACACCAAGAGCTGCATCTTACTCTATTTGGAGGGTCAGCAGGGTCTAGATCATTCACTGACCAACGACATTCTTGATGGAACCCACACTTTCTTTTTTTTTCCTGTGCTCATTTTGTACCCCCATCCTGGAATAACCTTCTCCTGCCTCCTCCCAACTTCCCCAGCTCCTTCCTCTTCCCCCAGCTATCCCTGTCTTGGTAAACAAAGGTTCTGTTCCATGCAATACCCTCCTCTCCTATGCCACAGCTTGCATGAAATGTTACCTTATTGCACATTGACCCTGAAAAGTTGTTCCTGTGCCCCAGTCCCTCATCCTGTCAGATCATACGGGTCTTCTGTACAGAACACATCAGGGACTTCCCATTGCACAAGGAGTTCAATCCTAATGTCCCACCTTAGGATCCAAAGCCTGATACCTGTTCTGTTCTCAGACTATTCTGTTCTCACACTATTCCCCACGATCCTCTCCTCCTAACAACCTTGGAACATTAAAAGCTGGTCAGGTTGTTGGATCCACTATGTTAGTGTTTTTCAAAGCATCAGCCTCATCTACATACCCCTAGCAATTTACAAGCTAATTTTTCTAATACCACGGAGACATTACTTGCTTCTCTCCTAACTGTGTTGACATTTGCAAAAATGGTGCAAAAGCACTGGTGGAAAACTGCCGATGCCCTGTTACTCCGAGGTAGTGCCAAAGCATACTGGTAGTCATTCTTCTCCTCAGAGTTGTGCATAAGCTGCTTAGAAACTGCTTAGAAACTGAATCCTTTTCTTGATAAAGAAGTAGGAATTCTTTTTATTAACTTTTAATCCTTGAATACACATCTTTTTAATATTCTGCATAGTAAAATGGCAAGTACAGATAAAAACACTAGGACTCTATAACCAAAGACAGTGTCTCATGGGAAGGACATACAATATAAAAAAGTTTCTTGATGCTATATCAAATTTTATATTGCTGCTAACTTTTTAAATATTTTTTTTAGTTGTCAATGGACCTTTATTTTATTTATGTGGTGCTGAGAATCAAACCCAGGTCCTCATACATGCTAGGCAAGCGCTCTACCACTGAGCCACCACGCGAGCCCTTGCTGCTAAGTTTTGAGAGAATACCATCACATGAGCTTTGGTAGAGTATTATAGTCAACTATCCACATTTATCTGAAAAGACTATTAAATATTCTTTCCTTTTCCAATAACCTATCTGTGAGAGGCTAGATTTTCTCCATATACTTCAACCAAAACAACACCGCATAGCAGATTGCACATAGGAGCAGAAATGCAAATCAACTGTCCTCTGTTAATCTCTGAAAGAGACTTTTTAATACTATAAAATGTTGCCAGTCTTTATTCTTTTGTTTTGGAAAACATGGTTATTTTTACAAATGTGTGTTATTTACCTTAACCCATGAGGAGTTTATTATCATTATTTTTAGTGAAGTAGTACATATTTAAGACCCCAATTTCTTTTTTTAAAAATTTTTATTAGTGTGTTATTGTTATACATAATAATGAATGAAGTTCATTTTGACAAAATCCTATCTGCATGGAATATAGTATCCTCCACGTCAGTCCCCAGTACTTCCTCCTTCTCTCCCCTCTGCCCTCCTCATGTTCCCTTCTTCTATTCTAGTGGTCTGCCTTCTACTTTTTATTGTTTGTTTTGAGGGTTCCTTTTGTGTGTGTGTGAGGGGGGCATGTACCAGGGATTGAACTCAGGGCACTCGACCACTGAGCCCCATCCCCAGCCCTATTTTGCATTTCATTTAGAGACAGGGTCTCACTGAGTTGCTTAGGGCCTCACTTTTGCTGAGGCTGGCTTTGAACCCGCCATCCTCCTGCCTCAGCCTCCCAAGCCACTGGGATTATAGGCATGCACCCTTGCGCCCAGCTATTTATTATTTTTAAATTGGTGCTTTATAGTACACATAAAGGTGACTGTGGTATATTCATGTACACAGCATAATTTCATTCCACAATTTCTTCTCTGTCTCTCTCTTTCTCTCTCTCTCTCTCTCTCTCTCTCTCTCTCTCTCTCTCTCTCTTTCAATTCCTTGGTACCACTCCACCAATCTCCCTTCTATTTTCATGGGATCAACCCTCTTTTTGCTCCCTTATTTTGAACTCGCTTTTGCATATGGGAGAAGACAGTCAAGCCTTAACTTTCTGAGCCTGGCTTATTTCACTTAGCATGATATTCCCCAGTTCCAACCAATTACCAGAAAATGCCCAATTTTGTTCTTCTTTATGGCTGAGTAAAGCTCTAGTGTGTGTTATATGTACCACATTTTCTTAATCCACTCCTCCGTTGACAGGCACCTGGGCTGGTTCCATAACTTGGCTATTGTGAATGCTCTGCTATAAACATGGATGGGCCTGGGTCACTATAGAATGCTGATTTTAGTTCTTTTGGATAAATACCAAGGAGTGGGATAGCTAGGGGTAAAACGAAAAAGTTGCTATGAACATATTGGAGAAAAGATGGCTGTTTTAACAAAAGTTGCTAGGAAAAGTCAATATCAAATGTTTATGAGGATGAGAACATAACCCTCTCCTCTACTCTACACAACAATCAACCCCAAGAATTAGCCCCGAAACTTTGCAACTGCAAGAAGAAAATAAGCTCAACACACCAACATATGGGCACAGACACTGACTTCCTTAACAGGACCCTTAAAGCACAAGAAATAAAACCAAGAATCAAAAAGTAGGCGATCAAAAAATTAAATAGCTTTTGCACAGCAAAAGAAATGATTATGAGGGTGAAGAGAGAGCCCTACACAGTGGTAGAAATCATGGCAGCTGCTTCTCCAAAAGGAGATTAATATCCAGAATTAATATCAGAAAGAACTGAAAAAACGTAACCCCCAGGAAACAATAAATGGGCAAAAGGACTGAATGGATATTTCTCAGAAGAGGAACTACGAATGGCCAACCCAAGTATGACAAAATGTTCAACATCCCTAGCAATCCAGGAAACGCCCACCAAAACAACACTGCGGTTTCATCTCATTCCAGTTAGAAAGGCAATCGTCAGGAATACAGACAGTAATAAGTGCTGGCAAGGACGTGGGAGGAAAGGTGCATTCCAAATGTGTGACAGCTGAAAGGACTCTGTTATGGCTTCCATCTGGAATGTCCCCCAAGATCTCAGGTTGAAAACATGGCACCCAATGCAGCAAGGTTCAGAGATTGGGCTTTTAGGCTCTGACCTCAATTCAGCAAATGGATTAATCCACTGACAGCTGAATGGGCTGCTGAGTGATAACTGTAGGCATAGAAGGATGAAGTAGATCGTGCAGGGTGTGGCCCTGGCTCCCCACTCTCTCTCTTTGTTTCCCAGCTGCCATGAACTCAGCCAGATTCCTCCATCTACCCCATCTCTCCGCCATGATGCTCTGCCTCACCTGAAGCCCAGAGCTAATGGATCCACCCAACTGTGGACTGAGGGCTCTGAAATCATGAGCCCAAACAAGCTTTTCCTACTCTAAGTTGTTCTTGTCAGACATTTTGGTCACAGCAATGAAGACCAATGAACACAACCTCTTAATGAGGGCTTTGCATTTTAAACTCCACATCTGACTTGCCCACAGAGGCATCTAAGTGAACACCACCTGAGCACTTCTAAAGTGGAGACACATATTATTATTAAAAAAATAATAATAACTATTGTTTGCAAGGGTTGAACATTTGTCCTACTAAACAACAACTTTAAAATGCTTTGTCAGAGGGGCTGAAATGTGGTTCTCTTCTTATTCTCACCCCTTCTCTGCATTTCTTCCTCTCCTTCCATCTTCAAACCAACTATTAGCCCCAATTCACTCTCTAGATTCATTCTTCTTATTTTATTCCTCTTCTGCAAGGTGGTTGTTTTCTGAGAGAGCTCCCATTCTGCTCCCATGATCCCTTCCCTTCAGAACTCCCTCTTTATTCTTTCTTTCCTACCCAAATAGGTCTTTAGAAATAATGCAACTGCTGGGTCTTTCTATTGCTCAATGATTTTTTTTTTCTTTTTGGTACCAGGGATTAAACCCAGGGGCTCTTAACCACTGAGCCACATCCCCAGCCCTTTTTAATATTTTATTAGAGACACGGTCTCGCTAAGTTGCTGAGGCTGGCTTTGAACTTGAGATCCTCCTTCCTCAGCCTCCTGACCTACTGGGATTAAAGGTGTGCACCACTGTGCCAAGTATTGTTCAATTGGTTTAAAATGCATAGTTAATTTTTTAGAGTATAATTAACTTAAAGATATTCAGCAGTTATCCTAAAATAAAATGCACATACAAATTCAAGAATTTGTGTATATACCAGATTAATATTTTTTTTTTCTCTAAAAATGCCCTCCTGGTCTTGGATACAATTTGGTCATAGAGTGTGCACTTCCCATGCATGAAGCTCTGAGTTCAATCCCCAGCACCAAAACAAACGAATGAAAAGGAGCAATTATTAAAATATGGGAGGTGTGTGGAACCCATCTATTTTAACTATAGCTGCAAAATGAAGCCTGCAATTTCAGATACTGTTGCTGAGAACAAGTTTCAGTTTGAAAAATGAAGTGATCTGAAATATATTTAGGGCAAAAATATAAAGCAAATATTCATACCATTGGTGCGTAGAGAGAGCTACTCCTAAAGATATTACTTGAGTGGCAGAATATTGGGAAACAGGTTCATAATCCAGGCCAGGGGTACAGCCTCATTCTGAATTTTTCCCACCTGCAATAGTTTCGCCCCTCAGCTTCCCTTTTAGAATGATTCATTCATGTTTTTCTATTCAAATGGATCTTTTTCATTCAACCCAAATGAATGAAACTCACTTAACACATCCTTTTCAGAACATGTTATATAAATGTATCTAATATAGAAGGTGAGAGGAATTTTATGTAAATAAGTAAATAGTTGGTTAAGTGTGATATGATTTCTAAATTCCCTAGAAACAAGATTTCATTTAGGATAGAGAGTATTTTAATGTGCTTATAAAAGAAGACCTTTTGATATTTATATTTTGCCTAATATCAAGTGTTGCTCTAAGAAAAGGAAATTGAGTAAACATTGCCCACATCTCTCTGAAGGAACTGATGATTTTTAAAAACACTTGTTGATTTGATATTTTTTCCACTTTTCTACAAGGAATAATAGTCTTTAAAAACCCTCGTTTTTTTTTGTTTTTTTGTTTTTTTTTTTTGAAATGGAGCTCCTATTGTGAGCTAGCGGTGTACAGTCCTGATATTGTGCTTTGTGTAGAAAAGGATCCCACCTGTGTGTATAATTGGAATTTCTTCTAGCATTCAAAGATGGTTTTCTGCTTCCTCCCACCTGCATTTGGAATGCTCCCATATTAGATTCAGTCATTTAGGGTAAGCATTGCTTCCTTCTTCCCATACAGTAGAGTTGCTGCTGTAATCAGAGGCATGCTAATCAATAAACACCTTAGTAATGCGTTTTCTTTTATGATAGAGAAAGTCACACGTGTCCATTAGGAAAGCATTTGGCTACAAATAAGAGGACACACACAGTGACCTGAACAAGTAGGAATACTTTTTTTTTTTTCTCTCTCTCACACACACACATTATGAGGAATCCAGAAAGGGTGTTTGCAAACATAAGTTCAACTGTTAAATGTAAAGGCCAACATCCCCATGATGTTTTTGGCCTACCTTCATGATCGCAAGATAGACACCCCAGCTCTGGACAATGTATTTGGGTAGCACAGGGCAATATCACTAAGTGTGTTCCTTTTAACCAGGGTGTTTCTCCAAAGTTCCCCAATAGTTGTCTGACTGTGTCACATGGTCACCTGTAATTTTGAGGGTGACTGGGACAGGAGTATAGGGTTTTCCAGATTCTCAAAAGGGAGGGTGGAAGAAGAAGGAGGTAAAGAACACTATGTTAATATACCTCAAAACACTGAGTAGGCCAGGTATGGTGGCACACACCTATGATCCCAGTAGCTTGGGAGGCTCAGGAGGATCCTGAGTTCAAAGCCAGCCTTAACAATGGCAAGGTGCCAAGCAACTCAGGGAGACCCTGTCTCTAAATAAAATACAAAATGGGGCTGGGGATGAGGCTCAGTGGTTAAGCACCCCTGGGTTCAATCCCTGGTACCAAAAAAAAAGACTGAGTAGATTAAAAAAAAGAGAGAGAGCATGAAAAGAAGATAAAAGATGAAGAAAAGGGAAAAAGAAAAACAAAGGAAATACTTTCAGTATGTCTTTCATTATCATGTTCTTACTGTATGCTGGATTCTAGTCTTTGTACCTCACATATATTCTCTCTTCTGATCATTGCAACCAGAAAGCAGATAGCACCATTCCCTGGTTTTTAGCCAAAAAAAAAAAAAAAAAAACAAAGTTAACTACTTCTCCAAGGTCTTGTAGTAAAGCCAGGATTCTTCCTCACTCTGAATTTGACTTTCTTTCCTGAGACCAGCACTTAGAACATGTGGTTTTTTTCACCATAGGTCCATGTTTTAATCAGTTTTTTTTTTTCACTGCTGTGACCTGACAAGAACAATAAGAGGAGGAAAAGTTTACTTAAGGGCTCATAGTTCCCAAGTCTCAGTCCATAGACAGCTGGCTCCATTTCTCGGGGCTCAAGGGGAGGCAGGACATCATGGAGGAAGAGTGGTGAGCAGATTGCAGATGGCCGAAATGCAATGGGACTTTTCAGTACTTGATTAATGAGGTAGACTGAAGCAAGGGCGCTTGAATAGTTCTAGCAAAAGCTGCAGCCACACTTTCCTCTGCCATAATTACCTTTCATCTTTTCAGGTTTTCTGCTCTTGGAACGCATTACAGCAACTCCCAGTTCTGGCCTCGATGCCCAAGTGGATTCTATCCATATTAAATGCCGCCCACTGGACTTCTGTTTCCAGAGGGTTCTCTCTGTACACAGCTTGCAGAATCCTGCTTATCTAGAGTTGTACACCTGGCGTCAGTTGCTCTGGGCCAATTATTTTAGTTTGTTCCTGTAAGATCACCTTCTGGGTTCAATCCTATCTAGGTTACCCAGAGATCAACTCTGCCCCACGGATTAATTCTCAGGCTCACTGTGTTTTAAGAGCTGCTAGGTAAGATTTTCCATTCACTCCTGCAGTTGGCGAAGAATGCTAGGAGGTCCAAGATGAACCTGTGATCTGTGACTTGAGGGCTAAGGTTGTGCCTTGGCCATTTTACATCTCCAGAGCCTGGTATGCAGTAACCATGGAGTGAGTTAATGCCTGCATTCAGCAAACCTTGGTTAGAGTCCATGGTGTGCCATGCAGTAGAAGCTACCAGAGTGCAAGATGGATGTGGCTCTTGTACCTGTATTCCTCTTGTGGATGGGTGCACATTGAAAAGTCAGCACAGTTTGAAAATAAAGAAAGCCCTGCTAACCATAACTGATGAAGTGGTCAGTTATGGTGGAATCCTGTGTTGGAACACCACTCAGCAATGAGTTTGAGCAAACTTGGACAAATCTCATCATGTATGTTGCACAGGTAGCAAGTTGAAAACCAGGCAGAACTAACCTAGGATGATAGATGTGAGACTCATAGTCAGCTTTGCAAATGACTTTGGGGACCTGAAGGTGTTTCTGAGTTCTGGGTGATGTTCTTTATTTTGATATGAGAGTTTTTTTTATTTAACACTTTTTATTTGTCCTTTTCACATATAATGATAATAGAGTGTATTTTGACATATTATACCTACATGGAATGTATCTTCCCATTCATGTGGTTGTACATGATGTGGAGTT
Source organism: Urocitellus parryii (assembly GCF_045843805.1). Taxonomy (NCBI): domain Eukaryota; kingdom Metazoa; phylum Chordata; class Mammalia; order Rodentia; family Sciuridae; genus Urocitellus; species Urocitellus parryii. The sequence goes on from NC_135533.1 coordinate 164,964,914, forward strand.
ACACTGGTCGTGTGTTTATATATGAACATAGAAAAATGATGTCCCATTCATTCCACTATCTTTCCTATTCCTCCCTTTCCTTCATTCCCCTTTGTCTAATCCAGTGAACTTCTATTCTTGCCTCCTCACCCCCTTATTGTGAGTTAGGATCTGAGAAAACATTCAGCCTTTGATTTTGGGGATTGACTTATTTCATATAGCATGGTACTCTCCAGCTCCATCCATTTAGCAACAAATGCCATAATTTCATTCTCCCTTATGGCTGCATAATATTTCATTGTGTATATATAGACCACATTTTCTTTATCCATTCATCTGTTGAAGGGCACCTAGGTTGGTTCCATAGCTTAGCTATTGTGAATGGAGTTGTGTTGTGGTTTGGATGGGAGGTATCCCCCCAAAGCTCACGTGTGAGACAATGCAGGAGGGTTTAGAGGAGAAATGATTGGATAATGAAAGCCTTAGTCCAACCAGTGAATGGACCCTGATGGGATTAACTGGGTGGTGGCTGGAGGAGGTGGGTGTGGCTGGAGGAGGGGGCATTGGGGGCGTGGCTTTGGGGTCTCTATTTGTCTCTGGAGAGTGGAGTCTCTCTCTGCTTCCTGATCACCATGTGAGCTGCTTCCCTCCACCACACTCTTCCTCCATGATGTCCTGCCTCCCCTTGAGCCCCGAGGAATGGAGCCAGCTGTCTATGGATTGAGACTTGGAAACTATGAGCCCTTAAGTAAACTTGTCCTTCTCTACCGTTGTTCTGGTCGGGTCTTTAAGCCATAGCAGGAAAAATGGTGACTAAAACAAGCTGCTGTAAACGGCAGTGTGGCTGCATCCCTGTAGTTCACTCATTTTAAGTCCTCTGGGTATATGCGGAGGCGTGGGATAACTCTGTGCCAATTTTTGTGCTGATTGTTTTAATCATCATGAGCACACCCCAAGGTCAGTGCTGGCCCATTATACAGGTGAAGCAGTTGAGGTTTTTCCAGCGACACACCCAGAGAGCTGACTGAATGAACTCAATGCTTGTTTACTTGGTGGTGAGAAAGTAGTGGATGTGCATGTGCAGGGGGCAAGACAGTTCTGCCATCCAAATCCCCACCCTTCACTCCCCTGCTGCTGGGAGCTGATTCGTTGAGGGAAATGTGAGATGTTTTGTGTGGATTTGTGGTGTGTGTTCTCTGACCTTGATTGAAATCAATGTTCCTGAAGATTCTTTCTCTTTTCAAAGTTTGGTACTCTGTAATTTCTCCTGTGAAATCCTAAAAAAAAAAAAAAAAAAAAAATGCATTCTTCATATGCTTTTCCCTCTTCATCTGAACTGCAGAATCCCTGAGGAGAAACCCTTATTTGTTTTGATTTCCAGTGCCTGATCCTGGTCAGTGAGATCAGGGGTTGAGTATATTTTATTGAACACCAAAGCATGGGTCCTGGTGCAGGGAGAGGCAAATGGTAGTTGCTTTGCAATTATTTGTGAATAAATGAACATCATGCACATCTAATGGAAGGTTAGACAGGTAGTGGATTTGTCCTGGGTCATCAAATAATCATCATTATTCAAATGATGCTATATGGTTTTATTTCAATTAAGCACTTAATGTTGTATATATATGCACAATGGAATATAACTGAGCAATAAAAAAGAATGACTTTATGGCATTTGCTGGTAAATGGATGGAACTGGAGATGATCATACTTAGTGAAATAAGGCTATCCCCCAAAAAATCAAAGGTCGAATGTTTTCTCTAACTTTTGGAAGCTAACATACAACAAGGAAGGGTAGGGAGGGGAAGAATAGAAGTTCGATAGGTTAGACAAAGTGGAATGAAGGGAAGGGAGTGGAATGGGACTGGAAAAGATATGGAATAAATCTGACACAATTTGTCTGTGAAGATATATGAATTCACAGTAAATCCCACCATCGTGTACATCCACAAAAATGGGGTCCTAGTTAGAAAAGGATATATTCTATACCCCAAATCATATCAAAATGGATTCTACTGTCATGTATAACTAAAAATAACCAATAAGAAAACAAATAAATAGCATAAAAGAAATTAAGCATTTAAGACAAAAGCAAAATTTATTGTTCTCTCCTGCTCCATTACCCCAACTCACCCCCCAAAATGTTGCAGAGCTGGGCCTGACCCTGCTTGGAAGGAATTCTGAGCAAGAAATTCTGTGCATGGCCTTGCTCTGTTCTGTTCTGTAAGGATTTGTGACTGAAGTCAGTTATGTCCGGACTGCAAAAAATAAATTCATGTTAGGGTGGCATTTTTATGAGCAAATGAATTGTTGCCTCATAGTTTAGCTCAAATGGTTTCAAGCACATTCAAAATAACTGTGATTTTCTCTTCATCTCCACTTACAATATCCCTGGGTCAGAATAGGAAAGCTTCAACAAAGTGAGTTAGAAGTGAGTTCATTGCGCCAGGCATGGTGGCCCACGCCTAAGATCCCAGTGGCTCGGGAGGCTGAGGCAGCAGGATTGTGAGTTCAAAGCCAGCCTCAGCAACTTAGTGAGGTCCTAAGCCACTCTGTGAGGCCCTGTCTCTAAATAAAATACAAAATAAGGGCTGGGATGGGGCTCAGTGGTCAAGTGCCCCTGAGTTCGTTCCCCCGTTCCCGCTACTCCCCAAAAGAAGTAACCCCACAAAAGCCCCATAAAAGGAAGATTTGGGAAAACAAGGGCAATTACTATGGAGTCTGACACATGTATTCTGTGTTACCTTTGCTTCTAAGGCAGTTTATTTAACTGGGATTTGGGTGACGTTTTAGTGGTTCCTGCTAATGTCTGGCCTCTTTGGTGGAAAGTCACCATTAACTAGCCTTGCCCTAAACAAGCCCTCATTTCTCCTGTTTCTGGTTTCTTGCAGATCAGCAAACAGCAGCTGCAGACCGTCAAGGACCGCTTCCAGGCCTTCCTCAATGGGGAGACGCAGATCGTGGCGGACGAAGCCTTCATGAACGCAGTGCAGAGTTACTACGAGGTGAGAATCACCAAGCAAGCAGCCCAAGGCCCAGGCTGCCCAGGCCCTGGGCGCAGGAATTCTGAGCTATTAGGACAAGGAACCAGAGCCTCTGGGGTCATCTCTTGTGAGGCAAAGGGGGTGGTGATTTGTTACAATGTTAAGGAATAATGGCATTTTGCTTTAGGGACACTACAAGTACCAACTACTGTGGTTTTGTTGTTATTGTTGTTTTTCTGATGCTGGAGATTGAACCCAGGGGAGCTTAACCACTGAGCCACATCCCCAGCCCTTTTTTTGAAAAGGGATCTGGTTAAGTTGCTGAGACTAGCCTCCAACTTGAGATCCTCCTGCCTCAACCTCCCAAGTTGTTGGGATTACAGATGTGTGCCACTTTGCTCAGCCAAACTACCATTTTCTAACAGTTTTTTTGTGCTGAGTGTTTTTAATAGGATTGGTAACATGCTTATGAGTTAGATCCTGCTAAATGTCTCATTTTACTGATGAAGAAACTGAGGCTCAACGAAATTAAATCAGTTAGTCAAGGTCATGTAGCTGTTAAAATGTTGTAAGCTAAGACTTTGTGTCCACAGCATTTTTTTTTTTTTTTTTTTTTTTTTTTTTACAGCCTAAACCATTTCTAAGGTAGCTGTGCATGGTGATGCATGCCTGTAATTCCAGTGGCTCTGAATGCTGAGGCAAGAGGACTGCAAGTTCAAGGCCAGCCTCTGCAATTTAGCAAGGCCCTAAGCAATATAACAAGACGCTGTCTCAAAATTTTAAGAAAGACTTTTTCTAAAACATAATTGGAAAACAAATTAAAAATTGAAAAAAAAATCTGGGAATATAGCTCAGTGGTAAAGCACCCCAGACTCAATTTGATTCCTAGAACCACAAAAGAAAAGAAAAAAATAAAAAAGAAAAATATAAAACATGAAAAAAATAAAAGGGGTAATTGTGCCTCCCAAGGATGGTGGCTTAACAATCTCCCTTGTGTTTTTTATTAAAATGCTGCCATATGATGGTTACTTCCTAGAGATGCTTTCTGTCCAAAATGCAGTACTTATCTGAAGAAAAATGTATCTCTCCTGAGTATGTATCTCAGATTTATTTTTACCACTGGGTCTCCAAGGTTTATTTATTAATATATGGGATTTGCAAAAAAAAAAAAAAAAAATTCAAGTGTTTTGTTTTTGGTACCAGGGATTGAACCTCGGGGTGCTTGCCCACTGAGCCACATCCCCAGCCCTATTTTATATTTTATTTAGAGACAGGGTCTCACTGAGTTGCTTAGGGCTTGCTAAGTTGCTGAGGCTGGCTTTGAACTCGTGATCCTCCTGCCTCAGCCTCCTAAACCACTGGGATTACAGATGTGTGCTACCATGCCCGCTCCACCAGTAATTTTAAGTTTTATAAGTATTCTTTCTCAATGTGGATATTATCTGTCTTTGTCCATCATTAAAGAAATAGGCATGCCATTTGCTGGAAAATGAATGGAACTCGAGAGCATTATGTTAAGCAAAATAAGCCAAACTCAGAAAGTGAAGGGTTGTATGCTTTCTTTCATATGTGGAAGACAGAGAGGGAAAAGGGGGGGAAATGGCAGGGGGGTGGTTTTATGAAAATGAAGTGGTCTAGCAGAGCAGAAGAAGGAGAGCAAGAGGAAGGAAAGGGGAGGTCCTGGGAAATGAAATCCACCCATTTGTATTGTTGTATTGTGTGCATGCACAAACATGTAACAATGCACCCCACCTACTATTGTGTAAAACTATAAAGCACCAATTAAAAAATTATAAAGCACCAATTTTTTAAAAAAGTTTTTTTAAAAAAAGAAGCAGACATACCCTACCTTCCCATTGGCAATGTTTTCCTGACATGCATATTTTCAGAAATGACTACGTAGACCTTAAAAGACATTTTACTTTATGTCCTAATCTATGTTAATGTGAACCAGATAAATATTATCTGTATTTGGAATGCTATGTCCCAGATTTCTTATCCACCCTCAAGGCTAGATTAAAACCATTAGATTCTAACTCCTAAACACCAAAAGCTGATGGCATGATGCCATGTGCAATTCAAAATAATAATAATTGTGAAACAAGTGTACTAAAATCCGACACCATCGGATCCTTGCCCCAACAGGATTGCTTCGTTAATTTTCTTCTTCCTTCCTTCCCTCCAGCTCTCCTTCCTTCCATCATTAGACAGAAAATTATTTCAGAACAAATATGTTGGAGCTCCTGCCCCTCAGATGCTCTAAGCACACCATCAATCTTCCCATTGGCCAATTCAATCCACAATTGCTTTCAATATGGTAATTGATTGACGTCTTAGTTGAGTGATCCTGATCTGGTAAAACTCTCCTCACTGATTGAAGTATTTGATTCCTTCTTTCATGGCAAGACTGGAGCATGATTGCAGTAGATCTTGTGAAAGTATCAACTGGTTTGCTGAGTAGCATTTAACAGTAAACAACCTTTGTTTCTGGATATTTGTTGGTTCCAACCACAGACTCGTTTTACACAATATTTCCTTGATGGGATTTCTATATGAAGCTGTTTTAGAAGTTGAGATCATTTTTAGCCAGGTGTAGTGGCACACGCCTATGATCCCAGCAGCTCAGGAGGCTGAGGCAGGAGGATCTTGAATTCAAAGCCAGCCTCCTCAAAAGCAAGGCGCTAAGCAACTCAGTGAGACCCTGTCTGTAAATAAAATACAAAATAGAGCTGGGGATGTGGCTCAGTGGTTAAGTGCCCCTGAGTTCAATCCCTGGTGCCAAAAAAAAAAAAAAAAAGAAAAGAAAAAGAAGAAAAAAAAAAGTTGAGGTCATTTTTATACTTGTGCAAATTTAAATCTTTTTTTTTTTTAACTTTTGCAATTAGCATCCATTATTGTCAGTGAGCATTGGTCTTGCTGTTTTATCTGATGTCATGCAATTTTTCAGTTGAATTTCATGGAGAGTAGAAATGGAATTTGGAATCATAGTGATGTATGGCAGGGACTAACTTGAGTATATCTAACCGAAGATTGTGTCTAGAAAATGCCTGGTAATGAAATTAATTTCTCCCTCTTTTTCAAGTTCTGAAAGCCAGTGGGAGAGAAATGTGAGAACCCTTGTCAGAACAGACCCTTATCAGTGGTTCCATGTTTAGACTCATTCACTGGAGTTTATAAATTTGTAGATTGCACATCTTAATTAGGGAGCTCATTTGACTAATGACACAAATTAAAAGAAAGTGCCATTTCTGTTAATTAAATTTGAAAATTAATAGTCGTCACCAGTCTAATGAGTCTCTGGGAATCGTCATGATATCTAAAGTGATCCCGATATTTTCTTTTACAGCGTCTGGTTTATTTGAAAGAGCTTCTTTTGGGTCTCGTGAGAATGCAGGCCAACAAGAAATTACTGAATGTTTAATGTTAGGATTTGAGTAACATAGGAGAGAACGTGGGGCGTTAATGATCTAACTGCTGTCTTCATTAGTAAAGCTTTGGAGAGTCTCAGATTCACTTTTCTCGAGAAGTCTGATCCTCTGAAGGAGAGGTCCTCAGTCCAGGGATCTGGATTCATACTTAGCCTAGCTGAGCTCCAGATCCATCACCCCTCCCTCTCTCCGTCTCCAATCACTCCTGGGCTGTGGGAAAGCTAGTACCTTCCCCACCTGACTCTGGGGGCTGGTGTATCCCCAGTAAGCCTTTTGGACTAGGATTCTTTGAATTCCAATTCCCACCTCAAATTGGCTTTAGCTTTAGGCTAAAGAGATATTTGCTCAAATAACTGAACAGGCCAGAAGTAGGCCCAGCTTTAGCCACGCAGAGCCAGAGACTCCAGATTGGCCAGTAGGCCAGCAAGATGGGCATCTTTACCCACTTCTTTTTTTTTTTTTTTTTTTTTTTTTTTTTTTGGTACCAGGGATTGAACTCGGGGCACTTAACCACTGAGCCACATCCACAGCCCTTTTTAATTTTTTTTTTTAATTTACAGACAGCGTCTCACTGAGTTGCTTAGGGCCTCGCTTTTGCTGAGGCTGGCTTTGAACTCTGGATCCTCCTGCCTCAGCCTCCCGAGCCACTGGGATTACAGGCTCCAAGCCCTGCCCTTCCCCTGCCCTACTTTTCACATGAGTCCGCTCTCATGTGAACTTCACTCTTGAGCAGGTACTCTCCATGGAGAAGACACTAGACCCTTCTACCAGCTTTGCAACCCCAGGGGTGAAGAGAACACCTCTTTGCTGAGAGTCCCAGCAAAGACCAGGGGAGATTTCCTAGAATAGCCATGGTCAACTGTACCTTCCTGAGTCAATCACAGTGGATGGAGGAGAAATAGCCCAGGGGTAAGGCCCTCGATGGATGGTACCACCTCTGGAGCCTGAAGTCAGACTTGCCCTGCTGCAGTCCCAGTGACACACCATGGTTTCTGAATAAGAAATCAGGGTGTTTGATGCTGGAAGAGGGTGAATATATGCTCCAAAGATGGGCTCAGCTGACATTCTCCTTCCAAATGGACTCTTCCTCCCTCCCTCTCTCCCTCCCTCTCTCTCATCATCCACTCCATCTTACCATACCACGTTTGCATACCACTTTACCAACATCACTGATGGTTAAATATATATAGCAACTTTTCCTTTAAAACTTTTGAGATGATTGTCCTAGGAAAGCTCAGTTTAGGCCTTAGAATTGTTGGGCGAGGGTAATGATTTATCAACATGCTAAAGAAATCCAGAGCCATTTTTCAGAAATAAAAATAGTGGGGAGACACTGTTCTGTTCTACAACTGGGCCCATCCAACTGGGTCTGAACCAAGTTGACCACCATTAAAGCTAGCTCCTGTGGCCTAGGGCCTAAGCTGGAAAGTGAGGTTGAGGTTCCCATGTCTCTCAAGAGTATAGGGGTTACTTTGTCCTTTCCTGGTGGCCCCGATGGTCTGAGTGGATTATGCAGAACAGCAGAATAAGCCTTTAAGCTGTTGGTTTATGGCGTGAGGGCAGAGGGCTGGAGTGCACGCTCTGCAATCTGACTCGCAAGGCAACTCCATCCTGTCCCCACACCCACAGTCCTAAGATGGGGCATCAGAGGGGCCACTACACCCTTCTGGACTCTCAGCTCCTTTAAGATAAACATCTTGGCCAGGTGCAGTGGTGCACACCTGTCATCCCAGCAGCTCGAGAGGCTGGGGAAAGAGGATCAAGTTCAAGGCCAGCCTCAGCAATTTAGTGAGCCCTAAGCAACCTGGTGAGACTCTGTCTCTAAATAAGATATAAAAAAGTGCTAAGGATGTGGCTCAGTGGTTGAGCAGCCCTGGGTTCAATCCCCAATACAAGAAAAACAATAGAATTGATCACTGTGACCCAAGCACTCTAATTGGCAGCAGGACTCTGTGTCCATATCTACACAGACTCAAAATATGCCTTCACCAGTCTTCATGTGATGGGGCAGCTGGAGGAATTATCAGGAAGCAGGTTTTTTAAGCTGCAGCGGTCCAGAGGGACTAATGCCTAAAAATCCCTGGTCCTTGAGCTGGAAATTCTTTGAAATTTACACCCAGTTTGTGGGGGTGGTTTACATAAAGGTGGTTACATGGCAGGTAACATTGTAAAACCATTCTTAGGCTAAGGTCTCCCAAGTTTTTACCAAGGAAAACAGAAATAGTAACATTAGTACAATGAGCTCTCTTTGTTTGCTTTGATACCAGGGATGGAACCCAGGGGCACTGGATCACTGAGCCACATCCTTAAGCCTATTTTGTATTTTATTTAGAGACAGGGTCTCACCTGGTTGCTTAGCACCTTGCTTTTGCTGAGGCTGGCTTTGAACTCGAAATCCTCCTGCCTCAGCCTCCCAAGCTTGCTGGGATTATAGGTGTGCGCCACTGTTCCCGGCAACAATAAGCTTCAAACCACATTGAGCTCTCTGGTGTGCATCAATGGTATGTGTATATATGTCTGTGTGGGTTTGCATATCTACATATGCACAGGTCCTGGAAAGTTGCATTACTGACACATTAAGGTTAGAGGGGGAGAAAGGTGGCACGGTACCATGTGCGACATGTCATACAGCTGCATGTATTTCTTTTCGTGTGCTACCTAGCAATAATAGAAGAGAAATCAAACTTAATCAGGCCACTGCCTGCTTTAGGGACCTGGGCAGGGGCAAGGGAGGTGCAAGGAGGGGACAGGGAGAAAGTCTCAAGAGACAAAAGGGAGATGGTTTGCTCCTGGCCTATTTCCACCCACCACCTGGTCATGGCCCCAAGTCTGCTAATGAAATCCGGCCCAAGACCCTTTACCTTTTGGTGGGGAATATCTTTAAACCCAGGAGGTGTCAAGTTTTCAATCCTGCAAGCATTTCAATGAAATTGACACACGTGCATGAATATGGGTTAGAATTCATAATATAAAATTCATTATATAATTTATTATCATAATATTATCAATGACATCATTGCTGCTAATGAACAAGATCGCTAATCCCTCACCTCTTACTTTTCCCAAAAGAATAGAACTCTAAAAACAAAGATCTATTTAAAAGTTATCATAAGTGTTCTATTTTTTGCTTAATTTAAGTTTTTAGGTGTCCCATAAATGAGATCATGAGACATATGGGTTAAGATTAAAAAGTGCATTTTATTTTAGAAATTAACAGGCACTCAGCCTCAAAGAAAGTAAAATTTTGTATTTTTTTTCTTTTAATTAGAGAGTGGTATTTTAAAAGATGATAAAAGTAAGGGATACCAGCTATAAAATAATTAGAGAATGTAGGGAAAAAATCTCTGAATTTAAATGGTTAAAATATTTATACTCCTAGACAACCATGCTTAAATTTTTTATATATCTTTCCAGGTATTTGAGCATAAAGGCAACTGTTAGACTCCCATTATAAACTGGGACATCAGAGCAAACTGTTAATGCCCATCTCTCTTATTTAGAGAAAGTTGTTTTGATCTCCTTCCTATACAAAAGTCAAATATTTGACATATTATCACTAGTAAAATGCCATATGTGTATGGTTCTCAATCCAGGATCATGCTCTTATCCCCAGCCTCATCTCAGAAGGCTCTGACTTAAAAGTATATATTAGATAACTTGAGATACCAGTTATATATATATATGTGTGTGTATATAATTTTCATGGCTGTGTATTTCTATTAAAATAACTATAACTTTTAGTCACATTCTGACCCTGTCATGGGCAATGTACTAATGAAATGGAGGCATGATCTCATTGGATGCTTATCAGAATCCTACAGTTAAAGTTTGTTCTGATCCTCATTTTACTTTTTATTTATTTATTTAGGTACCAGGATTGAACCCAGGGGTATATAACCATTGAGCCACAGCCTAGCCTTTTATATTTCATTTTTTTTTTTTAATTTTGAGACAGGGTTTTGCTAAGTTGTTTAGGACCTTGCTGAGTTGCTGGGGCTGGCCTCAAACTTGAGATCCTCCTGCCTCAGCCTCCTGAGCCCCTGTGATGACAGGTGTGTGCCCCACCACACCCAGCCTATGATCCCCACTTTAATGGGAAGGAAACGAAAACCAAGGACAATTACTGCTCAGGTGACAAAGCTAGGAGGCAGAAGAGCCCAGATTTGAACCCACGTGGTGTGATCCCAGAGCCCCCTGCCCCTCAACACAATGTCGGCCCCATGCCCTTAATGAACGGCGACCATGTTTTGCTGGTTGGCGTCTGGGGTTTTCTGAACCTCCTTGCCTCTGTCTTATCTGTGTTGGAATGATAAACTTGTTCAAAGCAGGAAAGAATCTGCCCTGGCTTCTCAGCCTGTCAGCAAGTCATGGGAGCTGGACCAGCCTCACCGTGTACTAGAGCCACTCGGAGCCGGTGTGTTCCTGTGTTTCCAAACCGACTTTGGTTGCTAGGCTGTGGGGGGGCGGGGAGGGCTGATGAAGGGGCCACGCTTCTGGATTGACTGCCCTTCGCAGCCCCAGATTTATCTCCCATCTCTCGTGATGACCTGTCTGGGGGTTGGCAGAAGAGTGGAGGGGGTTTATGGATGGGCTGCCAAGAGTGGCACCTGAGGTTAAAGTCCCATGTCACAGCCACTAAACCACACACACACACACACACACACACACACACACACACAGCTCCAGGGGTTGTTGCAGACGCCCAAGCACATCCATCCCCTGTGTGGGGGTCACAGGGAGGCTGGCTCGGGCCCCACTTGCCTTTTGGCGGACAGAGAGGCCAAGGCAGATGATGAGCCTGGGGAAATCGACTTCCTGCTGTGTGTCCCCTTCTCTCCCGGTGGCTGTCTGGCCTCCTTTGGGCACTTCACCTTCCTTTGTCACCCTGTTGACAAAGCTCACTGCCCCTTTCTGGGTCCGGGAAGTCACATCTCGTTCCACTTTTCAAAGCCCTCTCAGTTTGATCCTTGGCCAGGGAGGAGGGGTGATGAGCCTGTGGCGAGGGGGCAGGAGAATGAGGTTGATGGAGGTGAAGTGACCTCTAGGCCACCACTCGTGGGTCGACAAACATGTGCTGTGTGGCTGCTGGGCACCAAGGGAGCGACTGTGAAGCAGGGAACGTGTCTGGGATTCAGGCTCCCCATGCAGTTATGGACACCAGCTGGGACTAGAGTGTCAACATCCTATCCCTTAACTCCTTGTTATCAGGTCCCTGGGGGGAAAAAAAAAAATCTAGTCTCACCAACTTGTTTTGGAAGACCCATAGAGCCTGGTGCGGTAGCACACACCTGTAATCCCAGTGGCTCCGGAGGCTGAGGCAGGAGGATCATGAGTTCAAAACCAGCCTCAGCAACTTATCAAGGCCCTAAGCAACTCAGTGAAACCCTGTCTCTACATAGAAAACATTCACCCTTTGGATTGTTGGGATTGGCTTATTTCACTTAGCATGATATTCTCCAACTCCATCTATTTACCAGCAAATACCATCACTTCATTCTTTTTTAAGGCTGAGTAATATTCCATTATGTATATATACAACATTTTCTTTATCTATTTACCTGTTGAAGGGCACCTAGGCTAATTCCATAGTTTAGCTCTTGTTAATTGAGCTGCTATAAACATTGATTTGGCTGTGTCACTGTAGTATGCTGATCTGAAGTCCTTTGGGTATAAACCAAAGAGAGGGATAGCTGGGTCAAATGGTGGTTCCATTCCCAGTTCCTGCGGAATCTCCATACTGCTTTCCAGAGTGGTTATACCAATTTGCAGTCCCAGCAGCAGCGCCCTTACAATGCAGCCTATTACCCCTGATGCCTGCCTTACCCAGCAAGCTAGGGCCAGAGCTGGCATGGGACCAGGGTTTGCAGTGCCTGTCACAATGATACATCGCCTTTCCAGAGACTTCTTTATGTGCCTCAGAACTTTGGTCTTCTTTGAGATCTAGGCCTGTAGCTGAGGCTCACAATAGGTTAGACAGAGAAACCGTCTGCATGTAGCATTCCAGGTTTTCGGGTGAGTTATTTAGCTCATTAAGGCTCCTCCGCCCTGCCCTGAGCATTCATCTGGAACTTTTCCTCTGTGATTGATTTTCAAAGGACCTCCAAGGTCTCAACCAAGTCCCAGTTTCCAGGAAGTGGGGAGCAGGCCCCTCACTATGCTGTGAAGAAGCCCTCAGCCCCCCTTCCTAAACTAATTACTTCATCCAGTCAGCAATAAACAGAAGTCACCTTTGCGACATCTCTCCACCCAAAGAAAGTGTTGCAATAAAGCCTGAGGCACCATGATGCCCTCCAAGCGCCCCCAGGCAACACACCTCCCTCCCGGCCAGCCAGGGCGCTTCCTCCAGCCGCACAGAGGAACATCCCACAGACATTTGCTCTGCCTTTCGAGGGATCTTTATGCACCTTACAAAGTGTGACCAGGACACAGCTCAGTAGTGCCTGTTGTTCCCTCTCTGAATATGAGCCTTGTATTACATCCCAGAACCATGTAGCTCTGTCACTTTGGAGTGGTGGGTAGTGGACCGAAAGCAAGAAGCTCTTAATAGGTGGCATGAAGCCAGAACTCAGGCACAGCAGCCAAACCACTAAGGGAGGGTCCCACCGGGCGGAACAGCCCCAGAAGAAAGGAATCAGGTTGCAGTAAAAAGACCAGATGTTGCTGGGTATGCTGGCCCAAGCCTGGAATCCCAACAGCTAGGGAGGCTGAGGCAGGAGGATCGTGAATTCAAAGCCAGCCTCAGCAACAGGGAGGCCCGAAGCAACTCAGTGAGACCCTGTCTCAAGTAAAATACAAAATAGGGCTGGGGATGCGGCTCAGTGGTCGAGTGCCCCTGAGTTCAATCCCCAGCAACCCCTGCCATCCAGAAAGAGACCAGATATTGGTCATCAGACAGTTTTGGTGACCAAGAACGATTCCTTTCCCCTGTCTTGGTTTTTCTATCTACAAAGCAGACAGAACAGAGCACCACAGTTCATTGCTAATTTTCTAAGGGTCAGGTGCTGTACTAGAGGCCTTAGTTATTGTGGGGAACAAGGACACACCGTTGCCTGGTATAGCCGCTCACACCTGTGATCCCAATGACTCGGGAGGCCAGCCGGAGGATTGCAATTTCAGAGCCAGCCTCAGCAACTTAGTGAGACCCTAAGCCACTTTGACCCTGTCCCAAAATCAAAATATAAAAAGGACTGGAGATGTGGCTCAGTGGTAGAGTACTGCTGGGTTTAATCTCCAGTATAAATAAATAAATAGGAAAAAAAAGAACCTAGTCCTGCCTGTCTGGAGCTTACATTCAGGAAGGTAATAAAAAATTAAATATACGATTATCTAATACTTATTTAATTCCACTTATGACGAGCATCATCAATCCAGGGAATAAAATAAGTTGCAAATACAAGCTATCAAGAGCTCTGTCCACACATCATGCCAGCTACTTTACCTTATAATGATCATAACAACTTATGTGGCATTTAGTGAGTCAGGCACTGTTTTACTTAAAACACTTCATTGAATCCTCATTTTAAAAGACCTATCTATATAGGGACCATTACCCACATCGTATAGAAAAGAACACTGAAGTACTAAGAGGTTAACTTACCAAAATTCACACTGCCACTAAGTAGCAGAGAAAGAACCCCAGGGGCCTGAGCAGAGACCTGCTGCCTCTTGTAATATTGTCGCCTGCAATCCTTGCTACACCTGGGAGGGACTGTCCTCTCTCTATCTGGGGTTTTGCTTTCTGCAAAGTAGTCAAGTACAATCTAAAAATATTAAATCGGAAAATTCCAGAAATGATCAACTTATAAGTTTTAAGTAACTTTTATGACAATGCATTGTTATAATTATTCTCGTTTATTATTGGTATTATTGCTAATCCCTTATTAGGTCTGATGTACAAATGAAGCTATATCATAGTTATATAGGTATAGGGGGAAAACATGGTAGATAGAGAGTTTAGTACTATTCGTGGCTTTAGGCACCCACTGGGGTCCTTGAAAGATATCACTTTCAGCTGGGCACGGTAGCACACAGCTGTAACCCCAGGGACTCAGGAGGCTGAGGCAGGAGGATCATGAGTTCGAAGCCAGCCTTAGCTAGATAGCAAGGCCCTAAGCAACTCGGTGAGACCCTGTCTCCAGATAAAATGCAAAATAGGGCTGGGGATGGGGCTCAGTGGTCAAACGCCCCTGGTACCCTGCACCCCAAAAAAGATAGCCCTTTCATATAAGGGGAGACTGCGGTACTATTGCTACTTTCATTTTGCAAATATGGACACAGAAGCCAAATGTGTGACGTGGCTGAGTTTGCGCAGTGAGGAGGTGGTGGGGCTGGGTGTGACCACACTGCTGCGAGACGGCCCCATGTCCACCCCAAGGGACCAGCACTTCCAGGGCTCACTCTCTTTCCTGGCCCTTTTCTTCCTCAGGTGTTCCTGAAGAGCGACCGTGTGGCCCGCATGGTGCAGAGTGGAGGCTGCTCGGCCAACGACTCCCGGGAGGTCTTCAAGAAGCACATCGAGAAGAGGGTGCGCAGCCTGCCCGAGATCGACGGCCTCAGCAAGGAGACCGTGCTGAGCTCCTGGATGGCCAAGTTTGATGCCATCTACCGTGGGGAAGAGGACCCCAGGAAACAGCAGGCCCGGATGACAGCCAGCGCGGCCTCCGAGCTGATTCTGAGCAAGGAGCAACTCTACGAGATGTTCCAGAACATTCTTGGGATCAAGAAGTTCGAACATCAGCTCCTGTACAATGCCTGTCAGGTAAGATGTCTCTCACCTGGGCCCAGAGCCATCGGGTCAGCAGGGCTATGGTGTGATTTTCGTGGGCTGCCTCCGCATCAGAGGACATTAAAATTTGGGCTGTTGCTGGGGCTCATCAGTAGAGCATTGCCTAGCAGATGTGAGGCCCTGGGTTCGATCCTCAGCATCACATAAAAATAAAAAAAAATAAAATAAAGGTATAAAAAAATAAAATAAAATAAAGGTCTTGTGTTCAACTACAACTGAAAAATAAGTATTTTTTTAAAAAAGAAAACATTAAAATTATATTGTATGACTATATTAGTATAACACTGTATAATAGAGAGTAGATTATATTCATAGATTTTTTTATTAACAACTTACTGTTAATATGCTTTAATTCCATTTGGATATAATTATACAAGCATGGAATAGATCTTATTCTAATTAGATCCCCATGCTAATGCATGTCCATGTAGATTTTTTTCTGATTTTTTTTGTCATTTTTTTCTCATTTTGTAATAAACTGAAATATTTTTCCTGAGCTACTAGAAGTCTCATGGGCCCTAAGATTGAGCTCATGGTGTTGAGGGGGAAAATTCGCCCTATGAGTAAGATATGCTTTTCGTGTGTCAAAAAATGTCAAAAATCAAAATGATGACTCTTTTAAAAGATAGTTCTGCCTATAAAATAGGGGGTGTCATCAGTTGAGTTCACACTTCTTCCACTGGGGAAATGTAACACCTGGTCATCCAGAGTGATTATTTAAAATAGAAAGCTTGTGCAGTTCGGGTTTCATCATAGCTCTGTGTCAATCACAGCATGAGTTTCTGGGTGTGACCAAGCGGGAGACCAGAGGCTTTACTTGAACCCACCCACCCTAAAACAGGCCTATATTTCCTCTGGGTAGAGGGTTGGGAAGCAAAATGTCCTAGATCTTAATTTCCTGCATGACCTTACCACGATATCCATTCATTCAACAAACACTTATTTTGTCTTCTTTGCAAGACTTTGAACATTTTAGTACATTTCACTGTGGAACAATTTTTAAATGCATATCCCTGCCCTTTAATCCTAGAGATTCTTATTCTGCAAGCCAGAGTGGGGCCCAGGAATCCACATTTGAAAGTAAGGGCTTATTCCCTTTCCCTTCTAAGAACTCTTAGGGAAACAGTTGGCTCTGATTTCCCTGGGCCAGTGCAATTTCTACCACAGGTTAAATTAGGGCACTTAAGGGTATTAACAAGACTTGCTCTTTGCTCAGAGTCAGACAGACCTAGGGAAATCCTAGCCTGACCTCTTGTTAGCTTTGTGGCCTTGGGGTTTAGCTAACTTCCCTACATGAGTCTGCATTTATAATCAATTGAATATTGATTTAGCCATATAGGAGAACATGTTTAATCCAATAAAAGAGTTGTTGAAGAATCAAGCATCCATGTGGGAAATTTTTCATTGGATACTAATAATCGGAAAAACTATCTGGCTATGCAACAGAATATGCAGATATAGCCCCATTTTTATGGAGGAAAATAAAGAAGAGAAAAAGTACCGGATGGGCAGAAACGAAAATGTGGACTGGGTTTATCTTAACGGGGTGGTATTGTGGCTGATTTTTATGATTTTCACTTGTGCTGTCTCACATTTTTCTACCTTAAACTTGTGGTTATTTTGAAAATGGAAGTAAATACTAAAACTCTCTACAAAGAAACAATCAAAACAAAACAATGGGATAAGGAAAAAATAATCTTCTGAATGGTTTTTTAGACTTTGACTATCAATATCCTACCTGTGTGATTTTTGCCATTTCTGAGTACCATCTGTATAATCACTGACTTTTTTTTTTAATACCAGGAATTGAACCCAAGGGTGCTTAAACACAGAGACATATATCCCAAGCCCCTTTTATATTTTATTTAGAGATGGGGTCTCACTGAGTTGCTTAGGGCCTCACTAAGTTGCTGAGGATGGTTTTGAATTTGTGATCCCACCTGCCTCAGCCTCCTAAGCCTCTAGGATTACAGGTCTGGTGTATGATCACTGAATATTTTGTGTTCAGTCAATGGCCAACTCACTTTTTAACCTGTCTGTATCTTAAGAAGTAATGCATGTAAAATCACAGGTTTGATACACTCATTTCTCTCTCTCTCGCTTTCTCTCTTTCTCTCTCTCTTTAAAATATGCATTAAAATGAAACAGAACTATTGAAGTAGAAGCTGTTCATTAGTTGGTCCTCTTAGAACATCTCACAGTATCAGTGATGTGCAGCCAGTGCCCTGTGTATACAAGTTGGTGGGGCAGAGCTCTCTGCTGCTGTGTCCCAAAATATCCCCATGCTGATCAGAGCAGCTCTCACATGAAGTCTGCACAACCAGACAGCAGAGCATAGGTCTAATTTACCTCCCTTCTCTTCCCTCGGGGGCAGCCCATACATGGACAGGCAAGGGAACCTACTGAATGTCTCACATCCTTTAATCAGATATCAGAAATTAGAAATTCACTGGCTTGCTTTCTCCTAGACTTCCCTCAGATCTGCCAGACCTCTGTCAACTCACATGAGCAAGAATCAGAAAAATGACACCCTATGGCTTTCCTCCTCACCCTGCCTCCTCAATGATTTCTTATTTTTGTATTTTCTGCTCTTCCATGCTCCCCCCCACACACACACTTCCTTACAAGACAAAGCAATTCCTAGGCACTTCCAAAAATATGCATGAAGTGTTCCTTTTATGCATGTCGTATCTGAGGGGAAGAAGCTGTAATCTCATTTCTGCTGCTGCTTTGGAAAGTTCCCACCATCTCTCTTTACGGGGACCTGCCAGTGGCTGCCATTTTCATCTCAAGTGAGAAATGACACTTATCAAAGAGCGATTACATCCGTTACACATCCGTTGTCTGTCGGAACGTGAATTGTGTCCATCAAAACATGAAAGCAAGAGGCCTTTAACAAATGTCTCCCTGTTTGCACGTGGAATTTTTTTTAAAGTCGATTTTATTGAAGAATGTATGGATCACTCTTCCAGAACAAGTTGCTCACGTTCAACATACTATCCAATGCAAAATAATTGTCAACTCATTAGAAAATCAGTGTTGTTTTTATTTTTCATAGGCCTTTGGGAAGAAGCAGTTAATTATGGAGCTCTTTGAGCATTTAAGCTGTATGCTAAAGCTAACTCAGAAAAAAAAAATAGAAAGGTTATCTGTTGGAGATGGATTGCATCATCTGAAAAATCAGACTAAGGCAATGCTGTGTTCCATCTTCACGAAATGCAAAGCTCATGCTGATGATAATAATGGTGTGATGTTTAAAAGTTTCCCTAAGATGCCCCACCCCTCCCAGTCCTCTTAAGTGACCTTCAAATTTGCTTTTGGTTGGATACCATGTTTCTGCAATCTGCTTGCTATCTTCTACTTCCTATTCCTCTGCTAAGGACACAAGTCATCTTTAATTGCCTCTTTCTGAAATATATGGGCATTTCCCTTGGAAAAACACCTTGGAGGTGCACTTCGGGAAGAGACAAGCATAGATGGTCACATTTTTAAATGCAAATAAATACTTCTTGGCAGAGTCACTTAGCTGATGCTGAAGGGTGGTAAATGAGCAGGACCTAAAGAAAATCATTTGGGTTCTACTGATCACACTCTTAGCTCCAGGGACCGTCAGCTGGAGTCCACTAGCTTTCTCTGTGACCACCACTCACGCCCAATGGCCAGCAGAAATGCCATTCATGTTCTGACTCTTAGGATGTGACAGTGTACTTCCCCTCTGAATCTCTAAGAGTTTTCAGAGGAATCTAAAAGTCTTGACTAGACACATGGAATGTGATTTCCCTATCTATGGAACACCTTCGTGTTTTCAATATTGAATTTGTCATCATTACAGAGTTGCTAATTCTCTTACCATTTCATTTCCTTCCCTCCAAACCATCAACAACATCAATGCGGCCTTAGATGATGAGGTTATCTCATTACAGTACTGTCTTCCTCAGACTTGATTAGCACTTGGCAGGTTTTCAGATAGTTTATTAAGCTCTAAAGAGGAACTTCAAGTCATAGGCTTTGAGCTGTGACCCAGATTGCTGGGTGGTATCATACCTCATTAGGGAGCCCTTAATCTCCGAATAAGTATGTAGCTTTTTCCTGGTTCAGAAGTTCCCAAAAGATCTGCTAGCTAAAAATTTGCTTCTTGGGACAAACTCTATTTCCTAATCACTTTTCTTGGCTCTAAGACAATGATATAGTCTTTGTATATGGTGGAATTTCAATAAATACTTGTTGAAGACATTTTAAATATTTTTTAGTTGTAGTTGGACACAATGCCTTTATTTTTTTTTAATTTATTTTTTATGTGGTGCTGAGGATTGAACCCGGTGCCTCACTCATGCTAGACGAGCACTGTACTGCTGAGCCACAACCCAGCCCCTTGAAGACACATTCTAAAATCTGGGAATGGGGCTGTGGTCATGGCAGTCTAGTGTTAAACGCTTATTTAGAAACACACTTTCATGAGTCATTCATTCAGCAGCTTTTTTAAGCGTTTCCTGTGCAGTTGGCATCATATAGCCAGGGACTGCTGTATGTCTGAATTTGTTCTGGAAAAGTCCACGGTGTGGATGCTGGCTCTCTTCTTCTTTGCCTGCCTCTTAACCTTCAGATGAATTTTTAGGTGTGGTCCTGCTTGGATTGGAGTAGCCTATTTGTTTCTGATGTATTGCTGTGTAATGAATTGCCACAAATTTAGTGGCTTTAAAGAATATCCATTTATTAACTCCCATTGTTAAATATCAGTTTTTCTGGATCAAAAGTGCAGATGGGACTCAGCTGGGTTTTTGGCTCAGGGTCTCACATGACTGGGATTTAGGAGCTGCGGAGATTAGGTTTTCACATGGAAGCGACACAGGGAGCGACACAGGTCTGAGCTCCTTCCTTGGCCCCTCATTGAATCGCAGCTATGGAATTGCTTAGATTTGGCAGCAGAGACTCTAGTGGGAAACGAGGGTCAGGACACCAAGATCTGGAAGCAGCACTTTATTACTGGCACCATGGCCCAGAGGGATAATTCCCAAAGCCTGAGTCCAGAGTACAGCAGGGCTTTTGCTTTTATACATAAGCAAATTTGGGGCACATCAAGGCAAGGGAGTCGGTGCAATTCAATGGGAGGGTGCATTCTACGTTCTTTATATGGGAGCTAGTTCCTCAATAGCCTCGGGACTCAGTTCATACAGCATAGGGACTTTCACTGTACTAAGCCTAAAGGGGGACTCTTCTGTCCCCGTTGCTGTGTTTCCTGCTTCCACCACTGCAGTTATCTCTTACAGGTACCTGTCAGCCACTGCAGGCCTCTGTGGTTAAGTGTCAGTCAGCAGAGCTGCTGTGTGTGAGTGTGCAAAGCCACAGCCCGTCACCTCTTACACTGCTGAAGTTCCCATTTTGCTCTACCACGAGACAGTCTGCTTGTTCAGATCTCTGATTTCTGAACCCAGTCTTAACAGGATCACCTGGTGAAATCAGGCCACTAAGATCATCTCCCTGTAGATTCATTTAAGTTCAAGGGATTAGGAACTTTACATCTGCAAGATCTTATGTTCACTGTTATCATGTACTACAGATTGGAATCAGGTTGTAGGTTCTGCCCATACTCAATGGAGGGTCCATAGTAGGGCACAACTCACTGGGGGTCATGCTAAGGTTGTCCATCACAGGTGCCCAGGTGACTTGCTTCTTCAGGTATCAATTTAAATGTGAACTTTTTAGGGAAACTTCCTTGTCATTCTCTTTTGTTTGTTTGCTTTCCTGAAACAGATCTCAGTTTATCACTAAGATAGCCCTTGAAACAATCTGAAATTACCTGACTTCCTTCCTTACAGTCTATCTCTTTCTCTATCTATTTCTTTCTTTCTTTCTCTCTTATTTTGCTGATGCACATTAACGATATAGGATAATGCACTTCATGGTGGGATATTTGCACATGCAAACTATTTTTTTAAGAGCAGGAACCATGTCTGTTGTATTCACCACAATATTGACCAGCACTCAGTACAATGTCTGGCACAAAATAGATGCCCAATTAAATATTTACTAACTCCTTAAGTGCAGAGGCCAAGCCATTTGTGACCTCCTGGGGTTAATGCACACATTGCACAAAGTTGTGTGTTCCATCATTTTTTTCCTCCAGTGAGGCAAAGTATAACAGTGGAACAGGCCTGTCAGCCTGTGACCTCAATCCACCTGCCGATCACTCCTATTTTATAATGTGGATATCACCTGAGAGTCACAGTGTTCTTCCAGGGATAAACTTTCCCTCCGGTTACACTTAACTTGTCCCTTCCATCATGTGCTTGACCCAAAGGGGACAGAAATTCAATCTTGTCTTTCTTTGCAAAGTCATGCACTACCTTTTACAGTTCTTAACGACTTGAGAGACTTCCAGTTTTGAATAACTTGGCATGCCATATGAACTAATTTCAGCATTCTTCTAGTGTAAAAAGAGATCCAATTGCTTATACCACGTGAACATGTCCTGTTCAGTTAGTAGAGACAAAATTGAAGTCGTCGATGATGTGAGGAGTATAGGGCCCGACAGCTCTATTTCATTTCCCAGAGCATTAGTTTTCTGATGATCCCATTGTGATTTTTTTTCCTAGTTCTCTATCAGTTGTTACTAGAACACATAGTGAGATATTTCTGATGGTGCCTGCTGTTACTGAGAGACGAACAGCTGCGGAGAATTGAAATTGAAAGACAGTGGGTATCCTGCATCCGAGAAGCAGGGAATTGGGCATTTTCTCTGCAGCCTTCAAAACTGCTATAGACATTTCAGCAATTCAATCTCTTCCCTACTTTTGTTGCCAAAAATGGAATCGTAAATATGCTTGTTTACTCAAAAATGCTTTCATACGTATTGAAGCACAGAATTGTGATCGGAGGTGTTAAAGAAGTGTCCTTTCAGAAAAGGACATTTTGGAAATAGTATTTTCTCCTTTTTCCACCTTTTGCCAAATGAAAGCTATTATAAGTCATCCAGCACAACCTTGCAAATAGATATATTTTACCAGCCTTCTGACATGCTTCACCAGCCCAGACTCCCCACAGTGATGATTTAAATATCCTCTTTCTTCCAATAAGCAACCTTCCTGCTTCCTTAATAACTGAGGCCCAGAATTAGCAGAAGTTTGGGAAATACAGGGTAATATACTGGTTGAATTTTGTTGTCACCCTTTTTGTTTCGATTGTTTCTGAAAATATGAGTAATATACATTAGTTTTCTTCCTTTTGTGCTGGATTCAGTCAGTGGAGGTCGCATGATCTATGTTTTGACCTTCAGCCTGAACAGTAACAGCACATCAAATATTAAGCACCTACTGGGGGCCAGGCACTAAGTCTAGCAGCACACGCACACATGGACACGTTCATGTAAAATCCTCATCACAAGTTGGTAAGGTAGACATTTAACCCATGTGTTACTCAGCTTTGTATCATTGTGACCAAAATATCCGACAAGAACAATTTAGAGGAGGAAAAGTTTATTTTGGCTCCAAAGAGGTTTAATCCATGGTGAGCTGACTCCATTGCACAGGGCCCAAGGTGCGGCAGAACATCATGGTGGATGGACATGGTAGAGGGGCACTACTCTGCTCATGGTGGCCAGCAAACAGAGAGAGGAAGTAGAAGGGGCCCACAGGGAAGATGCATCCTTCCAGGACAGGCCCCCAGTAACCCACCTCCTCCAGCCATGCCCCACCTGCCTACAGTCACCACCCAGTCAGTCCGGTCATTCCAGGAGGGACTGATGAGGTTCCAGCTCTCACAATCCAATCATTTCCCCTCCAAATATTCCTGCATCAACCCAGGAGCTTTTGTGGGACACCTCTTGTCCAATCATAACAATCCACATTTTAATAAAGACGCTAAAAAGAAACTAGAGAATGAGAAAAGGTAAACTCAAGAGACTATATGATTCCAAAGCCAATGCTTCAGCCCAACCGCTGAACACAGTGAGTGGTACAGCTTTTCTACAGATACACAAGTCGTAGATCTTTTCCATAGATTGGAAAGGTTTGGGAGATTAAGTAGATTTATCGATCCCATCTATCCTCTAGGAAGAGAAGTATATGTGTATGTGACTAAATCATATGAGCCTCTTTATATAGCCTGCTCAATTTTCCCCCTAAAATTTATTGAAAGAAAAGAAAAGTCAGTGGAGGACCAATTTCTGTGCTAACTATGATTTTAATGGATGTGTCTGTTGAATAGAGACTGGTTATATCTGATGGCTTCACTCCTTGAGGCTTTACCATATTGATATATGTATTTCCTGATTTAATTTTAAACATACTTAACAAAAGATGGCTGAAGGTTAGGAAATGCTTGTCTTTTTTTGCCATGTCATTGCTTATGTGATCCAGGATGGAATGACCTGAAAAGTGGCTCCTTTGTGTTACACACTATACTTCTAGAAGCTGGGCCCAGTGACCTCAGAATTAGTGGCTCAGTGGTAGAACGCTTGCCTGGCAAAAATGTGAGGCCCTGGGTTCAATCTTCAGCATTGCATAAAAATAAATAAATAAAATAAATAAAGCTATTGTGTCCATCTACAACTAATAAAAATATTTTTAAAAAGTTTTTAAAAATACAATTACTCTTCAGAGGAAAAATACCTAGAAAATTATAAAAGAAAATTGAAATTTAAAGTTGCAAAGAATTAAACCAGGGATTAATAAATATCTTCAGTTTTGTGGAACCTATAGTTTTTGTACCAACTACTTAGCATGTCACTGTAACCGAAAGCAGCCATAGATTATATAAAAAAACATATGGACATGGTTGTGTTCCCATAAAACATTATGAAAACTGGTATTTGGCAGATTTGACCCAAGTACTGCAGTTTGTCAACCCCTAAATTAAATAATTATCACATCATAACAGCAAAAATTATTTATTTTTCAAAAAAATTACTCTATAAATAAAAGATTTTACCTTTTCAACCCCAAAAATGTTTTAACAAAAAACTTGGCATATGCATTCTGTAAGCATGGCTTTATTTATAATCTTGGAATTGAAGACAGAGTCCTTGTGTAACACAGAAGCCAAGTTATGTTTAGTTAGATTTTTATCATATGAGACTGTTACAGGCTATGCTTCCTACCTCCACAAATCTAGCTAGCTAAGTCCCTTTCCTGAGCATGCTGGGATAAAGTAATGAATAAATTAGGACCATGCTTGGCTTATATACATTTTTAAAAGATATAAACTATCAGTTTCATTTTATGTTATTGTCTCTTGAACCAAGACTTGATCCATGTGTAGGGATTTACCAAGAACTGATCTGTCGAGTTTCATATGTAAAACCTTCAAAATAGTTATCATTTAACACCATCATTGGACAAAAAAATTAGATATGGAATATCAGTGATTATAAAAAGAGACTCCAACATAAACCAATGAAAAGATGTGTTAGTCAGATTTTTATTTTTATGACCAAAAGTCCTGAAAAGAACAACTTAGAAGAGTTTATTTTGGCTCATGATTTCCGAGATTCAGTCTATGGTCGGCTGACTCCAAGATGAAGCTGGATATTATGGCTAATGGGTGTGGCCGAGGAAAGCTGCTCAGTTTGTGACATCCAGGAAGCAGAGAGAGCTGAGTGCAAGGAACTAGAGATAATACAATCCCCAAGGACATGGCCTCAGTGACTTACGTCCTCCAGCCACATCCTTCCTGCCTATAGTTACTACCCACTTACCCATTCACATTATTAATGCATCCATGGACTAATCCACTCATTAGGTGACAGCTCTCATGAGCTGATCAATTTCACCTCTGAACATTCCTGCATTGTCTCACACGTGTGCTTTTGGGGACCCCTCATATCCAAACCATAACAAGAGGAGATAGAAATGCTGATTGCCCACATTTGATCAGTACATATTGTGTATGTGTATTGAAGTACCACACTGTTTCCCTCCATTATGAATAATTGTTATGTGTTAATTTAAAATAAAAACTAAAGACTAAATAAAATAACCAAAGTTATAGAGCTCTGAGCTTGTATTCTAGCTCTGCTGCTTACTATACAAACATGAGTCAGTCAGCTAACCTCACCAAGCCTCATTTTCTGCATTTGTAAAATAGGAGTCATTTACCTTATAAGGTAAATGGTGCTAGTTTTTATTACCTGGCATCAAATAATTGAATTTCTATATCTATGGAAAATTCTATTCTGATAAATATTGATATATAGGGTTGGACTGATTTTCTAATGTCAGTTGTTGAAATCAAATGATCCTATGGTGCTGGGGGAAGAATTTTAGGATCCAAGGATCTTGACTTCAAGAGGTGAACAATAGGGTTAAAGGAACAAATTAATACATAAGCGAAATCATCCAGAATACAAAGTCAATATGTGAAAATACAGATAGACAGTTAGAATCCACAATTCCTGTGTGAATCTAGACTCAACAATTTCTTACAAATCTAATATTTATCAGTTAACTTCCCCATAAAATAGTTGTTAGTAACTACCAGGTAGAAATGAGGTATTTAAAGAGCCTGACACATGATAGCAACTCAGTAAATAGTAGTCTGGGTTGGTGATGGTAGTTAGTAGCATTGTTAATAGAGGTGTTGGGGGTGGAAGCGGAGTGATGTAAGATTCAACAGCTGAGGGCTTCTGAGATCTCGCATAATGGTGGGGTTTGATGGTCTGTGGCTGCTCCATAGAGGCGCTAGTTCAGTTGGGGTTAAATGAGAAGGAGATGGTTTGGACTAAATAGAGATTATATGAGATGTTTGCTATCCTGTCTGCCCAATGATTGACTAGAGCAGAAAATAAATTCCAACGTGAAAATAATGTGGCAATTGAAATAATTGGTCTCAATTCTTCACTCCCCTGAATTAAAGTTGAACCGGCTGCCATGGCTGTTGGGGCATTTGGTAGACTTCTTCACCTCTTGACTGGGAGCCCGTCCCATTCGCTTTGTCAGTGGGCTGTCAGCTGACAAAGAGCGGAGTGTTGACAATCGGGTGTGCCTCTGGTTTTGCTGGCATATCATTTTGGCAATCTTGCAAGAGAAGATCATGCCGCAGGTATTTGTTACCCCACTAGCCTGGGTCTTAGTATGATACCCATGGAAGCAATCTAACTGAATGTGTGGGCCAGTCAGCCCACTGTCTAAAACCTACAGCCCTGTTCAGTCTAGATCTGCAGAAACACAGCTAAAACACAGATCCATGAGCATGATAATTAACATGAGTTAGTGTAATTCAGAGTTCAAGGGTGGTTTGTTATCCAGCATTATCATGGCAGTAACTGACTGATACATACAACAAATACACATTTTGAATAGCAGATTATTAGTAAGATACAGATGCAATCATAATGGTAACAGGGGATGTTATGAACCTCTATTTATTATGGCAACCATTCTAATCCAGAATCTCCTTTTTCCTCTCATTTTCTGCACTCAACATGAATTGTTGGCTTCTCTGAACTATGCAGGTGTGCTTGCTTCCTGGCATCAGTGCCTACCAATATCAACTTAAAAAGGCTTGTTTTGTGAAATTGGAAGGAAGGAGAAGGTAGGCTGGTTGGGGCAAACACTTGAAAACTTAAGATTGATGATTTTCCTCATTGTCTAAGAGGAACTGTGAAAT
This sequence comes from Urocitellus parryii, assembly GCF_045843805.1. NCBI lineage: Eukaryota > Metazoa > Chordata > Mammalia > Rodentia > Sciuridae > Urocitellus > Urocitellus parryii. Next base: position 164,991,691 of record NC_135533.1, read on the forward strand.
CTGAATAAATTTGAGAAGTAGGCAAGTGATCAGGAAGTCTGAAATCCATATTCTTAGGGATACCTAGGAAACTTAACAGATCATTAGAAAACTGCAAAGCCCTTGCCTTTATTTGACTCTTACGACAATGTGTATCAGCTAGCTATTTCTTGGTAACAAACTACCTCGAACTCGGTGGGCTAAAACAGAAGCATTTGTTAATGCTCCTGAGGCTTCAAATGAACCTGATGTTCCTTCAGGTCTTGGTAGGGCTCACTTGTGAGATTTCTGTCAGCTCTGGGTTTGGCAGGAAGCTTTGTTCTGCTTGGGTGCTGGATCACCAGACTGAAGTGGGATAAATTCAGCTGCATGATTCCACACCCTGGGCTTCTTCCCATGGCCACCGGACAGTGTTCTAAGTGAGCGGACAGAAGAGTGCAAAGGCTCTGGAAGTCTCAGTGCAAAATAATTGTTCCTCCGTTCCCCTGGTATTCCACCAGCATAGGGACTCATGAGGTCAGCTGTGATTCAAGAGGAGGAGCAGCTGACTCCATCAAGTTCACGGTGCAAATGGTAGGGCTATTATCAGTGAAGGATCATGGTCCTATGGAATCTACCTCAGTCTCATGACTGTGGTTGACCCGCCTATTACAAAGATATTTCAAGACAGTACTATGGTCAGCAATGGATGGGTTCCAAAGCCCTCTGTGAATACCAAAATCCAGGGTGCTCTACTTCCTTGTAAAAAATAGCATCATATTTGCAGATAACTGGCACATCTTCCATGTACTTTAAATCATCTCTAGATTACTTATATCAAACACAGTGTAAATGCGATGTAAGTAGTCATTGCACTATAGTGCCTAGTGAATAAAGAAAAAAAGTCAGTACATGTTCAATATAGACACTGTTTTTCCTCTAATATTTCAATATATAGTTGGTTTTGAACTTGTAGATATAGGGAGCCAACTAAACATATTCAATTTATTGAAAACAAGCAATGCTTTATTAAGAAACTAATAATATATATATATATTATATATAATAATAATAATAATAATAATAAAAATATATGTGTATACATTTATTTTTGGTACCAGGGGTGCTTTACCACTGAGCCATATCCCCAGCCTATCTATCTATATATCTATATCTATATCTATATATCTCTATCTATGTGTCTATATATCTATCTATGAAAGAATGATCAAGGCTTGCCGTTGGAAAAAATGCCCGTTTATTAAGGAACAGCTCTGCATATTTATAGAGCTGGGGGTGGTTTGACAGTTGGCATGGGGTGCATTTTTATTGGTGGGTAAGGATCAGGTGAGCCAGCAGGGCTAGTCTGATTGGTGGGTAAGGATCATGTGAGTCAGTAGGGCTCACCATTGGATGGCTCTTCTTGGGGATGGGGAAGTTAATCTTTGGAGCTGGGGCGATTCCCAACATATCTATATCTATATATAGAGAGAGATATATAGATATATAGATATATTAGAGACAAGTTCTCACTGAGTTGCTTAGGGCCTCGCTAAGTTGCTGAGGCTGGCTTTGAACCCACCATCCTCCTGCCTTAGTCTTCTGAGCTCGTGGGTTACAGACGTGCACCACCACACCTGGCAAGAAACTATATTTTTATTAATAGTGTAAAAAAAAACAAAGAAAAGAAAGGAAGAAACAACACTGTAATAAAGATTTAGAGTCTAGAGGTCATTGCTTTCCTCTTAATGAAAAGTGAACCAAAATTTTTAAATTGGAAACTATTTTTGTTCTTAGGAAACTCTTAGGAAATGTAGAAAAATAGATCCAATCGTGTCTTTATTGTCAGTTTGGAGAGTCGTCAGTTTGTTCTCAATGTTTCAAAAGACTTTCAGAGAAAAGAACATATTTCCTCTTTAATCTGTTTGTCATTGAGAGCTTTAGCCGGTTCAGTATGTCCCTGGGAGATGGGCAGGCGTTGCTTTTCGGTCTCCAAGTATTGTCTTGGTTGCAATAAAAGCAGAAACACCTCATAGAAAAGTGAAGCTCAAGGAGGAAATTAGGTGTATACGACTGTATGTAGCCTTTGTGATAAAACAGCATTCAATCAGGCATCATTGAATATGAATGGAGTCTATGATGTGCCAGCCAGGGTTCTGGGAACTGGGCATCTGGCAGGAGATGTGACAGCAAGATCTCCGCTCTCCGAAGCTGAAGCTTAATGGGTGAGACAAGCAAGGATATCAACAAATATACCACGTCTTACCAAGAGAGATAAAGGCTATAAAGAAAACACAGGAAAGTGAGAGGGCAGAGGATAATGGTGGTAGTTTAGATATCGTGGACAGAAGAGAGAAGTCTCTCTGGGAGACAATGACTCCTAAGCTCAGGCCCAACAGAAGTGAAGGAGTCAATCCAAGACATGGGGAATGGGAGGTGGCTTTTGGTAAAAGAAGGCGATGAGCTTGGCGTAAAGGATGCTAACCCATGTAAGTAGGTCACTGTGGCTGCAGCATAGAGACAAGCAGAACCTGCTAGGGAGTACGGATGGGCCAAGAACAGATCACCCAGAACATGGTTAGGAGCTGGGATTTATCCCAAGGATGAGGAGAGGCCACTGCAGGTTGATGAGCCAGAGGTTGACAAGCTCTGGTTTACCTGGTAGAAAAACAAAAAAGGACAGAAGCAAGGCCTGTGGCACCTGTGTGACTCACTTACTTAGCTGGATCTTAAAAGCTTGCTGGGTCTGTACTTTGCAAACAGAATTGTTTTTCCTGGTCTTTGGATTTCTGCAATTGTCCAGCTGTGCGGCGTATCACAAGGAATGTACTAGAAAAAAAAAATCAAGTTCTTTCCTCATTCCTCCTTTGTTTCCCCACTCCTCCTAACTCAGTGTAACTTCTTTAAAAGAAACAGAGAGTAGCAATTTAAATTTTCTTGTGGAATTGCTGTTAACCCTTTCTTAGTTTTATGCTTTTTTTCTTTTCTTTTCTTTTCTTTTTTTAGTAACAGGGATTGGACCCAGGGTGGGGGAGCTTATCCTCTGAGCCACATCCTCAGCCTTTTTTTTTTTTTTTTTTTTTTTGTATTTTGAGATAGGGTCTCCCTGAGTTGTTAGGGCCTCACTAAGTTGCTGAGGCTGGCTTTGAACTCACGATCTTCCTGCCTCAGCCTCCCAAGCCCCTGAGATTATAGGCATGCACCTGGCAGTTTTATTCTTTGTTTCTTTCATGGAATGAGATGAGAAGTCATAGCATTAATGTATCAGGAATACTTATGCAGGAAATGATAGAATTGTTTACCCCGTAAATTATTTTTCCAAGGTGAATTTCCTACAAACTACTCCAGATGGCTGGTTTTGTGTACAATTTTTACTCTGTTGGTAATCTTACCCACTAAATAGTCTTTTATCTAATTTTGTTCATGCTATTTATCCATGAGCTTACTGGGATGAGCCATATTTTAAAAAATTTTGTTGAAAAGAAAGGTTTTGTGGAAATATCAGGTCATACCGTTTTCCTTCATATGGACACTTTGCTACGTTCCAAGTTAGGCAGTTGGCACCATTGTATTTGATCTTCAAAGCTCTCAATGGGGCAAGAGGACATTTTCCTACTTCCCTGTACAGATAAGGGAAATGGTGCTCTGATAAGTGAAGGACTGGTTCAAGGTCACACTGGTGGCAGACTTTGAGCTAGAACCTAACACATCAACCTCTACACCTTGCTGTCTTACATGGGTTCTATGTAAGACATGTAGACGAAGCCAGTTCCCGTTCACAGCCACCAGGCCCAGCTGACTGTGTTAATCGGGGCTAGTGTAAGCTGCCTTAGCTAAGAGACCCAGCGTGCTCTATGTTCCTCTGATGTAAATGTCTGAGCCAGTAGTTTTCCAATTTTGTGATATCATCATCTCCAAAGGTGATACATATCCCATCACCTCCACCTCCATGGCCAGCCCCTAAGAAGAGAGAAAGAGAGTGTGAAAAGTCTCCTGGTTTGTAAGGTTGTCACGTGGACAATGTTCTCATTTCTATAGAAGTCCCTCTAGAACTTTGTTACACCACCACATCTCTTTACAATGAAGCCTGAGAAGGGTAGGTCTCAAGCTGGGCAACCCTATGACCAGGGTCTTAGTTACCTTTTTGGTCACTGTGACCAAAATACCCGATAAGAACAACTTAGAGGGGGAAAGACTTATTTGGGCTCTTGATATTAGAAGTTCAGTCCAGGGTTGGCTGGTCTAAGGCAGAAACATCATGGCAGAAGGGCATGGCTCAGCTCATAGCAGCCAGGAACTAGAGAGAAAGAGAGAAAGGCAAACAGACAGGCATGAGCATGTGCAGATGTGCACACACACACACACACACACACACACTGAAGGAAGCCAGGACAAGATACAATCCCCAGTGGCATGCCCCTTGTGACCTACCTCTTCCAACCATGCTCACCTGCCTATAGGAACCACCATTCAATTATTAATAATAATCCAATTATTAATAATCCATTCAATTATTAATCTATAAGTGAATTAATCTACTTTTGAGGTTACAGCCCTGGTTTTCTAATCATTGCCTAAAACCTCTACTTAGGATCCTTGCTGCATTGGAAACCATGATTTCAACACATGTGCTTGTTCAGGGACATTCCAGATCCATACCATAACCCCCTGCTAAGATTTTGGGGAAATCAAGGAATTCTTAGCCGCCTCAACCCCTTTCACAGAATCTTTCATGATTATTATGAATATTAAAGATGCTTGAAATAGTACAAAGTGTAATAGCTTCAACACCTTCACACTCATTTTCTAGGTTAATAAATACATAGTAGAATCCCAGCAACTCAGAGGCTGAGGCAGGAGGATCACCAGTTCAAAGCCAGCCTCAGCAATTTAGTGAGGCCCTAAGCAACTCAGTGAGACCCTGACTCTAAATAAAGTACAAAATAGGACTGGGGATGGGGCTCAATGGTTAAGTACCTCTGGGTTCAATCTCCAGTTCCAATCAATCAATCAATCCATACACATAGTGATGCATCTGAAGTCTCATTCCCTCACTCTTTCTCAAGCACGGAGTACCCTCACTCTGCTTTTGCTATTCACCCCTTTTCTGTATTTCTCAAGTACATTACTTTCATTGCCAATCTATGCACCCTGAACAGGCCTACAGCCGTGCTTTGACGATTTTAACTCTTCTTACACATGATATTGAACAATGGCTTTCTGCCACTGATTTTTAGAACTCAATGTATTGGAAGGGTTCATTTGTACTGATACATGTAGCTCTATCTGTTCATTTTCTAAGTGATGCATCATTATGCATAAATTGCCATGTATTTATTCAATAAGATATTCCAAGTAGGTTTGCTACTGGAAAATAAAGGCCATTATAAATATTATACATGCCTCCTTGTACACAAGTACAAGAATTTCTCCAGGGAAAGAATAATTACAGGGACATGAGGTTATTGTATCTTTAAAATTATTAGATATTACCACACAGTGTATGTTAATGATGCTTTCCCTTGAATAGAATGCACGTATTAACATGTTGACAAAGAGCTGTGGTTTAAAGTAAAACTGTACAATGAAGCAGTTGGGCCTCTCCTACATTGCTGTACAGAGGGAAAGATTCAGCAATAACACCCCTTGGTATATATCCAAGAGAAATGTGTACCTTTGTCCACCAAAAGATATGCACACAAATATTTTTAGCAGTGCCATTTCTAATAACCACAAATCGGAAAATACTAAATATTCACCAACAGTGGAATGGATATATTGTGGCATATTCATAAGAGTCTATTGCAACATTTAACAAAAAGGATAAATCTCACAGATGTTCTATTGAGAGAAAAGAGCCAGCCTGGCATGGTGGCTTTGGAGACTGAGGTAGGAGGATCACAAGTTCAAAGCCAGCCTCAGCAACTTAGTGAGGTGCTGAACCACTTAGGGAGACCCTGTCTCAAAAAAAAGTGGGGTCAGGAACTGAGCATGTGGCTCAGTGGTCAAGCACCCTTGGGTTCAATCCATCATACCAAGGGTCAATAAAATAAAATAGCCAAAACCCAAAGAGAAGATATTCTATGATTTTATGTATATGAAATTCAGGATTAGAAAAAAAACAAATCTATGATGATAAAAGGAGAGCAATGGTTACCTGAACTGGGGAAGAAGGGAGGCACTTAATAGGTATCAATTTAATAGTATACCCAGAGAGTTTCTGGGATGATAGAAATGTTCTTTGCAAGGTCCAAAGTGATCCCCTCATTGAATAAGATGCCGTGCCTCAATTGTACCAGCCATATCTTTTTGTTACTAAATTTATTTATTGGTCTGTTTAATGCATAAGATCATCTGTTAAGACTATTCCCTCACATCCTACATTCTAATGTCAGCTGAAATAATTTTCTGCCCAATTATATAACCAAAATTATTCACAATTAGATACATTGTTTTAGTTTAGTTTCTCTTTGTAGAAGTGCCTTGTTACATATTTATTTTTAAAATTTCTTTATTTTTATTTGTTCTTTCTCATGTTAAATACAGCCACATTTTTTTTCACACCCAGTAGCCATGTGAGGCTTGCAGTTGCCCAAATGAATAGCACAGGTTGGAACATTTCCATCCACGCCATGCCCCAGTCAGATGATGGATGGTACCTGGGTGTGAACATCTGGCAAAGTTCAACAAGCTGCACCCTTGAACTTTGTACTCTACATATGCCTCAAAAATAAAATGCACTTCAAAATAGATATGTGAGCCTTATGAAATGGAAAGGAAGGAGAACAAGAGAAGAAAGAAGAAAAAAGAAAATAAATCTTCCAGGGCCCTTTCTATTTGAATTTTGAATATAATATATGAAATGGACTTGGGAGAGAAAAGGCACAAGAGCTCTTTACAAAAGTTACAAATTAATATGACTTTTTAGAAGGAAATTATTTCTCTTTCATTTTTAGTTCGTCCCCTTCTAGATTTGCAGGTTGGGCAAATGATCAACCCCCCCCAAAAAAAAAAAATAAAAATAAAAACCTCATCTCTCAGGCAGGTTTCCTCCAATCCTCAAGTGTCCTTAGATCCTCTCCTGATACCATTGCCTTTGTAATGTTTCTGGGTAGCTAATTTTCACTGCTGATTTGATTCCATCCTGAAGCAGGGCTGGGATTCTTTTCTGTCCAACACTCGCATCTTTGTTTGTGTAGGGATGTGTGACCCTCAACTATGAGCAAATGCACACACAGCCATGCGCTAGATTAAGGTGGTCTGATTTCTGGGCTTTGCAAGCTAATTAGAAATGGCAGTTTCATCTTTGTCACCAGAACCTGATTAACCCGTAGCTTATCTTACATTTGCATTAAAGAATGCGTTTCAGCTCCTGTTCAGTTTTAGATTATCAAGACGCCTAAGAGAGAAGCTGTCAAGTATTATAGATGAAAAGAGACATCTCACACTGGAGATAAACACATGGCTTCTATCACAGTGGAGCAGAACAGAATGAATCCTAAGAGCTGTGTGACCTTGGGCAACATTCTACCCTCCCTGAGCCTCAGTTCCCTCAATTCTGGGGGGCAAAGTTACTAAGTCTTCTATTTGGTTCCACCATGAGACATTGCAACCACTGGAAAAGTACCGAGTCCAGTTGTCTGTCATTTGGCCCCGTGCCTATCATCCCCCTCTCTGAGTCTGTGAGCATCAGGAGACTGTGATGTCCGTGTGTATTTCCTTAGCATGTAGGCTGTCACCTGACCTGCAAAAATCTCATATTTTTTTTAATAACAATCAGTGAGTGAATGAATGGATGCTATATTATCTATTGCTGGGTAACACATTAATGCCAGAACTTTGTTGATTTCAAACAACGCAGATTTCTTATGTCTAAGTTTCCAAGGGTCAGGATTCTGGGTCTTTTGGTTTGGAGGTCCCTGTGGGGGCTACTAGAAAGTCATCAGCTGGAGTCACAATCCTCGCAGCCAGGGCTGGACCTGTATCCCAGGTCTATCCCTGGTTACTGCAAGGATTCAGTTCCTCGTGGACTGCTAGACTGAGATTTGAACTTTCTTGTCATGTGGGACTTTCCAACATGGCGGCCTGCCCCAGCAAGAGGGGGTGAACAGGCAGGAGAGGGCCACGTTATTCTATAACTTAATCACAGAAGGGACATACCATGGCTTTGGCTGTACCTAATTGTTAGAAGCAAGTCACTAGGTCCAGACTTCACTGAGAGGGAAGGGATCACACAGGCATGAATGCTGAGGTGGAGCTCAGGGCCATGTCAGAAGTTGCCCACCACAAGCATCTACTTCACAAGAATGTGAAGAAATCCAAGAGGAGACCGTGTCTATGAACAATACAACATGCTTGCAGTTTGCTCTTTCTGGATTGTTCCTTCCCCTTCGATGCACTCCATCCTTCTCATTTTTTATGTTTCAACTTTAATGCCTCCACCCCCAAAGGATTTTCTACTGGCCATTAATTACAGTATGATCCTAGAGTTATTATTCTAACTCGGCACTCCACTCATTTCCAGGACAAATTATCATCCATAATTACTTTATTGGCTTATGGTCAGTCTTCTCCAGTAAGAAGGGAGCTCCAGGAGGTTAGGAGCCAGCCAGTCTGATTTATTCTTTTCTTACCAGGGCCTGACACAGGGCAGGTCCAAGAAATATGTATTGGAAAATTCTTCATATTTATTACATTGCTGTTAACTTAGTGCCAGATGGAAAGAGAGTTCTTCAGAGTTCTAGAATCAGAAAGTGTAGACCTTTAGAATCAGAAAAGCTGTCCCAGATTCGATAGTAAACATTCCAACAACAGCAACAAAAATAGAAGTCCTTGGAGTAAAAGTTGTTAATAGATGGCTGTAACAAACTTGAATGATGTATGTGTGGACAGTGAGAAGTACACGTCACACAATCAACATAGACATTTGTGTTGGACTGTTTGTCATTATATGTCCCTCCCTTCTCCTCCAGCCTTTCATGCCTCTGACGTAGCCAGACTGGCACCCCTCTGTCCCATCCCTCTCAGCTCTGCCCCCTGACCCCTGCCCCAGAAGCCAGGGCTGAATTTTCCAATGTTACAATAGCCACCGTTTAGTGAGTAGTCACTGCATGCCAGGCATTGTAATAAAGTGTTACATATGCACTTCCCAATTTGTACAGAAACACAAATAAGTCAAGATTCAAAAACTCCGGGCCACCAGAATTGGAGGGCTGGGCTCTCTCTACCCTGCACTGTATTTACCACCTTTTGCCAGTCTCTCTCCCCTCTCCAACCTAGATTTCAAAAGGTGAAAGACTTGGGAGAGAGCTGGACTGGACGTGGTCATTTCATTCATCCTGTTACCTTGAAGACTATTTTTTTTATTTGTTCTTTTTAGATGTACATGACAGTGGAGTGTATTTTGACATGTTATACGCACATGGAGTCTAACTTCCCATTCTTGTGGTTGAACATGATGTGGAGTTTCTGTGGTTGTATGTTCACATATGAACACAGGGAGATTCTGTCTGATTCACTCTACTGTTGAAGACATTATTTTTAAACCTCTGTCAGGTACACTAGTTAAGCTCTTTGAAGGAGATCTATTAGAATTCCACCCTAAGCCAGGCCTGCAGATGTTGGACTGTCAGAAGCCTGGACCCAACTGGCCATCCCATACCTATGCCAACTCCCTGCCCTTGTGAGCCTTGAAATCAAACATGGAATGACCCGGCCTCTCTGCTGTTTTACCAGATGACAACTGTTAAGTGTGTGCCTCAGAAGCCAAGCAGCAATGTTCAGTGGAAGAACAGAAAGAGTCCTCTTCAGGAGAAAGATGATTAATTTCTCCTAGTCTCTGGCTTCAAGTGTGGCTTAGTCCCCCTGGGTACCCTTGGCAGGGATGGTCTACAGAATACTCACGGGAGAAATTTGACTGAGTCCACCATAGCTCTTCGTGTCCTAGGTAACCAGGCACACTGAGAACTGAGCAGAGGCACTCTGGGTACATTCTCTGATCACAGGCGGTGGAGGGTTTAAGAGCGTGAGGAGTATGAGGGGCTGAGGAAAACTCAGTAAGAAGAGGGCTAATGACATTTTCCATTAGAATTCCCTTTTGTGGGGACTATCTATTACCTTACTAATATAACACTCCCATTTGTGACCTTCTCATGTCCCCAGACATTGCCAAATGACCCTTGATGTTAGAAGGAAGGTCTCCACCACCTTCACTGGTCTGGGGTAGGGATAGATGTGCTGTCATAACCAGCATCCTCAACCACTTAATGACCAAAAAACGACAAGAGTCTGTTTGTTGCTCACTAGCTGAGCATTGTTAAGTGACAGAATGACTCTACTTCACAGTGGTTCGGAGGCTTAGACGGATGCAGTAGCCAGCAATTTCCTTACATCATGAGTTGTCCCGACAGAGGGAACAGGGTGCTCCGGTGTGTCTCAGATCAGCAGTCAAAGCCTTCATCTCTGAAGTTTTCCATCACTGGCTTTCACAAGCCCCGAGTCAAAAGTAGACCCACCCAACCACAAAGGAGACCAGGAATCCTGGGCACGCTGTAGGGCAAACAGCCAGCACTGTCTCCAAGAGGGTGTCGCTTCTGTATCCATGTCGAATGGGAAAGTGTCAAAGTCAGGAGCCACTTCCAGAAAACAACAGCCATAACAGCTTCAAGGTGATAGTGACTGCAGTTCCCATCAGGTTTGTTACGCCAGATAGCTTAGCTGTCACACAACGGTCCAACCAGGTGAGTTCTTCTATTACTTTCATCTTACAGGTTGGCCAACGGAGTGACTGGCATAGAATGACACAGCTAGGAGGTAGCAGATCTGACGTCCCCCAGACATTAAGCACTGAGTTCTTACACCTTCCTTTATAAACCACTTTGGCTCGTGTGCAAAACTGCTTCCTCTCCTTACGGGATGAGTGCAGAAGTTGTCTCCCTGTAACCTGCTCTGCACGTCTGTGTATTTTCTGTTAGAAGCATGACTACTATGGTGTGTGCAAATTCCTTCCATTCTTCTCAATGAATTCCACCGTTCTTAGAGCATTTGCAAGGGCACCTCTAGTCACTCTGTCAAGGGGAGATCATGCTCAGAGAAACCAATAGAGTCTGTCTCTGGACATTTAGAGGCAGCACTGAGCTCCACTTCAGTTTTCATTCGGAGAAAATAGGTTCCTATATCAAAATCAGGTAGCGGGTTTAGCAATATGAATGGCCTGGGATGCTCTGATCACCTTAGTTGAAGTAGGCCTGGATACAAATGTAGAGTATTTCTACATCCCAGATATTAAGGCCAGGGGGTTAATTAATAAAGCAAGCCATAATAAAAATGACTAACACTTATGCTAGGTACTGTTAAAACTGGGCATTATCTCCTGCACATAACTACTATTAATATCACTATTTTAGAGACGAGATCACCGAAGTTGAAGGAGGTTAAGTAGCTAAGGCTACACAGTAGGTATTTGGAGGAATTCCAGATTTGGCTCTGAATCATAAGCACTTATCCACACTCCTGGATGCATCAAGTTGCTTACAGTTTCAACATAATCACACATCTCCAAGTCAAGCTTACAGTATTTATGTCAAAAAGAGAGAAGACTCAAAGAAAGATTTATTTCACTTTCCTCTTCCTGTGGTCCAAGAGGCTACCTGAGAGATGTTAAACTTGCTATGTCTAAATACAGGCCATCAGTCTTCCCAAGCAGCCTTTAAAAGGAGATGACAATTAGCCATGCCCACTGGGAGAACATGTGCATTTGGATTTGAAATAACAACTGGACCTAAATCTTCCTCCAAGTTCCCACTCCAGTGTCCCACGCCATGTTTGCGAGGTTGCTGAATTGTTTGAATGGCGGGAGGGAAAGATAGGAGGATACGGTAAGACAAGAGAAAACTCGAGATGGAGCTCAGAATCTTTCAAAGAATTTAAATGAATCTATTTTAGGAAAAAGTGAGATGAGTGTTAGATTTAAGAGAAACTTCCCCAAGAGTGGTAGACAGATTGTTAGGCATTACTAGCGTTGCATATTACCCTTTGCAAAACCTTCCTCTAATGGGAAAAACCACAGGAAGCCCCACATCTCTGCAGGAGCCTCTTCATCAGGGCATCAGTCACTGTCCCAGGCCGCTGTTGAGACTGACAATGTGTCCTTGGGTGCAGAGGCTACATGTTTCAGAATGCGCGACAGTTTCTGTAGAGACAAGGGTCTAAAGGACATCAGAGAAAAGATGGGTCCGGGGCCCTTGAATCCAACCTGTTCCCTGGATTGCCCACCCACTGAAACCCTTCTTTCAGGTTAGTCTGGCTGATTTTGGACTTTGTCTAAGTGACATTATAAGACTTATGTCATACCTAGTGCCCTGGGGGGGGGGGCACTATCTATAAATGACGTTGTAAAGCTCTCTCTTGCTAACTGCAGGCCTCTGAGGCTTATTTATGTTTTGCACTGAACAGCTCTTCCTTCTCGTCCCTCGCTCTCACAGTGTGCAAACAGACCCAAACTGATCTACCCATCTTGCTATTAATGAACATGTGGGTAGTTTCCAGTTGGGAAAGAGTAAAGCTCTTCTAAACCATCCTGTGCATGCCAATTCATGTATGTAAGCATTTCTTTCTTATTTCTTGTGTATTTACCCAGGAGTAGAGTCTAGGAGCATGAGAGACAGATGTATTTAGCTTCAAAAGATATTGCCACTTTTCCAAAGTTGTTGTTGTTACATTTGTTTTGTTTTTTACCAATAAATATTATTTCCAGCAAGGTAAGAGAGTTTGGATATTTCACATTATAATTTGCAAAATAAGCCTTGCTTATATTGTTCTGAAAGAAATGGCCCTGAGGAAGGAAAGGGGGAGAGAAGGAAGAGAAGGAGGGAGGGAAGGAGGGAGGGAAGGAGGGAGGGAGTGGGTGGAGAGGGAACCTGTAAATACATAAACTATAAATCTGTAAGAACCTGTAAAAATATAATATATAAGTCTATATAACTCTCCCAATTCTAGGTAGACCCACGAATAGAACAGGAACTTGAATCTCCTATGGGTATTTTTTTTCTTGCCTTATTATGACCTTAAGAAAAAAGGAGAAATTTCCATCCAGTGGGATAACACTCGCTTGTAATCCTAGCAGCTCAGGAGGCCGAGGCAGGAGGAACAGTTTTGAGGCCAGCCTCAGCAATTTAGTGAAGCTCTAAGCAACTTAGTGACACCTTGTTTCAAAATAAAAAATAAAAAAGTCTGGGGATGTGGCTCAGTGGTAAAGACCCCTGTGTTCAATCCCTGGTACCAAAATAAGTAACTAAGTAAAAGGAGGATTTTTATTTGAGATTTTATTAGTTCATAGGAAAGAGATAAAATAAGCAGAGGGGTTAATTACTCTGGGCTACATATTGTTTTTATTTCTGCTAGAATCTGGTATTGTTTGTCAATAGCCATTAATCAATATGCTTAATGGCTCACTTAAAAATAGTGCATATCTGCTATATCCTCTGCAAAATTAGAAACAGAAGAGATCTTGGATCCCTGTAATTAAAGATACAGCAAATTAGCCTTCCTTGGAGAGTGTGGCTCACATCCTATGGTGGTTCCTCTAGAGAAGGCTGGATCTATGATTCCTGATTGCCAGAGGCAAATTCTCCGTCCCTCTGATATTTATGGTGAAGACCTGGTCCACTGAGAACCTCATGGTTGTTTTGTTTATTTGAAGGAATGTGATCTTCTGGGACCACAGTTTTATTTCACATTTCAGTATAGAAAAGTCAAGAGTTCCCACCCAGGAAAAGAGGTCTAAATGCATTATGCATGTGATAAAGAACAGTAAAGGAAATCGGTATGATTATTCTTTCAGCTGAGTGAGTGAATTCCAAAGCCCCCTGATGGAGCTGTGTGGGGTGGCACACATGTATAATCTCTGCAGTTCTGGAGGCTAAAGCAGGAGAATCGTGAGTTCAAAGCCAGGCTCAGCAATTTAGCGAGACCCTAAGCAAGTCAATGAGACCCTGTCTCTAAATAAAATACAAAACAGGGCTGGGGATGGGGCTCAGTGGTTGAGTGCCCCTGAGTTCAATCCCTGGTACCCTCCCCCACAGAAAGTCCCCTAATGGACCTAAAGTGGCCTCTATCAGGGTTCAATCTGAGCTAGGCCAGCATTACTAAAAATAGCTGCGGACACAGACTGCCCAACCACTCCATCCTTTGGTTATCAAGGGTGGAACTTTGCAAATACCACTGTGTGTCCCCTTCAGCCTGCTGCCCCCCTACCTGCTCTGTCCTCCATGCCTTTAGTCAGAGTGGCATTCTGGATCATAGCCACGTCAGAGAGCAGGCAGTGGGCACCATGTTGAGGGCCTTGTGTCTGAATCCAGGCTTGGCCATTCCAGCAGTTGGGCAAGGTGATTCTGCCCCGTGCCCCTGTCAGTCCCTGGGGTGATAATACCTCCTCACCAAGCACCAATGTCAAGCGAGAGCTTGTAGAGTGAGACCGTGAACATCTGCTTCTGCCACCACTGCTGTCAATCACACGGTCTGTCTCAAATCATCGAGTCATCGTCCAACCCTGTGCTATCATTCCTCTTTGAACAGTGGAGAAAACTGAGACACCGAGTTGTTAAGTCACCTGTGCAAGACGGCACAGCTAAATCAGTACTACCAGCAGGTCTGCCTCGGAGAGACCGAGACCGTATTTTTCCTTTGAACATTTATGGGATCTTCTGTCTGGGTTCCCAGTTAGTGTTAAAAATCCCACTCCTTGGTTTATAGCCAAAGAACTTAAAATCAGCATATACAGAGAAGCAGCCACATCCATGTTTACAGCAGCTCAACTCAACAGTAGCTAAACTATGAGATCCACCTCGGTGCCCTTCAACAGATGAAGGGATAAAGAAAATGTACTATAGATACACAATAGAATATTACTCAGCCTTAAAGAATGAGATGATGGCATTTGCCGGTAAATGGACGTAGCTGGAGAATATAATTTTCTCTGATACACAGATGCTAATTGACAGTACGAGGGAGTGGCTAGGAAAAAATAGAGTTACTTTAGATTAAGAGGGGAGAAAAGGGAAGGGAGGGGGTATGGGAGTAGGAAGGATAGTAGAATGAATCGGACATTATTCCCTATGTACATATATAACTATATGATGGGGTTCTACATCATGTAAAACCAGAATAATGAGAAGTTATATTCCATCTATGTATGGTGTGTCAAAAATGCATTCTACTGTTATGTATAACTAATTCAAACAAATATTTTTTTTTTTAAAAAAGAGAATGGAACTTATAGAGAAAGGTCTATAGTGACCTTTCCACTATCATAGCTACTGGTCATATGTCATTATTCATTAAAATGTAGTAAAACTTGACTGTCATATTTCTTTTTTCATTGGTTGTTCAAAACATTACAAAGCTCTTGTCATATCATATTTCATACATTAGATTCAAGTGGGTCATGAACTCCCATTTTTACCCCAAATACAGACTGTCATATTTCTCATGACTAAAACACTCAGGGGAACTGGGCTGCATGAAATAACCACACAGAGACAGAAATACCTTTTTCTCTGGGTCCTGTGACAGCTCCTCTGACCTTACCAGTCCGTGGAAAGAGAGAGAGAACCTGTGCTGAACCCTTTTATTGGGGAGAAGCCATTCAAATGAGGCAAGGGGTCAGGTTTCAGGGGGTGGAGTCTAGCTTCACGATGTCTGCTGTCAGCAGGATGACTGACATCTAGGAAGGCCACACCCAGGGGCAGAGCAAGAGAAGGGGACACACAAAGGGAGTTTCCATGGAACATTCTATCCCAAACAGGGCAAAGGGGTAGGATGACAAAAGAATAGGTGAGTGTCGCTCAACCCCAGGGGTGTGCCTACTCAGAAGACCGGCCTTGCTATCCTAGCAAGGGAACAGACCAAGTCACAGTCGTGGCACTACCGCGCCAGACGACAGTGATCTTTCAGATCCCTGTGGCGCATCAGGACTGGAGGGTGTGGCAACTCCATTCGGCTCCCCACCTTGACATTCAGTTCTTTGGTCACACCAACCTCATTTCACACACCCACTAGCCACATGGGGCTGTTGGCTACCATCTTGGACAGTGCAGATAGGGATGCCCAGCCTGCTGGATACCTGTGGTATCTCCGCAATCTGATCCCCAACCCCCCAACACCCGTTCAAACTCTGACTCAAATCAGGAATTATCTGTGCAACCTGGAGACGTCATGCAACTTCCTGTTTCCCTGGGTGAGTTTCGCCTCCCGCTAACACAGTGGAAGGGCAGTGGGTGTATCTTCAGTAGGAGACAGTTATGATGACCTTTGAAGAAGCTGTCTTAGGATAATTTCAGGCAGAAAAATAGAACAATAGACAGACAGGAAAATGAGTTAGGATGCTGGTGTCTACATACAGGTCCTCTGACTGGTGACGGACCTTGGAGGAGTTTTAATTAATCCATTGCAAAATAAGGAAAGTCATGGATGTGTCTGGATAGGTATCATGCACGTCACTATGGATGTAAGAATCCCAAGGTTCCAGCTGGACTCTTCTGCCTTATTATTGGCCAACTACTGTTTTCTACTTTGGGGGGCATTAAGTGCATTTCGTTCATAAAATAATGTTGAGTCATAGTGGGAATTCTTTGTGTCCTTTCCTGACAAAAATAAAACATGTCTGTGCCTCGTTTTGCTTGTTTTTAAGTTGTTTTTGTTTTGTTTTTGTGGTCTAGCCAGAGAACC